>NC_083229.1:79198303-79798303 GCF_032191835.1 Heteronotia binoei
ACTTGCTTTCAAGTAATGTTTTCAAATTTGAGGTGTTAGAATCTGGGTGGAACATTCATGCAGGCCTCCCCCCACAAATCTTTTAAGCATTTCAATGGATGTTAGTTTGTGGGGGGGGGGAGAGTATCTTAGGGTGCAATCTGATGGGCATTTAATTTGCGCAATCAAACGTGCACATCTGTTCCCCTGAGCCTGCTCGTCCTTGCCTCATGGTAGGTCAGCCTGGGAATGGAATAAATAGCCACCAGAAATGTCTGGGTGGCAAAGTCCTTCCATGGCGCATTCCTGGCTGTCTGATTGACCCAGGCATGCCATGCATGCTCAGGAGCAGTGTGATCACTCTGCTCTGTGTTTGTGTGGGTGGGTACCTTCTGATCGCCATGGCACGTCTCAACCACAATTGGCTTTTTTAAACCCAAGAGACTGCTGCAGCTAACTCCTGATCTGCTCACACCCTTAAGGTCACAAGACTTAATCCAACCTAGCACTTTGCAGTTCATCATCCTTGTTCCCAAGTCAATTTGTTCCCAACTGATCTTTTATGAACTACCTCTAAAACAATTTTTACCATTTGCCCTAAATTACTTCTCCAATATTTTTTTTTAAAAGCAAAAAGCTTTGGAGCAACAGCATTTCATTTTTAGCTAACTTTACCTCCATCAGCAGTTCTGGCAGCCAGAACATCTCTTCTCTTTGAATTACTCCTTTATTTTGTTCACATTGTGTTATAGTTTAAAGAAATCCTGTTTTTCCCCATCCCAAATATAAAACTGGTTAGTTGAAATTCTAACCTCCACCAGTCCTTCTTAAGAACCTAGTACTTGTTGCAAATAAGCCACATCCTGCCCCTAAGAAAGAAGCAACCCATCCAGAACTAGTCATTCATAAGCCTAGTGAAATCAGTGGGACTTTCTTCCAATTAGCTGAGAGTAGGATCACACCCCTTTACATGCACCTTATCTTTTTGCAATTTTAAAAACAAGAGGTATGTCCATTTGTAACCCTCACTTTGTGTGCTCATTTGCTGGGGTAGCAAGTTTTAAGATTATGTTGCTACTTTGTTTAGCCTATTTAATCTCCAAGGCTCATAATGAATAATTACATTTCATCATTGCAACATTCAAAAGAAGTACATCACTCTAATTTCTGTTTTTATTTGAAGAGCTCAGGGTGAGAGATGGTAACTTATTCAGGGCTTTCCAATGAGAACATAGCTGGATTGGGATTTGAACTTAAACCTGATCTTCCAAGTTTTAAAACTCAGTCCAGCAGACCACATTGGGTTAAACATTACAGGGCACAGATACAGGTTCATTTAGCTTTGGCACCATAGGATCTGGCCATGAATACAGAGCACATTACTTTACTGTGTGCATTATCATGGCTATGACCTGTCTCGGGAGATCCTGTGCCACCACTGTATTAATGAGTGCATCTGCTTCCGAATAACCTTATTAGCTCGCCACAGCTGAGCCAGTAGCCTCATAGGATTTTTTGCCTTTGTCCCTGGAGAGATGCGATTCTGTTCTACTTGAATCCAGTTTGATGCCCAAATTTTAATAAGTTCCGTTAGACATATTCTCCCTCCTCTCCCCCTCCCTCCAATTATCATCTGCTATAGGGATTCTGAAATCCCTGGTTACTTTCCCTGATGCCATCAATAATTCCTGAAATGCCATCATGTTTGGTGGCCACTCCTATAGAAAATTACTCACATTTTAATATTTTAAGAAACATATTGTGCCTATCTCTTCTAACTGCAAGAATGGACTGTGTTCATTAAGAGCTAAATTCAGACCTGACATTGTGTATGCATACCTTCATCGAACCCTGAAGCCCCAAACCTATTACAGCAAAAATAATCTAGGTTGAAGTGTTGACATTATAGGAGCAGCTGTTTATGTTTGTGTGCGCATGCGGGTTTGCTCACTGTGTCTGAGCTCTTGCCATGCTATTTCTTCTGCATCACTCGATGGAGAGAAGCAAACGAATAGTGAACACAGCAAGGTGTCTGTATAATCATTAACTTATTTGCCCTCTGGATAGGACAAATGATATGCAAGCCTAAACTCGCCAGGGATCTTCTTTGGGAGTGTGTCCAGGGGGAATGTTCTCCTATGAGTTAATGGCATGTTTCTAAATGGGTTGGCTGCTTGCCTTCTGCTTGCCAGTTCTTTCCAAACTGTTTTGTTCTCAATACAATGTTTGGAATTAACATCCCAAACATTGCATTTCTAGCAAGATATAGAACCACTCAAAAGAATAGCCATCCATTAAAAGAAATTTGAATAGACATGCTCCTGTTTTGAGATCTCATTTGTAGTAATTAGCCGAATGTGCTTTTTATAAAGCTTCCCAGGCCAGAATTGAGCAAGCATGTTTCTTTCTATGTTTCTTAAGAAGATTCACTCTCAGATTTGTTTTCTGAATACCTAGAAATTCTAGTAGTTCCATCATTTTGGTTTAGATCCACTTGCTTTGAGCATGCAGCTCTTCTGTTGCCATGCTGTATAGTATTATGTCAGCTGGTTCTAATGTATTTTCTTTAATTAAAATCTTGGCTGAAAAATCTGCATGGCTATGTATGTAGTGGTTGGGTAGATAGGTGGTCAGAATTGGCAACCTTGCCTCTGATTCTTTTCTTTTTTATTTCTGCCATTTGTATATACAATGATAATGGTTTTAGAGTTGCCAGACCCCCTGGAGGAGGTGGGGGATTTACCAGAAGAAAAGAGAAGGCCTAGGCCTTTTTGCCAGCATCACGCAGGACATGACATTGTCATGCCAGCAATGTCCAGGTTGTTCTCTAGAATTTGGGCGAAAGCTATGGTAGAAACTGGTTTTACTGTAGCGTTCTTACCCAAATACCAGAGTGCTGCCTGGAAGTTACTTTCATGCTTATGTAATTCCTGTCTCACTTCTCTTCTGCCATTGTCCAGTGGGTTCCTGTCCAAGCAGTGACAAACTAGGCCTACTCAGCTTCAGTACAATGGCTTCCACTTCCCTTCCAATAATTTCCTGAGACCTTTTCTGGCTATCTGTCCTGGATATGTTGTGTTTTGCCCAACCATAATGTGATAGAAAGCTAGAGATAATTGGCAGGGAAAACAGTCTCTATTTTTGTTTGAGCAAACATGATGTAACTGCCTCTCAGAAGCAGTGTTCCCTCTGAGTTAGCATGAGCTAGCTCACAGATTTTTAGCCTCCAGCTCACACATTTTTGTCCTAGCTAAGGAAAAAAGCCTCCAGAGTGCAATAATTTATGCAGTAGCTCACAAAGTAGAATTTTTCCTCACAAGACTCTATAGCTTAGAGGGAACATTGCTCAGAAACTATGCCTGACTTCTGTGATGACTAGCCTGTGAACTAGAGATGGGCACGAATCAAAGTACGAATCACGATTTGTGACTAAAATAGCTGATTTGTGGTTTGTTCTGAATCAGTTCAGTTGATTTCAAATTAGAGAAGTAGAATTTGGCTTTGTTAAGTAGCTATTTCACATCACCTACTATTACTACACTATTGCCCATCACTTTATGCTATATTTACTATGCTATATTATACTTATGCTATACTTACTACTAGCATGTTGATGACCCATTTATTAACATCCCAAGGCTCTGTAACTAGTGAGGCTGCAACTTACACACTATGATCCATTATATGCAGAATTATACCTTTCTAAGACTTCTGTGGATTTAGAAGAGTGTAACTTTGCTTAGGATGTCACTGTAAGTATCCTTACATAGAAGTATGCGTCACTGAATAAAATGGGACTTGTTTCTGGGTAGATATGCATAGGATTGCACTATGATTCAACAAAATCATTCTAGCCTCTGTGGATAAACTATCCCTGGTGTTAAAACTCTAATGTGCTTGTATCACCATAAAGTTTTTATGTTTTCAGAATATGTGCCTCTACAAAAGGAAACACTCTTCCCCGGTTTCCTTTCCCAGATTTTTTCCCCATTGATTCATCTGTCAGGTGTGCACTTCATAATGGTGGGAGGCCCCATAAATTGTTGTCCTGCCCTCATAAAAGGAACTTAAGTAATTTGGTATTGTGTTTTGTACTGGCAGGAGTGGTACTTTGGAAATACATCAGAAACTGATACAATAAATAAAATTTATTTCCTGTTTATGATGACAAAATATATCTTCTCTTTCACTAACTGAAACATCCCAACTGAAATGAACAAACCTTCATTTAGGTTCTTTATGCTTTTCTTATCTCCTGTCATTCCATACAAAATGCAGGTGCTCACTCCCCCAGCTTCAATCTTGCTGAGATTTAAAGGCACACACACACCTTCCCAAACAGAAGCAGTTGCAAGCCTCTGAACCTGCCTGAGAACTGAAGGCACATAATGGCTGTTGGAGCAGGGCTTCATCCTGCCGGCAAGCTTGGCTGGTGGTGGGGAGGAGCCTGCAAAGCCAGGGACTCCCCCACCCAGACCTAGGGACTGGCAAGCCTACTGGGTGACCTTAGGCCAGTTAAACATTCTCAGGCTATCCTAATGTTATGAGATACAAAGGAGGAATGGAGAATTATGTAAGCTGCTTTGGATCTGTATTGTGGAGAAAGATGAGGTATAAATGAAATAAATAATTTCTGTAGCTATATGGAAGCAGGAGAAAGTTTACCAGGAGGATTGGAGAAAATAATGAAGGGAAAATGAGGTGCCTCTTTTAAGACTTTGCAGTTTCTCCACTGTGCACAGGGATATGCACATAAGATGTGATCCTTGTATCCTTTCCCCATTAGCAGCCTTGCACCTGCATTTTGGATTCTCTGAAGTTTTCAGACAGTTTTCAAAGGCAGTCCTCATCAAACATTGCAATAATGTAATCTAAATGTGATCAGACCATGGATCACCATGGCCAAATCATGCCTTTCAAGGAATAGCTATAGCTGGCATATCAGCCAAAGCTGATGAGAGTCCTAGTTTTCATCCATGGGTCAGAATTCAGCAGTACACCCACACTACGAACTTGCTCTTTTAGGGGGAACACACTCCCCCAATCAGGACAGACTAAATTAGTCACTGAGCAGCTCTACCACAGCAAAGCACTTCAGTCTTGTCTGGATTGAGCTTCTGTTTTTTTGGCCTCATTGGTCCTATTTCATTCTCCAAGCATTTCTTTATGACCACAGATCCATCAAACTTAGCTCTTAGGGAAAAGTACAGGTGAAAGTTATTGGTGAGTCCTCATTCCAAACACTTGTATAATCTCTTGGCACTGGTTTCAAGAAGTATACTTTTTGTTGTGTTTGGTCATTTATGGATAGGCCATGCTTAGGAATGACCACAGTGATAGACCATGCTCAGGTTGCCAACTGTAGATTGGGATATTCCTGGGGAATTGGGGGTGGAGCCGGTGAAGGAGAAGAATCTCATTTAGGGTTGCCAGCAGGATAGGGTTGCCCTATCCTATTTTGGGCATGGAACCTGCTGAGGGTGGGGTATGGCAAGGGGAATGACCTCAGCAGGATATAATGCCATAGAGTCTACCCTCCAAAGCAGCCATTTTCTCCAGGGGAACTGAATTTCATAGTCTCAAAATCAGATGTAATTCCATAGGATCTCCAGTCCCCACCAGGAGTTCATTAAACCTGCATCATTAATAGAAATGAAGATTGTCTTGCTGATACTACGTAATGAAACTAACGATACTCAACATGTTGGCTGTTTTGAAAATAACACAGGAAAAATATGCAAATACTTTTTGGAAATAAATAGCAAGTAATAGTTGTTTATAGCTGAGAATTGTTCTGTTGTTTGTGGAATACAAGTAGCACAATCCTGATACTGGGGGAGATCATAGAAACATGGAGTAAGTTTCCTCTGTTTGAACAGAGAAAGAGAAAACTGGAAGAGAAAGTAGAGTTACAGTTGAAGGTAGTTAAAGCGAAGATGCAGCCTTGGAGCAGAAATCATGGAACCTGGTGGTCAGTCAGCATTTATGGTAATCTGCTTCCTGTCACTCTGCTTCTATATTTGTAAATAAAATAATATTTCAAAATTACCATGATCTCTATCCCGTGGCACAGAGTGTTAAAGCTGCAGTACTGCAGTCCTAAGCTCTGCTCATGACCTGAGTTCAATCCCCAGTGGAAACTGGTTTCAGGTAGCTGGCTCGAGATTGACTCAGCCTTCCATCCTTCCGAGGGCGGTAAAATGAGTACCCAGCTTGCTGGGGAGAAAGTGTAGATGACTGGGGAAGGCAATGGCAAACCACCCCATAAAAAGTCTGCCGTGAAAACATTGAAAATTGCCGTGGAAAAGTTTGAAAATTGCTTCAAGCAGTGCCTGAGATCAAATGTATTATCATCATGCCAACCCACAGGAGTTTCATGCCCACAGTGTTGGTAAATAAAGGTTTCCAGTGTTGTGAAAGATACCAGATCTGTGTAGTGAACCATTCCAGTTAATCATTCCATGCTAGTGTAAGTTAGCAGTCACTGAAGGGAAGAATTCAAAGCAGTTGCCATATGGCACCTGTAATGGATAAACCAGGCCTACATCTTTAGGGTTTCCATAGGCCTAGAACAAAAATGTTCTGGCCTTGTAATAAAAGCTTCATGTGTGGAAATGGGCAGCTGATTTTTTTTCTTGACACGGAGTTAAATAACATCTCTTGGTAATTGGGCGGGGGGGATGCATTTCTGTTCTGCTCCACATTTTTTTTCCAAGGGAAGCCCAAATAGAGTTTCCAGTCCAACTCAGGAACTATATGGGGACTTTGGGGGAGGTTGTGACAAGCACAATTGAACTCCTAAAGGAGTTCCAGCCGTCACATTTAAAGGGACCATGCTCCTTTTAACTGCCTGCCATATATTGGAAATAATGGGGAATGATGGCACCTTATTTTGGGGCTCTAATATTTTTGAAACTTGGGGGAAGGTTTTGAAGAGAGGCACCAGATGCTATGCTTAAAATTTGGTGCCTCTGCCTCAAAAAAACAGAACCCCAGACATCTTTGGATCGATTCTCTGTTATACCCTATGGGAACTAGTTTCCATAGGGTATAATGGAATGCCCATAAAGCAAGGGGAAGGAGATCCTGTGTCCCCACTTGGGGATTGGCATCCCTAAACCCAAAACAGTTGAAATCATTCTTCATTTTATCCTCAAAAAAACCTTGTGAGGTAGGTGAGGCTGGGATTCTATGACTGGCCTAAGGTCACCAGCAACATTCCATGGCAGAGTAGGGATTTGAACCTGGGTCTCCCACACCCTAGTCCTACACTTAGGTTTGCTAGGCTTCCCATTATAGCAATGGGAAGAAAAAAACAGTGATGTCACATTGATTACCACTTCCAGGCACAACCCAGAAATGACAAAAGGTAGCTCTAGGAATCACCAGGAATCTTATGTTCAAACCACAGACTTTTCGCCGATTCTTAAAGTTAGCAGCATTGCTGATGTTGCACCCCTCCCCCAACCCCTGCCTATAACCTTTCTCCTAGGGTTGTCAAACCTCTGGTTGCGGTGGGGGAAGTCCTACAGTTGACTGGTGGGGGAAGCCCTGAACAGTTCCTCCCGCATTGATGTCATCAGCAGTGATATCATTGCTCTGGCAACATCACACATTTTGTGACGTGGCATTTTGGCTGAAACTCTATGGTTACCAAAGAAGCTTTAGCCAAAATGCTAGAGTGCTGATGTGCCCAGAACAATGACATCACTACTGAGTGACATCATCACACCACACATGAACCAAGATCCCAGGACCTGGAAGCCCCCCACTAGAAGCCTGGTAAGACTTGGCAACTCTGCTTCCTGCTGGTTGTCATGTTCGGCTCAGCAGCCCTACTGACACGACACAACATTGGCCATTAAGCATCTAGCTGGCATGGTGTGGTGGTTAAACTGTTGAACTATGATCTGGGAGACCTGGGTGTGAACACCTCCCCTCAGCCAAGGAAGTTTGCTGGGTGACCATTTGCCAGTCACACATTCTCGATATAACCTACCTCACAGGGTGGTCTTCATGATAAAATAGAGGAGAGGATACTCTAACCCACTTTGGGTCCCTGCTGGGGAAAAAGGTAGAAGATTTTTGGATTTATATCCAAACAAAAACAAACAAATAAATACATATTAAAGGTCAGGATTGCATCAGGCTTGATTTTATAATTTTCAGAGAGAGCTATAAATGCATTGCCAGTGTTTTTACTTTGTATTTCCATCAAAATTGTCACTGATGTCCACTTCTTTAGTATAGTGAGCTTATTTGTTGGCTACTGTCGTGTTCCACTTCAAAACTGAGGATGGAGCTAGTCATTATGGCAAACACATTGCCATCACTGAAAGCAGCAGCCATAGGGTTGCCAAGTCCAATTCAAGAAATATCTGGGGACTTTGGGGGTGGAGCCAGGAGACATTGGGGGCAGAGCCGGGAACAAGGGTGTGACAAGCATAATTGAACTCCAAGAGAGTTCTGGCCATCACATTTAAAGGGACAGCACCTTTTAAAATGTCTTCCTTCCATAGGAAATAATGAAGGATAGGGGCACCTTCTTTTGGGGCTCATAGAATTGGACCCCCTTGTCCAATCATTTTGAAACTTGGGGGGGGTACTTTGGGGAGAGGCACTAGATACTATATTGAAAATTTGGTGCCTCTACCTCAAAAAATAGCTCCCACAGAGCCCCGAAACCTCCAGAACAATTCCTCATTATACTCTCCGAGAATCAATCTCCACAAAGGGAATAATGGAGACGTTTCCCTCTCCCCCCCTCCCCTGTTTCTGGCGAGTCTGAAGCAGAGGATTGGCCTTTCTACTCACCAGTTGCTGCCAGTTTCTTCACAGCAACACAGACACACCATTGAAGCCTTTCAGGTCAAGCCTCTGGAGGTGCAAAGGCACATGGTCCTTTGCAGGCTGGACGGGGCTTCTCCTCCCCCCCTGCCAGCCAGCTGACTGGAGGCGGGAAGCAGCATGGGAAAACGGAAGAAAGGCTGCTGCGATCGGGGCTGGGTGGGAAGGTAAGGGCAAGGAGAAGTGCTGGAATTGGGGCTGAGTGGGAAGGGCTGCCATTCCCCCCCCCCCGCTTTCCGGATTTTTGGCGAGCGGGGGGAGGAGGCTCCAAACCGGGGGGGCCCCGCCCAGGCAGGGGATTTGGGAAGCCTAAGCAGCCATCCCATCCTCCTTTGTATCCTGCAATTTTAATAAGGTATGATGTTGAACACAACCAAGTTGTGAGTTTTGCTCCTTACAAAGGCAACAAATGAAGAACAGTCACAGGGAATCTTATAAAGTGCGGCATCACATCCTAAAATTTTGTGCTGCTGGATGTTGTGGGTGAGAGAGGAGGAGCAGATGAGGGGCTGCTTTTTCAAATGGCAGCCATCCATATGCTGTAACATCTAGTTTATCTTCCGGTAACTTGGACTGTGTTTCTTACCATCGCTTAACAAGGCATCTTATCTTTTTTCTAAACAAGAAGAGGCCTCCTAACTATAAAGCAGATTGTACCCTGATGACTTCTTCCTTTAAACAGTTCCATGCTGCTGCTTCATTAATTGGCACAAAAAAATGTTACAACCTTCTGTTTGTTCTTTATGTTTTCGCATGCCACCCTCCATTCTTCCATATCTCTTTGTGTAGTGCCTCATTGCCTTGCTTCATTCTCCTTTCTGTCTAATCCAGAAAACAGTTTCTGGCAGGACAGAACACAACAGGCTATGCCTTTTGTTGTTGTTACATATTTTTTCACTGGAGTTCATGTAGCCTATGAAATTTCAAGCAATTTACTTAGATGATCAGGAATTTATAAAATATACCCTTCTTTTTACTGCTCAAATTAATATTGATGCAGTGCATTGCATACTTTCTGTGCACAAACTACAGCAATTTTTTCTGTAACACATCTGTAATGCATTATGAAAACTTAGTACTGGCTAATATCTGGAGGAACTAAATTTTGGTTACATTTTTGGCAAATGCCTTGTAATTCCATAGGGCATGAAGTGACTTGATCATTTTTTTACATGAAGAAGGCCCAAGTGCTTTTGTCATTTAGGACAGAAATTACAAAAAACTGTACACAAGACCTAACCACATTTTTTCAAGCATACAAATGTCCTCTAATTATTAAGGAATGCTGTTTCGGAAAGCTGTTTTTAGCTTTTACTGTCCCAGATTTCTTACATCCTTTCTTATATTTTTGCCTTTTCAAACCAGACTGCCTATAGACTTTATGGAGATCTTCTAAAGAAAAGTGAAGCCACTTACTGTTTTATAGCTTTAGCCTTCCTACTTCACTTTTTTTTCTTCAGGGAAAATCCTGTGTTCATGTTATTGTCAACGTGACCTAGTTGTACGAAACCTTAGTAATTAATTAATGGAGAAAACACCCAAGTAGCATCAGTGGTTTGCCTGAAGATTACTGCTTTCATCTCTCTCTCTCTCTCTCTCTCATCCATATCTAGCATCTCTATTGCACTGTTGCATTCTTATTCAGGGAGTTCCAAGTACCTTGCATGATGCTTCCCTCCACAGCAACTCTGTGAGGTACTGCAAAAATTGTGGATTGTTAGGAAATAGTAAAAAAACTGATTTTAAGTAAAACCGGATTTCAGAGTAGCTGTTGAGTGAATTAATCAGAATACATATTCTAGCACCGCTTGGACTATTTTCTCTGGGTTTTGGTCAAGTCCCAGCTTTACTAGTAATTGCAAGCCCAAGCTGCAAACTGGAAAGTTTCTAGTTCAAATCAACGATATGCTCACTGACAGTGCAATTCTAAGAATCCTTTCCTGGAATCAGGGCCAGTGTATCTATTAGATGCCAGTGCAACCCTGGGGATACCAAATTGGGCGCCCCCCATGTGACTCACTGGGTGTTCCTGGGTGCCCTCCCATGCAATTTAAGTTGCCTGGGAATGAGGGGGTGGCCCCAACCCTCCCAGCTTTCGCCACTCAGAAAAGAGTGCCCCATGGCAGCTGCCACCACCTCCCCCTCTTTTTGTTCGCCATCTGCCTGACTGCCTGCAGTAGGGCCAATCACTCAGCATGACCTGGCTGCACTGCTTCCGGTGCTGCTGCTGCTGCTCATGGCCACAATGCCATAGAGGCCTAGTCTGGCATCTGCAGGCAAGCTGCCCAGCCAGTGCTGCATGCTCCATGCCCCATTGGCCAAGCAGCAGTGCACACCAGGGACACCCCTCCCCGGACAGGCTCCAGATTGAGCTGAGAGTGACTAGGTGTCCAAAGATTCCAGTTACGTTGGCCCGATCTCCTCCAGTCCAGATGGTAGTCCCTGTTCAGATGGTAGTCAGTATTAGTGTGGGGAGGGCAGTTAGATGGTGTGACTAATTAAGGACGCCCACCCGCCTCAGCCAAAGGCCTGGCAGAACAGCTCCGTCTTACAGGCCCTCCGGAATGGTAACAAATCCAGGAGGGCCCCAATCTCCAGAGGGAGCTGATTCCACCAGGTTGGGGCCAGGGCCGAAAAATCCCTGGCCGAAGCAAGGCGGCTGGTCCTTTGGGCCAAGAGTGGTCAGAAGATGTTGGTAGATGGAATGCAACGACCTCCGGGGCTCATATGGGGAGAGGTGGTCCCTCAGGTATGCGGTCCCAGGCCGCGCAAGACTTTAAATGTCAGTACTAACACCTTGAAGCAGATCCGATACTCAATTGGTAGCCAGTGCAGACTTCACAGCATCAGCCGACTGCTCGCCTGTACAGGCGATTCAGTCAGCAATCGTGCTGCTGCATTCTGCACCAGCTGAAGTTTCTGGGTTAGCCTCAAGGTCAAACCTGCATAGAGCGAATTACAGTAATCCAACCTGGAAGTGACCATGGTATATAGCTAAGTCCCGAGAAACAAGGAAAGGCACTAGTTGCCTGGCCTGTCGGAGATGGAAAAAGGCAGACCGTGCAACAGCTTTGACCTGGGCCTCCATAGAAAGGGTGGCGTCCAGAGTCACACCCAGGCTCCTCACTTTCTGAGCTGACACGAGGTGCACCATCCAGGGTGGGGAACCAGATGCTTGGTCCCAGTCCCTCACGACTCATATACAGGACCTCTGTCTTAGTTGGATTAAGTTTCAGCCGGCTCAACTTCAATCAACCAGCCACTGCTTTCAGTGCCCTGGTCAGATGGTCTGCGGTGGAGTCTGAATGGCCGTCTATCAACAGATAGAACTGGATGTCATCTGCATAATGGTAACACCCCAGCCCAAAACCTCTGGCAATCTGGGCAAGGGGGTGCATATAGATGTTAAACATCATTGGCGAGAGAATAGCTCCCTGTGGTACACCACACTCTAGCAGGTGACACAGGGAGGACTGCTTGCCAATCACCACCCTTTGTCCTTGACCACAGAGAAAGGGGGAAAACCACTGTAAGGTCACCCCCTGAACTCCAATGTCGGCAAGGCGGTGGGTCATTAGATCATAGGCAACCGTGTCAAACGCTGCTGAGAGATCTAAAAGTAATAGCAGTGCTGACCCGCCTTGATCCAGGTGCCTTCTAAGATCATCTGTGAGGGTGACCAGAACAGCCTCCATCCCATGACCAGGGCAGAAGCCAGACTGGAAGGGATCGAGGACAGATGTGTCCTCCAGGAAGTTTGAAACTGCTCTGCCACCACTTTATCAATTATCTTACCCAGAAACGGTAGATTCAAGACTGGGCGATAATTGGCCAGGACTGAAGGGTCCAGAGAAGACTTCTTCAAAAGTGGGCACATCACTGCCTCTTTTAACTTGACTGGGAATACCCCTGATGACAGGGATAGGTTAACAATCTCCACCAAGGGCCCCTGAATGTCATCCCCACATGCCTTAACAAGCCAGGATGGGCACGGATCCAGGGGACAGATTGTGGGCTTCACTGAAGTTAAGATACTGTCGACATCCTGGGAGAGACAGCTGAAATGGTCCAACATGGGACCCGAAGACGGACAACAGACTTCCAGTCCACATACTGTATCAATTGTGACTGGAAGGTTATGGTGGAGAGTCGAGGCCTTATTTGCGAAATAGGTCGCAAAAGCCTCACAGCCGATATCCAATTCTCTAAACTTTTGATTGCCTACTGGCACTGTAGTTAATGATTGAATCATTCTAAATAATTGAGCTGGGCGTGATTTCGCAGATACAATGGAGGCAGCATAGAAATCTCCCTTAGCGGACTTCACTGCTTTCTCATAGACCTTCATAAATGTTCTATAGGAAGTTCTAGGCTCCTCGTCATAAAATCTCCACCACACTCGCTCTAGCCGTCTAAGCTGCTGTTTCATCCTCTGCAGCTCCAAGGTATACCAAGCAGCTGCTTTGGTGCGGCAGTGAAGAGGGCGCCGGGGCGTGATATCGTCGATGGCTGTGGAGAGCCGGGAATACCAGTCTTCCACTAACTCATCTAACGAACCGCCTGGTTGCAATGGATCCCGTAGAGCCTCCCGAAGCCGCTCCGGGTCCAGTTGGTTCCGCGGGTGAGCATAAATCTGCTCCTCGCCCAAGCAGGAGGAGGGCTGCAAGTCCAGATGGACTTTCAAGGCACAGTGATCTGACCATGGAACTGTATCCACAGCTACCAGATCTGGTGTTATCCCAGCTCCAAAGACCAAGTCGAGTGTATGGCCAGCCTGGTGAGTGGGAACCGAAACAAATTGGCTGAGTCCCAGTGTATCCATGGATGACACTAGGTCCTGGGCCTGCAAGGATGCTGCATTGTCAACATGGACATTGAAATCCCCCAGGATTAATAGCCTGGGGAAGTCCCAGGTCGATACCGCCCAGGTCGATACCGCATCCAGCAGGGCAGGCAGGCTCTCTGAGGGTGCGTTGGGCACCCAGTACACTACCCAGTAGAGCTCAGCCTTCTCCGCAACTGGCTCAAGGCTCCATACCTCCTCTGTGAGTGGTTTCCTCTAACTTTGTTCCAAATATACATGTGCAAGAGGATCAAGTTAATAGGTGAGTGAGGTGTTCCCAGAAGTATTTTTAGGATGGAGGCATTCTCGGCTGGAGTGAGTCGATTTCCTCCAAAGGAAACTTTGGCGAGTCCTCCCAGGGGACTTCCTGCACACAGTGATTAGATTTGGGACTGGAGCCATTGCTTCTCTGAATCCAGGGGAGAGGGAGAATTGCTGGGTTGGACAGAAACAGCAGCACAAAGTCTGAGTCCAGGAGCACCTGGAAGACCAGCCGACTTTTAGCTTCTACCAGAAATAAAACTGTGTTGGTCTTCAAGGCACCATATGTTTGGGAGAGGTTCTTTCTGCTCCTACCTCGAAATCTGGCCCCATATCTAAGGCAGCTGAATCAGCAAGGCTGGTAATCCGGGAGAGTGCCTGCAAATGAGCCCACCTGCTCTTACCTGGGAGAACTAAGGTGGAATTACTTGTCGGGGAAACATGCTCTGGGGTCCAGTGCCCCTTCCCCACTTTGCATCTGGAGTGGCTCCAACAGCCCAGGTGAAAGCCCAGTCCAGTGAATATCTAAATCAATGGCCCCCAACCTTTTTAGCACCAGGGACCGATTTTGTGGAAGACAATTTTTCATGGACCGGTGGGGTGGGGAAGCTAGGGTTTTTGCTGCCCCAGGCTGCACCCATGCCCACACCACATCCCCTCCCCCCATGGGGGCATGAGGAGTGGGCGAAGGTCTCTGACTCACTCTGTGTCCCAGGGCCGACCCCAGGACCAACAGGATAGAGGCACCAAATTCAGCCTCCCCCCTGTCTCCCCTAGGCAATTCCCTGTTGGCCTCCCTAGCCTCCTCCTCCCTCTGTTCTTCACAATTTTAAGGCCCAGGAAGGGGCGGTGAAGCGCCGCATTCCGGGCTCTTTAAAGACTGATATCCCCCACCCCCCACCAATCAGCTGATTGGCAGGAAAAAACGCCGAAGACTGGGCTCCTATGCCTCTTTGGCGTGCTCACAAGCAGCACTGGGGAGAGCAGCGGTGCGCAACCCACTGAAAAAGCTGCATCACCCTTGCCTCCTCCCCACTTTCTTCCTGGGCGTGGGAGGAGGAGGCGATGCAGGGGAGCACAGCACCGTGTGGCATCACAGAGGGGGACGGCAAGGCTGCCTGGGGCGCTATACACCCTAGGGCCAACGCTGCGCTTCCCAGTTGCTAACAGGCCATGGACCAGTACCAGTCTATGAACCAGGGGTTGGGGATCCCTGATCTAAATGACTCACTAATCCATCCAACCATACTTGCTGTTTGAGTCTTCATCAGCATTAATGTCTTTTGCTCTCCAAACCATATCTGCACAGCCTACAACTCCTTGGTATAGCTGTTTGTTTTCATGGCTCTTTCATAAATTGCTGGCTGATTTTAATTTTCAAGAAACACCCATGGGTGCTTTAAACATGTATATGTGGTGTGTGTGTGTGTGTGTGTGTGTATTTAGCCATATAAGAAAGAAAGAAAACATACATCCAAAGCACGGTCAGAACAAAAAAAATCATGTCAAATCTCATGTTTTGAGTTGAGCAATATGTATTTTAATCCATGCATGACTTAAGCAACTGTATCTAAAAAGGTGTGTGGTTTTTACTTTTCTTTCTTCCGAAGAGTTCAAGGAGCAGATTTGGGTCTCTCCTCCCATTTTATCCTCACAGCCACATTGCAGGAAAGATCAGGTTGAGGTTTGAGAGTTGGGTAGGATTAGAACTTGGGACTCTATAGTCCTCCTAGCCCAGTGCACTATAGGTGATGCCATAACTGGTTTGTCAAGCAGAGTGAAGCAGAACTTTGCTGGATAGTCTCCCTGTGTATTAGAAATCATCCTGGCTTTCTGGTACATATTTCAGTAATAACTGTTCAATGTACATCCCACTTTTTGTGAGCACCTTTTAAAAATGTTGTCATAACGCTATGTCTCATGCGCTAATGGCGGCGGCGGTTGAAGCCTAGATGCTGGGGCTCCCGCCTTTTAATAGCTATAAACAGCTAAATAGCCAACCAATATCAACAGCTATAACAACTAAACTAAATAACAACAACAACCACTAGAAACAACTGTGGAGCAGCAGCGACGAAGAACAACGATGGACCGACCAGGAGTTAAAGTAAGCTCACCGACGATTGATGGGCCTGGTGCCGCGGTGGAAGTGAGGTGACCACAGACTGCTGTGGAGAGGCTGCTCCGGTGAGGAGCGGCTGTCCCGGCGATCCTTCAGTGAGACGTCGGGGGCAGGGAGTGAAGTCGGCCGAGAGCGAAGTCGGCCGAGAGCGCCGCGGATGAGCCGCGGGGGCCAGGGAGTGCAGAGCCGCGTGTGGAGAACTTGCAGGGGAGTAACAGCTGAACAGCGGGCCACCCCAAGATGGAGGTTAGGTGGGCGTTTCTTAGCTCCCACCTTCTGCCCCCCTCTTTCCATTAACTCACCGCCGCCTCCGCCTACCCCCCCCTCCTCCGACTACAAACGCCACATAATACAACCGGCTAGCGACCTGGGCAACCCCAACAGAGAAGCCCTAAACGGGGCTCAGGGGAGCTCAGATTGCACATTGAGACAACAAAGTGGCATGGATTAAGACTGAATTCTCTGACGGAGCTATGAGAGATGAACAATTGATTAATTTGAAAGACTATAGAAGAGACCTGCCTCCCTCATCTCCCCCAGATTACCAGGCCATAGACACTTTAAGCCATCGAATCACACCCGAGGCTGAGATATCTATAACATCTGCAACATCTGCACTTGCACTTTAGTAACAACAGAGATTGACAAAACCGTGGCTATGGACTATTTCCATGGACAATGTGCAATATTTACCTGATAAAACCTGGATTTATACTCCAACGATTGACCAACGGCTTGACCACTAATAGAATTTATTACAATTTGTTATTAATTAATTTATTAGAAAATTCAATCAATCAATTAGATTTTTTATAATATATATATATATTTATATATTTATATATTTTAGAATGTATTTATCTTTGATTTCTTAGCTTATTAATAAAGACGGGGTGGGAGGGAGTATATTTTTAATAATGCTGGGAAAGAATAAATATATAGAGATTTTGTAACAATTGATTGAAATAGATTGGGAAGGGCAATTAAATTAATAGATTTAAGACATAGGAAGTGGGTCTAGTGGTTGGAACCGAAGGGGTTGGTGAGGGGTAAACTATAACGACAGACCGGGAGAAAATCGGTGAGTAAGATCGGAGAATTCTATCTAGTGCAGGCGCAATGTCCGGCCAAGGGATCCCAGTGCTCCTGGGGAGGGGAAGATATGACGGTGGGAGTAGACAGAAATATAAAGGAAGGAGACAGAGACATAATGGGGCTCGGCCACCTTCCAGTCTACTTCCCATCCCAACGGTGGCAGGTAGTGGGACCAAGAGGAATTGCTCGCCTCTGTCATTGGTGTTATGCAATGCCAGGTCCATAAACAACAAGACCGCGACCCTGAGGGAGTTTTTACTTCAGCAGGATGTGGACCTGGCTTGTGTGACCGAGACCTGGGTGAGGGACGGGGAGACAGTAGCTCTCTCCCAAATGGCCCCCCCCCCGGGATACTCGGTCTTTCACCAATCACGGATCAGCGGGCGGGGGGGAGGGGTGGCGCTACTCATACAGGAGGGTTACTTCTTTCGGGCCCTCCCGGACCCAAAGATTGATGGTATTGAATGTGCCGGTCTGGCGTGGGATGTTGGAGAGGGGTTGGCAGTTTGGCTGGTGTACCGTCCGCCTAACGCACCAGCCAGCGCCTTACCATCACTATTGGAGGCAGTGGCGGGCTGGGCGTTGAGGTTCCCGGGGCTTATGGTCCTGGGTGACTTCAACGTCCATGCTGACGACATGGCCTCCACTCAGGCGATGGACCTAGTGTCTTCCATGGCGACACTGGGGCTCTCTCAATTTGTCACGACTCCCACGCATCAGGCCGGATACACACTAGACCTGATCTTTGCGTCCGGGATTCTGGTGAACGATATCGCTGTAGAAGCAGTACCATGGTCGGATCACCTAGCCCTTAAGGCCTGTGTGGGGACGCCATCCCAACCCTGTATGGGCGGAGAGCCTATTTTGGCTCGCCCCCGGGGCCTGATGGACCCGGAACGGTTCCAAATGGCCCTGAGGGATCCTTGGCCCACTAGCAATTCCCTTGATGGCCTTGTGGAGACCTGGCAAGACCGACTAACCAGGGCCATCGACGAAATAGCACCCCGGCGCCCTCTGCGCCCTCGTATGAGGCTGGCCCCATGGTACACCTTGGAATTGCGCCAGCTGAAACAAGGGCTCAGACGACTAGAGAGGCAGAGGAGACATACTCGGGACGAAGCAATGAGAACATCTTACAGAACGTTTATGAAGTCTTATGAGATGTCAGTCAAGGCTGCAAAGAAGAATTACTTTGCAACCAAGATTGCATCTGCAAATTCGCGCCCAGCACAATTGTTTAGAATAATTGGGGACCTTATAACATTGCCACAAGGCAAACCAAATATTAGAGAATTGGAGATCGGCTGTGAGGCATTTGCGAAATATTTTGCAGATAAAATCTCATTGCTCCGCCAAGACCTGCCTACCACCTTGGAAACAGTGAGCGAAATTGAGGCTCCGTGCCTGTCTTCGGGCTTGGTACTGGATCGCTTCGACCCACTCAACCTGGAGGAAGTCGATGGGATCCTCTCCGCTGCTCGCCCAACAACATGTGATTTGGATCCTTGCCCCTCTTGGCTGATTAAATCCTGCCAGAGGGAGCTTAGATGTCCTTTATGGGACATCATAAATAGATCCCTCACAGAGGGGCATTTCCCAACGCCTCTGAAAGAGGCGTTGGTCCGCCCTCTCTTAAAAAAATGTACAGCAGACCCGGCCGAATTGGCGAATTACCGTCCGGTGTCTAATTTACCATTTTTAGGTAAAATTATCGAGAGGGCAGTGGCGTTGCAGCTACAGAGGTTCCTAGATGACGCTTCCGTTCTTGACCCGTGCCAGTCTGGCTTCCGACCAGGCCATGGGACGGAGACGGTGCTGGTCGCCTTGGTGGATGACCTCCAGTGGCAACTGGATCGGGGCGGCGCGGCGGTACTGATGCTATTAGACCTGTCGGCAGCATTTGATACAGTCGACCATCAGCTGCTAAAGCGCCGCCTCGCCGACATTGGGGTTGGGGGGTTGGCCTTGCAATGGCTTTCGTCCTTCCTCTCAGGTCGGGGACAAAGGGTGGCTATTGGGGATGAGCGATCCCAGAGACACACACTAAATTGTGGGGTGCCTCAGGGAGCAGTTCTCTCCCCAATGCTGTTTAACATTTATATGAGCCCTCTTGCCCAGATTGTCCGGAGGTTTGGGCTGGGTTGCCATCAATATGCAGATGACACCCAGCTCTATCTACTAATGGACGGCCGTCCCGGCTCCGCCCCGGGGAATCTGGATCGGGCCTTACAGGCTGTAGCGACGTGGCTCAGATTGAGCGGGCTGAAGCTGAACCCAGCGAAGACAGAGGTCCTTTGCGTGAGTCGCGGCACCCTAGGAGGGGAAATAGCTCTCCCAACCTTCGACGGCGCACCATTGAAACCAGCACGCCAGGTAAAGAGTTTGGGTGTTTTACTGGAGCCTTCATTATCAATGGAGGCCCAGATAGCAGCCACTGCCAAGTCAGCATTCTTCCATCTGAAGCGGGCAAGGCAGTTGGCCCCCTTCCTGGAGCATCACGACCTCACAACAGTGATCCATGCAACGGTCACCTCAAGATTGGACTACTGTAATGCCCTCTACTTGGGGCTACCTTTGTGCCGGACTCGGAGGTTGCAGCTGGTGCAGAACGCATCGGCCAGGCTATTGTTGGGGCTCCCGAAATGGGAGCACATACGGCCGGGACTGCGCGGACTGCACTGGCTGCCAATTACATACCGAGTCCAGTACAAAGTGTTGGTCATTACCTTTAAAGCCTTATATGGCCGAGGACCAGCCTACCTAAGGGACCGTCTCTCCCCATATGAACCCCAGAGGGCACTGAGGTCAGTGGGAAAAAATAAAATGGCGATCCCTGGGCCGAGAGAGGTCAAGCTCCAAAACACTAGAGCTCGGGCCTTTTCAGCTGCGGCCCCTGCACTGTGGAATCAGCTTCCGGAGGAAGTGCGGGCCCTGTGGAACCTTGACCAGTTCCGCAGGGCCTGCAAGACCGTCCTTTTCAAACAAGCGTATATCGACATCGACTGCTGAATTGCTGTGAATAAAGGATCCGCCATCTACATTACTATCGAACTATTTAAACTGGCAGAATCAGCGTCATAGAACCAACTACTACTACTGTCAGATAAATTTAAAAATTTAAATTAACTTAAATTATGTTTTTTAAACCTACTAACTGGTTTTTATATGTTTAATTTTTAATTGTTAAATTTAAAGTTTTTATCTATTAATGTAAATGTATAAAATGCTGTTAGCCGCCCTGAACCGCCTAGGCGGGGAGGGCGGGATACAAATAAAATCTATTATTATTATTATTATTATTATTATTATTATTATTATTATTATTATTACTTGCTGAAGTTCTCATTCTAAAAGTTAAAAATCTTTATGTGGGCTTGTGTGTGTGTCTGATGTACATGCATTAGTATTAGTGCATCTGTTAATAATGAATGGGGGAAGGGAATGTGATCTTCAGAACCTTCCAGAGGTTTGCATGGAGTCCCCACAGAAAGAAAGTGCTGTAGATGTCCAGCGTGGAGATGGGTTCTCCTAGCTGGATCTTCCCCCCCAGAAAGACCAGTGGTCCATCTAGTCCAGCATTCTGTCTTACACAGTGGTCAACCAGTTCCTCTGGAGGGCCAGTAACAGGGCAGAGAGACCGAGGGCTTCCCCTGATGGTGCCTCCTGGCTCTGGTGTTCAGAGGCTGACTGCCTTTGAACGTGGAAGTTCCCCTCAGCCACCATGGCTAGTAGTCACTGATAGACTTACAGTCCCTGAATCTCTCTAATCCCCTTATCCCTGTGGTCATCACTTCATCCTCTAGCAGCGATTTCCACATTTGAAATCACTTTCTGTGTAAGTTAGTATTTTCCTCATCCTGAACCTACTGCCCATCAGCTTCATTGGATGCCTTTGAGTTCTATATTTTGAGAGAGGGAGAGAAAGTTCTCTTTGTCAACACTTTTCACCCTCAAATCATAGGAGAGGGCACATGAGAGACATTCAGTGTGCAATTTTGGGGTCTCAAGACATGGAAAAGGATCAAAAAAAGGGATTGGAAGACCTTCCCCTATGGGAAACTTTTAACATTTTGCTTTGTTAATTCAGGTAGGTAGCCATGGTGGTCTGAAACAACATAAAGTTTGAGAAGAAGAAAGCTATATAAATATTTTAATAGAACTGAATTAAAATCAGTGTTATGTCAAGTGCTCCTTCCTTCCTCCATCCCTTCCTCCCTTCCTCCCCATTTTTTTTTTTTTGCAATACGGTAGTTTGAAAAGTATATAAATACTTAAATATATATAAATACTCATTTCTTTAGGGAGCTACAGCTGATTTAAAAACCATCTGTTTTTTAAAAATTGATTGAAGGGGCGCAAGTAGGTAGCCTCACCTAGGGGGCAAATAGCCAGGCAAAAGCCCTGCCTGGAAGTAAGCCCCATTTAATAGACCTGAGAAGGATTTAGAGTATTATTTTATTATTTATTTCCTTCAATTTTTATTCTGCCCTCTCCACAAGCAGGCTTAGGGCGGGTTACAAGTCACACAAACAGTATAATTTAGATAATTTAGATAATTTAAATCATATTAAAAACAACAGTCAGAGTGGGTTTGCCTCAACAACATTGCTCAGAGGCCAGCATTGTCAGCAGGGGAGGCCAAAATGCATTTGGGTGTCCACTACCTCATTCAAAAGCCCAGCAGAATAGCTCTTTTTTACAGGCCCTGTGGAACTGTAGAAAATCCTGCAGCGCCCTCGTCTCAAGTGGGAGCTTTTTTTCACCAGGCTGGGGCCAGGGCAGAGACAGCCCTGGCCCTAGTCAAGCTGGACATCCTTGTGGCTGGGGGTGCTCTACAAGGCACATATGGAAAGAGATGGTCCCAAAGATATGTAGGTCCCTAGCCATGTAGGACTTTGAAGGTTTGAACTGGTTCTGGTACTCTATTGGCAGCCAGTGCAGTTGGCGCAGCACCAGCTGAACATGAGCCTACATAGGCATCACCATCAGCACACATACTGCTGTATTCTGCACTAGCTGCAGTTGCTGTGTTAAGTTCAAGGGCAGCCCCACATATAATAGTTGCAATAATCCAGTCTGAAAGTGACCATTGCGTGGCTCACTGTAGCTAAATCCTGAGAACTGAGATAGGAAACCAGTTGCTTGGCCAGCCATAGATAACAAAAGGCAGTTTGAACAACAGTGGCAATCTGGGCCTCCATTGAAAGGCAGGCATCCAGGAGCACCCCCAATTTCTTCACCCTCGGCTAGACCTGCTCAGGATAGCTCTCTAAATGGGCTCATTGTAAGCTACTTTCAATCAGTCTGTAAGATGCACTGGCATCTGCTCCCAGAACCTGAGGGTTCTCACATCATCATCTGCTCCAGGAAGTCATCATTGGTCTCACATGTCTATCTTTATTATTTCTTCAGTGATTCCCCTCAACCCACTAGTACACAGTCTCTTTCCCAACTACCCAACAGCATGTCCTGAACATTGGGAGGGCTCTCCGTCTCAACCGCTCAGTCCTTATTCCTCTAGAGAGTGGCTGGTCATTCTTCCTCTGCATTGGCGTAGGCAACTGCTCGGTGTCTTCGGATCTGCCTGGGGCTAGTGGGCCCTCCCCTCCGAGGCCTGTAGGGAATGTACTCCTATCACACGATTATCCACCTGCTGCTTCAGTCTTGACAAATTTTCCTCACTGCAGTATTTTGCCTCTGCGGTCTTTGCTGATGCTCCCCCTAGCTGCTTCATAGCCCCCTTTAAATAAGCCCGTTGCTCCTCCTGGCCCCACCTCCTTTTAGGGGCTTGCTGCTCACACAGTCCATGTAATATGTCTGTAATGTGGGGACAGTCATACTGATCTATCTTATGGGGTGATGTAAATAAAGCAATCTGAGGTTTAAACCATGTAACCATAAGCAGAGTTAAACCCTTCTCAGCCCATTGAAGTAAGTGGGTTGAGAAGGATGTAGCTGTGTTTAGAACTGCATTAAAAGTGATTTCTGCTGGCCTGCTAAAACTTCCGACCTATGCTGGTTGAATTGGGTCATAGTACACTTCATCATACTGATGTCCCTTCGTATAGCCCACAGCTTAGGTCAATTACAGTTCAGCTACCTGAGCTAATCAAGGGGAAGGGGGAGGATGAAGTGGTGAGAAACAAAAAGAATTTTTTTTTCAAAAATTCTTCTAAATCAGTTGAAGTGTTAAACAATCAATCTGTCTGTGCGAATTATATTCGAATCCCTCTTTAAAATGCATCAAAAGTTAGTCTGTAGTTCTTTCCTGATAGCATCTGTGAATCTCTGTGGAGAAATCTGCTCCACAACTTCCCAGATACTGTCTGTGTTCACATGTGAAGAGTTTGATCCAAAGGCCTTGCTGGAGTGACACTGTGTAGAACTGTGAGATAGACAGTTTGAGCAGGGTCTTGAGCCTGAGTTTGCAAAGGCCCTGTGGAGAGAAAGCACATGAATGCTGCAAGGTCTTCATGTTTTTTGTTTTAGTTCTGAGTTTGAACCACTATTGTTTGCCAATGAAAGACAAACAAAATAGAACACAAACAAAAGGGATAACCCTTTTGCAGATGTGTTTAATGATAATGCAAATAAACTAACAAGGATTACCACCAAAATTGTAATCTGCTGCAGAATACATGAAGAATCACTGTTACACCTATGGTTGCTATACCTTATCACATCTATTTTGCAATGAATGAGTCAGCTGGATTTTTAAAAAACACAGAGATCTTATTCAGAATACTTTTTTTAAAAAAAAGAAACTGATGCACTGTATTATACACTTCATTTAAAAATCGTCCTATGATGACTTGTTGCCATGTAGATGTACCAGTGGCTTTCTTGGTTTGTTTGCAGTGTTGCTGTCTTTTGGAAGGGCATTGTCCCAGAGACTATTTTAGAAGAGTTACGTTCTGCAGCTCTGGGTTTTAGAAACAGCTTCAGTAATTGTGCTGCTTTCACAAATGCCAGTAGCACATTAAAAATATGCTGGAGTAATCTTTAAGGGTTATGAAACAGTCTGAATTCACTCCTTGTGAAATGGTTCACACCCTTCAGTGAAATTGTGGCCTGTCTTCAGAGATACCATCTTTCTTTACAGAGTATGTGTTTGTTTATTGAATCATCTCATAAAATAAGAATTTGCTTAGCTGTCATAGATACTATCAATTAAGTTACAATAACTTACTTTTTTTTCCTGGTCAACCTTTGTCCATAGTATGCACAGCATCAGTTTTGATGTTATAGTAGTTCATTTTGAAAGTAAATTAGTTGACTAGTATTACATTTTCATTCTGTCCTTTCTTCATGAAAGATAGGGTTAGATCATGTCTAAATTCCATGGATGGAAATGTGATGTTCCTTGCTTCCTGCTACAGCTTGATACCCTCCCCCCCAAAAAATGCTGAGGATTGGTGACCCCAAAAGCAGCTTGAGAGGGAGAACTGAAGAGCTGCCACAGGAGTGGGAGAATCAACAGATCTGTGCCCATCAATCTTTTCCATGGGATCCAACCTATCTCCATTTTGTATTGTTTTATTATCACTTTAGTTATTCTGCTTGTACATCCTAAGAAACCATGGTTAACATACTAGGTGATGAGTTCCTTCCTTCTCACAATTTCAAGGCTCCAAAAGAATAATTATTGGGAGCAATAGCAATAGGCTGGGAGATTGCAACAGGTTCAAAGTCATCCTGGAAACTTCATTAGAGGGTTGGAGTGCTTTTCCTCTCAGGAAAGGCTGAAGAATCTGGGACTTTTCAATCTAGGAAAAAGACATCTAATAGAGACATTATGGGGGTGGAGAAAGTGGATACAGGGAGCTTTTCCTCCCTTTCCCGTAATAGCAGGGGCACCAAATAAACTGTTAGAAAATAGGTTTTCTGAGCTCCTGGGAGGAATGGTATGATTAAGATGTGATATTGTTTATCAAGGCCAGTACTTGGCTAAATCGCATCTTTTCAACTTTTTTGCCAAAGCCCTACTCCTTAGCAGCTTTCTATATGCCAGCAATCCAAATTCCAGCAATCCCAGTTTCCACACAATGCAGTACAAAAGTTGTACACTTTTTCTTAAATCCGTAGAGAAGAATCTTTATGTATAAAGTAGAATCATAGAGTTGGAAGGGACCTCCATGGTCATCTAGTCCAACCCCCTGCACAATGCAGGAAACTCACAAATACCTCCCCCTAAATTCACAGGATCTTCACTGCTGTCATATGGCCATCCAGTCTCTGTTTAAAGTAGGCTAAAACTCTGTTTTTCTCATAGTTGGCTAGAAACATATTACTTCTCTTTGTTACCGTATACTATTTGTGCATTTCATTTGTTTAAATTTAAGTAATAAACTCTTGAGAGAAAAGACCCCTATTCTGTTGTATACAAACTGTTTTCACAGAAAACATTTCCATGTTGAAAATTACATTAACTCATTTATGGTTTGCCAAGCATGCCAAATGCACAAATGTCAGAAAGCTGCATCCAATCACATATTAGAGAGAGAGAATGAGAGAATCTAGGAAAGCGGTTTTGTTTCACCTTCTGTAGCTCTGTGTGCAACATGCCCGCATTGTATTTTGCCCAGAAACAGCTAATTTAGCATCTGTTGGCAGATATTGAAAATTCCTTAATATTTGCCACCTTTATGTTCAGTGCATTTATTCCTATATATGTAAAGAGCCACAGGTGGCATGTATTTTGGTGTATCTGGTTCCTGTGATGTGAGCTCTCTAGAAACGAGACATTATTGCTTTGGTCAATTTCTAATATTCTGAATCGCTACTGTGGCTTTTTACAGAGCTGTGCAAAAGAGTTGGTGATGTTAAGAGACTGGATAGTATTGATACTTAACTTCCATCAATTCAATAGCCAAGCAATATCTGAGGAAGTGTGCATGCACATGAAAGGTTATACCCAGAATTAAACTTCGTTGGTTTTAAAGGTGCCACTGGACTCAAACTTTGTTCTAAATATGTGAAAGTTAGCAATATGATGTTTTGTGTACTCTTGCTGTGCTACAGTGAAAGAAAGTAGTATAAAGTAATGGCATTTTGTGTGTGTGTGTGTGTATGTATACACACACACACACACACACACACATATATATATATATATATGCAGTATTTGTTCTTGAGGATTTCTTTGTTCTTTTACCCTTTTCACTTCATATACAGCCAGTTAATAAACATCCAGATTTCATCACTAAATCACTAGAAACCTAAAAAGAAAAATAAGCAAGGACAAAGAAAAGGGTGTTTTTTAAAAAAATAAATCCTGATTTCCTCAGAGACTCTGTTGTTTATCTGGTGTAGCAGAGGTTTCTGAGCATCTAGGAATCAGTCACATTGGAGTGTTTGAAAACATATTGCCCTTCTGAAAGAGAGAACACATATTCAGTCTGGTGGACTGAAGCCTGTTGTCTTTCAGATAACTTAGTGGCCCTATGCAAGCCTTGTCTTCTTCTGATTACATATACATGTGATTATTTCACTTGGGAGAACAATATAATCCATAGAATTTGCTGACTACAAAACATATGGCAGATCTGAATAACTTGTGACCAGAAACTTTTAAACTTTAGCCCTGTTTCAATGCATTGGAATATTTGTCCCCACTGTAACTTGTATGTGCGTATTGCTGAGAAGGGCACCAATAAGTCCTCTGCAAATAATTATGTTGGATTGGTTTATGCCTAACATTTGTATGTAGTTGTCTAATTGAATTGAGCATCTAATCCCAGGATTCATTATCTGTTTCCCCATCTAAGTCTTTTCTCCCATTTATGTTTCGCACCCAGCTGTCCCTCTTCCAAATGCTCAACTGTTACCCTGTAAAAGGCTTCAGATCAGGCTCCCCAATATCACAATGTAGCAGGCGTGTCCGCAAGGGGGCATTTGAATCTTGGCCTGTCTCTGTGATTGAATGCATAGTTTACAGGAACACTGTTCAGAGGTGTGAAAGGCAGAACAAGTTGTTCTCCTGACCCTTCATGACAGAGATGGCAAAAGAAGCTTAGTGTGGTATTCAGTCAGGATGTGGCATGACTTTTTTATATTACTCAGAGTAAAAGCAATAAAAAAAGATCAGTAAAACACTTGATGGAAGTTATTGATAGAAAAATTCTTTCTGCCTGAAAGATTACAAACTGAGTGTTATCTGAAGATGGATTTGTTTTAATTTGTCATTGATGTATTTGATACCTAGTAGGATCAAAGAAAACAGAATCAAAGAGAGAAATACAAGCTGTACTGGTTCCCTGAATATTGGCCTCTTTTATGGATATAAAATCTCAGGACTGGAGTGCTCAAATTTATTTGTACTGATGTTTGTTTAAAGATCAATATTAAATAAATTGGTCTGGAAGCTATAGTCATAAAGCAGCTGTCGGACTAATGTAATCCCACAATGCTATTTTGTCTACTGCTTGAAACCTGGTTAGCTGTGTACTTCTAATAACATGAAAACCTAGAGAAAAAGAAAATAGCTGAACTGGATTTTCTGGACTTGGATTAATCTCCACAGCAAGAAGATATGTTAACCTTTTTAAAAATTACACACTTTTTATTTTCTGGGAAACTCTTAAATACTATTAATCTGTTTTAGGGGCTGCAGTTGAAAGAGTAGTCTATGCAGCAATATCTGAAATAGTAGTACTCATTCAATGGCTTCTAGGGAGCCACACTCACAATTTCCATCAACCAGAAGAGCTACATGAGTATTGTGTGCCCTGTAAATTACACCACTAACCATACATATACAATAAAATTATCTCTCTCTTTGTCTGTCTGTCTGTCCATCTATCTACCTACCTACATATTGCATAACATTGTTAATTGTCTGTGCATTCAGTTACCTGGCAGTCAGTTTGATATATGGCTACTCCCTTTCAACCTGAGACCACATTCAGTGATCAGGACTAGCAGTAAATATTAAACCTCCCCTCCATAAATCTGTCCAACTATTTTCAAAAATCCATCTAAGCCAACGGCCATTACCACTTTTAATGGCAGTAGTTGGGATGAACACAAAACAAAATTCATCATGAATTTTGCCATGTTCATGGTTCACAAAGTCACAATGGCAAAGTGCCTGGCACAAACTTTCCACAAACTTTGACATTGTTTATGGAGATTCATTCAGGTCCATAAGTGGATAAATTCCCAGGCAGACTGCCTCAGCTCAATAAAAATGTTTACAAAACCTCATGTAGCTTACACAGAATCCATTCTATACACACCTGAACCTTGGTCATTCTGACAGGTGCAGGTTCAGGTTCAGGAGTGTACAGAACAAATCCTGTGCAAGCTAGAGGCACCAAACTCAACAGGGAAAACTCTGTCTGATTTTCCTCTATCTTACCTTCAAGTTTGTTGAGGATTGGATTTATGGGGAACAAATTAATGCCCCCCAAAGAACATGCCCCAGGAAGGTGCTTTCTGAGGAAATGACAGGCGGTCATTTCCCAGACACCTTTTGGGGGGAGGGAGTGAAAGAAGAATCAGATGTAGATCCTGTGAGTTTGGTGTCTCTAGCATGCTGGTAGAGGTTCTACCAGGCCATGAACTTCACAAACTTGAAGCAGTTTGGAAGCCAACTAAAAATTCCTGATTGTGGTTCACAAATGGGAAACTTCACAAACCGTATTTTCCTAATGTATGTTCATCCCTACCAGTGAGTTTTACTGGTCATCTACCTGTTGTATGAAGTAAAGCTTCCTTTTGTGTGCCTGGAATCTGTTGCCAGTTCGTTTCATAAGGTTACTCCCAAATTGTAGTATGGGACAGGAAGAAAACTTTCCACTATCCACTTTCTCTACACTGTACATAATTTTGTAGAGCAGTCATGCCAGTGTTCCATTGTCTTTTTTCTAAACTAAAGACTCCACATTCTTCAGCCCTTGCCTCATAGGATAGGGACTCCAATGCCATGCTCATTTGGATTGTATGGTCTCCATTTTTTCAAGTCCTTCAATATCCTTTTTTGAGATATGGCAACCAGAACTATAGAGAGGAATCCAAATGAGAGCTCACCAGGGCATTATAATGACATTACTTCAGTGGCAGTTTTATTCTGAATCCCTTTCCTAATGATTCCCAGCACAGAATGTGCCTTTTTAATTGCAGCTGCACACCAAGTCAGCATGTATATATGAAATCAGGATTTTTGCCACAATGCGCATCACTTATGTTGAATTCAATTAGATTGGAGACAGCCCCTCTTGGAGTTCCTCAAAAATCTGCTCAATTCTCACTGTCATTATGCTGAACAATTTGATCTCATTTGCAAGCTTTGCTACTTTATTGTTCACCCAGAATTCCAAGTTATTTTTTAATAATTAAACAGCATTGATCCCAACACAGATTTTCCAGGAGACCCTACTGCTAGGGGTGGGCTGTGGCGCTGTGGTAGAGCTTCTCCTTGGCATGTAGAGGGCCCCAGAGTCAGTCCCGAACATCTCTAGTTTAAAAGATCAGGTCATCCTTGATGTGAAAAATCTCTGTCTGAGTCCCTGAGCTGCTGCGTGTTTGAGTAGACTACAGTAACTATGATGGATCTGATTCAGTATAAGACGACTTCATGTATTTATCTCCTTCCACTGTTAACACTTATCTATTTACCCCCCTTCCTCTTTTTAACTAGTTACTAATCCATGAAATGATATATCTTTTACCCCATGACTAATTCAGAAGCCATTGGTGAGGTACCTTGTCAAATGCCTTTTTTGAAGTTCATGTATAAAGTGTCTACTAGATAACTATTAGCATGTTAATTCTGGGAGCAAACACTGACAAATTAGACCTAGTAGTTAAGTCTGAGGCTGTTGCTTTGTCTGTGCTGCTGCTGTAATCACAACTCTGTGCCAGCCCAAGGTCTAAGGTTACACCGTTTGGTGTGATGTGTTTTAGGGTATCAGACTAGGATTTGAGATACCCAGGTTCAGATCCCCATGCTACCATGGGACACTCAGGAAGCAGCCCTCACAGTCTAACCTACTTCACAGGGGGGGGGGGGTGGTTTGTGAGGAGAAAATGGAGGAGGGGAGAATGATGTAATCACTTTTAATTCACATTGGAAGAAAAATAAAGCATAAATATCTAAAATAAATAAATAGATCAATCAATGACAAAAAACAAAACTAAAACCTATGTTGAATAGAATTAATTTTTACCTTTATCACCTATATTACAGTCCAAGAAGTGACATATGTATATATTATATACCTTTCAAGCACTTATTATTAATTACTAAGTAATACTCAGTCACCATGGTTCAACATTAAATGCATAACATTACTTTATGTTCAAAGTCCTCTGAAAGATTGCTGTGCTATATTGAGTACTCCAGTTTTAAATAAATACATTTTACTTCTATTCTTTTGCTGACCTCTACCAGCATGTTTTAGATACAATGTGGCATCTAGTGACCAGAACAGTCATTGCATAATGACCATCATTTTATAAACAATAGTAGCTTCCAAGTGACTCATGAATGTCAGAAGCAAAGTATGAAACACTTTAAAAATCCCAAACTCTGTTGTACCATGAGATTTCACACTAAGAAACCCTGAATAGTGTAAAAATTTGTGCATTTGAGAAGCTGTCAAAAAACCTCTGAACCAAACATGTGATTTGCTTGTACATTACAGACTGGTTTATCTAAAGATCTCAGGGGACACCTGAAATGTTCAGATAAACAGTTTCAGATGAATGAGAAAGTGAGGTAGTGGCCTAGGAAAAGACTGTACTTCAAGGTTCCAAGCCCAGGAGAGCACTAAAAAGATACCAGTGTCAATGCATTGCATTCTGATTTTGGAAACCTTTAGTATGAAGGTGCAGAGCTACAACCTTAACAGATCATTGAATGGATCTTTTTTTTTTTTTTTTTTTGAATGGGCAGTACTGCACTTGCCTCAGCTAATCGGACACTCAGGGAAATATCATCTGATCAACTAAGGTTTTTGCTTAGTTGAAACTTGGTAAATTTGAAGAATTGCAAAAATAAGTCAGCATTTTTAAACATTCTAGTCTTGTGGGATATAACAAAATCTTGTAAAACCAACTGACCTACACCCAAGGACAGGTTATTTCAGCATTTGAACAGTATACCAACATCACTGATGTCTTGAAAGGGATGAAGTAATATACTAAAGCTGTCAACAATTAACCTAAATCTCAAGTCTAGGTTATTAATTTACAGAGTGTTGTTTACCCTGGCAAGCATGTAGATGGGAGCATAACCATGGTTGTCATGAGGGGTAAGTCCGAGGCAAATAAAAGGTAAATAAAAAATAAAATATTGCTTCTTTCTCTCAGCAGTCCCCCATTCTAGCAGCCCAAAACCTTGAGCCTGAATCCTACCCCCCAAAAAAATTTCCTCCCTGTGGTGCTTCAGAAACCCTAGTTCTGTATGTCACAGTAACACCTTGATATTAAATATTTGTGCTGGTATAATCAGGCCCGGTGCTGGGGTTTCCAGATCCCCAGGCCGAAATCCACTGCCCTGTGTGCAGAACACGTGGCCTCCCCCATTCTCGACTATGTCCCGCTTTGAAGGGGGAGAGAGCTGGACATCCCCCCCCAACCTTCCAGGCATGCACACATATGCACATACATACACATACAAATACAGAAAATACCCCCCCCCCCAAAAAAAATATAAAAACATGAACACAGTTGCTGATATTCTTGATACTTCTGTATGCCAATTGCTGGAAACAAAAGGAGGAGGCACTATCAGGAAGCAAAAAATCATGCCTTAGCAGTACATAACATAAGAGAAGCCATTTGGATCAGGCCAATGGCCCATCCAGTCCAACACTCAGTCACACAGTGGCCAAAAACAAAACAGGTGCCATCAGGAGGTTCACCAGCTGCCCCCCAAGCACCAAGAATACAGAGCATCACTTGCCCCAGACAGAGAGTTCCATCTATGTGGCTAATAGCCACTGATGGACCTCAGCTTCATATGTTTATCCAGTCCCCTCTTGAAGCCATCTGTGCATGTAGCTGCCACCACCTCCTGTGGCAATGATTTCCATGTGTTAATCACACTTTGGATGAAGAAGTACTTCCTTTTATCCATTCTAACCCAACTGCTCAGCAATTTCATTAAGTGCCAATGGATTCTTGTGTTGTGAGAAAGGGATAAAAGTACTTCTTTCTCTATGTTCTCTATCCCATGCATAATCTTATAAACCTCTATCATGTCACCACTCAGTTGTTGTTTCTCCAAGCTAAAGAGCCCAAAGTGCTTTAACCTTCTTCATAGGAAAAGTCATTCCTTTAATCATTCTAGTCACTCTTTGCTGCACTTTTTCCAATGCTATAATATCTTTTTTGAGGTGTGGTGACCAGAACTTTACACAGTATTCCAAATGAGACCACACCATCGATTTATACAGGGGCATTATGATACTGGCTGATTTGTTTTCAGTTCCCTTCCCAATAATACGCAGCATAGTGTTGACCTTTTTAATTGCAGTTGCACACTGTCTCAACATTTTCAGTGAGTTATCTACCATTACTCCAAGATCTCACTCTTGATCAGTCTCTGCCAGTTCAGACCCCATCAATGTGCATTTATAGTTAGGATTTTTGGCCCCAAGGTGCATTACTTTGCACTTGGCCATGTTGAATCTCATTTGCCACATTGACACCCACTCGCCCAGCCTCTAGATCCCTTTGGGATGCCTCACAATCCTTAGAAGAAGATTTTGGATTTATATCCCGCCCTATATCTGAATCTCAGAGTCTCAGAGCAGTCACAATCTCCTCTACCTCCCCCCCCCCACACACACAACAAACACCCTGTGAGGTAGGTGGGGCTGGGAGTGCTTTTACAGCAGCTTCCCTTTCAAGGACAGCTTCTATGAAAGCTATGGCTGACCCAAGACCATCGCAGCAGGTGCAAGTGGAGGGTGGGGAATCAAACCAGGTTCTCCCAGATAAGAGTCCGCACACTTAACCACTACACCAAACTGGCTCTCAGCCACTTTGCTGCTTACTCCCAACTCTAAATCATCAATTAACAAGTAAAAAAAGCAATACTAAGCCTACGGTACCTCACTGCTTACCACCCTCCATTTTGAAAATTGCCCATTTATTCTCACTGTTTCCTATTATTTAGCCAGTTTTTGATCCATGAGAGGACTTGTCTTTTTACCCCATGACCATTGAGCTTACTTAGGAGCCTTTGATGAGGAACTTTATCAAAAGCTTTCTGGAAGTCAAGATAAACAGCATCTATAGGGTCCCCCTTGTCCACATATTTGTTCACCCCCTCAAAGAACACTAACAGGTTAGTGAGACAAGATCTTAGCTTACAGAACCCATGCTGAGTCTTCCTCGGTAGCTTTTGTTCATCAATGTACCTACTAATTCTCTCTTTAATAATGATATTGACATCAGACTGACTGGCCTGTAATTTCCCAGATCTTCCCATTATGGGAATGTGTTTTGAGTTAGAGGAGCGGCTAGGACATTCAACTATGCAAACTAATGAAGATTTGAGGGGAAAGGATACAAACTATGGTGAGGTATTGAGGGGTGTGGGCTGAGAGTACAGTAAGGAAGAGGAACATGAAAATCACCCCCTTGCTTTTGCTCCCCACCTCTTGCTGATGTGGAAATATGGGGGCAGAGAGATACAAAGTCCTCACTTATTTGAGGACATAGTCATCCCAGTCAAAGAGGCATGATGGGAAGCTCTTGCAGCAGTAGCTATATAGTAAGGTACAGATAAGCCCTCTCACTTACTTCCTGCTCTTTTATATACACTCTCATACAATATACCTTTACCCATAGTGAGTTGAACAATTGCATGCAGGCCAATTACTGGCCTCAGTAGCAGCAAGATGAAACCCCTCCACTTCCTGCTGTACCAAGCAGACTCACTTCACACATGCAGCTCCCTCTCTCACAGGGTATAGAACAACAGTTCCTGCTGCCTTCCCAAGGGGTGTCCTTGTCACTTGTTCCTGCTGTTGGGGCAACTGATCACTGTAAATGAAGGACTTGTGCACAATGAGAAAGAGCCCAAATCACCTCTTCCAAGTGTGTTCAAGTGTTCCCTGTGAGGCATTACCTAAGCAGGCTGAACAGTTAAGGATCACATGGCCATGGTTGGCACAGATCTGAAGCAAGCATCTCCAGGAGGTACACAGCATGCGGAAGTAACATTTACACTTGATGGCTTGGGCAATACTGGTGGACCAGAAGGAATCTCATTGTAGGCAATACCCATTACAGACCCTGCATTAGACCAAGGCTGTCTCATCCAGTTTTATAAATAAAATGGTAACACAGATGATTAAAAAAAAAAAAAACCTGACAAAATCTTGTTTTTTATCAAAACAATTTCTTATCAAAGGCTAACTTGTAGAACACGTTCAAAGACTCCTGGTTTAATTTTCAGTTTTCCACATAATTTTTTTAATCCTATTTGTTTTCAGTCAGAAAGTTTTAAAATGCAAGTGGTGGTCTGAATCCTTCATTATCAATGATCTCAGCCCAAAACAACCTTATGCCTTTATAGTCTCCTTGAAATTAATGTGAATTATTCATAAACCCAAGTATCTAAGAGAAGCCTATATGATTGTGGCTACAATATGCATGCTTAGATCTCAGGGTTATATCCTTGTTCTTGTCCTGTGCAGCTTACACATTCCATTAGTGCTGCTGTTCTGACACTTAAACCATATGACTCAGGAATATCACACAGGAGCCTTTAGAGACAGGACAGTAGTAAAGCAGGAGCACAGCAACCTACCCACCTTCAAATCTAGCTTTCTGAGTCTTATCCACTTAGTTCTGCTGCTCAGATATAGTAGACATACAGGACTAGTGTAACACAAGTATTTGTATCCTTTATTTGATTGTGTACACCAGGATGTGATTATATGAAAAGGACACATGTAAAAACTACCTCCCTCGTGCTCTCTGTTTCCCTCCTGTACATGACAGGGCCAAGCCAGAGGAAGAATGAGGCACTTGCATGTGAGCCTTAATGTTTTAAAGTGGTGTGGAGTGAATGGCCTGGATTTGCTGGGAATCCTGTATATCCTCTCGTGGGTCAAGTTTCCCTTTCTTCCTTTCATAAACCATATGTTCTTAATTAGTTAATTGACACGTGGTGTTTGAACAGAAAAACCAATTAAAGAATAGTGACTTTCTTTTCCTAAAACCTTCAAGTGTAAAAATAGTAAGATATTTTTCAGAATAGATATTTTTACTTCCAAGGGTTAGACTTTTATTCTCAGCCATAGAAGCAAGAGATTTGTTTACTTAATGAAGCTACTGCTGCAAATCTAGCATGGTTTATATGCCTGGAAATGAATAAGGATAGCCTTCTGTGTTTGCAAATGTATGAATGCATCCTCTACATATATTTTCAATTTTCTTAACAAAGACATGAAACTTAAAGAAGAAATGTGGCTGATTGTGCTGAATTATTACTCCAAGATAGATTCATCAAATCTCCCAGCTGTATAAGACAGGGTTTACTAATGAAGTTCCCTATCAAAAAGAAAGGCCTAATTTTGATTTGGCTGAGGTAATGAACTTCTTTTTCCTGGTGTGATTATCTGCATGGGGTGGCTAAAAGAGTAGCAAGAGAGAGTGCGCTCATAGAAGCATTATGCAAAATGTCTTTTGTCTCTTTTTGCTGGGATATATTAAATTTTCAATGTAGTCTATGTAATATAAAATTATGATAATGACTTTTGGCCCACTGTGAAGGCAGCTTGCTGGTCCTGAGCATGTGTGTCTGGCTTGAGCACTAGGATACACTGTGGGAGTTGCCTTTTCTATTAACAAACCTCTAGATACCTAATGATGAATTTTCTTTCACCAAATGTTCTCCTTTTGTCTAAAATACAAGCATTTTCTAAATTGCTTTTGAGAAAAACAACAGAGGCAGGGAGGTCTGTGGCACTGACAGGGGATAGTGGAACAAAGCAAGTAATTCAGTGAGCATTCTAGTAATTATAAGCCAACCACAAGGTTATTTCAATGGTGAAAATATTTACTGTCTTACTGATGGAAATGGCTGCATTGCACTAGTGAAAGCACTAGCTGAACAATTGGATTCTAAACTGTCTGTTTAAATTTAACATGCCAGAGGTATAATAACATCCAGAAAAGCTTTAATTAAAAAAAAAAAACGATTATCTGTAAGAGAGGTGTAATTTGAGCTCATATTTAGTGTTGAGCTCATATTACTCCTAACTCTTACAGACAGTTAACATTTAGTGTTTGCTGGTTTCGCTTCCAGATTTAGTCAGAGCTGCATAACATATGACTGTTGAATTTGTTACAGGCATTTGTTAATTTTCACCCCAAATACTTGCTGTAAACATGCCTCCTTTGTTATTTAATTTTAGGGTGAAAGGGTAATTTAGTCATGTTTTTCTCAAACCAGGAGGTGATGGAAGAAAAGCTAGGCTTATGTTCTATGTGGAAAAATAATTTTATAAAATTGTTTTTGAAACCAGTTACTCTTCTTAATCTCTCTTTCTCAAAAAAACCAAAACCACACCAGGAGACACATGTATTACATATTTAGATATTTTAGTGTCTATTTACTCCTTAAATTGGTAAGAGCCTGAGTACCAGATTAATTAACTGGTGACCATCACTTGTGTGGTTTTCCAGTATTCCTTTTAAGATATGATCTCTTTCAGATTAAATCTGAAATTCTTCCAAGCATTTTCCTTAATGCTTATTATTGATAAGTAAAATGTATAATATGTTAACGATGTTGTTGTAGGTATATGCAAGCTTTCAAGTTTCATTGAGTAACTTCTTCCAATAGGGTGAATTGTTATAGATTGCTGATTTATCTAATACTGAAGTAATTAACCATGCAATCCTATGCAGAATTACTCCTGTCTAAAACCATTGAATCAATGAATTTAGACTGAAGTAACTTTGTGTAGAATTACAGTATAGTTATGCCAGTAGAGGTACAGCATGACTGCTCTGTAAGCCAGGTGTAACATCTGCAGACTTGCTCTTGGGACAGTTTGTATAGGTGCAATGTAAATCAGAATGTTTTTCTTGAAGCTGTTCGCCAGGCAATTTCTTCGCTGAGATAAAACTGGATTACTGGATAGTTCTGGTTGAGATAATTGCCTACTGCACAGATGACCCCTTCTAACTGAAAACACCACTTTACTTATTTTAAATGTTTCATATACTTACATCATTGATGCCATGGACCCACCTAAATTGAACTGACAGTATTAATCTTGTGTTTGTAATAGCCACAGTTGAAAAATATTCTGGGGCAATAGTTTCATCAATATTAGCATATGCAAGTGTGGCAACTTGAAAGTGTAATAAATCCACAAGGGAAAAGTCTGATAGTTCAGTGTCCGAAGTATACAGTGGAAGCTGTACTCTAGTCATAGTACTTTTTTTTTTTTACATGGGCATGTGAATTCATTTTGCCCAGTTCTTTATGGTCAAAGCCATAGAATTCTTTTTTTTTTTTACCGTTCCCTAGTCTTTCCCATCTGTTGTGTCTGTAGCAAAGCACACAACTGTTTTTTAAAATCCTCAAAGTTCAGCATGTCAAACTATGCAAGATCATATTTGTTGAGTAGGGAGACAATTATTGGCAACCACTTCTAGTGAGGGGTTTTGTTTTTTTTTTGCTTAATCCTGCATCTGCATTTTATCAGCTGAACCACACAGCAGCAGATGGACATAAACTTCACTGCACATGTACTTTAGGAATCTGGATGTATTATGAGTACATATTTGTAGTACTTTTGGAGGGATATTTTAATATAAACTGAAAAATGGTATTCAGAACTTTCTTGGTATTCCAAATAAATAACGTTTGAAATTGGTATTTGTATGTACCTTTAGGGCCTTCATATTAGTTTTTTGTCTGTACTTTCATTTCATCTTTCAGTCTATCTGTACCATAGCCATCATATTTTATTATAACAGGTATGTAATAGGACGGTTAATTTTTGCTTATTGTAATCATAGACAATTGCAATGAAAGTGAACTAATTTTACAGCTCTGTTGTTACATAGAAAACCAAGATCTGTAAAACACAGGTTGCCATTTTTAGTGGATTTTAGTTGGAACTTAGAACATAGGATAAAGCTACCATATTTTGAAAAGCCAAAAGGAGGCATATTTCCTGACTACTTCAAACAAGTGATCACTTTGGCATATTTCATTTGAAATGCCCCTACTATTTAAGCTGTGATATTTGCTGCTAAATAGGAATATTTCTAACTTCCCAACCCCAAAAGAGGACATTTTCATCAGATTTTTTTGAAGAGCCCAAAGACGACAGACAAAAAAGAAAGAGGATGTGCCCTCTAAATAGAGGATAGATTGTACCCTTAACATAGGATAGATGGACAGATTGAAATGTATGTGTTCAACTAAACCAACACTTTTGAGATCACAGAATGCCACAAACGGAATGAAAATAGGCTTGATGCTTGGATGGCTGAGACAGTGGGCAAAAAGTATACAGGATGGAATATAAAATAAATTGCAGCAGATGTTCCTTCTTCAATATTCTCTTATATCAGATGTGTGAACCCCTTTTCTGTACCAAAAGGCAGATCACCAATTGTCCTATGTGATAACTGGTACCACACTTTGGTTATAGTCCATAAAAGCACATGACTTGGTCCATGAAGGTATCCAGTGATTTCTTCTCCCATCTGCATTCATTTCTTCATCAGCCTCTAGCAAATCTATTAAACTGTAATTCCCTCATACTACAGTGGTATGTTTAGATATATTCTTCTCTGAAAAAAAAATTCTAATGTGTTTCAGTAAATGTACTTGGAATATTGGTCGTACAGCAGAGATTCAAACATTTGTAAATCAAATCTACTATTCTTATTTTTGCTAAGCTGAGGATCTGTAAAACACAACACCCATGGCTCCTTTTGTGTATGTTCGTTTAAATTGCAAAATGGTTGAACATTTTTTTAAAAAATTATCTCATCGTTCCTGTCAAAATGGCCCATTTCCTCTTTGTTCCTTCTAATAATGTGCCGAGTGGAGAAAAAAATGAAACATTATAATCCCACCCAGTTTTATGCATCTTCCAGATGATTTCACTGAACTGATACTATGGAGGATATGCTGACTGGCACTTTTCCCATGCCTAATGTGTTAACAAAAGCCAATAGTGTCAGTTTTAACAGTTTTAGTTAAATTCCCACGACACTCTTAACAAACGTTGAAACCTCTGCCATGTCTTACCCTGACAGATTCCCTGCCGTCATTGCACACTTAAAATAAATGTCATCCCCAATCAAAAAAGTTCACATTTTCCCTGACAATATAATTTGTTACTTTGTTCTCTCTCTCTCCTCTCCCACCTCCCATTTTTGGAACATAAATTTAAGCTGGATATATACTGCATTCCATAGAGTTTTCTGTGCCATCTTTTATTGTTAAGATAAGTGATATAAAAGTGAAACAAGGCAAGGAAATAAAAAGTTGATTCCCCATGCAATGAAGTCTTTTTGGGCTCATGGGAGGCATGGGTTGTAGTAACTTATATTGCTAAATTGAAATAGCCCATACTAATTTGTTGTACTGAGATCAGGATATGCCATGATGTAAATCAAATATGGATTGTATTGGGGTAATTAATTGTGTTTTTCCTTTAAAAGTTAAAGCATTCTGCAACCTGTACATGGACTATTCCTTTCACACTGAGTATTTAATGGTATGTATTGTGGAAATCAGTTTCTTTCTGTTTTATAGAGTGTAAGCATGCAATGTCAACAAGAAAAACCTAGTTCTAAGGAAGAATCTGTACAGTTCTCCAGATCTAAATCCAAGCATTGTTCCTCTACCCTAGCATAACCTTACCATGGGCACCACCCTCCTGTGGATCCAGTCCATCACATAATCTCATGAAAGAAAAAAAAATCTGAAATGGCATGAACAGACTGGCCTTACAGGCCCCAGTAAAGAATAACCATTCATCCCCCCCCCCCCCCCCGAGCACCAGAATCGAAGAGCGACACTTAGCTTCTTTGGTTTTATCTCTGTTACTTGTACACAGCATACTGATTCCAAAGTATTTATTTGGCCCACTTCCAGGAATTTTTTTTTTATTTATAGGGAGGAAATGATATACTCCATATCCCTAGGCAGCCAAACAGACTAGCCACGTGAGAGGTATAAGAATTCAGATAAAGCCCTATATGGCCAGGGTCCTGCATACCTTAGGAGACCGCCTTTCCCCATATGTGCCCCAGCGAGCACTTCGGTCCGGGTCTCAAAATCTGTTGACAGTTCCCAGCGTCAGGGAAATTAGGCTTCAGTCAACTACAGCCAGGGCCTTTTCTGTTGCTGCACCTAGCTGGTGGAATTAGTTGCCGGAGGAAGTTAGGGCCCTGTGAGAGCATTCACAGTTCTGCAGGGCCTGTAAAACTGCACTCTTACACCATGCTTTCCTATAATGGTAACTTCTACAGCAATGGATTAGACCCATAAACCAGAAATTTAAACATCACTCTGGATTTCTCACCACACTATAGCGATCTGGGGTCCCTTTGGAACATCTAATACTGACCATCCAGTTATATAGATACCATCGAAATTTTAACTGTTGTATAAACTACTGTACTAGCACCTATTGATATTGATATTTTAATAATTTTTCTGTTTTCTGTTTTATCACTGTTTTATCTTGTTCAGGCATTGTTTGCACTCTCTTGCAGTTTGAAACTCATTAGCCCTTTTACTGCATTAACATGTATATACTCATTTTGTAACTACTTGTGACAAAACTGAAAGCATTTCTGCAGTAATTATTCAGTGATTGCTGTAAACCCATTCTCTCCAGGAAGAATAATTCTCACTCTGAATTGACTTTGTTTAGCTTCAGCATTGTCTTCTTTAGCTTCAGTGCCGTCATCTTAGCTAAGTCTGGTTATTTGTGTTACACTATAATGTCAACCCATTTACTTTATGATATCCATGGTTAGCGGAAATTGTTTATGTGATTAATCCAGGACAAAGAAATGGTAATTAGAAACATTAGAGAATAGTGCCCCCTTCCTTCAAAGATACTTTTTAAAGTGAAAACTGACATTAGAACTTTGGTGCATCCCATGGAAATATTGCCTCTTTTGGTATCATGGTGAATTTGTTTGCAGGTTTATAAAAAGGTTTTGTTATATTGATTTTAAAATGTTGGAACAACTTTTGAAACATCAGGCCATGATCCTACTAAATTTACAGTGGAATCCTAAACAGAGTTACAGCTTTACAAGTCCATTGACATTAATAGGCATTGAAGGGTATAACTGTGTTTAGGATTAAGTATTTTAAATTAGATTGATTTCAAAGAGAAAGATTTAAATGTATACATTTAAGACTCTTTAAATGCAGGGGTGGAATTCTAGCAGGAGCTCATTTGCATATTAGGCCACACCCTGCTGATGTAGCCAATCCTCCAAAAGCTTACCAAAAAGAGCCTTGTAAGCTCTTGGAGGATTGGCTTCTTCAGGGGTGTGTGGCCTAATATGCAAAGGAGCTCCAGCTAGAATTCCACCCCTGTTTAAGAAGATGAAGATATTGGATTTATATCCCGCCCTCCACTCCGAAGAGTCTCAGTGCGGCTCACAATCTCCTTTACCTCCCTCCCCCACAACAAACACCCTGTGAGGTGGGTGGGGCTGGAGAGGGCTCTCACAGCAGCTGCCCTTTCAAGGACAACCTCTGCCAGAGCTATGGCTGACCCAAGGCCATGCTAGCAGGTGCAAGAGGAGTGAGGAATCAAACCCGGTTCTCCCAGATAAGAGTCCACACACTTAACCACTACACCAAACTGGCTCTTAAATGGGCTCAGTTGTGCCCCTACTTTGTATCCTATGCTGTGAGTCTTTAAGTCATGGTACACTTACCTTTTGCTTTCTGATTGCTCAGTCCCTTTCTACCTACAAGGTCTTACATTTCAGCAGTGAACAGCTCAGTGTAAATCAAGGCCCTCCTTTTTTTTTTAAATCTATGATGTTACTACCATTAGATCAGAATTTAATAGACTCTCTTTAATTGTTGTGTGATAGGTACCATTGGCACGTCTCCCTTTTTATCCCTCTTCCTCTCTCCCCTTATTTCTCTCTATCACTGAGAGAATAAGAGAGGTGGCTTTCACAGCAGCTGGTTAATTTCCCTGGCTTCACACTACTGTTTAATGATCCGTTTCTCATGTGCCACCTCTCTCATCTACTGAAAGATAGGTACAAATTGTACCTATAAAAATTATAACACAACTCTGGGTTATCTTTATTTTTCCAAACTGTGATCCCTTGGACTGACTGTACAATTTTCTTTCAAAGTTCTTTCAGAAATAACAAGGACAAGCCATTGTCCACCCGTACAAAATGCTTCTATGTGAAGATTTTTACTATTTGGATATTTGGCAGCCTAGCTGTTTTTGAGAGTGGAAGATGAACTCCATTGAGATGCCATCAACAATCGTATGGCTACTGAGACAGCTTGCAAGCCACCACATAATGGCTTCACCTTCTGGCATGTCTTGCTTTCAGAAAGCATGCTTTTTTTCTCTAGGCACAACTGAAGATACAGAAGCAATACTCCCCCATAATACCAGGGTTTCCTGACTATTACCTACTCCTCATAATTGAGAGACCTCAGTTCTGATTGAGAGCTTGAGAAAATGCTGAGACCACCACCATATTCCTCACCTCAAAACATCCCTCCCTCCTACTCTTAGTTGACCTTTACCCTCTTAGAGGCACCATTATAGGGGATAATAACACACATGCTAGTTAGGACTTGAACAGAGATATACAATTCTCATTGATAGGGAAGCAGATAGAATGAAAGATATACCTGATATAGAAAAAAATATGGATAGCCCACAGGAAAAAATTATTTTCATTATGAATACTGAGCAAATTAAAAAGTCTGTTAGAGCAATTAGTAAACAGAAAATATCTGTGAAATTCATTGAATAAATTGTTCCCTCATGAGTTCTTTACCCTGCTGCATAAGAAAAATAAATATCCTGACTTCTTGCAAATAATGCATATTTTTTTCAGTTTAGGATACATCATCCAAATTCATTAATGTAGCTTAGTTACATCTATGTTTGTACCCACTTTTTTTTTTGCTCTATGTTATTGCAGTAAAAAGAGAATCCTTTCCCCCCTCTTTAGCGTGTATTCATGAGTTGATTGATATGAGTTAGTTGGGAGCCATTTTCAATGTATTTTCTTTTATTTTTGCACATTCTCTTTTTATATATTTTCTCTATCCATCACATCTCTGTGTAAAATCAATAAATAATTAACTAACATTTAAAGAATCACCCTAACAACTTGCATTAGTCTTCAAGGAAGAAAGTTCCATAAGTGAAGTGTGTCAGCTGAGATGAGTACACTGCTTTTGATGTATATCCATACTACCTCACAGATTAAACCCAGAGCTGGGCCTTGCTTCCAAAACTTAAGCAACTAGTCTAGGGTTGACAGGTCTGTTGGAAAATACCTGGAGACGTTGGGGTTGGATCCAGGAGAGGGCAGGGCTTTGGAAAGGGAGAAGCCTCAGGATGGTACAATGCCATAGAGTCCACCCTTCAAAGTAGCCATTTTCTTCAGGGGGGCTGTTCTCTGCCAGCTGGAAATCAGTTGTAAAAGTGGGAGATTTCCAGATCCCACCTAGAGGCTGGCAATCCTAAATTAGTCCTAGATTAAAGAATGTAATTTTGTGGTTTCTCTCTTTTTGGCTGGCAATGCTATCTCCTTAGACATTTTATTGGAAAGGTGGGAATAGAATTCTGTAAAATAAATTTTGAAAGCATTATTCCTTACTAAGCCAGTGAATATGGTTTTAAATGAAAGAGGGTTTTGTGGGTATGATGTGGATTCACACAACCAATGTGAAAGCCAGCTGATAGATAAAAAAAAATAGGCAGTGTTTAATTTCACAGGAGCCCCATGGCGCAGAGCGGTAAGATGCAGTTCTGCAGTACAAGCTCTGCTCATGGACTGAGTTCGATCTCAGCAGAAACTGGGTTCAGGTAGCCAGCTCAAGGTTGACTCAGCCTTCCATCCTTCTGAGGTCAGTAAAATGAGTACCCAGCTTGCTGGAGGTAAAGTGTAGATACACCACCCTGTAAAAAATCTACTATGAAAATGTCATTATGTGACATCACCCCAGAGTTGGAAACAACTGGGGCTTGCACAAGGGACTACCTTTTTAATTTTGCATACTTTTTCATATCAGTGATGGAGGGATTCTGACTTTCTGCTTATGGTGATGATGGAAATTGGAGAGGTGCTGGTCAGATGGGAAAACATTGTCACAATTATAGGTACAGCATAGTAGCGGATAGCATTCATTCTCAATCTGATGATGATTAATAGTCTCCATAGGTAAACCCTGTTCTCTGTTAGAATATTGTGAAGAGGTATCTTATTCATAAGGCTTTAAATATGTCATTTCCCAAAAGGAAACATATAGAAATAAATGGTTGGAAAGTAACCAGATAGAAATATTGTCATGATGTGGCAACAGATGCCAATCTGATCCTGATGAACCAGCGTGAAGTTTTGCCAATTCTGTGGTATAGTACTCCATCACAAAACAAAGATATGTGCCTTTGGACATTTTACAGTTGAATTCATATTCATTTTAAGAAGGACAAGAAAAATAATGGAATTGGTCACTCTCAAATAAAATAACACTTTTGAGTCAGTAGCATTGAAGTGTTAGGTGCCATACTGACAGATTCCATTCAGGCAAATCTTCAGGGAATAACAGGAGAACAGGTAAGTAGGGAGTAAAATGATGCATTATGTATTGTATATAAATCACAAAGAAAAAGCTTCTGTTTATTAGAACCTAGGAAATACATGAACTACATTGTTGCTTCCCAGAAGATTGTAGTATTTGGAAGGGGTTGTAGAAGAGGGCAGCTTGACCATCAGGATATTATATGTGCAAGGCAGTGGGTATGAGCAGTGCAGGCTGGAGGCAGTGTACAACTTTTCCTCATGACCTGCCAGGCACCCCTTGTATGAACTCCAGGATACCCCAGAATTTTCTGTTACTATCGGAAGTTTTCTGGGGTCACGGAGAGCTAGGGACACTTGTCAGGCCAGTGTGAAACCTTCCTGCACAACTTTCACTCTAGCAGACCCTTCTCCCTATATATGCTGATCACGGACTATGCAGAAGCCTTCTGGATATAGTGCCATCCCTTCACTCTGGAAGACCCTGTCTCCAGGCACTAGCTTCAGGCACCAGCTCTGGCTGGCTCTTTGTAAACACCCAGAAGAATGAAGTAGTTTGAATCTTGAGCTGATAGAAAGAGCAGAATCCCTTCTTCTCACTATGTGAATATTCCACTTTTGAATGTTCCCTCATGTAAAATAGTTGATGAATAAAAATACCTCTGGGAAAAAGGTTTCAGCCTACCCCTCAAACTGCTATTCTGTAAGTGAGACTTTCATAGAGGTTTTTATAACAGATTGGACCATTTAAAGTGCAATACATCACCTGAGGTCTGAAACAATACTGTCCAATCATCCACATCACATCTCTGCCACATTATTCTCACCTCATTCTGCTGAATTTATAGATCCAACCCCTGTCTATGTGGGAGCATCTGGAGGCAGTGCCAATTCCTGCCTATTTGAACATTTGCTGTCTGAGAGGGCCAATAGGTATTTGAAGGGGAAATCTTATGTTATGCACTTTTTTTCCTGTTTATCATTAACTCTGAATTCTTTGCTCCCAATCCCCACCAGCAGCCAAGAGGGGAAAAAATCCACAGCCTAATTGGCTCTGGCTTTTGGCTGAATCACTCAAACACATTGTGTCCTCTGTAATCTGGGAAAACCTTTCATGTTTTTAACAGAACCCTACAGTTGTTAATACATTGTACAGGAACGTGAAATTGACTGCACTGACATATAGATTAAAAAGCATCTGAGGAATAGAGGATATTGTTTTGATACATAAATAAAAAAATAACCTTGCAAGTGGTCTACCAGTGATTAAAGTTGCTTTTCCCTTTAATAACTCTACTAAGAAACAGGAAATGCAATTTCCTCACACCTTTCCTGAGGCTCTCCAATCAGGCAGGTCCTTTGAGGAGTTCCCTACTGTATATTCCTTCATCAACATGGTGTTCCTCAAGGGGCCTACACAGACTCTGTTAAAATTAGCTGTGTTCCACATTAGTGACAGGAGCTGCCTTTCCCCCTCAGGAGTACAGAATAGTGTGCTGTTGCTTTCTTTTGGAGGGAAATCATGGCTTTAATTGCACCGAATATTTTCCCTACCTGTTAATTGATAAATGCTACTCATTGCTTGTAGACCTGTGAAACAAATTTGTATGAAATCATTTTCCACTGCTGTTTATCCCATAACTCTAACACCTTTTGTTATTGCTTCATAGATAGAGGTCACATAGAGCTTCTTTATACTAGTGACTCCATGAACTCTCCCGGAGAGAGACTGAAAGAGTCTTAAGAGGTTGTCCCTTTACACAAGTCAACTTCCGGGAAGGACCCACTAGTGGATCTTCTCTGTATTCCCATTCATCACTGCCAACATAACAAAGATATCGCATATATGATTATGCTAGGATTAATATTAATCCTATTTCAGATGCACTGAGAAACTGCTTACACATTTTGCAGCTGAAACGTGTTGTATGGTTGCTAAATGTTTGAACTGAACTAGTTGCTACTATATTAAGGCTTTAGTAGTAGAGCTGAATTAGCATTATACAAAATACCCTGTCATGACAGTCCCTAACTAAATACCTGGAAGAGTTTCTTGTCTGCTACTAGGACTAGACTCCTTTAACATGCCTCCTACTCTGAATAAGCGAACTGTTGTTTTATTGCATGACATGGTAGGAATGGCCATGATTTCAGGAACAAGGCAAAGTAAAGCTTCACCTATGTAGCATGAGAAGCAGAGCCAGTTTGGTGAAGTGGTTAAGTGTGCGGACTCTTATCTGGGAGAACCGGGTTTGATTCCCCACTCCTCCACTTGCACCTGCTGAAATGGCCTTGGGTCAGCCATAGCTCTGGCAGAAGTTGTCCTTGAAAGGGCAGCTGCTGTGAGAGCCCTCTCCAGCCCCACCCACCTCACAGGGTGTCTGTTGTGGGGGAGGAAGGTAAAGGAGATTGTGAGCCGCTCTGAGACTCTTCGGAGTGGAGGGCGGGATATAAATCCAATATCTTCTTCTTCATCTTCTTCTCTCTGTAGTATAGCAGAGTTCAGATGTGCACTGAGATAGCAGTGCTTACACATACAACATGCTTTTCTACTGAAAGTACAGTGAGGATGTTGTGTAGATGTATGAGTGTAGATAGAGGCACGGATGTATGATACTATAGTTCAGGGGTGACCAACGGTAGCTCTCCAGATGTTTTTTGCCTACAACTCCCACCAACCCCAGCTATTGGCCATGCTGGCTGGGACTGATGGGAGTTGTAGGCAAAAAACGTTGGCCACCTGCTAGTTCATCGTCAGTTTGGTTTATGAGCAAGGTAGATATGGTTTCCCACAATTCCCAATCCAGCAATATTTATCAACCACATCTCCCAGTATACTCTGCTGCACCATTTACAATCTTCAGATAGCCTCTTCCTTAAGTTGTGCTCCCTTTGGACTGCCTGGCTGAAGTGAGATCACAGGCCTTTTTCATGGTGAACCTAAAGTGAGATCACAAGCCTGCCAGAGTGGGTGAGAAGGGTGCTTTCTCTTGCTACATTTAGAAAGGAATGTAAGGCAATCTTGCTCCAGAGAATATTTGGTGGAGGGTAAATTGGTTCAACAGACTTGGCTGTGCTCATTCTCTTCCTCTGCATTTGCTGATCCTGTGTCTTTTAATTCTTGGGAGCTTTAAATCTTGCATACTTTTAGATTTACAATCAGGGAATTTTAACTGGCATTTTAATTTTGTTAACTGGACTGTTGTCATTTGTGTCCTCCCAACTTAGTTGCAATTGAATAGAGCATTGATCACCACCTTGAGTTTGTGGTGTTAAGAAGGGATATAAATGTTTTAAATAAATAAGTAATAAATATTAGGATTCCTATAATGCAACCTTCTGCATATTTCTAACCTGACTTCATACATGTTCAAATGGCATACAGGTGCATATCCAAGAGCACACAAAAAATATTGGGAACAGTTATCGCTCTTGTTCTTGGTGATCTTGCCTTGACATAAAAAAACACAAAGGAATAAACTAGGCATTAGAATAGCAGCCTCCAGGAACAGTAGTAAGCCTGCATTGCAAAGAGAGAACAAGTGCGCTAGTTCTTTTTTGTGTGTGTCACTTCTATCCTTTTATGAATGTTTCTATTACAACTAGCAAGAAGCCACTGTCATGAGAGAAACTGTAAAAAAAAATCCTGAGTATAGTGAAATAATTTTGCTGATAATTCCCTACTGTATAATTTTCTACGCTTCCTGCTAGCTGACCTTGTGGGCTCTTGTCAGGTTGCTAAGGGAAATCCAGCGGGGCTCCTACTCTGCTCTCCTACTTTTAAAGAAGTATTACAGGGTATGAGAGGATGTTTATGTCAGCTTAATGATGCACATATTTGATCAAATGGCATTGTGCAACTCCATGTTTTATACTGGTGATTGCTGAGAGAAATGGATTTCTCCCTCTCCTCCACCCTCTTTAAACTTAACATTTGAATTCTGATCTTGTCAGGTATGCCTAGAAAAAACTGAAGATTAATCTAAGGGTTAATGGGTGAGGGGATCTTGGGACAGGGATGGGAAAGCACAGACAGAGATTATTAAATCTGTGCAGATCACGGCATCAGTCCTGTTGCACATTAATAACAACAGTGGTCCAACTCAAATGAAGTAAATATTATTATTATTATTTATAATTTCTTTTTCTGAGATTGTGATTAGCCTCATTAGCAAAGGTATAGTATATTTTATAGTCCTTGTTTTGTTCACCTTCACAGTATGAAGTAGTTTACTAATAATTGTGTTTCACTGATGGGAAACTGAAGTAAAGTTGGAAAGACAGTGATTAGCAAACTGATTCTTGAAACAGAACTGTGTATTTGTTCAGGAAGTAAATCTAGGCTATCCCACCTGTCATGCATGAAAGCATCAGACCAGAGCAACCTTATGAATCACTTGGAACATATAGGTGGAAATGATACAAAGATTTCCTAATGCCATACACAGAAGGAAGATCCTGCATTATCAAAGCACAAAACAGACTTTCCCCCAAACACTATACAAGTGATTTGAATAGAACAAGGCTGGGTTTCTTATTCCAGAACAAGGCCAGTGGCAGGGAATCATGTGGCTGTTTTGAATATTATACTTACATGTAGTTCACCTATAATTTTCCTCAGTGTGATGTATACTAGATTACTGCCACAGTCACTGTGAAATACTCTTACTCTAAAAATACTATTTCCAAACGTGAAATGAAAATCTGTCATTAAGAGGCTCAGTTTGGACAGGACGGAGGCAATTGCCAAATCAGGACTGATGATCAGGAGTGCCCCACAGTATTGCGCACTCCTGCAGCTTGCTGTAATGCCCATGTCGGGGAATGATTACTTCTAACCATTCTTTATGGTTGCCTGGTCCCAACTGGCCACCAGTGGGGGATGGGAGAGGTAGGGCTGATAGATCTAGGTTGGGAAACTCCTGGATATTTGAGAACAAGGGACCTCAGTGGGGTAGAGTGCCACAGAGTTAACCCTCCAAAGCACCCATTTTCTCCAAGAGAGCTAATCCCTGTAGTCTGGACATGAGCTGTAATTCTGAGGAATCCCCAAATCCAGCCTAGAGGCTGGAATCCCTATGTTGCTTCCAAATTAGAAAATCAAATCATACATTGAAATGTATTTTGATTACTGCTTTGGAGGCAAATTATTGTTAGCAGTATGTGTGAGGGGCCATTACTACTTGGATGGCCATTGGTCCCTCAGCATGATTGGCCAAGCTGATTAAACCATGATTAAACACAGCCACACAGTGCCGGATTAAACCCTGTGGAGGCCCCTAGGCAGTTGAAATCTCGGGGGGGAGGGGCCCTCACAGATTATCTCCTACTCAACCGATATGTTAATCTGGCCCTGCCTGGCCTTGTACACTTACCTGAAAATAACTCCCACTGAACATAGCAGGATTTACTTTAACAGAAATATATGCAAGCCTCATTTTGCAAGCAGGAACTCACAGAAGCGGAGCTCTGGAACCTCTAAATTTTATTGTGCTCTTTTTTTCTTAAATCTCCCCCCCCCCTTCCCAAAAAAACTTGCTTCTGGGCTCCATTGTTCAAACCTCCTTTGAGAATTTTGCTGAACTTTAAGATTGGACAAACTTTTTAATATTTTCCCCCACAAAAAATGGGGAAATAACCAAAACATATAAAGCAGACAGATGGAAGTCTTCATCATGCCACTGTGGCCACATAGGAGAAAGTAATTTAAAAATGATGATGGGAGTTAGGTTTTATTATAACAATTGTAATTCAAGAAGCATTTTAAGGTAGATGCTGAGCTGATATAATTCAGTACACCTTCCAGTGTTGTCAGGGGAATGTAGCATATGCAAATGAGGTGCTAATGAGCTCTGGCACCTCTTTTTCTACGAAATGACTCCTGAATGTATACAGAATCAGTCTATGAATATGATAAGGATGAGAGAAGCAGCCTAAATAATAATAAAAACCTTCATTTAAATATGAAGAAAGACAATTATATTTTAATTGGTTTACTGACCATCCCTGGCCCAAAGGACGTCTGGCTTGCCTTGGCCAGGGCTTTTTCGGCCCTGGCCCCGACCTAGTGGAATCAGCTCCCGGTGGAGGTTCAGGCCCTCCAGGATTTATTACCATTCCAGAGGGCCTGTAAAACGAAGCTGTTCCACCAGGCCTATGGCTGAGGCGGATGGTCCTATTATTCAATCGGGCCCCCCTGCACCGATTGCACTGCATGGTACTGAAACGAATATAGCTGGAATTGGAACACCTAGGTATGCCCAATCACTCTGCTTATACCATCTATGCCGCCTTGCCTAATGTGAGCTATGGCTTAATTGTTTAATTTTAATTGGTTTTAACTGTTTTAATTGTTTTAAATTGGTTTGATAGGGAAGGGTGGCTTATAAATCTACGGAAATAAAATAAAATAAAAAACTAAAAAATTCACCATAATAATAGTTTAAATACGAGCTGGAGGAAAATACGTACTACTCTTAAGAATACCACAACTATATTGAATGATTCTGTCTGTGAAAAACATGGCATAGGCGACTTATGGTGACCCCAGAGAGGAACTTTAAGGACAAGTGAGAAACACAGGTGGTTTACCATTGCCTTCCTCTGCAGAGCCTTCCTTGGTGGTCTCCGATCCAAGTACTGACCCTGCTTTCCTTCAGAGAGGAGATCAGGCTATTCAATGCCTCTTTCTCACTCATGCATGTAATAATTATAAAGCAATACATTGTTAAAGGAAGCTAGGCAATTCAACCCACACAAAATGAAAAATAGCCCATATTGCCTGGAGAATTTCAAAGCCAGAATTCAACCATCTCAGCAAGTGAAGTGCTGGATTAACCAAGCAAACACTGCAATAATGCACAATTCTTGTAGTCCACTTTAACTTTACACATTTACAAATGTTATTTTACATTTTTCTCACTGCATAATCAGTTGTCTTGCTTTCAGCTTTTAAGTAAGTCAGAGTCAATATCTAGAAAACTTTAACACATATCAGAAAACAACTTTTAAGCCTTGTTGTGTTGTTTAGAAGTAGTGGTGATTAGTGAAATGGCAGAGCCCAGAACAGTTTTGTATCAACAAGGATTATCCTACTTTCACACCTAACAAATCAACTGCTTGCCCTACTAGAGACAATGGACGAGATACTAGTCATGACCTCTGAATGCAACACAACCACAGCTTGGAAGGGGACTGAAATGATGCTGATCAGAGCAATGGCTATTAAGGGAGCTAGGTGACTATGGTGGGGAGCTCTATGAAGCCTTGACAGGAAAGGTGCCCTGAACTCTGCACAACAGAGCAAAGAGAAAGACAGCGCTGCTTCCTGTCACTCAGCCCAATTTCACCTCACATCCAGAAAAGCAAAGGCATTGCACTCTGTTAAAAAATCAGCGCAACTTGCCCTCGGGGAGCAGGAGAGAAGCGGCACTCCACCATGTTCATGGGGTCTAGTCTTTCCTTGCCCCTCTGCCAGGCTCTTACCAGACTCAGGCAGAGAGGGAGGGTGGGGAAAAAGCAAATCAGGAGGATGGGAAGTGGAAGGAGGCGGGGAGAGGGAAAGCAGCGAATTGAGAAGTGGGGGCGGGGAGAAAGCACAGGAAGAGAGTGAATCAGTCTTCAGGCCCAGATTGAGTAGAAAGGATAAGAATTTAATATCGAGACAGAACAAACTGGGGGGGGGGGAGCCAGCTTGGGGCCCCTAAAGGCGTGGAGGCCCCTAGGCCAGTGCCTACTTGGCCTGTTGGGTTAATCCGGCTCTGCAGCCACATAGTTCTTGGCTAGAAAGAAAACCCAGCTTAAGATAATGGTGAGAGGTGCTACCATGCAACTGAACTGGCTGATGGAGTGTTAGCAAATGGCCCACATGGGTAGCTCCTCTGACCCAGGGCAAAACTTACTTAGAGAGATACCAGTGGCCAGGTTGGCCCTAACTTTGTGGAGCCTCCCCCAATATTCTTTTTTCTAAATTTCTGGATATGTGAGATCTGTTGTTTCTTCAATAAACAGCTGCTGATAAGGAAGTTAGTACACAATAGAAAATCTCACAATCTTACACAAACTTAACATAAAATTTACCACATGTTCTTAGGAATTACAGAGTGCATCAGTTAAACAATGAGTATGAAAAACAAGATGATATACTGAAAATATTTTCGCACTCTTTAGTACTATCCTCCCTTGTACCTGTTTGCTATTTGCTGTTCTGTCTCTACAGACAATATCTTATTGCTAGTGTTAGTCATGACTTATGCTTGAATGTTCAGCATTAAATGTGTTCAGGATTAGAACTGATAAATGGCCAGTATTTCATATAACTGCCCAGTTGATATTTGATTAATTCTTAAAAGCTCATCCATGTCTATCTTAGTCCAGCAATGAGTTCATATTAAACATATAACAAAACTGAAATCCTTAGAAGAATTGTCACAGGCTGAATACATTTAAAACCTGAATTTGTATAGTATGGCCTGATGGGTTAACAATGATAACAATTTTCTGGGAATAGCTCTTACCAAACTGCATTGAAATGAAGTATTCCTTTACACTAGAGCAGGAGATGAAACCTTTGGATTATGCCCACGGGCAGGACTAAGAAACCTTGTGTTTCTGCTGCCTCTGCTATTCCTGTTGTGTGGACAAATTGAATATTTTGGCCTCCAAAGTTCTAAATTGGCAACTCTCACAATTTTGCAGCAATTTTACAGAAGACCAATTAAACTTCTATTTCTTTTCTTTTTTGGGTGCTGATTTAGTTCTGATTACCCAGGCTCTTAACCATGTTTAATTTGGTCCAGTAACAAAATCAGACACACACGCAAAAACCACCTATAAATAAAAACTGTAAAAATCACATAGCTAATAAACAACCTGAAATATGTAGAAAGCAACCCGTTAATAACAAAGTCTATCTGGAGTTGTTGGCATCAAATGTTTTCTTGCACTATGTTGCTTATTGGTTTAGATCAGGAGGGGGTCGCCTTGTTCTTGTCACTTAAAAAGAGAAAGCATTATGCACCTTTTCTGGAAGATATTCAATTAGGCAATTGTGATGTTTGAAGATTTTCAAAAGCATGGAGCATAAGTCCTGTATGTCACCCTTAACCATCCAGACAGGGTAGCCATCCTCCAGGAATTACAGCTGATCTCCAGCATACAGAAATCAGTTCCCTGGGGAAAATGGCTGCTTGGACGGCATTATGCCCTGTAGAGATCTCCATTTGCTTCTGAACAAATGGGACTTAGGCAAGTGTGCATAGAATCATAATCATAGTCTGAAATAGCTTGTCCAACACTGGCTTCTGTGTAATACAAGTTTTTAATTATGCTACTCAAGAATATATTGCAAACCAGGATTTTTTAAAAAGAAAAAGTGCAGCAGGAACTCACTTGCATATTTGGCCACACCCCCTGACACCAAGCCAGCCAGAACTGCGTTCCTATGTGTCCCTGCTCAAAAAAAGGCCTGTTGCTAACCCTGTTGTTTAATTCATTAACCTGTGCAGGGCAAAATCCATTTTGCAGATAACTTTATTTCCATGATCTGAATAATGAATCCAGTTATACTTATAGTTGCAAATGAAACATGTTCAGCAGCATATGCTGCTTGGATATGCAGTTGCAAAAACTGATGGAAAAGAAGTAGGGTACTGATAGTGAGAGTGTGTGTGTGTGTGTGTGTTTACATTTATGTGTAATAAAGTCAACATTCTCATGGAGATTTAACTTTCCGTGACTTGGAGTAGGGACTGCATAGTGGCAACTCTGAGATGTCACACATACAACATTGTTAAAAGGCATTTCTTAAGTTTTCCAAAGATTTTCAAGACCCATGCCACTCAATTGCCCATGGTGTATCAACAGAAGTACTCTTTGTTACATGTCCTATGAGTTGTTATAAGTCCCCTGATTTTATGCCTATTAAGAGAAGTACATTTGAAAGTGTGCAGAATTTAATACGGTTTGCTCAGCAGTTTGTAATCACAGCTAGCCTGCAAAGATTTACGATGAGGCTGTAAGAACTATCAGGGCAGAGTGGGTGGCTTCCAGACAGACTTGAAATCCGGCACATGTAATTGTAGAAATGAAATTCAATTTAAGCACACAAAGGTTTTATGGGTCAGCTATTAATTTTAGTGAGAAGTTTTCTTTTTCTCCCCTTCCAGGGAAGCCTGATGCAATGCCAGTCATATGAGCTGAACTCAAGAACCCAAAGCATCCCAGATGCCTTTAGCCACAGTCCAAAGTTTTTTCAGGCTACTTCTGTGTGTTTTGGTACTGCGCACAGGTGCAGCCATTGTCTTTCTGCGGTCTAGAAAAGTTTCCCTGTGCAATGTTTACAGGCAATAATAAACAATTGATTTGAGTCCAAGTTGTTGTTAGGCAATTACAAGGAATTGATCTAACCAGGCTGGGGCTGTGGCATAGACTGTTCTGCAGCCCTCATTACCTCTGACCTCGTAACTGCAGCACTGACTCGCTGAGGGGAGGAAAGCTTGTCCCTCCAGATGAGATTTTAATTTTAAGCTTCTAGCAGGTATAGAAAAAAGAGCTGCTGAAATGGTCATTAGAAGAGATATGGGTTGCATAAGTAAACCGTTTGCATGTCGCAATTTGCTTGGTATTGAACGGTGGTAGGCGCCAAACAAGGGCTTCCTGCATTCTGCTATTGGTCATAGGCTAAGAGCATTATATCAGGATTTGCATCAGCTGGCTTGCTTTGTATCTCAGCTGTGATAAGAAGAGTGCAGTAATAGTGATGATTAAATGTCATTAGTCCATGGTGCAGGAGTAGAGGCGGTGGCATTGTTTTGGGGATAGCTTCTGTTAAAATTCAGGAATAGTAGCAAATTATGTCTGCTATGGATTAAGCTCAGCCATTTCTGATCCGCATTCTGTTGCATGCGGTTGAATTCCTGTCAATAAGCTTATGCCTTATAGGCATTGATTCCTGGAAGCATTTAACTAAAGAACAAAAAAGGCACTCAGTGATCGAATCTGAGAAACTACTGTTCTTGCAGAAAACCAGCATTTGTGGAAATTCAACATCAAATCAGCCAAGACCGTAGGGTAACATATTTATTTAATGGAAAACTTGTATCTCAGCTGGTCCTGAAAGTCTCTCTGTCTTGACCTGTTGTTGCTTAGCTGTCTGTTTGCCTCCATCTGTCTGTACATCTGCCTTTTAACTGTATAAAATGCACAAGCACACCCTGTAATATGCTTGAAACAAATGTAGTTCTTGCTTCTTATTACAGCCTCCAAAATATACAACCTATTTTTGAGGAGGAATAAGACTGAAAATAAATGTTGGTTGATGATTTCTAAAAGTGTGGTGGATTTTGTCTGTTTCTTGTATGATAAATAAAGGAGATGGTTAGAGCTGCAGAGAATATATTAATGATACTTAGGATTTATATGGCACTTCCAGTGTTCATAGTGCTTCATGTAGTTACTTTGTTATAGACATTACAGCAGCCCTATAAGGTAGGCTAGTATTATTGTCTACCCATTGGCATTAAGAAAGTATGTTTAGCCTGTTGACAGCTGATGAGTTTGTGTTAGAGGCAGGATTTGAATTGAAAACCTTCCAGATGACACCTCCTTCTCTTTGTCTCAGTGCTACTCATTATGACAGCATATTCAATGTGATAGGAGTTTCCCAACTGCCTAATTCCTCTCTGGTTCAGGTGGTAAAATTAAACCTGATGAATTTTTTTTCCTTTGAGGGGAGGCTTGAGGATCCACCTATCATATCAGCCTGCCTCCTGATATTTCCTATGCTGTCCTAATGGGCTCGGAATAGGGTTGCCAGCTCCGGGTGAGGAAATACCTGGAGACTTGGGGTGGAGGCAGGGGAGGGCATCATTTGGGTAGGGGAAGGATCTCAGTTAGGGTACAATTTCATAGAGTCCATCCTCCAAAGCAGCCGTTTCTCCGGTGGAACTGATCTCTATTGTCTAGCAGGGTTCCTTCTGCTTCAGCCATCTCCCCGTTCTGCTGAAAAGTAGCCTGTCGGGCTGTGTGTGCTCTCTAGCCGTTTCTACCCACCCATGATGGTGCCATTACCCACAAGAGACATGCAGCCAAGTAATCTGAGATATAGCCAAATACTGCTGCTCACCAACTGTTGCATTGGTGAGAGCTCCTTGAAGTGGCAGATTTTCACTACAGCTTCCTCTTCACCCCGCAATAGCTTCTTGCCAGAGTTGGACTCTCCTCACATTTGGACATCCCTCCTTTTCTTTTCCATCCACCTCAACTTCTTCCCTGTTTTTTGGAAGTTATGAGATGGCAAGAGCAAGAAACTGAGGCTAAACCTGTAGTCTCGTCTCCTCCATCTTTCTTTACTCTTCTGCTTACTTTTAATCTCTACATTAAATTCTGGGAATTGTCATTCCCAGAATGTCACCTGTTAATTATCAGCTGTTCTACACACTACAGTCTCCAGAATACACTGCCGTGGGAGGAAAGAAAGGAACAGTGAGTAATAGCTGTCATAGTGTTCCCTTCTCTGCTGCCATGGCCATATTACTCCCCAGAATCAGGCCAGATAATTTGGAGAAAGCTGAAGAGGACAAGGGATGAGAGGATAGCACCCTGTGGACGTCTACTTCTCCATGATGCTCCTGATTATATTGATGGATGCACCATGGTATTATGAACTGTCCAAGAACTCAGATTTCATCTTGAATAAAGCAAGTAGTTTTAACTATTTTGAGGTAGAATCCAAGCTGACCTAGAGGGTTGGGGAGGGTTCACCTGTCTCTAATATTCATGCACTGTCTTACAGGTCCTAACAGTTGTTTTCCCCCAAAAAAGAATGTCCTTACCCAAATGGGTTCCATGTGTTTGGCATCATAATTTAATGATGTTCTGGTGCTGCAGTGGCAACATTAACATGGTATTGTTGCATACTCTTGGGACTCTAGTGTTCTAGTACTGCACACATAAGTACCAACACCTAGTTCATGTGACACATAGTCTATGAAATTCTGCATGCATATTTTACATTCATGTTTAAACCATATGCTGGGAAATGTGTGGGGAACCATATGAAAGTTGGGCACATGTACATCCTTCCTGCAGTCTGATGGCCCAGCAGCCAATGATATTCTACCTCTTTGCATGACTGCTCATTCTGTTCAATGTGTAGATTTGTTGTAAAGTAATAGGGAAGTTGTACAGAAATAAGACACGGTGACTTTAAATTACCATTAATTTCAGTGAAGTAGGATTATAGTATAAAATATGGCTCCCCATAAACTAGTGCTTGTTTTTCAATACAGTGAGCCAGCTTTCTGATATGACATTAATGCAGGCTTATCCCCCCCCCCCCCTATATTTTCACTCAACAAATAAATTGTTTTTAAGAAGAAATCACAGAACCACTGGTCATTTGTGTGACATTTTATCTCTTTGTATGTTTCAGTAGTAACAGACTAATCTGTTTGGCATGTGCAGATTTCTCTTACAAGGAAATTAGAATAATGGCAGGCAAAATCATTTTTTCTTGTGTTTATTGCAGTAATTTATAAGATATTTTAGCTAACAGCCAAATAACCCATGGGGGCATTCTTATGTTAATTACCAAATGTGGGCTTGTCAAAATCAAGTAGCTTCAAGAATAATACAAGGTATACTACAGCAATATAACATTTGACCTTTGGCCCAGAGTTAGCTATTTTGGGGGGGAAATCACAGTGACGTGTCGTTATTATAATTAACTGCATTCATTTCACAAGCTAAAAGTTGTCTGTAAGATACTATGCAAGACATCAGTTTTTTAATGTTCTGGAAGTATCAAGACTGCAAAGTGAAAGAGACGTAAAAAGAAAATATTGTTTGTGATTGTTCCTGTATTGCCATTTTGGATTGTATTATTGTTGAGTTATGAAAAGAATTAGTACTAAAGCCTATGTTTTACCAGAGCTGGGGAAAAGTCATTGTACTCTAATCTTCATCACTTCCTTGGTCTTAAATAACAGAGTAAATATTGCAGGTATAAAATACTTGATTAATAAAAGGTTTTTTATAGTAATCTGTTGAGCACATGCATTGATATAGCTCATGCCTGAGAAGCCATTACTGAAAAACATGCCTCTAAGACTCTCAAATAGTCCAGGAATCCATAAATGTCAGAGAGAGTGTAGAGGTCATAGTTCAGGACATGTACTTTTCATAAAGAGGACCCAAGTTTCAATCACTATCATTTCCCATTAAGAAGAAGAGAAGAGATTGGATATATAACTCTCTCTTCACTACCCAAAGGAGTCTCAGAGTGGCTTACAATCTCCTTTCCCTTGCTCTCCCCGTAACAGACACCTGGGAGGTAAGTGGGGCTGAGAGCTGTCCCAGAACTGCTCTTGAGCAGAACAGCTCTGAGAGAACTTGTGGCTGACCCAAGGTCACATCAGCAGGTGCATGTGGAGGAGTGGGGAATCAAACCGGGGTCTCCCAGATAAGAGTCTGTGCACTTAACCACTACCCCAAAGTGCCTCTAAACAATCTCTGGTGGCACAGATTGTAGACATCTCTGCTAGAGACCATGTAGAGCTGCAGGCAGTCATAATAGATGATACTGTGGCAGTTGGACCAAAGATCAGACAGCATAACACAGTTCACGTGTTCCAAAGGTACAGTGTAGAGTTATATACTGTACAAATGTATAACTCATGAGAAAAAACAGATGACTCTCTCATTGATCCCCCAAACCAGAACACAAAATCCAGTGTTTGGTTACCTGGTCCACTCAATTTGACAGAGAAATTCTTTAGGCTCCCCAAGGTATTCTGTTATAGACCCACAGTTGACATGGTTAAGATGTAAAGGTAAATCAGTCTACCTTGAAGGTCAAGAGTTTAGGGGTTCTCTTGGAGCCTTCATTAATTATGGAGGCCCAGGAGGCAGCCACTGCCAGATCTACATTCTATTATCTTAGGCAGATAAGACTGTTGGCTCCATACGTGGAATGCAGGGACTTGGCTACAGTAATTCATGCAGTGGTCATCTCGAGAATAGACTACTGTAACACACTCTAAATAGGGCTGCCCTTGACTTGGACCCGGAAGCTGCAACTGGTGCAGAATGCTGCGGCCAGGTTGGTATCTACCCCACAATATCATCGCAAATTAATTCAAAACAGACAGAACGTCATCTGAACTGCATTTAAACTGTTTTAATATTTTAATGTTTTAATGATGTTTTATTGTTATGATGTGAATCTGTCATCGAATTGTGACTGTTGTTAGCCACCTGAGCCCGTTTGGGGAGGGCGGGATACAAGTGCAATAAATAAATAAATAAAATTGTGTGAGTGAACCTGCAGCTCTTTTCAAGACTCATCCATGTACCAACAAATCATAGTTTGTTGCTATTCTTAAAAAGTTTTATATATTGGTTTATATCTATGAGGGCTTGATTTCCATATTGGAAAGCCATATTTGGATCCTTGTGATCTGTGTCGAACCTTTTGTTCCTGGGTAAGGTAACTGAGAGAACAGTAGCAGAGCAGTTCCAGACATTCCTGGATAATTCCTTTATCCAGCTTCCACCCTGGCTTTGGCACAGAGATGGCTTTGGTCATTCTCTGCGCACTGGTATCAGTGACGCACCGTCAAAGGCCGGTAGGGAGATCTCCCCTCCCAGCCCGCAGCGGTCCACGCAAAGGACCTCTGTCTTCACTGGGTTCAGCTTCAGCCCACTCAGCCTGATCCAGTCTGCCACGTCCTGCAACGCCCGGTCCAAATTTATAGGGGTGTCGGCGGTCCAGCCGCCCATCAATAGATAGAGCTGGGTGTCATCAGCGTACTGATGGCAACCCAGCCCATGTCTCCGGGCAATCTGGGCAAGGGGGCGCATAAAGATATTAAACAACATTGGGGAGAAAACTGCCCCGAGGCACCCCACAATTAAGTAGATGTCTCCGGGACATCTCTCCTCCAACCGCCACCCTTTGTCCCCGACCTTCAAGGAAGGAAGAGAGCCACTGTAAGGCTAGCCCCCGAATTCCTGCGTCGGCGAGACGGCAGGTCAGCAGCCGATGATCGACCATATCGAACGCAGCCAATAGGTCTAGCAACAGCAGTACCGCCGAGCCGCCTCAATCCAGATGTCGCCGGAGATCATCCATGAGGGCGACCAACACCGTCTCCACCCCGTGGCCCAGATGGAAGCCGAACTGATATGGATCCAAGGTGGAAGTGTCATCCAGAAAGCTCTGCAACTGCAACGCCACAGCCCTCTCGATAATTTTGCCCAAAAAGGGCAAATTTGAGACAATGAGCCAATTCGGCCGGATCTGATGTAGCTTTTTTCAAGAGAGGGCAGACCACTGCCTCCTTCAGGGGCGTTGGAAAATAGCCCTCCGAAAGAGATCTATTTATGATGTCCCGTATAGGACATCCTAACTCCTCCCGGCAGGCCTTAATTAACCAGGAGGGGCATGGGTCCAGATCGCATGTAGTAGGGCATGCAGTTACCAGGATTCTGTCAACCTCCTCCAAGCTGAGTGGGTCAAAGCAGTCCAGGGTTGAATTAGAAGACACGCATGGAGCCTCGAGTTCGCTCACTGTATCTAATATGGCTGGGCAGTCATGGCGGAGTGATTGTCTGCAAAAATTTTTGCAAAAGCCTCACAGCCTATTTCCAATTCCTTAACATTTGGCTTGCCTTGTGGCAATTTAGTAAGATTCCAGATTATCTTGAACAATTGTGCTGGGTGCGAGTTTGCAGACGCAATCTTGGTCGCAAAGTATGTTTTCTTTGCGGCCTTGATTGCCATCTCATAGGACCTCATAAACATCCTATAAGATGTTCTAGTCACTTCGTCACGGGTGCGTCGCCATTGCCTCTCTAGCCGTCTGAGACTTTGTTTCAGCTAGCGCAGCTCCGGGGTGTACCACGGAGCCAGCCTACTCCGAGGCCGTAGAGGGCGTCGAGGTGCGATCTCGTCGATGGCCCTGGATAGTTGAGCGTTCCATATCTCAACCAGGCCATTGAGGGAATCGCCAGAGGGCCAGGGATCCCGCAGGGCCGATTGGAACCGTTCCGGGTCCATCTGGCTCCGCGGGCGAGCCATAATAGGCTCGTCACCTAAACAGGTTTGGGGTGGCATATCTATACGAGCCTTGAGGACGAGGTGGTCCGACCACAGCACCACTTCAGTGGTTATATCGTCCACCATAACCCCGGCCGCAAAGACCAGGTCTAACATGTGACCGCCCTGGTGGGTGGGGGCTGCAACAAACTGAGAGAGTCCTAGTGTTGCCATGGATGACACCAGGACCGTCGCCTGACTAGAGGTTGGGTCATCAGCATGGACGTTGAAGTCACCCAGGATCACCAGCCTTGGGTGCTCCAACACCCAGCCCGTTGCCGCCTCGAGTAGGGACGGTAAGGCGCCAGCTGGTGCGTTAGGCGTACGGTATACCAGCCAGATCGCCAATCCCTCTCCAGCCTCCAGTGCCAAGACAGCACATTCAATGCCTTCGATCTTTGGGGCTGGGAGTGCCCTGAAGGAGTAAGCCTCACGTACAAATAATACCACTCCTCCCCCCCGCCCGCTAGTCCGCGATTGGTGAAAGACCGAATAACCTGGTGGAGCTGTTTGTGAGAGGGCTAATGTATCTCCCTTTCGGACCCAAGTTTCGGTCACGCATGCCAGGTCCATGTCCTTATGGGTGTATACATCTTGGTGTATCTAATGTATAACAAATTTTTAGAACTGTGAAAGGCTTTCATTGTATCATCTGTGTTTTTAATTGTTGTGAGCCACCCTGAGTTTTGCATGTAGGAAAGGGTGGGATAAAAATCTAACAAATAAATAAAATATTGGCACAGAAGAATCAGCATATAGACTGAGACATCAAACATCAGTTTCTCCCCTTAAGGGTATATTCTACTTCCCCACAGAGATAGAAATCACAGCCTAAATCTAAAAGCTGTTGTCTTTAAAGGATTTTTCCTATAAAGTTGTGAATCTCTTCTGTCTTTCTTCTTTCTGTCCTTCCTTCCTTCCTTTTCATTACTCGAAGAAAAATGCCCAGAATAAGTGAGGTGTTAACTACCCGAACTAATGTAGTTTTTCTGTCTGTACAGAATGTTGCATATAGCATGGGTGAAAATTTTTGACATTTAACCATTTTGTCAAGAATGGAATGTACATTTAACTAACTGGTTGTAATTTTGCCAGTGCTTTCCCCACACACACACATACTAACTTGAACTCATGATTAGGATGGCAAAGCAGATGGCAAAGTACTAGAACATGAAATATATTTTGCTTTTGACTGACAGATTATAATGGCAGAAAAAGGTATATGGTATCTTCTAGACAGTGTGTGAAGCACAGGTCCATTGTTAAGCCCTGCTCTCTGCAGTCCCCCCCCCACACACACAAATACACACTAGAGTGCAGATAGCAGTAAGAAACTTCTTGAGTCACATTATAATTTTGTGAGTATATTGAAGGCTTTTTCAACCTGTTTTGTCCTCTGTGTGTTGAACACATCACCAGAACCTTACAAGAGAACCAGCATCAAGGAGGTCTGTGGTTTTATAACAGAATGTAGAAAATAGACACTACTCAATCCAGTTTGCAAAACACTTCTCTCATTAGTACCAGAACCCTGGCTAAACTACATATTACATAGATTATGCTTTCAGTAGTCTCTGGAGAGAAGCTGCAAGCTAAGAAATAGGTTCAGGGCAATCTGTGTACCACTGAATACTATGCTTGGCTTCTAATGAAGGCAATGAGAACTTTCTAGCTGTCCCAGCCACCTGTAGATTTGGAGTACTTTCTAGGATTTAAAGCTTGAGGAAGCAAGCAACTGTGTTCATAGGTTCCTCCTCAATACACCAGAAACTCCCATTCCAAAATTCTGCAACAGGTTTTTTTTTTTAAGTGGGATAACATAACCAGCAACAAGACACCACACACATACACACACCACATCAAGTGGTCAGTAAACTATTCTTTGCATCATTTTTAAAAAAATTCTAAATAAATTACTATTAGATGATGTTCCTATAGCAGCTCTCATATCTAAATGGCTCTTTTATTAAGCGCAGCAGTCTTTCATCATACTTCCAGTAATCAGATCATTGAGGCAGCCATATGAAGGGATTTGATGCCCTGAGGGTAGCTCTCAGGTACTAATTTATTTTTCCAGGGCTGTTCTCAGGTGGACAGATCAATTAGCTGCTTCTACTAAACACAAGTCCATGAAGAATAGGCTTCACAAAACCATTCTGACAGCATCACTTCTCACTGATTTCTTCCTGCACTTGGTCCAGCTTAATGTCAGGACCATGGCACCTCTAGCAGCTGCTAATAGAAATGTCTGGATGAAGTTGATGAACCATTCATAAGTTGAACCCACAGTTGGACCTTCTGTATGCCAAACAGATGGTCTGTCACTGATGTAGGGTTGCCAGCCCTGGATTGGGAAATACCTGGAGATTTGGGAGATGGAGCCTGAAGAGAGTAGGGTTTGGGGAGGAGAAGGACCACAGCAGGGCACAGTGCCATAGAATCCACCCTCCAAAGCTGCAATTTTCTTCAAAGGAACTGATCTCTGTTGTCTCAAGATTGGTTGTTATAGGGCCCACCTATTAAACCTAGGAGGTTGGCAATCCTACATTGAGGCACAACATCTCCCAAAACATGGCCGCACCAGTCTAATAGTAGCTTTTGGGGTGCAGGAGATATTTGAATAGAGAAACTGCACAAATATAAGAGACTAAACAACACCTTTTCCTCTGATACTTCTCTTCTCACACATGGCAGCTCTAAAGTAGATGACAGTATCCTGTCTTCTAGTTCTCTCTTCTGTCATCTTAGTTGTATGTTCAGTTGATGCATAGATGTTCTCTCTTTTGCTAAATTACTCTGTTAAGTTGGAGAATATTTTGAGCTTCACAATGCTTGGCACAGTGCCTATGCACATCATGTCCCTGCCAAATGCATGTTGGCAAAGGAGTCTGTGAGCAGACTATCCAGCAGGGGATTGGGGGCTTTCCAGTGTTTTGCACTGAGTGTCACATGTACGACTATCTGCCCAAAGGACAGAAGTCTTGGGTGTGTGCTTGATGCAAGGAGCTCCTGGTCCTCAGGGAACGAGTTCGTGCCCTTGAGGCTGAGGTAACTGCCCTGGAGAAGCAGAGACGGTCAGTTAGGCACTTGGGGAAGACTCTCGGGGGCGTATTAGATGAGCCCCACTCTGAACGTAGCAGCCCCGTTGCTGCCAGAGAGCGTGAGGGTTGAGAGGGAACAGGGCACTGTGCTGAGGATAAGGGGAATGCGCCCTCAGAAGGGACCTCTTCTTCGGTTGGTGAGCAGGAATCCTTTCGCGCCAAGGAACCATCCCTGGGCAGGGGGAGAGGGGGGTTTTTGGTAGTTGGTGATTCGATCCTTAGGCAAGTAGACAGCTGGGTGGCGACATCGCGTACTGACCGTATGGTGACTTGCCTGCCTGGTGTGAAGGTAGTGGACATTACACGTGTAGTAGATAGGCTGATAGACAGTGCTGGGGAGCAGCCTGTGGTCGTGGTGCATGTTGGCACCAACGACGTGGGGAAATGCAGTCGTGAAGTCCTGGAGGAAAAATTTAGGCTGCTAGGCGGGAGACTTAAGGCCAGGACCTCCAAGGTAGCCTTCTCAGAAGTGCTACCTGTTCCACATGCAGGGCAGGAGAGACAAGCACAAATTAGAAGTCTCAATGTGTGGATGAGACGATGGTGTAAGGAGGAAGGGTTTAAGTTTGTTAGGCACTGGGATGCTTTCTGGAACAAGCGGGAGCTGTACAAAAGAGACGGTCTCCACTTGTCCTCGGAAGGAACCAGGCTGCTGGCGCTTAAAATCAAAAAGGTGGCAGAGCAGTTTTTAAGCTAAATCTTGGGGGAAAGCCGACAGGAGATGAAATGTCTCTGGTTCGGGAGGACTCGTCTCAAAGAGATGAAGGGTTGGCTGCTATTTTTCTACTGGGTAACGGACCAGAGTTGTCCACTGTGATGGTGACAAACAGTATAGACTGTGTGCCAGAGTCTCGAGGTGGCAGGAGGAAGGTGGCGGGCCTAGCTTGCCTGGGAAATTATAGATGTTTGTATGCAAATGCTAGAAGTGTTCAAAGTAAAATTGGTGAATTGGAATGTTTAGTGTTGGGAGAAAACATAGACATTGTGGGAATTTCAGAAACTTGGTGGAATGAGGAGAATCAGTGGGACACGGTGATTCCTGGATAAAAGTTATATTGGAAGGATAGGGAGGGAAGGGTTGGAGGTGGGGTGGCTCTGTATGTCAGAGAGGATATACGGTCCAGTAAGACTGAGAGATTTAGTTTCACTTTTAGAAATACTATGGGTTGAAATAGAGGGCTCAAAAGGAAATTTAACTATGGGAGTTTGTTATCGCCCACCAAATCAAAAGAGAGAGGACGATTATAATATGATGGAAGGCTTAAAGATAGTGGCTAAACGTAAAAACTGTGTCGTAATAGGTGATTTTAACTACCCGCAGATTGATTGGGTCAATATGTGTTCTGGTCGAGAGAAAGAAATTGAGTTTCTTGATTCTCTCAATGACTTTGCTATGGAGCAGATGGTCTCAGAACCTACCAGGGTGGGGCGATCCTGGATTTGGTCCTAAGTAATGCCCAAGACTTGGTGAGAGATGTAAAAGTGATTGCACCGCTTGGGAGCAGTGACCATAATGTTATTGATTTCACCATTTGTATAAATAGGGAGTTGCCCAAAAAGACTGCCACAACCACGTTTAACTTTAAAAGGAATAAATACACTGAGATGAGGAGGCATGTGAGGAGGAAACTGAAAGGAAAGGTAAATACGGTCAAAACCTTTGGGGAAGCTTGGAGACTATTTAAAACTATAATCCTAGAAGTTCAGATAAAATACATACCACAAGTTAGGAAAGGCACAAACAGGCATAAGAAAAGGCCTGCATGGTTAACAAACAAAGTAATGGAAGCTGTAAAAGGTAAGAAGGACTCCTTTAAGTGGTGGAAAACCAGTCCAAGTGAGATTAGTAAAAGGGAACACAGGCTGTGGCAAATCAAATGCAAGACTGTGATCAGGCAGGCAAAAAGGGACCATGAGGAGCATATTGCAAAAAACATAAAGACCAACAATAAACATTTCTTCAAATATATTAGAAGTAGGAAACCAGCCAGGGAGGCATTGGGGCCCTTGGATGACCATGGGGTAAAAGGATTACTGAAGGAGGATAGGGAAATGGCTGAGAAGCTGAATGAATTTTTTGCCTCTGTCTTTACTGTGGAAGATGAGAACTTTTTGCCCACCCCAGAACCACTAATTTTGGAAGGGGTGTTGAAAGACCTGAGTCAGATTGAGGTGACAAAAGAGGAGGTGCTAGAAGTGATAGACAAATTAAAAACTAATAAGTCACCAGGTCCGGATGGCATACATCCGAGAGTTCTGAAAGAACTCAAAGATGAACTTGTGGATCTTCTAACAAAAATCTGTAATCTTTCATTGAAATCTGCCTCCGTTCCTGAGGACTGGAAGGTAGCAAATGTCACCCCCATCTTTAAAAAGAGTTCCAGAGGAGATCCGGGAAATTACAGGCCAGTCAGTCTGACTTCAATACCGGGAAAGTTGATAGAAACCATTATCAAGGACAGAATGAGTAGGCACATTGATGGACACCGGTTATTGAGGAAGACTCAGCATGGGTTCTGTAAGGGAAGATCTTGCCTCACTAACCTGTTACATTTCTTTGAGGGGGTGAACAAACATGTGGGCAAAGGAGACCCGATAGATGTTGTTTACATTTACTTCCAGAAAGCTTTTGATAAAGTTCCTCATCAAATGCTCCTTAGAAAGCTTGAGAGTCATGGAGTAAAAGGACAGGTCCTCTTGTGGATCAAAAACTGGCTGAGTAATAGGAAGCAGAGAGTGAGTATAAATGGGCAGTCTTCACAGTGGAGGACGGTAAGCAGTGGGGTGCCGCAGGGCTCGGTACTGTGTCCCATGCTCTTTAACTTGTTCATAAATGATTTAGAGTTGGGAGTGAGCAGTGAAGTGGCCAAGTTTGCAGATGACACTAAATTGTTCAGGGTGGTGAGAACCAGAGAGGATTGTGAGGAACTTCAAAGGGATCTGTTGAGGCTGGGTGAGTGGGCGTCAACGTGGCAGATGCGGTTCAGTGTGGCCAAGTGCAAAGTAATGCACATTGGCGCCAAGAATCCCAGCTACAAATACAAGTTGATGGGGTGTGAACTGGCAGAGACTGCCCAAGAGAGAGATCTTGGGGTCGTGGTAGATAACTCACTGAAAATGTCAAGACAGTGTGCGTTTGCAATAAAAAAGGCCAACGCCATGCTGGGAATTATTAGGAAGGGAATTGAAAACAAACCAGCCAGTATCATAATGCCCCTGTATAAATCGATGGTGCGGTCTCATTTGGAGTACTGTGTGCAGTTCTGGTCGCCACACCTCAAAAAGGATATTATAGCATTGGAGAAAGTCCAGAAAAGGGCAACTAGAATGATTAAAGGGCTGGAACACTTTCCCTGTGAAGAAAGGTTGAAATGCTTGGGACTCTTTAGCTTGGAGAAACGTCGACTGCGGGGTGACACGATAGAGGTTTACAAGATAATGCATGGGATGGAGAAAGTGGAGAAAGAAGTACTTTTCTCCCTTTCTCACAATACAAGAACTCGTGGGCATTCGATGAAATTGCTGAGCAGACAGGTTAAAACGGATAAAAGGAAGTACTTCTTCACCCAAAGGATGATTAACATGTGGAATTCACTGCCACAGGAGGTGGTGGCGGCCACAAGCATAGCCACCTTCAAGAGGGGTTTAGATAAAAATATGGAGCAGAGGTCCATCAGTGGCTATTAGCCACAGTGTGTGTGTGTATATATATATATAAATTTTTTGCCACTGTGTGACACAGAGTGTTGGACTGGATGGGCCATTGGCCTGATGTAACATGGCTTCTCTTATGTTCTTATCCTATGTCCATTAGGATATTCACACACCCTGTTTTGTATACAGTTCTCTTGAGAGTGTGTAGAAAGAGGAGTTGATTGGATGTAACAGTTTTGGACCTTGAAACACTTGAGATTTGATTTTTTTTTTTTAAATCCATTCGCAAACTGCCTGATGATGGAATATGTTGAATATGCAGCATAATACCTTAAATGTAGAATTATGATGCGGTGCACCATTTATTAGACACACATACACACACACAGAGTATAGCAAAATAACTGCAAGAGGTGAAACATAGAGTCTCAAGGTTATAGTGCAGGAGTGGCCAAACTGTGGCTCAGGAGCCATGTGTCTCTTTCACACATATTGTGTGGCTCTTGAAGCCCCCACCACAACATTGGCCAGCAGTTTGGAGAATGCATTTAAAGTTAAAGCTGCTTTATTTTCACCTATCCCTCCCCCCTCCCATCTATTTGCTTTTCTTCCATCCATCCATCCTTCCTTCCTCGTAGTGCTCAAACATCTGATATTCATGTCTTGTGGCACTCAGACATCTGACGTTTATGTTGTGTGGCTTTTACATTAAGCAAGTTTGGCCACCCCCATTAGAGTGTTTTTAATGGATTCATTCCCTGATCCCAGCCAACACTCCACAGACCCCTGAGTAATTACAAGGTTATTCATCTTAAGGGGGGGGATTGGTTTTTTTAGTGGACTAAAAAGACAGAACTAAGGAAATGGTGGCTTTTTGAAACATCATGATTCTGCTGTTGGCCTGTTAGGTATGGGGATCTCAGCATCATCAGGAGAGCACTGACAAGGTCTTGTGTTGCTTTTGCACTCAGCCCCCAGCTCAGTCAGGATAACAATTCTCAGGAGCAAGGCTATTAGTCCCATTCAGTTCAGTGGGATTACAAAACTCTGTCATTAACCAGTTTAACAGCTGTTAAAATCTGTAACCTCACCTACCTTGAAGTGTGTATATTTTCCTTCAGAAAGACAGGTCATGAAAAGAGAAGTTGAAATGTTCATCATTGTGGATATCTATATTGTAAGCAGACAAAGGATAAATAAATGGTGGTTGTTCATTTATTCAATTCAAATCCTTCTCTCCCAAAATAATGAAAAAAAGTGAAAGAAAATAGCAGCTGTAGAAAGAGAAGCAGCAGTAATAACCTTCCCTTCCATTTATGGTAGATATAATCTTGAAAAAACAAATTTAGGACTTCTCTGTGGTATGTCAGTAACACTGTACAGTGTTAACCAACAGGATACACACAAAAACAGATAATAAAAAAGAGCTTTTTATTTTTTGTTTATCCTTCAGGTTACTGTTTACCTTATCACTATAGGGGAAGCTAGTGTTGCATGCCTTTTAGAAACTATACTGGGTTCGTTCTGTATCTCCAGGTCTCAGTCCAGCCAGTGATGAAGTGGGTATGTCAGCCTGGGGTTAGGAAAGCCGTATGGGGAGCTGTTGGACTCATTTTCTCCCCTTCAGTCTGCCAGTCTTTTGCTTTTTTCCCTACCAAACCGTTCTGCTTTCTTTCCCTTTTTTTAGCTGAAATTATCCCCTCTTCTCCCCCCTCCCATCTAAATTTACTTCACAGCAGATTGTCTTGTAGTAAATCACCAAAAACCCAAATAGCACTAAAGCATTCTGATACAACATTAGCATTTGCTTAACAAGCACAAGATAAACATTAAACAAAGAACTGCATTTCTTTATTAGAGGCTGCAAGATACATAATCCATGAGCACAAGAAACATGGGACCCAGTGGATATGCAGATGTGTGTTATTTCATTGGCGCTGGGCGGCCTTGTTAGAAAAGGTTTTCATCTGAAGGCTTGGGGGTGGATAGTTGACTGTCCCTGGTGGGGCTGTAACTAGATACAGAGACTGTTGCAAGCTAGGCTGGGCTCCCTGGTGGATGTGCTGATTGGACAGCCTGAGGAAAACTTGGGAAGCATCAGGAAGTGAACTCAATCACCTTGGGGATGATAGGGTAGAACCAGATGAAGGCATTTGACTTCTTTTGTAACTCCCACTAAGGACAGATTGCCAGTGTGATCCAACCTCTATAACTGCAAATCAGACCCTTTCCCCTATGCCGATTTCATTAGAATGGCCAGCATGGTGCAGGGAGAGAGAGAGAGTGAGAAGAGAAAAAAAGGTTAGACACAGTAATTTTACAGGCAGGCGGGTACAAAAAATCTGCATAATTAAGCAGTCAAGGCTGCTAATAGGGGAGTTTATATGCTCTGGGACCAGGCAAGGGCAGCGCATATGGATATAGCACTGGATATTAAATCTACGGCATGCAGACTTACTTTGGGGCCCTTAGAGAAAAGGCTAATTATAGAGAGAGGAATTGTGTTTACTGGTCTGTCTTGGGCAAAGATGTTGAAAGAAGTGCAACCAAGTTTTTCCTGCTGTACACGAATATTCTGTTAATAGAGACACACACAAAAAGTACTTTTAGCTGCCTTGTGTCCTATCATAGGCAATCAGAAATTCAAGGCACCCATCCTGCTAGTTAAATGAAGATTTCTCTGTCACAGACATAAATAAATACGTTCTGGATGCCATGTGTTAATTATTAAATGCCTTGGATTTTCTGAATTCAGCTATTTGTCTACAAAGAATATGTCTACCCCTGGCTCCTCAGGGTTGACCCCTGGAGTTAACAAGGACTCCAGGACATAGGCAGTGATGGCTGGGGAGGAAGAGCATGGATATTACGGTCAGTCAGAGGGATGAGCTGGATGGGAATAGAGAGAGAAGCCTTGACACTCACCCTGGGTTTGTGACAGGGGAGGGGGCAGACTGGTATTGCAACCACCCCCTGCTGGATTTTGAGGCCAGAGGAGCTGCCCTCCATTGGAATCTTCCCAACCAGCTCATCCCTCTTTCTCTCAGTGACATCCATGCTCTTCCTCTGGCCATCACTGCCTAATTCCTGTTTATTCCTTTCATCCCTTCCCTGTTCTCCCAGGCAGTCCCACCCTCCTAATATAGGTGTTTGGCAGTTGCCGGGGGTGGGGGTAACTGTGTTCCTGCTCTCCCTCTCCCAGCTTAGTGAATGGGAGATGGAGATCAGCTTTTTCTCCTTTCCCAGCAATTCCTCCCCCCCCCCCCCCCAAGGGACTCACACCAGCGGGGTCACTCTTCCATTGGATCCTTTTCGTGGACTTCTCCAGCCTCATTCAGAACTTCACCTGGATGGCTTTCCCCTTCATTCCCTGTGTTTGGTTTTCTTGGGGAATCATGCTGCCTTGACAGAGTGGCCTCCAATCTAGGCTTGTTTGGACAGGTGCCAGACAGCATACTTCATCTTTAACCTAGTTTATTAGCTGGTGTTTAAAAATGGAATTGCTTCTATATATAAGCCCATAAACCACATTTCAGTAGAACAGGTGATGAGGTGAAGGTGTATTTGGTAGGGCTGAGCCATTACAGTGAAAGTGCATTTATACAGATTGCATCTATGCAGATGAAAGGAAGGAGGAGCTAAGAGCTGTTAGTGTTTCCAGAATTAATTAGTTAATGTGGAATATGACCAGGGCTTTTTTTGAACAGGAACGCACAGGAACAGTTCTGGCTGGCTTGGCATCAGGGGGTGTGGCCTAGTATGCAAATATGTTTCTGCTGGACTTAGCCCTGTGTGAAACAATGCTGACATCAGGGGGCATGGCTTAATATGCAAATGAGTTCCTGCTGGGCTTTTTCTACAAAAAATACCCTGAATATGACTATAATCATTTTCATGTGGTTATGGATATGCTTTGTTTTGTGCACACATTCAGGCAGTCCGTATCACCATCTATTCGCTTGTTCCTAAGCCTCTTGATGCTATTTACTTCCAATACAGCCATTTTATTTTCAGTACCTAACACATGAGATGATCCATAGAGATACTTAGATCCAGATATTGAAGCTATGAACAGACAGCAGAGATCTTTCTACAAACCCGAGAAAAGCCCCAGATTTGCAGAAAAATCCAAAATCTTTTTTAAAATTCCATTGGAGGGGTAACCCTCCATGTTAATATAATCAGGGCCTATACCTTTAAAAAGTAAACTCCCTCCAGTATCTCAGTGGCCATTAGGGTTGCCAAGACCAATTCAAGAAATATCTGGGGACTTTGGGGGTGGAGCCAGGAGACATTGGGGCAGAGCCAAGAGCAAGGGTGTGACAAGCATAATTGAACTTAAAGGGAGTTCTGGCCATCACATTTAAAGGGACTGCACATCTTTTTAAATGTCTTCCTTCCATAGGAAATAATGAAAGATAGGGGCACCTTCTTTGGGGGCTCATAGAATTGGACCCCCTGGTCCAATCTTTTTGAAACTTGGGAGGTATTTTGAGGAGAGGCACTAGATGCTATACTGAAAATTTAGTGCCTCTATCTCAAAAAACAGCCCCCCCAGAGCCCTCGATACCCGCAGATCAATTCCTCATCATTCCCTATGGGAATTGTTCATGGAGGTGCATGATGGCTGTGGGGGTAGGGCTTCCCCCACTGGTCAGCTGGCTGGGGGAGGGGGGAAGCCTGTAAAACTGGGGGATCCCCCTCTGGGACCTGGGGATTGGGAAGCCTAGTGGCCATTGTGGGGATGCATTAGCAAAAATAACAGTATTGCAGCCTTCAGGCCTGATTTCTGTCAATAAAGGCAGAGGGAGGGCCTTTTCAAGAACTATTTTGTCCTCTCATTCTACCCTTGCTCCCTTTCTCCCTGCTTTGGAGTAAGGAATCAATTCAGGTCTAGCAGCAACTGTAAAACTATTTGCTACTATTGCAATTTATGCAACTCACCCAGCTGTGGTGCTGATGATTTGATCTGGGCCCAGTGGCAGCTTCCACATAGGGTTGCCAGCCCCCAGGTGGGACTTGCGGACCCCCCCACACACACACAAACTGCACAGACTCCTGCCTGCTGCCAGCTAGCTGGCCAGCAGGGAAAGCCCTGCCCCAGCAGCCAACACCCAGTGCAACATCCCCAGTGTGATGACATTATCATGCCAGGGATGTTGCACAGCAGTGCTCTGGTATTTGGGGCAACATCCCTGGTGTGATTACATTACTTCATGCAGGGGATGTTAGACATGGTGATATTGTCCCATCCTTCCATTCCTGGAAAGCTCCCTCTCATTCTCCACCAGTGAGAAGATAGGACCTGGCAACTCTACACATTACTCACCTTACTTAGTTAGGCCTGGCAATGACCACCACTACAAAACTTACCTTTTTTGCAGCTGAGCCAAGTTTTTCCCAAGGAGAGGCTGCCAAGGGGAAGGAAACTGAGAGTTAATGTAATGTAGTGGTTAGAATGTCTTACTAGGATCCGGGCTACCCAGGTTTTTATCTCCACTCTGCCATGGAATTTCTCTGGGTGACTTTGGGGCATTCACTTTCTCAGTCACTACCTCAAAGGATTACTGTGTAATAAAATGGAGAAGAGACTGGTTTGAGCTATTTTGAGTTTCTGCATGGGTGAATGCTGAGGTATAAATATATAATAAAGCTGAAGACTGTTGTGGTGGGCAGAATAAATGTTGCTTGGTAAGTGGGAAGGAGAGAGAAAAAATTCTCACCATAACTCTATTACAGCCAAGACAGATCTTTGTGCAAACCTGAGAAAAGCTCTAAAATAATCTGAAATCCTAAAAAAAAAAAAAAACCCAAGCATTGGGGTTAACCCCCCCCCCTCAAAACAATAGAAGCAGCACCTGTAGCTTTAAGATATGTGGCCCTGTAGAGGCATTGCTAGGCAACCACAACAGTATTGCTAGCCTTCAAGCCTTGGTTTCTGTCAGTAAAATCCAGCTCAGAGAGGACAGCGACCTTTTCAGGGCTCCCAGTCCCCTCCTGCTCACCTCCCTACTTCCCAGAGGAAAGACTCATTGGGGTCCAGGCCCACACCAGCCACTTCTGTAATTCTCCCAGGCCAAGTGGTAGCTACCTGGTGACTCACAGTTATGCACAATTAATTTGGACAACTTGTTAACATGCAATTTGTATGATCCATACACATATGTTTCCACTGGTTGATGTGGTATCATATAAGTTGTCTGGTCTTAGAACTTGCATGACTTGGCTGGGCCTAGTGGTGGCTGCCACATCTTACCTGAGCAACTTACTATTGAATTCTTATTGCAACCTGGCTGGACTTTTCCCAGAGAAAGGCTGCAGTGGGATGGAAGGAGGGAAAGCTGGGAAACTAGTGTGCTATAGTTTTGAATACCTACTCTGCCATGGAAGTTTGCTGAGTGACCTTGTAGGGATGTCAGTGCGCAGTTGGAGGTAGGGAATCCCCTGGCCTGGAGGCCCTCCCCCCACTTCAGTGTTATCAGAAAGGGGGAAAGAGATGTCTGCTGGGCATTCCATTATACTCTATGGAGACCTATTCCCATAGGGTATAATAGAGAATTGATCTGTGGGTATCTGGGGCTTGGGAGACCTGTTTTTTGAGGTAGAGGCACCAGATTTTCAGCATAACATGCAATGTCTCTCCTCAAAACATCCCCCAAGTTTCAAAAAGACTGAACTAGGGAGTCCAATTCTATGACCCCCCAAAGAAGTTGCCCTTATCCTTCATTTTTTGCAAATTGAAGGAAGGCATTTTAAAAGGCACGCAGTCCCTTTAAATGTGATTGCCAGAACTCCCTTTGGAGTTCAGTCATTCTTGTCACCCTAACCCTTGCCCCAAAGTCTCCTGGCTCCACTCCCAAAGTCCCCAGATATTTCTTAAGTTGGACCTGGCAACCCAATGATCTTATCCCAATCACACTCTTTCAACATAATCTACCTCAGAGGGTTGTTGCAAGGAGAAAATGGAGGAGAGAAGAATGATGCAAGCAGTTTTGTGTCAATGGGGAGAATGGTGGACATAAATGAAGCATATAAATACTAAAGCTGAAGATTAGCAAGGGCAGACAAAAGTTATTTGGTAGGGCTGAGAAGATATGTGGGCTGCCAAGAGAAACCACAGAGGAAATAGTATCAGGAGGCGAGTACAGGGGGAAATGAGGTACTTCTTGCAACTCCTTGAGGGTTCACCTCTTTTAATCTTATAAAAATAAAATGAGAAGTCCTAAACTTTTATTTTCAGGGATGATGTTCCAGCCAGGGTTGCCAGCTTTGGGTTGTGAAACTCCTGGAGATGTGGTGGGTGGAACCTGGGGAGAATGGGGTTTGGGAAGGTAAGGGACTTTAGCAGGATATAATGCCATATAGACTAAGTTCCAAAAAAGCCATTTTCTCCAGGGTACTGATTGTACTAGTTGTCATTGTAGGAGATCTCCAGCCAGTGATTTCAGTCCCATTCTTTGGGTGCTCCTGCTGCTGCAGAAACCACATTTCCTTTTTCCAATGAAACCTACCTGGCAGCAGTGTTGAAAATGGCTACATTTGTGCTTTTCATTAGACAGCAACAGCATTATGGAAGCCCATTCTGAACCATGCCCAGGGATGTTCACCCATCAACAAGCAAAACCATTATTTAAGCAGCTGACTCTTTTCTGCTTCTTGTGTCAAAGAGCAGTTATTTACCAAAAAAAATTAAATCACCAGGCATGTAAGTCTAGTTTCTTTTTATGTAGTATGAAAAACCAGGAGTTAAGCAAATCCGTTTTACCTGCATTTGATGTCAGATGGTGTTTAAATAAAAAAATAAATCCAAGAACATGCAGTAGCTTGAATTTTACTGCCAGAGTGAAACTTCACCATCCTACCAAGGGAGCTTTTTGTAATGTTTGTAATGTGCTGCTTTCGTGCTTTAGCAAAGAAAAATGTCACTGCTGGGCTTTATTTTTAACAGACTTTTTAAACATCAATTAATGCTAGCAAATATAGTGGAGGGTTTCTGGCTTCTTATTTATAGGGGTGTGTTGAGAGAGGGAGAGAGCGCAAGTAGCAGGGGAGGGGGGGGAAGGTTATTTTATTTTTAACTCCAAAGGACTGGAGAACAGAGGAGGAAGACTTAGAAAGGCACAAATAGTGGTCAGGCATCAAGTATCCACCAAAAGTCAGCTGGGATATAGGCCTTTAACTTTCCTCTGTGCCTCCAAATATGTCAAGCTGTGACTGTGTATTATTTTCTAGTGTGCATTTTGAGTTATAGGAGTTGTAGGCTAAGCTGGCAAAGGCTAAAGATTTAAATGTCACCGAAGGATTGTACAATTCAAACAACTGACAAAAATAAATATTTTGATAGGTGGACCCAGCATAAGACAGAAAATAGGGGTGTTATTTTTTATTTGTTTTCCAAAAACAGCAGAACCTTTTGAACATAGCATTTAATTTGGTTATGATTTCACTTATTAAAAAATGTGTAGTCGTATGGGTTGGAGCTGTCCTGTGCAGTACATGACAACTAGCAGGTAGACATAGTAGTGGCAGGGACCTTAGCCAGTGATGTAAATGTTACTTCCAGGCACACAGTGAGTTACATAAGCATGTCTGGATACTGCCAACATTCCCCCCTGTTTCTACCATTTTTACCACCGTGGCTGGCAGGGAAGCACTTTCTAGCAGTGAAGGATTCCTTTCCTCAGCAAGGGAATCCATTGGCAGACATCACTCAGATCTTGCACCCATAAAAATCTAGGGAGAATTTAAGCTACTGTTTCAGTTCAAAAACCTTGGTTTCCAATATGGGTTCTTCCAGTTTATGAAATATTTACAGATCTCAACCTCCTTTATAATGAGTTTTGTGGCAGTTTTTGCATGTATGAATGATGTAAAAATGGTAAAAATGAAGCAAAAACATGATCAACAAAAATATGTGAACTGAAAAGGCTTGCATTGACATCATCATCAAAAAGGAACAAAAAAGACATGATCACATATATCTCAAAACAACTGAGCAAAATCAGTTACATTACAACAGAAACAGAAACAAAAAGAAAAAGAAAAAGAAAGTCCTCAAAATGGGCTTTTATCATTCACATTCTGTAAAGGTTATATGATGTCTGGAAGAGCACACTTTTGCTTGCCTTCTAAGTGCCACCAATGAAAGGGTGTCTCATCATTGGGTCTTGATGACAGGAGCACTCTCTTTTTAAAAAATGGTTACCTATTGCACTTCTGATGGATGGGGCACATTGAGCTGGGACTCCAAAAATGTCCTAAGAATTCAGTTGTGTTCATAGGAGAGGGTGCAGTCCTTGAAGTACTCCTGCTCCCCAGAGCATTTCATGATCAAAACCAGAACTATTTTGAGGATTAAAAACCAAATAGAAGCCAGGACAATAGTTTCAGTAATAGAAAAAAATTTGCTTTCTAGTAGTTTCTATCCTGCAGGATCAGAATGGTTTCACATTAAAACAACTCAGGAACCTTCCCATTTCAGTTTGCAGTGATACTAAGGGAGGGGAGAAGAAGTGAGGATCTTTTTTTAAAAAAATAGAAGATGCATTTCTTATGGCAATTCTTTGCATCACAACCATATAGCCTGAGCTTAATGGCAGTGAATCAAGTTATGTTGTCCCTTTGCTGCCTTTGCCTTTTTTCTTGACTTTTGAAATGACGTTGCTTTTCAGAATATGAACGAGAATAATATTCCTTTGTGACTTCACAGTGCCTCATGCCTGGTAGCAAATCTCTATGCTCATCTCTAGTTTTCTTTTTAAATCTGAAAAGTTGTATAGAGGAAAATAGGGAGCAGAGAAATGAATTCTGCCTGCTTAACATCAGCACACTTATTTTTCTTCTCTCTGTTTGTTAAAAGACTGACAAGTAAGCACAACATGACTAGTGCTGTCAGGAAGTACATAAACGTTCAAGCTTTAAGATTTCTGATGGAGACACTTAGGCTATTTTAAAGCAATATCTGGGATTGTGAGCTGACAGCCCAGAGGCACAGAGAGCACCAAGTCCAGAAAAGTTTATATATATGCAGTTTTAAAAGGGCTCCCAGATACTTTTCTTTGTTTATCACAATTTCTTGATTTTAAAATGTACCTTTTTAAAATCAAGGGAGCTACAGTTTGGGGGTAAAACGCATGGCTTAGTACTCTGAAGATTCACCCCTGGTATTTCCTGTTAAAAGAACCAGGGTCAGACTTTGGAGAGCTTCTGCTAGCTGGAATAGTTAATAGTAGGGGTTTGCATAAGGAAGCCATCAAGCTGAAAATATAAATGGAAATTTACAAATTCAAGGTTGCTGATACAATGAAAAACCCTCTCTGAAACAATCTGGGCGGTTTGTTTGTTCTCGGGTTTGCATGCTTACCACAAAAGCAGCATATCTGTTTTTTTCACAATTCCAGTTATTTTTGTGGACAGTGGCCTTTCTGTGGTCCACTCAGAGCCTTGCAAAGTAAGACCACAGAGCACTCTAGCCAGTCACCTTTGAAGACAAAGTGCAGAACTGCTCTTTTCCCTCCCTGCTTTGTGGAGGGCTGGAGGCAACTTATTCAGAGGCCTGTAGAATTCTAACTTTGTCCGGTTTGCTTGAGACTTACAGGGTCTGGATAGACAACATCAACTCCACTGCAAATTTGACATCATTTGGCTGGGAAACAGCCATTCCAGCCTCCCTGAAAGCCCCCAAAGGAAATAATGTCAGATTGACAAGTAGGGAAAGGGGAGTTGTGTATAGAAAAGGAAGTACTAAAACAAATGACAAGAATGCCTATTAGGAATAATGGCAGAGGCCTGCCATGAAATCTCCCAGAGGGGAATGACAGTTTCTGGGCCCAGACTGACTGCTCTGGGACTGAAGTAGGATTGCCAGACAGCACCCCCCCCCCCCCCCAGCAGAGGCATGGGTCCCCCATGCCAGGCCCCACTTCCATGCCACCAATCAGCTGGCTGGCTAGGGGGAACTTAGAGGGAAAATCTTCCCACATGCAGTCAAATCTACGTAATATCAGTGTGACCTGGAGGTGACTCACTTCTGGATTTCAAGGGTTATGCTCTGATATTTGGGCAAAAACTCTATGGTAGAAGCCAAATTTATCAGAGTTTTTGCCCAGATACCAGAGTGTCACCGCCAGCATTGTGAAAATGTTAGTGTCTCTTCCGGGTCACATGGGCAGTGACATGTCCCTGTAGTTGGAGATGCCTTTCTGCTGCTCTTGGTAAGTCCCTTCCCCATCCTCCGCTGGTTGCCAGGAAGGACCTGGCAACCCAAGACTAAAGTGAAAGTTCTCAAAGCACTGATTCTAGTCCCAGGAGCCATTATTCCACTCTAGGGCTATCATTTCAGTCCTAGAGCATTTTCTCTATTTAGTATTTAGTATTTATTTAGTACTTTAAATTTCTATCCCGCCCTCTCCGCAAGTGGACTAAGGGCGGCTAACAACATTCATTTTTACAAATTAACCAATAAAAAAGTTAGTTTAAAATTATTTAAAAATATTTCATTTCATAGTGCCATATCACTACAATATAATATAATATAATATAATATAATATAATATAATATAATATAATATAATATAATATAATAGTGGTGATCATGGTACTCTATAATGATGTAGGGTTCAGGGACTGTCATTCTACTCCCAGGGACTGTCATTCTAATCTGGAGGCTGTCATTCCAGGCCTAGGGCAGGTTTCTCATCATGCAGTCCCCATTTTCATGGAACTTCTATGTGCTGTAACATATTTCAATGGAGTTTATGCAAATCAATTGGCATTTGTGGCTCCCATTATATCCAATGGGCCTTTGGGCCTCTCACATTGTTCCCAATAGACATTATTGTAATTTATTTCAGTACTTCCCCGTAATGGGAGATTGATAGAAAGGAATGCAGGAGTTGCAATACAAGCCATTATTACTTTATGAAAGAAATAAACAGGCTACCACATTTATAAACTGAATGAATGAACGAAGGAATGAATGAGCAAGGAAAAATGGCAAATGCTGTTTTCAAAAGGTATCCAGAATAGGGTTACCAGATCTGACTTAGGAAATATCTAGGGACTTTGGGGGTGGAGCCAGAAGCAAGGTTGTGACAAGCAAGATTGAACTCTGAAGGGAGTTCTGGCCATCACATTTAAAGGGATCACATTCCTTTTTAACACCTTCCTTGCACTGGAAATAATGGAGGATAGGTGTGCCTTTTTGGGGGCTCATAGAATTTTTGAAACTTGAAGGGTGGGGTGAAGTAATGCACCAGGTGCTTTGCTAAAAATGTGCCTCAACCGCAAAAAACAGGGGCCCCCAGACCTTCAGATACCCACAGATTGAGTCTCCATTATACCAGTCTCCATTGTGGATATAATGGAGAGCTCATTGGACATTTCCTATCTCCCCACCCCCTTGCTTTCTGATAACCCTGAAGTGATGAGGGCCTCCAAACTAGGGGATCCCCTTCCTCCAACTGCAGATTAGCTGCCCTAATCCAGAACTATAACAAACAAATTATCAACATGCATCCCTAGTTAATAGTATGCTTTGTTGACTTATAATTTAACCATAGTAGGTATACCACCAGGCCACTCAACCAAGTTTGGAACCTTTTGTCAGTATGAGAGCCACTTATGTTAGATGAAGGTTCTTAAGGCCAGTGGAAGGTTTCTGTACTTATCACAATTTTTCCCATTTATAAAGACTTACTCAGACTGCGAGAATATTCTGATTCCAGTGTTCTGTTCACTAGGCCACAATGTAGGGCTGCCGCTATGATGAGAGCCCGCCCCCCCCCAGCTCTTTTCCCAAACGTGATATCATGGTGGATGCAGTGTTGTGTGTGCCCCAACATCCAATCCTAGCACACTGTGATTAATGAGCCCCCGCCCCAATTAGCTCTTTTCCCAAATGTGACATATGGTCACATGTTGTGTGTGCCTCAAATTCCAATGCTACACTCTGAGATTAGTAAAACTATGCCTAAGTTAACAGCTAACACAATGTTCAACATTCTAAAATAGCCCCTTGATTGGCTTTGTGTGGGAATTTATCATAAAGTAGAGAAATTAAATATGCATTGAAACTCAGGTATCTTTATAATTCTTCATTATAGCCTCAGAAATATTTAATAGTGAACAGTTTCATCTCTTTCCCCCACAAACTGGCATAAAGAAACATATGATCAACCTGCTTTGATTATTGGCTTTGTTAAAAATCACACTCTTTGGTTTAGAGATATTTCATTTCCATTTTCCTGGTTTCCTACATTGGCAGATGTATTTGGGTTTGGATGCACATTCCTCCCAGATTGCCATTTCTGAGTTATATTAATTTAAGGCAAAGAACTCAGTATTATAAGACTGCTATAATAACCAGTATGATTGGGCTTCTTCTTGGTGAAAGCACTCACAGTGGAATGTTAGTTCATTCATAGTTCTGTGGGAGAGCCCAAAACTAGCGTTGCTGTCGTTTGTTGGTTATACTCAGGGCTAGGCAAAAACAGAGTGTGGTAAAGACTCATCACATGCATTATAGCGCTATAGAATGGTTTTAAAGTTGATATGTAAATTATGGTTTTATATGTTTTATTGGATTAATTGTTTTATAATGTTGTAAGCCGCCCTGAGTCCGCTTGCGGAGAGGGCGGGATATTAATGAAAAGTAATAAATAAATAAATAAATAAATAAATAAATAAATAAATAAATAAATAAATAAATTACTTACTTACTTACTTACTTAACCGTGACACTTTTCTTTTCTCTGTCATTTCATCCTTCAAAAACAAATTATAGTTTCAAGGGTTTCTGGAGATATTCTAGAAAGGATTTTAGTTTATCATTCACTTTGCATGACTATGAACAGAAACTTGATCCTGGGTTTCTAAAGATTGTAAAAAGAGGGAACATGGCAGTCTTATGGCCTAGCTACAATATATACCAGTAGTACCATATATGGAGCATGTAGCATTTTTTAAAAAACTAATTTAGCGGGAACATGAGGCTAGGATTTGGATCAGGACTGTGGTGCAAGGGGAAGAGTTCCCATATATTTTCCCCTGTCAGAAATGACTCTGGAAGAGCACAGTTTTCCCACTGAGAAATTACACATGAAGTCATTTCATGTTTCACAACAAGGCAAACAGCACTCGATCAGGAAAACAGTGCATGGGGTGGTAGAGTTGCCAGATCCAGGTTGGGAAATTCCTAGGGATTTGGAGGTGAAGCCTAGGGAGGCCAAGGACCTCAGTGGGCTACAATGCTATAGAGTCCACCCTCCAGAGCATCCATTTTCTCCAGGGAAACTGATCCCTGCAGTCTGGAAATGAGCTGTAATTCCAGGGGATGGACAGGTCCCAGCTGGAGCCTGGCATCCCTAGAGGGAAGACTTAAAACCTCCTTCCTCTCATGCTGCATTTTCATCCTGAATTGGGCCCCTGTGCACTTACTGTGTTTTTAGAACTGCTGGGTGTTCCATACATGGAATTTCTGGTGTATTATGTTGTAGTTAGGGCATAAAATACTAATTAAAGCAGATAGCTAGAAGATGAGGCCACAAGTGTAATCCAGCTGAGGCTTTTTAATGAGAAATCCTTTTGTTAGTTTCTCCAGCACAAACCATGACCTACCCACTGGTCACAGTTTAGCATTAAACATTGTTGACTTGGTGCAGTTCTGCAGCTAGACAACTCATACAGCCTGCCCAATTATCTGACCTTAATAGACACCACAATGTACCATTCTGACCATTACTCTGCTGAACTGGACATACCTGCTTTTCTTAGGGTTGCAAATTCCCAGGTAGGAAACAGGGGAAAAAACAGTGATGCAATAATGAAAACAATAAAATCCAAATCCAACAATTTCTTACAAAATTTTACATAAAGTGAATCTCACACAAAACATTAATTTCGTATTTCCACTGGGTAAGACAATCATAAACAATACCCAACTATGTGTATCTAAGCACACAGCAAGATTTTATAGAATAGAAATCAATTCCAACAACAAAGTACTTAGTGCGAAAAAGTGCTTGTATACTAAAGTGCCAATATTTGATCCATTAGTCCATGTCCATTTCCTGAAGACTCCATAATATCCACCTCTGACAGAGACTGGAGCCAGCTTGTAGCTTGTTATGCCGCTTCCAGGCTACAAGCCGGCTCCAGGCTCCATCAGAGGTGGATATTGTGGAGTTTTCAGGAAATGGACACGGACTAATGGATCAAATATTGGCACTTTAGTATACAAGCACTTTTTTGCACTAAGCACTTTGTTGTTGGAATTGATTTCTGTTCTATAAAATCTTGTTGTGTGTTTAGATACATATAGTTGGGTATTGTTTATGATTGTTTCACCTAGTGGAAATACAAAATGAGTGTTTTGTGTGAAATTCACTTTATTTAAAATTTTGTTAAAAATTGTTGGATTTGGATTTTATTGTTTTCATTATTGCATCACGTTTTTTCCCGTTTTCAACTTCTCCGTGATTCTCCATATTGATATTGAATCCCCAGGGTGGGGGCATGCAATTCCCTAGTTTGGGGGTCCTCTCTCTGCTTCAGGGTCATCAGAAAGCCGGGGGGGGGGGTCCTGCTGGGCACTTCATTATTCCCTATGGAGACCAATTCTCATGGGGTATAATGGAGAATTGATCTGCAGGTATCTGGTGCTCGGGGGGGGGGCTATTTTTGTGGTAGAGGCACCAAATTTGCAGTATAGCATTCCATGCCTCTCCTCAAAACACCCTCCAAGTTTCAAAAGGCTTGGACCAGGGGGTCCAGTTCTATGAGCCCCAAAAGAAGGTTCCCCTATCCTTCATTGTTTCCAATGGAGGGAAGGCATTTAAAAGATGTGCAGTCCCTTTATATGTAATGGCCAGAACTCCCTTTGGAGTTCAATTATGCTTGTCACAACCTTGCTCCTGGCTCTACCTCAGTGTCTCCTGGCTCCATCCCAAAAGTCCCAAGATATTTCTTGAATTGGACCTGACAACCCTAGCTTTTCTGGATCCCAGAAAATTATTTCTCTTTCTCAGTAGATTATATCAGATGTCAACAAAAGAATACTTTTGCATTTGACAGTTGCACAGATTACGTGCAAATGAGCCCTGTCTTCTATTGAATGAAATACCCCTGAGTAAGTTTGCCAAGGCGTTAGCATAGTCTTTTTCCCTTCACCCTTTCAGTGTCTATCCTGCTTGTAGTAATGCTGTCTTAGCAAGAACTTTTTCATTTCTAGTGTTTCATATGATACAACCAGGGCTTCTTTTGTAGCAGGAACTCCTTTGCATATTAGGTCACACTCCCCTGATGTAGCCAATCCTTCTGGAGCTTACAGTAGGCCCTGTACTAAGAGCCCTGTAAGCTCTTGGAGGATTGGCTACATCAGAAGGCGTGTGGCCTAATATGCAAAGGAGTTCCTCTAACAACAAAAAAAAGCCCTGGATACAGTACACAGAATTTCAGCATAAAGTCCATGTTAAAAAAGTAGCTGCAGCAGCAGAAGCAACAGCTGCAAAAGGAGGTAGGATCACTGTGATAGCAGGTACATGAGAAGAAGGTTTCTCACCCCCCACTTTTACTTTTGTGGCAACCCAGAGTAGCTTTTTACATTATACTATGAATCTCCTCTTGTCCCAGAGTTATACCTAGACCCTTACTGGGCAGAGGAGCATTAACCCTACAAATATAAAAGACTCTCAGAAATAAAATATGATAAATGGGGGGTCCCCAGTTACGTTAGTGAGGCTGCAGTTGAACAAAATGAAAAACAGAAGACAAGAGAAAGAAGGATAAAGAAGGAAAAGCAGAAGAAAACCTCTGTTTGATCCAGGTTCAAGTTTTATTGGATGAACATTCAAAAACATTCATCTCTAGACAGAACCCTGGCAATTTACTGCAGCTCCAGTGGCAATAATAATAAATGCATTTTTTACAGCCAAATGGTTCCAGCAGCCAACAACATTACCACTATATAATTAATAACAATAAGCAATTAAAAAGAACAGCAGGTTACAACGATAAAGCACTGAAATATATTAGCACAGAAAAGAAATACAGAATGGTTATGTGCAGAAGGAGTGTGTTGGGTCAAGCACACAAGACCCCACTTGCTACTGCTGTGAACCATTCATTCATTCCACTGGTAGTTGTGCAAGAATTCCACACAATTCCCATCAAAATAAAGGCTACGTAGCTTGGTAGAGTTTATCTACAATCTCTTAACAAAAAGAATGACATGGTGTGTAACTAATGCAAGATGAATGCTATCATTTCAAAATTGAAATTTCATGCTGAATGCTGAGGGAATTAAAAAGTTACATAAGAAAGCAGATGTAACAGCAACCGTATCACTGTAAAGTCATTGTTTATTAAGATAAGGCTATTAAAGTTCGCATTTGAATGTGCACTGGCTCAGTCGCCAGTGAGTTTTTTGTTGCTTTTTGTTAACTAAGAAGTAGGTGTGCCAAATATTCAAATATGAATTATTTAAATATTTCTTCTACATTTAATGCATTCATTTGCCTTCAAGATGCCTTGAATTCATTTTTCTTGTTTTTGAATTTGTTTCTTGCCCTTAGTACATAGGGACTTGCCGAACACCCTTTAACAGACACCCTCTGTTGGCACATGGTCTTTGAGATTCACTTCAGCACTCCCTGCTGTATAAGTATCCTGCCTTCCCTTGTCATTGCTGCACACTTGCTCAGTAGGTGATGCTCACAGAGCCATGCATTTCACTTATGTTCCTACCTCACCAGTCCAGACACCCAGCAAGACACCTTTGAGGGCAGCCCAGGCTCAGTGAGTGCCAGGACTGATCCCAGTTTTTATATGGCCAAAATTCTTTTTATGCAGCGTTCCTTTCCTGTATTTATTTATCCCATTTCTTCGTTCCTCCAGTATTTGTTTTGAGTGTTGATTTGCCAGATTCCCAGCCCCAATACCAGTGTACTGAATTTAGGCTGTTCCTTGTTTTCTCTCAAAGGTGGTTTGTAAGTACCTTCAAATATGGATGTAAATGACAACTTTGTGTCTGTTTCTTTCAAAGTCATATGAGAAGCTCCCCTCGGCAACTCCAGTCTTTGCAAACAGGTTACTGTTGTGTGTTTTTCAGTCGTTAACTGCCATAGAAAGTATGCTTATAATCAAATGCAATGAATATGGGGAAATGTTTGCTTTCAAAAACATGAACATAAATATATGGTGATTAATGCTTACAGCTTGTTTAATTAATTCAGCAAGAGCAGACAATCTCAATCAAATCCACAAATCAGTCATACTGGGGCAGTTGGATTTAAACTAACAATCTCATTTATGTTAATAAAACAGTGATGGTTTAAGTCCACATAGCACAAATTGTTTTATGTCATGGCTACTCATCAACAGATTTACACCTGAATCTTGAACACCTTAGAAATAAATCCTGTTGAAATCAATGACAGTTTCTTTACAAAAATGTCTGTGGTGTATTTTGATGAGGATAAATTAGATTATTCTGTTAATTTCTTGGAATAAGTGGCATGTGTTGTACAATTTAAAATACAATTTTAAAAGATCCGTGTAAATATTACAGTGAAATTGAGGTATACAGTTTTAAAATGGAGCCTGTTTAGGAGCCATAGTTATTTTATACTGCATAAATTTTCTTCCCATTTTTACACATACAGGATGAATTGGTTTTCTGTATATGTGTTTAGTGCATATCAAAATGTACTTTACCCACATGTCCACCTACATTAGTATGCCATATCTGTTTAAATACAATTAAATACCATTTTTGTAAACTAGTTGCAAACTTCCACAGGATGTCATCTGCAAGACCCTGTTTAGATATTTCCTGGTAGGCATAGTTGGTGCTACCTCTGCGGCTGGTAAGCCAGTGAACATAATAGCCATAGCCTTTCACTAAGGGCCATTTATGTTTCCCAACCACATGGGAATAATTTTCCCATGAGTTTTTCCTCCATGACTGGGATAACTTTTAAATGGCTTAGGCACAAGTGCTGAAGACAATCCCATAAGAACTAACTGTGGCATCAGCACCCCACAGGGAGGAGATGATCTTTCCCTGGTAAATAACCACATATATGTGTGATGGATTCCTTAAGTGTTGCCACAACCACAAAGGAATTGCTTGTGCAGAAGTGGCTCCCACAATAGCTGGGTTTAACATTCAAATGGTCCAATGATTAAGGCATGTTTTATAATTAAACTCCATGTTGTTTGAAATGCTCCCTGATAAGGTAGGAGTGGTTGTATAGTGGTCACGCTACATATGACCTGCCCTCTGAACAGAAGATATAAATTTTTAACATTACCTGGAAGCAAGCAATTAGAGGGGACAACAGCCACATTGTTCCATGTTAAGATGTAAAATATGACAAAAGTCTACTCTTCTGTCCCGTAGTGTTTCCTGTGTTGCCAAAAAATTACAGAATGACTACTGCTTATTTAAACTATCTCAGACACAATGTATAGCTGAAGAAAAAGGCAGTGAAGAAAAGTACAATGTACCCCAAATGCCTGTATATCAAGATAGCCATGTGGCATGTATTCATAATGGTACTTTTCCTGTGGTCCTAAGGCAACTTGATTCTTTTCAGTGTTCACAGTGTCTAGTATTCAGAAAAACAAGTGAGGTAGAATGTAGCCTGGTCTGGCCATTTTCTCCACTTCAGACAACTACTAGTTGCTTGCTCTGAATCCTGAGCAAAGAAGTTGTTTGATGAAGGTATAGATTACACAGTTCGTGTGTGATCCTCTGTAGAGTGGAATTCTTATTAACTGATTACCAGTGCAGTCCTAAGCAAAGTTACACCCTAAGCCCATTGACTCTCAGTGAATTTGGAAGGGTTTAACTCTGGATAGGCTTTCACTACACATGTCACAGTGTTAGATGCTGATGTTTCCCCTGTAGTCCTAACTGTAGAATAGGTAGCATTTAGTTTGTGCTGCATGAAGTGTCCATGAAGTATCCTTTTTCAATTTTATCAATTTGTGTTTTTTTTGTGTAGAACTCGATGGTAGATATACCAGTACTTCCACCAGTTCCAGAAGTCCCAGACGGGTGGGCAATACTAGTAGGTATTTAACATCAAACCACAGAGAAATATGAATAACCATTAAAAATTTCACTTAATACAACAATACAGAATTGCTTTTTAAAATAAGAGAGGCAATGCTTTAAAATATCCCCCATTCTGATTTGGATTGAAATACATTTTCCTAATATCAATGTAATTTTTCTTAATAGAATTTCTGCCCTATATTATGTCATTTTAATTGCTCATTTTATTATAAATTTATGTAATGTACATGTTGCAGGGCAGCACCAAAAAAATCTCTTATTTCAGAGAAATGTATACAAGCATAAAATTGAAAGCCTGTAACCTGAAGGTGTATGTCAGCACAAATTCAAAATTGATCATGGTCTTGTCCCCAAAGAACCTTGGGAAGTACTGCAACATGGAGAATCTCAGAGAGTTTTGAGCATCATAAACCTACAATAACCAAGGCCACTTGGCAAGACATGGCATTCACATTGATGTAACCGCTCTTCATAGTTATAGTCAAACACATAATGTGCCTCTTCCTTAATTTTGAGTACAAGTCCTGATATTATGCTCATCGTGGCTGAGTTCACACTTCACTTTTGTGATGTTCGTTTAATTCTCCCTGTGGTCAGCTCCCATATTCCATCAGTAACTTAAATTGAGCATCACATGGATCTCCCAAAACACAGGATACTTCCTATAAAAGCATTCCTCACATGATCCAGATGGCCCACATGTTGCACAAGTACAATTGTTACAAGTGCAGCAATGGAATCAACTTCCAGGAACTATTTAGATTAGGTTTATAGGTAACCAGATATGTTCAAGGACCTTCAGTGAGACACAGATCAGGCATTTGGAACTTTTATAATGCTGGTTTTGTTCTACATTAAATGGGAGTGTTCTGTCAATGAAAGATGTATTTTAATTCCCCCCTCAATTTTGTTAAGATCTAACAACCTGCTAAATGAAAATATTCAGCATGCCTCAAAATTTTTAGCTGGGCATATTTTTTTTATGTTGTTGTTGAGGTAGTGGTAGTATTTGTAACAATAACTGAACATATCTTTTTCCCGAATGACAAAATGGCTGGACCTGTGAGACATAGGAATCTAGCAGTTGGGAAACTTAGCATCAGATATTTCAACTGAAGACTTAAATCTACACCAGCATTCACATATTAGTGTTCCTTCCTTATTACCTATTTCATCTGTTCCTGCTTTGTTGAACAAAGTTCCTTTACCCACTTATTGCCCTAAGTAGCTGCTTCTTCCTGGGTCCTTGGCATGATTGACAGGCAATAGTTTGTAATTATGGAAATAAGCCTGAGGAAACTTGAGGCTCATGAACTTTTTCCTTGTTCCTCCTTGGCCTCAACTGGGAAATTAACAGTACAATCAAAAACAGAGCCACACCCTTCTGAGTCTTTTGATTTCAGTAGAGGGTGTAACTGCTTAGGATGTAAATGCTAAAACATATTTTGTGATTTTGGCTGAATCATAAATTATCTGCTCCACAAACCAGAGGTTCAAGCGAGTGTGGTATAGTGCGGTGGACTCTAATCTGGAGAACCGGGTTTGATTCCCCACTCCTCCACCTAAAGTCTGCTGAGTGCCTTTGGGTCAGTCACAGTTCTCTCAGAACTCTCTCAGCCCCACCTGCCTCATAAGGTACTCATTATTGGGAGAGGAAGGGAAGGCGATTGTAAGCCACTTTTAAACTCCTTTGGGTAGAAAAAAATGGGATATAAAAATGGGTTGCTATTGGGGGTGAACTGTCCCGGAGACACATGCTTGATTGCAGAGTGCCTCAAGGGGCGGTCCTCTCCCCGATGTTATTTAACATCTATATGCGCCCCCTTGCCCAGATTGCCCGAAGATATGGGCTGGGTTGTCACCAGTATGCTGATGACACCCAGCTCTATCTGCTTATGGACGGACGGCCTGCGCCCCAGAAAATTTGGACCGGGCGTACAGGCCGTGCCTGGGTGGCTCAGGCTGAGGCTAAATCCAGGGAAGACAGAGGTCCTTTGCTTGGGTCATTGGGGTCCGGGAGGGGAAATCCCCCTGCCAGTTTTTGACAGTGCGCCGTTGACAGTGACGCACAAGGTCAAGAGCCTGGGGGTACTATTGGAGCCTTCCTTAACGATGGAGGCTCAGATAGCAGTCACTGCTAAGTCCGCATTCTTTCATCTTAGGCGGGCGAGGCAGTTGGCCCCTTTCCTGGAGCGTGACGATCTAGCAACGGTGATCCATGCAACGGTCACCTCGAGGTTAGACTACTGCAATGCCCTCTACATGGGGCTGCCCTTGTGCCGAACCCGGAAGTTGCAGTTAGTGCAGAATGCCACTGCCCAGTTGTTATTGGGACTCCCAAGATGGGAGCACATTCAGCCGGGGCTCCGGATTCTGCACTGGCTGCCAATAATATACCGAGTTCGGTACAAGGTGCTGGTTATTACCTTTAAAGCCCTATATGGCCTAGGACCTGCCTACCTTAGGGACCGTCTCTCCCCACATGTTCCCCAGAGAGTACTGAGATCGGGATCTCAAAATCTGCTCGTTATCCCCGGGCCAAAGGATGCCTGCCTGAAATCTACCAAAGACAGGGCTTTCTCTGTAACGGACCCTTTCTGGTGGAACCAGCTGCTGGAAGAGGTGAGGGCCCTGCGGGACCTTGGCCAGTTCCACAGGGCCTGTAAGACAGCCCTCTTCCGGCTGGCTTATAACTAACTGGCATTGGAAGCTGAGTGTAGTTTTAATAGACTGCTGTTATATGTTTTATTTTACTGTTTTAACTGTGTAAGATGTTTTAAATTCAATATTTTTATGTTAGATTTTATGTGCTGTGAGCCGCCCTGAGCCACTTCGGTGGGAAGGGCGGGATATAAATTGAAATAAATTTGAAACTTGAAACTCTTCATGATTTGGAAGGCTGGTTTGAGGAACAGAGAACAAACCACTGTTTGGGTCCGATGAAATGACAAAGTGTGGTTTGGTGTGAACTGACTTCATTTTCTAGCCCTAAATGACTGAACAGCAGGAAAGTTTGCAAGTCCAAGATTTCCCTGGGCTTGTTCTGTAATGACAAACAATAATTTGTTGTTATGGGTGAACAGTGCCATAGAGTTGGAATGGACTAAAGGTCACCTACTTCACTCCCCTACCTCGTCTTCTGTTTCCCATTGCAGCTGGTTCATTCCATCTGCTGCTGAAACAAAAATGCTGTCTCCAGTAAGTTGCTGCCTTAGGCAATCATCCAGGGTCATCTTTTAACTGGCCAGTCCTGGTAGAACTGATATATGTTACTATCAATTTATTTAATAAGTTACCAGTATTCATGATAAATATTTTGGTTTGTTCAAATCTTACTTTAACAAGTTCATTTGCACATTTTTAAGCTGGGAGGGGGGATTATTTTTTAGAATATTCTGATATAGAAAAACCATAGCAAAATATCATGTGCCTTTCTGATGAGTTCCAAGCACATATGTAGTACTGGAATCTTTGCAAAGTTCTTGAGCTTCCTTGGCAGCCTGACAGTCACAAATACAGGGAATGTTAGGCTGGTCACTTATATAAATGCCTTTAAAACTGGGTAGGTTATGAATACACAAAGGACAAAAATATTGGTGGCTGCTACTCATGACATTTAGAAGCAGTTTCCCTGTTAAGATACAGTCTATTTCTGACTACCAGATGCTTGAATCTAACAATAGAGGAAGCTATCCCTGCTTGTGATCTTCCCTGTGGCATCTTTTGCCTACTGTCAGGAGGACACAATACCAGACTAGATTTACTTTTATTGTGACCCAGCATGTGATTTCTTAGAGAGGAGGTCACCGCTCAGTGGTAGAGCCCATGCTTTGCATGCAGAAAATCCTCAGTTCAATTGCTGGCATCTTCAGTTTTGGTGCTGTTTTTTTTAAAAAAGGTACCAGATTAGAGAAAGACGTAAAAATGGGGAGTCACTATCAGTTTAGTAGAGTACTGAGCTAGGCTGACACATGGTCTGACTCACTCTAAGGCAGTTCATATGTTTATACATCCCATTCATGGCTGAATTGGACATGCAGAGAATACACTTTTGACTGTCAAAGAAATTACTCACTTGAATGTCTCCCTGTGTTTAAACTACTTGGCTTAAGTAGAAGCATAATTTAAACTGAACAAGCTAGCTTTCCACATTCAGGGAGTTTACACTGAAGAGTAATCTCAGTAGGATTCTGTGTAGACCCACTTAGGAGTGCTCTCCTAGTCTAGCTTTCTTCCTGGCATGCTAGCTTTCCGTGTGCAGTGAATATTTAATAGTTCAAACTTGCCATCCACTGTGCCATCTACAGTCTGGTCCTTGAAATGCTTACGGTGTGTTTTTCCTGCATGTTGGAATTGGTGCTGAATGTTAGGTAGATGTAAAGGTTTTCCAATATTTCTCTTTTGTTCCTACCTTTGTTTGAGACAAAATAGAATTTGACATTATTTAGATTTTATTCTGCTTTTTTGCAGTGGTACTTTCTTCCAATACTATAAAATTCCCTCCAGCAAATACTAGTTGTATCTTTGATTTTAGTATCTCCATTTCCTTACTGCTATAAACCTGAATTGTTGTTTGGCAATAATTCTAGAGAAATTGTAAATGACAGAAGGCCCATTACAATCAGGTAGGAATGATGAGCATATGCTGCAAGTCTTCGGGCAATGTTAATTTCTGTATTAAGTCTTTAAAGAATCAATGTGTGCTCCTTAGCCAGGTGAAACCAAAAAGAAACAAAAAAAAAATTACCTGTTATTCAAGTAGATACTGTTGTGTTCAATTTCCATGTTTTGTTGTAGGACCAACATAGCTGTCTAGAACAAGATTAAAATGTTGTTATAGCTTCAAAACAATCGAAAGTCTCAGAAAAAAATGTTAACTGAAGACTGTGTCTTGGTTCCTATACTTCCCACTTGAACAGCATGGTCCTCCTTTGCTGAGCTATAATCCATTGGTTTGTGTGTTCCAGAGCAGCTAGATGCTCTGTGATGGAAGACTATGCTATGCAAGTGGAAAGAAGGATAGGATCCAAGCTAATGTTCACCTTTCACCACCAGTAATTGCCCCCACAGATGGAAGAAAGAGACGGGCACGAGGGTTTGGGTAAACTAAGGGCCACTTTATTTATTAATATAACAACAAGGGCTATAAACATAACAGGCAGCATGGCAGGGCCAGGGGATAAAATATCCCTCCCCTGCCACATGATGGGTGAGCCACCCTGCCCCTAGGTATAGCCAAATGAATGGCTCGTACTCGGCCGGCATGGCAAAGGTCCAGAACTGGGGTGCTAATGGTGCTCACCGAGCTGCATAATGGAAGTTATGCAAAAACCCAGGCAACCTGTAAAGTGGCCAACCTACTTAACCAGCCACACCACAGCCAGTTCCACAATCCCTTCTGCAAGCAGTGTGAGGTAGGTGAAAAACACTTCTTCCAACAGCCAAACAGGAAGAGGTGAAAAAATCCTATCCGGTCCCGCAAAATAAAAGCAACCAGCTGTCGCCCACACTGCACCAAGAGCAGAAGGATGGGCCAAGCACGAGGCAAAGACTGGGGAGTGGGAGCAGAGTCAGACGTTAGGGCGTATAGGCTCTGCCCATGTCTCCCATAGTGCCCTGCTTATTCTTCTTCCTCACGAGGAGGCAAAACGGCCCCTGGCGGCAAGGCTGTTCAGCCTATCTCCAGTTGGGAGCCGCATTAGTTGGAAACCACTTCAGTTGCTATTTCAGTGGCCACTACTTTGCTTCTGTTTCAAACTGCCCCCTTTCTTTCTTTCTTTCTTTCTTTCTTTCTTTCTTTCTTTCTTTCTTTCTTTCTTTCTTTCTTTCTTTCTTTCTTTCTTTCTTTCTTTCTTTCTTTCTTTCTTTCTTTCTTTCATAGGATACTCCCAGCTGGCTGTTCTGTTTAATAAACAATGGTCATTCTTGTCTTCAGGAATGATGTAGACAACAGTAATGAATGGTTATTGCCTTTCTGCATTGTTCAGTTGTTCCCTAGACCAAAAGATATCCTGCTGTCCTCAACTAAAGCCAGGGGTTTTTTGGCCCTGGCTCCTGCCTAGTGGAGCTGTCTACTTAGTGACATCTGCACCCTGCAGGATCTAACCTAATTCTGTAGGGCATGTAAGACAGAGATGTTCCACCAGGAGACCAACAGTCTTTTGCCATATCTGACCTGCAACTCATCATATGGAGGGAGAAGAAGAACAATACATCATCAATTATCTGATATATATTATGTCACTGTTTTTATTGTAATTTAACTTATTTATTTTAATTTTGTATGCTTATTCAATGTTGTACACTGCTCTGAGCCCTGCGGTGGAGGGTGGCCTATAAATTAAATCATCATCATTTAAAAGGCATTTAATGAGCCATGGTTGGATACAGAACTTTTTGCCTCATCCAAAATGTATCTTATGTCCTTATGAAGTTGCTGTGTTTCATAAGCATAGTCTAGACCACTAATCTTCAGTTGATGAGCCAGGCCCCTTGGGTGGGTCATAGAGCCCAACTTGCTGAGGTTCAGGTCCCTCTAGAACTGCCGTAAGAGTCACCAGATTTTTTGCTGCTTTTTGGAAAGGACCTGCTGCCTCTGTATGCACACTGAGAGGAACAATAGGATGGCAAGGTGATGTTAGTTTGGCCACCTAAGAGTTTGTCTCCATGTGCACATGCAGTGCATACCCCGCACAGACACCAGTAAGGTTATATTTCTACTTCCTCTCTTAGTCTGGTGTCACATGATTTCCTGTCATGTAATTGCAATTCAGGGGATCCCATGCTGCAGCTTGGATGCAAAAGGTGGGTCCAAGGTCTGGAATAATTGACGATAGGGTTTCCAGGTCTCTACAGCATGCCAGCAGGGGGTAGGAGGGAGCCTTCTGGGAGTGGGACAAGGTTCTGCCCCCAAACAGCGATGTCAGACAGCAACGTCCCTGGCGTGATGACATCATACAGAAGTGACATCACATTGGAGCAGTGCTCTAGTTTGAGGGCAAAACTCTATGATAAAATCACCCTCAGACCATAGAGTTTTGCTCCAAAACCAGAGGGTTGCTGTGTGTCATTCCCAACTTGATGATGTGACTTCCATGTGATATCACCACATTGGGAATGTTGCTGTTTCCTTGCTGGCTGGCAGTGGACAAAAGCCCCCCTAAATAGGGGATCCCTCACCTTGCTTGTGGAATGGGAACCCTAGTTGGAGAAGACTATTCTAGCATGCTATTTCTGTTTAGGAGGACAGAAAGGTATTCTTCAAATCTTGGGACCATTCACACTGTTACTTCAGAGTTGCTTAATCTGCATAGAATTGCTGCTGGATTTTACAGTGATTAATTATGTTTAACATGAAATGTCCCTGGGAGACTAGAAAAGGAAAAAAAACCCTATAGCAGCAGACCCAGGGTTATTTACGCTATACCCTCAGTACAACGCATCATGAATATAGAGGGCTGTATGCTTTTCCAGACTAAGATGGCACTTATTGGTTCCTATCCTCCATTCAATGTGTAAATCTGTGCAGCCAAGGGGGTTAGCTTTGTCATACATGGCATTTTGTTCCTGCTCTTTAGACCCCCCTGGCTTATAAATTTGTGCTGTGAAATTAACTCTGTCATGAGGGAAAACAAAGTGAAAAGGAAGAAATTGGTCTAGGGCATATGTTGTTCAACCAGAATAGGAAACATGTTGACCTGATATAGCCACAAATGCTTTTGAGAGCTACAGAATTACAGGAACAGTAGACCATATAAGACCTGTGTTGAAGGGAAGGAACAGGATTCCCCCTCCCCCTTTCTGAAGGGAATTATGCCATAGCAGGGTTTTCCATAGACATAGCCCTCTAACTAGGCAAAGGCCTCCATAGACAATCAGATCTTGGGACCTTTCTGTAGACTCTGCCAAAGCTTGTATCAACTGCATTTTTTCCTTTGTATGAGGGTCTCAAACCTCATCCAGTTTCCTGTCATGCAATATCCCATGCACTCAAAAAGAATGGGAAGGGCAGTTTTGCTACAGGTGGTATACGATGAGCATGCTGCTTGTTGCCAGTTCCCTTTGGAAAAAAAGATGTGCCAAGGATTTTTGGGGAAGGGTTTTGGCGGGGAGCTTAAATCCCACCAACAGAAGGTTCACTAAAAGCAGAGCAACAAGGGAGGCAAGAAGCCTTGCTTTGCTTCTACACTAAATGCATTTTCCTGAGTGACTAGATGGCACAGTGGGGGAACTGCAGGGTTACTAACTAATATAGTATAAGACTTAATCTCTGGTTTGCACATATAATTGTATTTTGTTTGTATTTAATATTTGCCTTTTATTTCTGTTTGACTGTTATTATGTGCAAAAATAATAATAGACAATGAGGTACACATGAGAGAGAGGGAATTCCATCACTTGGTTGCAAAGGAAATGTCCAGTAGGTGCGTCTTTCAGCAACAGTCTACATGGCAAGTAATCTACACACTGTCAGGAACAAGTTGTTTTCCAATGTTCCATATTGCCCCATATTGTGCTTTTAAGCATTCACAAACTGTAATATCCCTGCAATAGATGCAAAAGCAGGAACAAATTTAAGCAATGTGCTAAGGCAATCTGATTCTTCAACTTTATTACATAATAAAGTTCTTCATAATAAAAATTTATCAACATACTTCAGTGGTAAGGACAAGGTTTCTCTTTTTGGGGAGGATGGGTATATGTGGACATGCAGTATTTTATTGCCGTGGTTAATCTCATACTCTTGGATATAAAGAGGGCTAAGAACTATAATGTATTATTTTCTTTTTGAATAGGAAAAATGCACACTCAAGATTATTGTTTTCCCATTTAACTAAGTAGCTATTTTTGTTGTAACATTTCTTCTCATTCTTTTGTTCATTTGTTCATGAGAGCTGGTATGGCATGGTGATTAGCATGTAGGACTACGGCATAGGTTGTTTGGGTTTGAATCCCTCATTCAACCATGGAAGCATGCCAGATGATCCTGAGCCCGTCACAGCCTCTCAGCCTAATCTGCTCTCACAAGGTGGTTGCTGAGAGAAGGTGGGGGAGGGGGGAGACAAAGTCAAAAGCTACTTTGGGTCCCCAATCATGGAGGAAAGCAGGATATAAGTTAAATTAATTGTTGGTAACCTACTGTTTGTTCTGTAGATTTCCAGAGCAGTTCATATAATAGATTTTAAAACCATAAAAATGGGATATAACATTTGCTCTTCTACCAGCAGTTTGCACTATTTTCCCAAGAATGAGAACAGTGTCCAGCTTTTTTTCTGCTGGAGCCCACAGGAGCGGAGCATCGTCTGGGCTGACCAGGGCTCCAGCCGGCCTGACCTGCCATGTTGCAACCACATGCTCCCAGGCGGTGTGGCCTAATATACAAATGAGCTCTTGCTGGGCTTTTTCTACAAAAAAAGCACTGGAAAACACCTCATGACCATGGCATATGTTAAGTCAAAGCAGACCACCTTGTGAAAGGTCCACCACTGGATAGGTGTCAGACAGGCCTGCCCATTCTGTGTCTATTCTCTTTCTGTCTCAGGTTAGCATCCTCTTTTCAAAGAACAAGGACTGAGGCAACACTTCCATTGACCAAATTCATGCGGCCGTTGTTTCCTCTATGGAAATTCTTTGGCCCTTTCCCATGTGAAACTGGCTCTTGTGAATGGCTTCCTGCTCAGTCCCTACTTCATCTCCACACATCTGACAAAAGTACTAAATTAAAGCTTTCTGATAATTTGGCTGCAGGGCACATAATGAATGCATTCCTAACAATGTTCTCTGCTCAGATTTCTACCAGAATGTGATTGCTATTAAAGAAGCCAGTATTTTTGTGGTGGGAAAATGGTTGCACAAATCAGCCCTATGGCTAATGTTAGATACCTAATTTGCAAGCTGCATTTTTAGTTTAATCCATACAAGCAGTTGCTTAGAAATCCCATAGAATTGCTTTTTCCTCACCTATAACTCTTAATAAAAAATAGGACTGTGCCAACCTATTAAATCCTTAATAGAATATTCTAATGGTTATTAAATCAATTGACTCTGAATCTCACTTTAATAAATGAGTCAGACAGTATTTTCCAATTACTGTCATCTACCACCTTTCTAAAGAGCAGATTATTCTGATTGAATTTTTTTAAACTGTTCAGCACTTTTAGATTTATTTATTTTTTTGCTGAAATACTGTAGCTTTGAAGTGGATATAGAAGAGAGGCAGAATGACCTCTTGAAATGATGTTCTGGCACTACACTTCACTTCATATTTATCCCAGGTGTAAACTGCTAAAGTAGCTTTTCACTGTCTATTTATTTAGTTGCGATGTTCAATATTTCCATTCTGAATTTTCAAATCTGAAGGTTTTCTGTGGGTATGGAAGCAGCTGTCTGTAGAACAGCTCTCCTTCCAGTCATCATTTCACTTTTTCCATTCCTTTGATAACAAGAAGCAGCAGAAAGTAAAATAGACAGCACAACCAGCAGAAGAGCTGTAGGTGTGTATGCAGTTGATCTTTTCAAAGCCAAGTGTTAACTAGGGTATCTGAACATTCAGGGTGTTGCAGAAGAGCTGCAGCCAACCTGTGCCAGATTGTCACCTGCTATTTCGTTTTCTGGGTCAGCTAGAATTCACTGCAGCTAGTGCCATTTCACACCCTCACTAACCCAGAATGTAGTTATGATCAGTGATCCACAGGAATACTGTACAATGTCCTGGAACCTGAGTTGTTGTTTTTTCCTTACAGGTGCCCAAAGTTAAAAAGAAAATTAGCCCTGGTCTCTCATTAAAGCAATATGAAGGCAAGCTATCTTGGCTCATAAGATTCCTTTTCATCTGTGGGAGGGAATGCAAATAAATGGTCCAAAGGAAGAGTTTACTCTGCAGTCCTAAAATACATTCCTAGAAATAAGCATTGAATACATTGGGACTTGATTCCATTGAATACATTGGGACTTGATTCCAAGCAGATCTGTTGAGGATTGATCCCTTAATTAGTCAACCTAAGAAGTGTCAGGACACAGAACTGTCCTTACTGCCTTACAATGTGGAGAGATTGGGAAATACTCTTGCTGTCTTGATCACACAAAACAAGGATTCAGGCCCAGTCCAAAAATAGTGCTTCTGGACTTTTAATCTGGTTATGTAAATTGGGAGTACCATCTTCCTTCCTTTTTCAGGTCCAGCAACAATGCCAAGTTACATCTGCATCGTGGCTAGCTTAAATCATAACTTGCAAATCTGATTCTGATTATGGTTACAAACTCTGATTTGAATAATTAACAGTGGTGATGTAATCCTAAATTCTGAAGTTTGAAAAGGTTTGAAGAGGTTTGAAAAGAGCAAGGCGAAGGGAATTCATGAGAAGGAGATGAGGATAGGGAGATGGGTGACTACAGAAACTCACGGGCACTCCAAGTTCTTTGTCGGCCCTATAGCCAAACTCTCAAACTTGCAAATTCTCTCCCTTCCTTTTTTCAAACATAACCTTGGAGAAGAAACCAGGAATGTTATGTTTCATCTTTTATGAAGCTTTTATAGATAGGATGATAAATCATGTATCTAGAAGTTGATGGCATTTATCTGGAAAAGTTAACATACGTGAAACATTCAGAAATGAACTCCTTTTCCACATTTGCTTTGAATGTGCACATCAGCACAAATGTTCATGGGACCCCCCCCCCCCCCCATTGAGCTTCTTAGTGCAAAATATGGCCATTATGGGGATTTCTACCTTCCTCTGAACAGCTGGTACAGGGAGGCAGGGCCGGATTAAACCCTGTGGAGGCCCCCAGGCAGTCACAATCTTGGAGGCTCCCTTGCAAATTATCTCAAAGAGTTGGAGCGGCTGCCCCACTGACTGTGGCCCTGCTGCAGCCTGCAGACACCTTCTCAAAAGCACCTTTGACAAAGCTGCAGGGGAGATGCAGAGAGAGGCAAACTTGGCAATGACTCCAGCATCAGCCACTCCAGGCAAGCCAGACAAAGAGTGGCTCAGTTACTGGCTGCACTTGCAGGCTGGGAGGGCTGCAAACAGGGGGAAAACTGGGGGAAAGCTGTTAATCCAGCCCTGCTGGAAGGGGCTGTGGCTCAGTAGAAGAGCCCCTGCTTAGCATGCAGAAGGGCCCAGGTTCAATCCCCAGCATCTTCTTCCTTCCTTCCTTCCTTCCTTCCTTCCTTCCTTCCTTCCTTCCTTCCTTCCTTCCTTCCTTCCTTCCTTCCTTCCTTCCTTCCTTCCTTCCTTCCTTCCTTCCTTCCTTCTTTTCTTTCTTTCTTTCTTTCTTTCTTTCTTTCTTTCTTTCTTTCTTTCTTTCTTTCTTTCTTTCTTTCTTTCTTTCTTTCCATTTATATCCTGCCCTCCCCACCAAAGCAGGTTCAGATCCCATAGAAAGGACCAGGCAGTTGGTGATATGAAAGACTTCTGCCTGAGACCCTGGAGAGCTACTGCCAGTCTAAGTAGACAATACTGACTTTCTTGGACTAGAGGTCTGATTTGGTATAAGGCAGCTTCATGTATTCACTGTCAAACACCAGCTACTAGATGATCTAGGTGCTTGGCAAAGATCCACTGCCACAAATACATTCAAAATTTTAGTAATATAGAGCAATTGGTTTGTATGAAGCCTGTGCATTAATTGTGTCTTTTTTCCTGTGAACCATTTGCATTGTTATTCAACCTTATTTAGTGCACACTCATTTAAAACACGTATAACACTTGGTGACAATAACTCTTATTTTTCTGTATTGTACTTCCCTGGATTTGTTTATGCATGCATCCCATTGAGCTAATCCACCTCCTTTTAGAATATCAGGGACTAGAAGAATGAACCACTGTGACCAGTTCCGTGATTTTCAGCAAGATTCAGTGTGCAAGATGAGAGTGACACCTGGCAATAGAAGTCCACACTGCCTAGAAGAGATGCTACCTGAAGCTGGACAGAGCATGTTAAATAGATCCTATTCAGAAGAAGGGCTAAGGATATTGTATCTGCTCTCACCAGATATGGTAGTGTTTCCCAGAAGAGCTCTTTCTCATGTAGTCTCAGGATATCTTGTTAGGAGTCAGAGGGTAGGGGCAGCGCAATAATGTGCCACAGGTTTGTGGATTGTGCTTTTTATACATTGACGATTATTTAGAATCCAAAAAACTGCATGCCGAAACACAACAGATCCAAATGAAACAAATCCAGTTACTGCTATAGTTTTAGATGCTTGTAGTTTAGGAGGATACCCAGATGATGAGAGACAGGTTGCTGCAAGTGCAGGGTATGCTTTCATTCAGTTTGTTATCTCTATCAGTTCTGAATATTTCTTGTCAGTCTTAGCTGCTATCCATTGCCTTTTTTGTCATTATAATCAAGCAGCAGAACAGTCTGATACTTAGATGCTTTGGAAAGAGAGGCGTGCTTTTAAAAAATCTTTTCACTTGAGATACACTCGAGTGGGACACCAGGTGCAGTCAGTGTTGTTTTTTTATTATTATTATTAATCGGATAGTGTATTTACCTGTAAGATCAAACTATTTGTATAACACACTGGTGACATACAGAAGGACCTTTTCTAAGATATGCTGAGGGAATTGAACCCTGTACAACAGAGCTTGGAGCTGCATCTTACCTAGCAACTGTTTCTAAGTAGGACAACCTATCATTGTTCCCAAGGTGGAAAGAAAGGAGCTGGCAACACTGTTGGGAAGAAAACCTAATGCTAGGCCTGGATGGAAGGGGGAGGGGGAAGGGCACAAAGGCCCTGCAGCTGAGAAGGAGGAAGATTTTAGGATTAACATGGTGGTAGCTAGGAATGCCTGTAGCTGAAAAATTAAAAGGCTTTGGAGCCTGTAGTGGGGTATTCATTAGCAGGTGGGAAGGAAGGAGTTCAAGCTTTTAAAGATATCCAGGCTTTGTTGTTTGGAAACAAAGGTTCATGATAGCATGCAAACTTAAACAGTAAAATACTGTATGTATAAAAGAACAATACGTGACAGAATTAGACAATCTCAAATTCTGTCAGCCATTGCTGTGCTTTCATATTCTCAGCTACAAAAAGCCAACCCAAATAGCAAGGACCTACATAGCTTCACTACATTTATTTAAATGTTGAGGCTTTGGCAGCTGCAAATGAGAATGGGAAGATACAGAAGGAAGTCTGAGATAGGAAAGGAAGTCTAGAAAAGAAAATGTATTTTACAGGGCAGTCAAATTAAATTCTGTTTTATATAAGTAGGGGGTATTCAGACACTCCTCCTAGTCCCCATAACTTTAGTGGGGCCTGGAGAAACTTGCAGTATTTTTTCAGCTCTCCTGTAGAGGAGTAAGTTAACAGCTGCTGCAACAAGGGACCCAGCAGTATATCTGTACTATTAATCTGCCACAGACCCTGGAATAGAATCTTCTACATCTGGCTGAAGAGCATTGAGATATACCTACTAGTAATTTACAAAAATCTGATGCCCTTTTAACTTATATTTAACAAATGCTCTTAATTCTTACTGAAAGTTGAATACTCTAATACCTGCCTTTTGCGGGAGATAGATGGAATGGTTCAGAACAAAGAAGTCCACAGGCCCAGCCTTTGGTTTGCAAGACCTGAGCGAGGCTATTAACAATAGAATGTTTTGGAGGTCATTAATTCATGGGGTTACCAAAAATCAAAAGTGACTTGATGGCACTTAACATACAAAGAGGAAATGCTTCTTAAGACTGGATGAAAATCTGTTCATCACATGGAGTATCTTAGTCATGTTTAATCCAGTGCTGAGTAAACTGCTTTGAATACTGCTTTGAATGGGACACATCACTGTCAAGCATAACAAATAACATTAAAAAAAATTTCTCCATTTTTCCACCAGATGAAGGACTTAATCATGAGTGCAAGCTCTGCAACCAGACATTTGATTCTCCAGCCAAGCTTCAGTGCCATTTGATAGAACACAGCTTTGAAGGAATGGGGGGGACCTTCAAATGTCCAGTCTGTTTTACAGGTGAGTATATTGATAGGATCAGTTGGCCCTAATGGATTCATGCACATTCTCCAATGATGTCATTTATGCTGTGTTGACTTCAGGTCAACTTGTTTACAATTATTAGATTTGTGCTTATTAGAGATATTGATTAGGAATTATTTAAAAAGTCAAATGTGATGAGCGATCAGGCATCCATCTACCTGAACAGAATCCCAAACATACCTCTCAAATAATGTATTTTATTGTGTCAATACTGATTTTATGTGTAAATTCCCTGCCCACAAAAATACTTACAAAGATTAGGAGCTGTGCTATACATCTAAATTAAAGCAAAACACATAAGAGAGAAAAATTTTAAAGTCTTTTTTGTTCTCCAAAGTATGCTTTATAATTTTCTTTTCTAATCATCATATTGCTGTTTAACATGCCCTATTAGCAGCAACAAAGGACATTTTTGCAACATGTTTTGATAGTAGATGTATTCTGGAAAGAATCTGAAGTACCTTTTATTAAAAACTAGAGGGAGGATACATTTTATTAGAAAGATTAAAACCTGGTAGACTGTAGCAGTTAAAGGTGGTGGGCAGAATGTCCTACAATAAGTATTCTCTCCACCTTGTGGTAGTTGTTTCTCCAGTACCTGCTCTTCCCCATACCCCATAACTGGTAATCAGTCTTCAGAGAACCTACACAGAGTTCTTTGTTTCTCTGGCAGCTCCTCATATAGCATAACTAACAACTTCTGAAATTCAGGATCCATTTATTAAATATGTATACCCACTTTTCCCTTGTAGCTCAAGGCAGTTTATAATTCCATATTAAAAGCATACATAATATAATAAAACACCTTCTGTATCAATGCTCCCATCCCTCATGCTCACTCGATGGAACACCAGGAGAAAAATAGAGGGTGAGGGACAGCATTTTCATTGCTCTAGAAACATCTCCAGATCTCTGTTTCGAACCATAGAGGTTGGAGAAATTCCTAGAGCATCATGGCTACCATGATATCACTTTTGGGTGCTCACCCAGAAGTGATGTCACAGTGTCCATGCCATCATCTCTCCACAGGTTGGGCCCTCGCATTGTTCCCAGGAGTAGCCAACAAAGGACTGGAAACCGTAATAAAATCCCATTAACCTCCTTCCCCAATTCCTTCTACTCAAACATCATTAAAAGCTAAAGTGACTTTACTGCACCTCTTGAAAAGTTCTAAGGACAGTACTTCCATGTCCTCCCTAGGAAGTGTATTACAAAAGGTGTAAGCCACACTTGGAAAAGACCAGATGCTGGTAGATGGAGACCACCTAAAGTGGGAGGACTACTTAAGGTAGCAACTAGCAGAACATAATGGAGACATGGAAAAAGAGGGTCCTTCAGATATGTGGATTGTGGGCCATGAATGGCTTTAACCGCCTTGATTTGAATTCAGAATCAAACTGGCAGCTGATGTAACTGTTTTAAATATATTTTCATTAGCTAGCTCCTAACAAAAATCATATAAATCGATAATACATTCTGAACAAGTTGCAATTTCTGGCAAGAGGAGCCAGATGAAGCATATTACTGTATGCTACCTGCAGAATTACAAAAGTGTGGATTAATGAGTGGCAGAGATAGTGAATGTCTACTATTAGGAGTGGGGGACAGTAAAAAAAAAAATCCCACCTCGGTACCTGAGCCTTGGCAGTTCCTAAAGTAGCAGTTTTGTCCCTAGTCCTTGGAAATAACTGGTGACATTTGTTATGCTAAAAGAAAATCATATGGGTATTCTTGGCTTTTTTGGAAGCTAGGGAGGGGCAATATGAAGGCTTTGAGGCACTATCAGTGACTGATACAGCTGTAGGTATAGGACTCCCAGTATATCTCCCAGTATATCCTACAACTGTCATTTTCTTCTGCTTTTTATAAAAACAAAATAACTTCCGAGAAGAGGAATATAATCTGTATAAGGCTGCCTGTAGTAAAATTGGAATTCAGACAACAGGATACATATTTTCAGAATCAGATCTCTAGTCATGCTTCTATTTCCATACAAGCATAACTTGTTTCTGTGCTGTTCATGTGTCACAGTATGCTCAGATATGTAATACTACACATCTCAAAATGTTTGCCCCATGACTTATGGTTCATATTTAAATGTTTACTACAAATAACATATTCCAGTGTGTAATACACATTAACATTTGACCTTGTTTGCACACCCAGACAAGTCTGGATCACACATGGGTGTATATCTGCTGACTATTTAACACTCAGAAGGTTACAACATGTAAATCAGTACAGGGCATAATTTTAGCCTTCCCTTTTCCCAAGCAGCCTCCCGTAACTGCCAAAAAACTTCTGCTGAGGGCCACAGTCCTTTATAAATGAAATGCACTGTAGAATGGGAACTGTAGCAAGGAAGGGGAAAATCCCCATCTTCCACTTGTGAAGCAAGTTTCAAGCTCGTTTCCTCCACTGGTGGGGGCCAATTTCATCCACTTCCCTCTTCACTGTGTTCTTTGATATTTTGTCCACATGTTGTCCCAACCCAGTAGAGGGTTGGGGGTGGGGGGGAAATGTTCCTGAAGCAGTTGTCTACCTGCTTCAGGAACAAGGGGAGGAACTGCCTCCATAAAGTCTTGTACTGGTGACTCATAGGACCAATCCTCTGAACTTGGAGGAGACTTTAAGATAAATAAGTGGGTTCTATGACAAATCAAGCTTGAGCTCTCCCTAGAAGCTAAAATGAGTAAACTGAGGCTATCATACTTTAGTCACATTATGAGAAGACAAGATTCACTGGAAAAGACAATAATGCTAGGAAAAATAAAAGGCAGCAGGAGAAGAGGAAGACCCAACATGAGATGGATTGTCTCAATAAAAAAAGCCACGGCTCTCGGTTTGCAAGACTTGTGCAAGACTGTTAACAATGGGACACTCTGGAGGTCATTAATTCATAGAGTCACCATAAGTTGGAAGCAAGCTGATGGCAATAACACACATAAGAGAAAGAGAGACACCTCTCCAACTGCAAACTCATGTGTAAAGCCCATTGTCTGCTGTTTAATCTGTGACAATTCTTTCACGTCAGTCATCACTTGATTCTTCTGTTACCAAATGGCAAACTTGCCTCTACGAACTTGCCCAAAACATATTATTGAGCATACTTGCCTGGTTTCTATATTGTTTCTCCCCATCATTCTGATACACACTCTACTGTAATTCATTTCCCCACCACTGTCTCCTACATTCTAGTCTTGTACCATTTGATAATCAGCTCAAGACAACTAGAGGTGCACCAGGCCAAACCTTGCAGCCACTTCTCCCTTTCAGCTGTCACTCACAGTTGTGATAAGCCCAGGTGACAGTTTTGATTGGCCTCCTACCAGTCTGATGAACAAAAGTGCTTCCCAAACACACACACACCCCCAATCTGAGAAACACTGCATAAACAATACCACTGGTAAAAATTAAACAATTGAAAGGCTGCATACAGAACTTTATTTAATACTATTTTAAATTATATCCTGAATCAGGGCATTTTTTCTCTGGGGGAACGCAGCAGAACGGAGTTCTAAAACCTCTTAAAGGAAACAAAATTCCCACAAAATGTTTAAAATTCATGAGGCACCCAATATTTTTCTCTTTCATTTCCCTCTTGAGAGTTCCAGCACCTCTTTTTCCAGAAAAAAAGCCCTGTTCTGAATCATCACACATAAATTCAGGATTTGTTTTTTTCTAAAAAGAGGAAAATCAATGGCTTACCAAGTTTTATATAAATGGGAAGTATTTCTGCAGGTTTGTTCACCATTGATGCACATTGATAAGAAAACATGACCCTTCAGTACCTTCATATTATTTCTTGTTGTTTGACAGCTGTGTTTCCAATAAAATGTAAACAAACCCTACAAAAGGAAATTAATGCTGAGTTTGTCTTCTGTTGGTTAGCATTACTACTTCTCATTATTACCTTCCTGTATATCAGCTAAATATATTTTCCCTGCATTATAACATTTAGTTAATTTTCACTGTACAGCTTGTAGTAATAATGTCTGAAGCTATGGATAGTTTTACTTTCAACAGTTTGCCTGTCAGGCATCCGTGTTCAATAATTCTTTCAGTCAAGCATTTCTCTGTATTTTGGTCTTTGAACTGATTGAACCAGGATTCTCTCCCGCACCCCCCTCCCCAATTCCCCCCCATGTATAGAAGACAGTTTTCTTTTACCCCCTTATATGACTTGTGTTTCTAAGAGTTACGCTTGAGTTTGCTTTTATATTTTAAGTGCAATGTGCAGGTAGCACCTGAGAAGCAACCTTGCTGATGGCTCTCACAATAAATAAGTTACTGGATTGAAAGAATCCTTTCAAAGCCAGTGGCCTTATAAAATGTGTTAAGAAGTGTAGATGACTTCTATTCCAATCTGTATTAAAAGCCACTCATTCCCCCTCCTTGCTTTTGGCTGATGGGGTAAATAGACACAGCACATGTATCATAAACAATAATGTTTTATGAGTAATATGCTATTAAATCATTTCAGCATGTAGAATATTAACAAAAACAGAAACTCACCATTATAAAGGATTTTTTAAAACAGAAAATGGAATCCAATCCTTTTTTAAGGTAATGAGAAATGTGATTAAAATGTATGACTCACAAGAACAGTATTCTAATTTTTTGTTGTTGGCATTCAATTAGAATTATTTTAATGATTAGGAATAGAGTCAAAGTTAAATGCCAGCATCTTTCATAAATCCTTTCTCTGCCTATACAGATTAATATTGTAGATGCAAACTTTTTTTTAGGTCACAGTGCACCAAGCATCCATCAGAAGTCAGTGCTGCCAACCCAAACACTGCCTCTGGCATATACAATTTAATTATTAATAGTATGTCTCCTAGGTAAACTGTTACACAGTCTTAGGGCCTTGTTTTGTAGTCATTAAAATTGAACATGTTTATATTATTGAAACCCTTGCATTCAGTGTGTAGGCAGAGTTGATCTTAAAGTATCCAAAGAGAATTTACCTGCAGTTCTGTTTCACATTTATAGACATTGCCCCAATGTAGCTGTGGGATATAATTTTTAACATTAACACATTTAAATACAGAATTGTTTGTTAGAATTAACTTTTAGGCAAATGTGGGGGGAAAACCCAGGGCTTTGGCATCTATTGTTTCCAAATTAAACAGCAGCAAAGAATTTTTTAAATATGTTTCTTAGATTCAGAACTAAATTAATTGTGGGGTGGATGAGAGAAGGGACATTTCTAAATGTTTTAGATTTAAATAATATTGACTTTTTACCAGACATACAGCACATTTTTTTTTACAAAGAAAGGAAAATTAGGAGTTGAATGTGGAACTGAGCAATCATGGCTGATGCCTATTATAGCAACAGTATAATCAGAAATTATAGGGTTCTTGGATAATTGTAGCCTTTGCAATTGCTCTGAGTTAATGAGGAACTGTTCACAAAATGTCTCCCCACATATAAGATTGAAATGATGAAAAAGTTCTCTTTTTTCTTTTTGATGTTCCAGTATTTGTTCAAGCCAACAAGCTGCAGCAACATATTTTCTCAGCCCATGGGCAAGAAGACAAGATCTATGATTGCACACAGTGCCCACAGAAGTTCTTCTTCCAAACAGAACTGCAGGTATCATGCTCATTAAGACTGTTTGAACATAGGGAGCTGCAGCAAATGGTACTGACCCAGGGTTTTTACTGTATAGGTTCATCATATTGGTGAATAGCTCTGGTGTTTAATGGGGACCAGGGATAGTGCACCAGGATAAACAGAAACTGTAATCCACATGTGATGCTTGTCTGAACTGCTTCTGAAAACTGTCAGAGATGCTACCTAAGAAGCATCTGTCTTTGTGCTGCATACCACATCTTACAGGTTCCTTGGATTCCTAGATGGGGGAAATACACAAGTGTTACAGAGCTGTGGTTTCTCATATTGCAAAGAAAAAAAGTGTGGTGTGAAGGCTCACTCGTCATTTTATAACTTGCTAAAATGAATCAACTACTTTCTCCAGAAAAATTCTCTTTTGATTTGTTTTAATAAGTGGGACAGTTCTGGAATTAATGGTTTTGGTAGTTAATCACAGTTGTCTTATTATGTTGCTTTCCCATAATAATCACCTGAATCAAGAACCATCAATTTCTACAGTAGGACAGTGCTCTGAATGTGTAATGTGTTTAATAGGGATGGGCCCTAACCTAAACCAAGCCAGAAGGCCCCCACCTGAACCCAGCCAATCTGACAAGTTTGATCCCCCCACCCTTTCTCCTGGCTGTGATTTGCTGTATCCAGGAGAAAGGGAGGATTGCCAGGGAAGGGGTAAATGACTAGCAGCCATTTAACCCATCCGTTTTGCTTCTCCTCATTTCAAAGTGGGAGTGGGGGGAGCAAAACCAATGAGTTTAATGACTTTCAGCCATTTAAACCTAAGTGAGCACCCATCAGCACCCATCAGCTGTTAGGTTTAAATTGCTGGCAGTTATTTCACTGTTCAGTTTTGCTTCCCTCTGCTTCAAAGTGGAAGGAAGTGAAACCAACCAGGAAGATAGCTTGCAGCCATTTCAACCTAACAGTGGGGCAGGTGCACCCATCAGCTTCTTCCTCTTCATAGCAGATGGGGGAATGAAACTGACCAGTGAAATGGCTAATGGCCATTTAAACCTAACAGGTCAGTTGTGGACCTGCACTACTCAGCTGTTAGGTTTAAATTGCCCCGACAGCTGAAACAGACAAGTTTGATAAATGTTCAGGGAACATTGGTTTGGGGGCTCCGAACTGGCTCAAGTTTCTGCTGAATTTTGGCTTATGAGCTGGCTTGTGCCCATCCCTAGTATTTACAGCTTATTCAGAAGCATTTACAGTCTAAACTAAAAATGTATGTTCCTTGGTAATAAGTGCCCTGGAATCCCTAACCTTTTACTTCTGTACATAAATTATGTAGTTCAGGGTTGGTTGCTGTATTATTTCCACTGAAGTAGTTGAAACCTGTGAGAGGGCAGAAGCTATTTGGGAAGCATGAGAATGTTGCAAATGTGCTAATGGTCTTTTGTCTTCAAAAAGCAAGCTCCATGGCTTCCAGAATGATCTCCTTGTCTTTTATATTGGGTTGGATCCAGCTAGCTGTTTTATATTGGGTTGCATCCAGCCAACTGTTTCTTACAACCTCACTGAATTCCTCCCTGCAATCCCCATCCCACATTTGTTTTGTCCATGCAGGGCCCATGATCCTTAGAATTCCCTTCTTGATGGACAAAAGTGACCCTGACCTTCATTTTTCATGAATGGTTGTTTCCCAAATAGGAAATATGTCGGGGGGGGGGGGTGTTCCAATATTTTGATTATTATCCCAAATAGTCTTTCTGTTTACTCAGCACACTACTAGATCTTGCGGCACCCACAATGAGACCTGTGGACACCATTTTCATTTTAGAGCTGAATCGGGGCCATTTAAAAATGCTGCACCACAGCACAATGGGACTAGGCACCCTCCCCCTGCCTCTTCTCACACGCAAAAGCAGCCACGCCCCCCCTTTGTGCCATTTCACACTTGAAATGGCACAAAGGGGACAAGAATTTCTAGTCCCGCCATGCTGCGAGCCTCAACAGAATTTTTAAATGGACTGAGTTCAGCTGTAAAATGGCAGAGTACCATGGGCACTATAACATCTAATTGTGCCCTCAGATAGTGGTGTTTGGAGGCTGCTGAGTATTCCTTGCAGAAATCTTAATCATGGGTCTTAGCAGGCATTCTTCTTCTTCGTTCACCTTGCAGAAAGCTTTGTCTTTTGTTAAAAGTGGTAGTTTTAAGCCCCTAGCGTTCTTTTGTAAATTCACATTTTACTTTCATTGGGGCATTGTTGTTCTCGAGAGAGAATCAGAAAAGAAGTAAGTCTAAAGCTCCTTGTGTGAAGCTCAAAGAATATATTTGAAGAGGTCTCTGAATTGCTAGAATTTAGCAGCTAAGGGTTTACTGAAAAGACTTTTTTGTTACACCTGTTGAAAATTAAGAAAATTACATAGCTAAAATATTGAGCCATTTTATACTTTACAAAAGTATACACTTACGTAATGGTGAAAACCCTTTTTTATATGATTAATGAAATCAACTAACAAGATTGTAAGTTATGTGTTTATAAATGTAAATGTGCTTACCAAAAAGATATTCAAGCTGAAGAGGTCCAACAGTGCTTACCCTATTAAAAGCTAATAAAAGCTAGATCCTGTTTTGGTGGTAGCATAGTTTTGTTGTTGTTTGGGGATTTATTGTTTGTTTTTCCTTATATTTCCCCAATTCCAGTTTTATTTTGTCCTTTGTCATTTAATGTGTTTTGCCTTTGGCTGGCATTTTCGGTGTCTGTTTCCTCTTTGTCTATGACCAGTGCAAGGCTGGTCTTTTTCCAAGGTTAACTGACTCATTGTAGAAGTCTTCAGAGGGATGGATTAAAGGCTGAATTATGTGGATGTAGGTGGTGGGTGAGCAGGAGAAGGAAGGGGAAATACAACGTTGATACCTTTTCCAAGTAAGATTTAACTATAACCTAAAACTTGCTGTGATGGGGGTAAAAATCCCCCCCAACCATTATTGTCTAATTCATTTTCACTGAGTTGTTATAATCCAATTTTTGTGCAACCTATGTTGTACTTTGCAACCATTAGCTAATTGATCATCCCAGCCTCTCAAGAGAAAAAGGAGACAGGGAACTTAGCTTTACAGATGTAGGAAGAAGAGAAGAAATATTATGGCATGGAAAGAAAGAATATTTTGTGAAGTAATACTGTGAACAATCTGGATAAGTTTAGTTTAGATTTTTAAAAGCGTGAGGAAAGATGACAGTTTTCATGTGTTGCATAAGATCTTAGAAAAGAGGAGGAAGGACAGTTGTTCATCCTTTCAACTAAGGATAAAACAACCAATGCAGCTTTTAAAATAAAGAATAGTTAGGAAATACAGGAGCAGAATAGCAATATAACAAGCTGCTTATCAAGGCTATATAATCTTACACTTCAGAACTATTCAAAGGAAGGCCAGACAAAGCTGTCAAGGTGATGCTTTTTGGAAGCACAGGAGGATATTGTGTTTTAGGATTGAGTAGGATGCACCAAATTGGGTCTCTTTTAACTCTTACAATGATTTTACAATAATATCCCAACTAACCTCTGGCACTGCAGTTTTGAAGACATCCAGCAGACATGTTTGGTCCTAAAAATGGTGCAACCAGATGTATTCAGACTGAATAACATTTTTATTCGTTTGCAGTAATTACAGGATTTTGAAGCACATTATGAGGCATTTTACTGTCCTTCCAATGACAAGAAGAGTAGAATTAAGCAAACATAGGAGAAGTGCTTTTTTTTTTTTTACTGGAACCACAATGCCTGTAAAGGTATTTAATAACACTCTAGATAGGAATATCATATTCTTGGTGGCAGCCAACATAAAACATACTAGCAAGCCATTCTGATAGGCATCTCATGGAATTATCTGCCCACTCATTTTAAGGGCCACATTCAACCTTGGATTGTTCTGGGTTAATCAAAGGGTTACATGACATTGTTAGCATTTGATGTACTCTGATGATACTCAAACTATTGAGCTACCACTCCTTAATTTCTACTAGATGCTTTGAGAAAGCTCCAATCAAACCTGTAAGAAAGAGATTATGGTAGACACAAAGCTAATGATACCATCTTCAATACTGTGTCTCTGATTATACATATATAAATTGATGGAGGAAGCCTTTAAATTTAATGAACATGCTCGCTTTGGCAGCACATATACTAAAATTGGAACAAAACATAATTAACAGTTTAAATTTTTAAAGGTACTTTATTTTAAAAAAAACACTACGTTTTTTTTTTTAAATAAGGTATGTGATTACATTTAACTGTGCTGGATTTCAGGTGTTGTTGGAAAGAGAAGAAACTCTTATTGACAGGTCTAGAAGTTTTAGAACAAATCATCAAATGTTACTAAGTGATTACTAAGAGCCAGCATGGTTTCTCAAGAACAAGTGATGTCAGACTAACCTTATCTCTCTTTTTTTAAATATAAAGTTACTACCTACAGTTGTCAGGTCCAACTCAGAAAATATCTTGGGATTTGGGGATGGAACTGGGAGACTTTGGGGGTGGAGCTGGAAGACTCCCATTCCTTAAAATAAATAAATAAAAATACAGCAATGCAGTTCCCCTGAATACATTTTCTCATCCCCCCAGCAGCTGCAGTTCCACTAAATGAAAGTGAACACAAAGCAGCCAAAATAAACACTTTTGTGATCTCACTTGGGCAATTTACTCATGGGAGTTGCTGATGTAACCATTTGCTGTATTTCAACCAGCTTCTTCAGACTAACAGGAAAATGAAAGCAGAGAAGCTTAGGGAGTGGAGTTTTCCTCCAAACAAACAGAGGGACTCTGCTGGCTTCTCTTCCTTTCTCACATGCTTCACACACTCACCAGGAAGACCCATGTGGCTCTGCCTGCTCACCCTGCCATTCAGCTTTCTTCTTGCTCAGATTTAAAGGCACACACACAGTCCAAAACACAGGCAGTTTGCATGTTTCTTTTAAGCCTACACAGATTTAAAGGCACATGGTGGCTGTTGGGCTGGGCTTTCCCTTGGTGGCCAGCTTGCTGGTGGCAGGGAGGAGCCTGCAAAACTGAGGACCCCACTGGGACCTGGGGACTATCAAGCCTATTATTACCTTGCTGGATCAGAGGAATGCTGTAGACATAGTTTATCTTGATTTCATTAAGGCTTTTGAGAAGGTTCCACCTAATATTCTTGTTGAGAAATTGGTAACATGTGGTTTGGATTCTGTTACTGTTGGGTGGATCTGTAGCTGGATAATAGATCACATCCAAAAGAGTGCATGTTAATGGTTCCTCATTTTCTTGGAGAGGAGTGACGAGTGGATTACCTCAAGGATCTATCCTGGAACCTGTTTTGTTTAATATCTATAAATGATTTGGATGAAGAGGGAATTGATGAAGGAATAGAAGAAATGTTTATTAAATTTGCAGATAAACTAAATTGGGAGGGATAGCAGCTACTGTAGAAAACAGAGTCAGGATACAGGATAATCTTGACAGGCTGGAAAATTTGGCTAAAACAAATAAGAAAATTATTTTTAACAGGGATAAATGTAAAGTTCTGCATTTAGGTAGGAAAAATCCTATGCATCATTATAGGATGGGAGAGACTTGTCTTGGCAGTAGTTTATGCAAAAAGGATCTAGGGGTCTCAGTGGACCATACACTGAACATGAGTCAGCTGTGTGATGCAGTAGCTAAGAAGGCCAATCAGGGCTTGTACCATTGAATAAGCAATGGAGGCAGCTGCCTATAACAGCATCTTGCCACAGGGGGCACCAGCTGGGGCAACCTCCTGCAGGCCAAAAGAACTCAGAAGAAAGAGGAAGAAGCACCAGCTGATTAAAGGCAACCGTGACAGGCCGGGGAGGGTGGCAGCGGTGCCCAGCGAGTAGCTGGTTTCGGCAGCAGCACTGGGCGCTGGGGTTGGTGGTTGGGGTCACTGGGGCTGGGCTGCCAGGTGTTGCCACTGCTGACCAGAGCCACCTCCTCCAACTTCTGCCTGCTCTTCCCACATCCTGGCTCCACACTGCTGGACCGTGGTGGAGGGGGGTACATGTGAACCATGGAAGGGTTGGGGGAGAAACAGATGGAAGCATCCCCTCCAGGCAGCATTGGCAACATCCCGCCACCAGCAAGGGGAGAGGGAACAAGGATGAAGGAAGAGGGGGAAAGACGGGGAAGCGGTGGCAGCCCCAGCTCCCCTGCTGCAGCTCGGCCTCTTCTTCCTAGATGTGCAGAAGCAGAAGGACAAGAAGGAGGAGGTGGCAGTGGCATCTGCAGCTCTGTCTCCAGCACTGGCTGGCTGTGTGCTCTGGGCAGCCATGAGCAGAGGGGGTCTACTTAGCTTGGTTGCATCCTCTGCGTCACCTCTGAGCTGTCCATAGTGTGTATGAGAGAGGGACGGTGGCTCAATGCTAGAGCATCTGCTTGGTAAGCAGAAGGTCCCAGGTTCAATACCCGGCATGTCCAACTAAAAAGGGTCCAGGCAAATAGGTGTGAAAAACCTCAGCTTGAGACCCTGGAGAGCCACCACCAGTCTGAGTAGACAATACTGACTATGATGGACCAAGGGTCTGATTCAGTATAAGGTAGCTTCATATGTTCATATATGTTCATATGTCCTCGCCAGCCAGCCAGCCAGCCAGCCACCCAAACCCACCTGCCTGATCCTCCAGTATCCTTTCATTTGCCACTGCCAAGCCTCTTCTCTCTCCCCCTCCAGCCTTCCCTTCAATTTTACCCCTCCCCCAAACTCTGGCTGCAAGTAAAGTATCTTCATGAATCCCAAGATTTTGTATATATGGGTTCATTTCTCCTGGGGTCAGGCGACAATTTTTCTCCACATCACTTTTGCCAAGGATCCTGGAGGTTGTTTGGCATCTTCTGAGCATGGAACAGGAGTTGTGTGTCTGTGGGGGGGGGGGGGGGGGCGTTATTTGTGAATTCCTGCATTGTGCAGGGGATTGGACTAGATAACCCTTGAGGTCCCTTTCAATTCTATGATTCTAAGGCCAGCTGTGATTATGTATTGATTAAGGAATATTTTTGTTCTTTTAAAAAATCCTTGGGGTCAATGAAGCTGAGAAGGCTGACCTATGAGGGGTTAGGGGAAGGTGTGATGAGGAAGGGAAAGCCCAAAGAGGATGGCCATTAGAGGAGTACTTAGAGCCCTGCATGATCCTGCCCTAGCACAGAAGGCATTAGAGGATGCTAGGGTAGGCCTGCCCTGAGGAAGCCATTTGCATGACTGAGGAAAGGTCAGGGAGGAAGTGCCAGGTGTCTCCATTGCTATCTGAGGAGATTAGGGTGGCTGAAGAGAGAGGACCGAGGGTGCTTTAAGCCCCCTCCTCTCTGCATTCTGAGACTTTCATTGAGGCCCGCTGAAGAAAAAGGTCCTTGAGTATGTAGCCACCCCAAACTCCAGTCTTGGGAAGGAAAAACTAACTAGGGAGAAAGGAAATTCTGCAATTTTTTTTCTGGCTCAGATGTATAGTCTAGATTGAAATGAATTGGTCATATTGAAGGCAAGTCATATGAGGCAACTTGCATTTTAGAAATGCAAACCTCAGCAGCCTCTGCCCTGTGAAGGGCCTACATTTTATGCTGCACACTATATCATTTGTGATAGAGTAGGTAATGTGAATATGTTGTTATATACATGATTATTATGATGGTTTTAAAAACTACATTAGGAATCAGGAGCTGTATTTCAAGTGAGATTTTTCTTAAGCACCTGTTTACATAGGAGTGAAATTGCCAAGGACAGTTGAAGAGTAATTGTAATATTGCCCCTCAGGGCTGTCTGAAAACATTTTAACATAAAAAAGGTCCCCATTTTCTTGACTGTCTCTCAGAACAGTTAAGGGAGCCAGCATAGTGTAGTGGTTAAGAGTGGCAGATTCTTATTTGGGCAACTGGGTTTGATTCCCCACTTCTTCACAAGCAGCCCTACTCCTCCACAAGCACAAGTGATAGGCTTGCCGATTCCCAGGTCCCAGCGGGGGTTCTCCTGCTTTCTCAGTCTCCTTCCTGCCCCCAGTCAGCTGGCCGGTGGGGGGAAGCCTCGCCCCCACAGCCATCATGTGACTTTCCACCTCCAGAGGCTTCAATCTCTATTGGAAAGCCTTCCTCTTTGGATGGTGTGTCTGCATCTTTAAGGCTGAAGGGGAGTGGGGTGGGAGGAGAAGGCAGAACAACATGGCTGTGAAAGGAGCCCAGACCCTCCGTTTGTTGCACAATCTTTGCAGAGGTCGTTTGCATACTGTGAAGGTAAACTTGAACCTTTGGTTGCCCTGTGTTACTGTGAAAAACTGGGAAGTTCAGCAACTCGTGAGTAGGGGTGCCAATCCCCAGGTGGGGGCAGGGGGTCCCCGGTTTGGAGGCCCTCCGGAGCTTCAGGGTCATAGAACCAGGGGGGGGAGGAAAGGAAATGTCTGCTGGGCCATAGGATATAATGGAGAATTAATCCCAGGGTATCTTGGACTCTGGAGGGACAGTTGCTTTAGGCAGAGGTACCAAATTTAATGCCGGGAGGGGGAGAATTCTGGGTCTCCTCAAAATGCTCTCCAATTCCAGTGGGTCCAATTCTATGAGCCCCAAAAGAAGGTGCCCCTATCCTTCATTATTTCTAATGTAGGGAAGGCATTAAAAAGGTATGTGGTCCCCGTAAATGTGATGGCCAGAACTCCCTTTGGAGTTCAGTTGCGCTTGTCACAACTTTGCTTATGGCTCCACCCCCAAAGTCCCCAGATATTTCTTGAATTGGACTTTGCAACCCTAACAAGTGATCTTGGGTCAGTCACAGCTCTCTCATAAGTCTCTCAGTGTCTGTTGTGGGGAGAGGAAGGGAAAGTAATTGTAAGCCACCCCAGGACTTCCTCGTGTAGTGAAGGGTGAGGTATAAAACCAACTCTTCTTCCTAACTTAGCTTGTATTTTGATATAAGTGAGTTTCAACAGAAATCTTGGGGAGGGGGGGGGTCAAAAATATTCTGAAAAGGGTTTCCTCCAAAGTTTTTTTTTTTAGTTTTAATATCAAAAGAAAGTTTCAATGCGGGGGGGGGGGGGATTCTGAGTTTCTTTCTGCTGTTCCTTTTGTTCCCCTGGGGATTAAAAGATTTTATAGTCATATTAGTCTTTCATAAGTTAATTCTTTTCTGAAAAAGAAACTTCCTGATCTGGAGTGTGTGAACCCAACCTTCTTTGATTGGCCTATTCAAATATAATCACTCCCAGTGGATAGGTGGTTCATTAGTCCATGAATATTTATAGTCCCTTGTAAAATTGGCTAGCCCTGAATTGTCACAGTCACATCCTTATTGTATCGATGAGCATGTAAAGGGATTAAATCAGTTGTCTATGTCTTATCTCTCGTAATCACATACATGGTTTCCCTTTTATTCATGTAAAGGTCTAGGGTTTTTTTTAATAGTTTCATTGAATTTCACTTCTACATATTAAGTATCATTGCATTCAAATAAGCATGAGGTCCAAAATTTACAATTGCCAACAATTTTAACTTAATTCTCATATGTCAGTGTCTGTCTCTGTGCACAGAAAATTAAGTTGCAATTGTTGGCATATATATTTTATTTGTTTGTTTTATTTCTGTCTTGACTTTTGATATGGAAAGATTATATGAGACAATAAAATGTAGTTAAATAAGGGGTGTTTCCATCTTGTTTGTCACATGGTGTTGCACTGAGGTGGTATTAAATTGCAGGCTATGCTACAACTTGTCATTGGTTATTAAACTGATAAGGTTTTTTATTTTAATTAGTAATAAGTGGTTGTTGGCTTCAGTGGACTTAGAAAGGTATAACTGTGCTTAGGATTTCACCGCCAGTAAGCTTCATGCAGATCTGATATGGGAGTCTCCTAGATCAAGGAAGGGGTGGGGGGAAACCATACATGCCACCTTGAGTTTCTTGAAGGAAGGACAGAATAAACATTCTCTGAATGGGTAATTAAATCCTAGTTTGGCACTCTAATCATTATAGTGCAGTGCCTCTCTGTCAAACATATACTGTAAAATGGGAGCTGATGATTTTTGATAAGTAAACAAAACTGAGCTTTATAATATTCAAAAGTGGAAGTAAATAATCTTTGGCTTGCATTTAGTAAAAACTCATGGAAGGAGCTGATCTTTCCCCACCTTGTCCTTTCCTAAGCAACGTGCCCATTTGCCCTGTGACTCCTCTCTGAAGAAGAAGAAGATGATATTGGATTTATATCCCGCCCTCCACTTCGGAGAGTCTCAGAGTGGCTCACAATCTCCTTTACCTTCCTCCCCCACAACAGACACCCTGTGAGGTGGGTGGGGCTGGAAAGGGCTCTCACAGCAGCTGCCCTTTCAAGAACAACCTCTGCCAGAGCTATGGCTGACCCAAGGCCATGCTAGCAGGTGCAAGTGGAGGAGTGGGGAATCAAACCCAGACACTTAACCACTACATCAAATTGGCTCTCCACACCAAACTGGCTCTCAGAGACACTCAGGACATCAGGAGAGTCTCACAAACAAAATGCACTTTTGGACAGGGTGCTCCAGTTACAAAGTGGAATTGAGGTAAAATTGCTTCCTTCATCCTGCTTGATTTAAATCAGCAAAATAAGAGATTTTGCCTGATCTCCCTGGGATACTGCAGCACCCTGTCTTGTGGTTTGTAAGGCTCTCCTGACCTTGAGAGAATTATTTGAGAACAACAGTTTGAAGAAAACTTCTGAGAGAGAAATGCCTTATTTTTGACCTAGGTTTATTAGCAATAGAACAATTAACAGGCATTCTCACATTCTGACATGTTACTGTTTTATGGCTTCTCACGCTAATGCAACCCAGATCAAAGGTTTTCTGAATTTGTTAATTTTACTATTCTGCTATTGGTTTTTAACTTCGTGCCACTTGGTATTCCAAACCCCACCAGCTGTATGTGGCTCTGCTTACTGTACCTCATTCCTCGTCTGAAGAAGTGTGCATACACACGAAAGCTTATGTTCTGAATAAAACTCAGTTGGTCTTAAAGGTGCAATTGACTCCTATTTTGTTCTTCAAACAGTTAATTCCTTAGGGGAGACAAGGAAAGTTCTACTCCATCAACTTCTGTGAATTTTTCCACTGGATCTAACCCATGATAAACAAAATACTTAAATTAATTGGTGTGTAGAGATTTATTCATCTGATAATTAATAAAAGACAATTTCTTTTCTGCACAGTTATTATTTTTCTGTCAGTCTTCATTTTGCTTATATACTTTCAGAATTTGTACACAACAGCATAATCATGTCACTTTGTTTCCCATTGCTTTCTTGTTTGAATTGAGAGCCGGTCTGGTATAATGGTTAAGTGCGTAGACTTTTATCCGGGAGAACCAAGTTTGATTCCACATTCCTCCACATGCAACTACTGGAATGACCTTGGGTCAGTCACAGTTCTTGAAAGAGCTGCTCTCTCAAGAGCAGTTTCTGTCAGAGCTCTCTCAGCCCTGCCTACTTCAAAGAGTGTGGGAAGGGAAAGCAGATTGAAAGCTGCTCTGAGACTCCTTCAGATAGTGAAGGGTGGGGTATAAATCCTACTTCTCCTCCAGTATTTGAAATAATTTATTCTTCCTGCAGTAACTGTATAAGCCAGGGGTGTCAAACTCATGAGGGCCGGATCTCACTTAAATGAGACCTTGTTGGGCCAGGCCATGTGTGTCATAAAATGTAATGCCAAGTAACAGAGATATAAACTTTATGAAGAACAAAGACAAACAAGTTTTTTTAAAAAAAACCCTTAAAATAAAACATACTTAAAAGAGCAAGAAATATTTGGGAACTTGGGGGTGGAGCTGGGAGCAAGGGTGTGACTGGCATGCTTGAACTCTGAAAGGAGTTCTGGTAATCACATTTAAAGGAACTGCATGCATTTTAAATGCTTTCCCTCCATTTGGAATAATGAAGGATAGGAGCACCTTCTTTGGGGGTTCATAGAATTGGATCCCTTGGTCCAATCTTTTTGAAACCTGAGGGGTGTTTTGAGGAAAGGCACCAGATGCTATGCTGAAAATTAGGTGCTTCTGCCTAAAAAAAAAAATAGCTTCCCCGGAGCCCCAGATACCCAAGTATTCATTCTCCATTATACCTTATGGGAATCTGTCTCTATAGAGCAGGGGTGTCAAACATGCAGCCCGGAGGCAAAATCAGGCCCCCGGAAGGCTCATATCAAGCCCCCGAGCAACAGACTCTTTTCTGCTTCCTTCTCCCTCTCTTGCTTTCTTCTGCATCTCAGCTTGCTTTGCAAGGCTTGCTCAATTGTACAGGAGCTACAGCGCAAAACCACAGTTTTCTCCATTGGTTGAGGCTTCTCCTCCTCCTGGTCCCCTGGGGAGAGAGGGAAAGAGCCAGAGCTTCCTTTGCCCAGTTCCCTGGATCTCATGGGAAAAATACAAAGAAAGCACCTTTAAGACCAACAAGTGCTAACGTTTTAAGCATGTTTTATTTTAAGGGCTTAAAAAAAATCTTTAGTTGTTTTTGTCTGTGTCCTTTAAAAAGTTTATATCTCTGCTACCTAATCTTAAATACGTACACCCATGGCCCAGCCCAACATGGCCTGCCCAGCCCAACAAGGTCTAATTTATGTCAGATCCAGCCTTCATAACAAATGAGTTTGACACCCCTGCCATAAAGTATAACAGAGTGCCCAGCAGACATTTCCCTCCCCCCTCCACTTTCTGATGACTCTGAAGCAGGGGGAGGGCCTCTAAACCAGGAGATCCTCTGCCTCCAACTAGGGATTAGACAAAACAGGAAACAACAGTGTAAATATTAGTGAAAAATACAAAACCATTGTGTTTTTGTATATTGTTGTTTTGTATATTTTTGTACACAGTGGTTTTGTATATTTCACACAACTGCGAATTGGCAACCCTATCTTTCTCTCCCTCCCTCTTCCTCCCCAGGGAATGAGGACAGGAAGGCGCCTCAGCCGATAGAAGGAATAGAGGCTTGGCTCAGTAGCTCTGCTGTGGGATTGAGAGAGCCTGGCAAAGCATGCTGCCCCTCCCCTCTTCTCCCCAAGGAAGGAGCCTCAGCTAATGGAGAAAATAGGCTTTGCTCTGTAGCTCCTGTGCAGTTGAGCAAGCCTGGCAAAGCAAGGTATGATGCAGAAGGAAGCAAGAGAGAAAGAGAAGGAAGAAGATGACAGCCAGTTGCTCAGGGGCCTGAAAGAAGCCCGCTGGGGGCCTGATTTGGTCCCCTTGCCACACATTTGACACCTCTGAAAGCACTGAGCTCTCTACATTCACAAATAGTACACTGATATAAATCTGTAAGTAGGCAAACATAAATTTTAACCCCATGTTTTTTCTTACTGTTTTCCTAATATTGTTCCAGAAAACATTTATAAAAAGAGATGTCTACTACGTGTGGGGAAGCAGCCTCTTTTTTAGGTTTTTCAAAATTTTGTCTGTTACTGTAATTTCATTTAGGTCACATTCAGTTGTGATGACAGACTTCTGGTTCTCTCTGATGAGCATGAACACAGCTTGTTTGTAGAACTCACGGGCTCCCTCTATCCTTTCCCCTTCTCCTTATCATGCATGTGGAGTATGATTGAAGCCTTTTTGGTTGCAAAGCTTTTTATCAAACTTCAGTTTGCTGTGATATCAGAATGAATATATTTACACAAGGGTATGTTGTTTACAATAGGAAGATTTCCATTAGGAAACAGAAGCACTGTTTACTGTGAAATATCAATTTTTGCAAGCATGTTGGTAAAATTCCTGACTATATCTATGAAATAGCTTGTTAGAATAAGTTAACTCTGCACCTTGGGGGCAAAATTAAAAAAGAATTCAGTCTGCTCAGTACCCCAACAGATTGGCTCCTTTACTGCATCCACATCTATCTTTCCCTTCTCAGCAACATACCTATAATGCAGATTCGTTACCTCTTAACAAATGCTAAGTAATATTTTTGTTCATGTAATTAGAGTGGTTGAACTGATGGGCCTTTCCCATTCTTTTAGAGTATTAAACGGAAAGTGGTGAAAATACTCTTTAATTTATTTAATCTGGGATTAAAGATGCTGATTAACATAGGAATGAAATGCTTCTCTAAGTATGTTTTAAAAGTGCAATAAATCCAGACTTCATGTAATTTTTTAAACATCCAGATCCTATGAACAAAAGAGTGATCACAGGAAACTAATTTTAATTGAATGATTTTGAAAATGGTGACTTAGGGTGTGGTATTTATTCAAGGCTAATTATTTTGGAATATATAAATATATTCTGAAATCAGTCTTCAGCTTCAGAAGTGAGCCAGTATACATGTCAAAAGAAGAGAGTTTGGGAGCATTAAATTCTCAGTTTGTATTTGTATATTTGCAGCATTATGGCTGTGTTTTCTGAATTGACTTCTTGCCTTGAGGCACCTTTCTCTCCTCCTCTCCCAGTGATCCTGGCTGTACTGACCTTGTAGCTTGTGATGGGAACAGAGAAGATGACATTGAAACATTGGTGCTTTTCCATTAATGACAATAAGTAGGCTGAAGTTTCCTTCCTTTCATAGAACAGCTGGCCCAAGCTCAATGTATAAAAAAGTATGGAGCAACACAATTGAGAAGTCAGTTTTGACAGTATAATCTTGAACAGAGGTATGCCCTTCTCAATTCTTTAAATCGAAGGGCTTAGAAAGGTGCAGTTCTCCTTAGGATTTCACTGTGCGGTTCTCCTTAGGATTTCACCATATTTGCTATGTTACAAAGGAAGGAAGAAAACACTGTACAGTGACACTTTCCCATAGTTTTTTCTCCTTTTATGATGGCTGAGGTGAGATTTTTCATAGGTTCCACTGACATTTTTCATTATTTCTTTGATATTTCCATATATGGCCTTATTTTAGAAAGCTAGAAAAAGAGCCACACTTATTACATAAAGGAAGCAAGTTTCCACACTCCTGCCACAAACACCTCAAACACAAGAAAGACAGTAGTGTCAAGCCAGAACCCAACAGCAAGGTATATTTCATGGGGTTGGGATGTTTCTGGTGCCCTTGAAGCCTGTACATTAGCTCTTATTTAAGTTCCCAGCAGTGCAGAAAGGTCTTGGAAGAGTCAACTGAGTGCCAGTTTCATAGTGAGTTTCTCTCCTTCCCAGTAGCTGCAAGAAGCCCCCTCCTCAAAGTGTGACTTTACAGAACTCAGTAGTTGTGTAAGCCAAATTGCCCTAAAAATAAGTTTGGGGAATTAGTTTGGTGGGCAACTAGGCTGTAGTGAGATCAGGTTCTATGTATACAGAAGATGTCTCCTTTGGAAGTCACCCAATAACGAAGAGATGTCTAATAATCAATGGTATTTATTATAAAATAGAGACAAGCATACAAGGATATAAAATCATTCACCATACATACATACCTAGGAAAACAGCATGAAATAGACAGAGGTAACACAAAGGATGGACAAACAGGGCAATACAATTACCTATCATAGTCTTCAAGGAAGGCTCCAATGGCAACGAAAAAGGGGATAGGGGAAAGGACCCTCAACTGATCAGGTATTGGGGGCGTATCTAAACAGCAGGGTAGGGGTACTGTCAGATGCACACCTGGGGGACGTTGGGTCAGAGGTTATAAGGACTCCCTTGAACCCTAAGGGGGAGGGAGGTCCAAGGACCTGTGACACAGGGTCAGGTGGGTCATGATGCTGTGACACGTAGCACATGACCTCAAAAAAGGGGAGGCTCCAATATGACAATTGTGCAAAACATGGGTTGAAGGGATTAAAACAAGCTACACAAACTTATCTAAAATGACAATGAGGGATGAATTGATATCTAAGGTGACACCCAATTTACACAATAGCTCTGGCTCTGGATGAAGACTGGTCTTTCTCTTCTTCCTCCTCTGGCGGGCATCATCTTTTGGTGAACATCCCATTTGACAAAGGCTTGGGCAGTCTGGCAGGATACACGCCTAAGATAAGCATAATGGCCTTATGCGGATGTCTGAGGCAACCGCTGGATACATGGGGCTCCCGCTTCTCCCTCATGGAGTCTGGAAGTGCATGAGATGGTTGCTAGTGGTGTTAGCTTTGGTAATGGCTTCCATTGAAAAGGGCTGAAAAACCACTTGACTGGACGCTCATGGCGGCGCAACTTCTTCCACTGCAACAGCCTGGATTGAACATGCACGGGGAGGCTGGGAGGTTGCTTCACTTCTGGCTAGCACCCATTCAGAAATAGAAAGTACTGCTGTAAATATGAGGCCTTTAGTAGCCACATAAGTCTGTTAGGAAATGGCAGGCCAAACCCAAGTCTTAGCACAGATGTGTGCGAGTTGAAACTCTAGGCACCCTGGCAATCACACCAGTGATCATGATGTCTATATTTAAATACAAATAGGGGGTTCTTGCTCACAGTGGTAGCAGTAAAGATGCTGTGTTCAAATTGGACAATTTGTAACATAAGCCCTAGTTCCTGATTGGCTGCTCCCTAGAGGAAGACTTGGAGTCAGTTAGCTGCAGCTTCCCCACAACTGGGTGCTGCCCCTAATATATCTTCCATATTGCTTCCTGACTCACTGAATCCGGCCTATATCATAACTGAAAGATGACACAGGTATATCATGGTTCTATATGTACTGTGGAGCTAGTAGACTTGTCCACCAAGGGCAAAAAAATGAAGAATCCCTGCTCCCCCCACTAGTGGCATTCTCCTGCTGCTACTGCTTTTTCTTGTGGATACAAGAAGACAGCTCTGATACCATCATCTCTTCACAGTGCAGTATTCAGACATTGTGTTGCCTTCTTCAAGCAGCCACAAGATCTGTTCTTTATATCGGTTTCTAGAGCATAAGCCCCCGTTCCCATGTTACCCACATGATGCAGATGCCACTGCAATAATGTTCCTTTCCATGCAACTGGAGTAATGTTAGAAGTCCTGTGCTATGTGGAAAGATGATCTTCTGGCTCCTGCATATGGCAGCATCAACTCTTGGGAAACTAGATTGACACAGGCATGGGAAAGTCTTGAGCAGATTTCCCCTACCTAGTTGAAAGAGATTCACTTTAATGCAGGCTTTGGAGGGGTCTCAGCATTCTGATTAAAGCAGGTAGACAGGGTTTCAAGATATACATTACATGTATAGTCTGGGGATTCTAGGAGCAAGCACCATCATCTGTCTTGTCCAAGAGAAAATGCTGATAAAATTTGTATTCCCTGCTCAAAGGATGGGTTTCAGTAGCTTGTAATGAATTATCAGTTCTTCTTTAATTCAAATTGTATATGTAAGTCTGAGGACTTCAATCCTTCCACTCACTCCTCATGTTGCAGATGTTGGCCATAGGTGACCAGCAAGCCAACTGATGGACTCTCTCTTCTCCCCTCTCCCTCCCAGCCATCTTGGTTTGCCCTCCCAGGCATTTTAATAGCATCTGAGGAGTGCTCAAAATAGCCTAAAAAATAATGGCCAGGATACCTCAAGTTAACTGTCATGGTCCCTGGATATAACCTTTTCCAGGGAGTCCTGATTGTGGTGCTGTGGAAGGCGGGGATCAGAAGTTAAAGGAAAAACCCTCACCTGCTGGCTGGCCACCACAGCCAACTGCTGCCTTCACAAGGTAAAGAGGAGAAGGAATGAGGTCCTCCGAGTCATTCTGAATACAGAAATGGGCTCAGAAAAAGCCAAGCAAGATGCCAACTTTGGGGAAAGCTTTCCCAATATGAATTTCAAATTGAGCTCAAAATTGACCTCATCTGCATAGAAAAGCACAAGATGAGGGCCTCTGGTATTTTCTGGGAGCAAGAACACGCAGTAGTCAGGAATCTCATCACTGGTCCTAATGGCTGGGACAACATAGAAGGGGCCTTGTCCAAAAAGTCAGGGCAAGGGACAGTGGTTCACATGCATCAAGCAGCAACGAGCATCTTGAATTACTGCCAGCAGAGGAGCCCAGCAGCCCTTTTCCTTCCGGTAGATAGGATTAGCCTCAGCTTCCTGGACACTAGTAGATGCACAACAATGCCCTAGATATTCTTTGTAGAAAAGGTGAGGTAATTAGTATCAGTGGTATTCTTGTACTGCCAAGGCAGTCCTCTTTGGTTATTTTGTGCATTTTAAAGGTTTATTAAGGAGATAAACAGATAACAAGGGGCAAACAAGAGGGAGAATAAAAATCAGTCTCTTGATCACCATTCTACAACCTCAAAGTGAAGGAATAATCCCGTGCCACCCAAATTCATTGTCCTCCTTCAGATGTGGTTTTCACAGTTCAGCTGCTGTACATCTGGAGAAAAGATATATTGTACGCTATTGACAGAGTTTGCTAAAGCAAGATATTTCCAGAGCTGAACCTGTATTTTAAGAGAAACTCACATTTGTATCCTTTATTGTGATATTTGGCGGCAAGTCTACAGCTAGTAACAGTCTCTGCCCTGCAGCTATGAAGGAGTAAGACTCCATTGTTGGAGAGAGAGTGGTGCTCTGTGTAAAAACCTGAGATGTGGTAGGCAAGATGAATCGCGCTTGAAAGCAGTGCTCGCGGTGCTGTCATTTAGAACAGGAACACTGAAGCTTTAAACGAAAGTGAAAGGCAGGATAAACGCCCCCTTTAAAAGTGGTAAAATTCTTAAACTGCCTACAACAACAAATCTTCTCCATTGATGACTTAGCTGAGGGCAAGACAATTTGGCAGAGGATGGCTCTCCCTTGGGATGGGAGGCACAGAATCTTCTTTTTTAATGTAAATAAAATCATTTTTTTAACCGTATGAGCTAGTATTACATGAAATAGCATGTCCCAGAAACTGTATAAAGTGTAGAAACTGACTTCTCTAGATGCTCAAACTGTTTTATTGAAAGCTTTAAGAAAGATATTTTCTAACTATTTCTAATGCCTCTGTGTGGTGCACTTGATTAGTTTGTTTAGTAGTTCCTGACCAATATGCAGGTGTTTGGAACCCACACAATGGTGACAGTTCAGAATCAAGAAGGAATCAGAAGAAGATGGATATCAAATGCATGCCCATTGTCACAAGATCAACACTCCTCTCTTTCACTAGTGTTCATCTTGACACAAAGCTGACCTCAGACATTGTCCATGCATTTACTGAAAGCATAGAAAGGGGGCAGAATTGCATCCACTGGCCATGAGGGGAATGCATTCTGCTGAAATGTCTGCTCCAAGCCCCTGTATGCATATGGTCCTCCATCTGATCTAGAGTTACCGTCATTGTGGGAGAAAATGTAGGAATACTGAAGCCATTAGAAGCGATACAACTACATATGATATCAGCACCAGATTGTTTTAATGATTGTTTTAATTATTGAATTTTAAATTGTCGTATTAATATTATGCAATTTTTAAATTGATCGTTTTCATTTCATTGTTGTGTGCCGCCCTGAACCTGCTCTGGCGGGGAGGGCGGGATATAAATAAAATTAAATAAATAAATCTGTTGAGGTGCCTGCTTTTTTGGCAGGAGTTTCCAGACTATGTGGAGGAGCCTCTGCACAAAGGGGCAAGTAAACCTCTGAAGAAGGCTATTCCTCCCCCCCCCCCGCCCCCTCAATTCATGTCCTGGTGTTACTTTAAAAGAAGGCAGTGCTAAAGAAATATATATAGCAGAGTTATATTCTTCCTGCTGGTCAAGTTATTGGATTCAGGGAATTGCAGCCCTGCTTTCCTGTTGTTTCTGAGCTGTCTTGGACTTTAGAGAATTTTCACTTCCATGTTAAACTGCCAATCAGTACACTTTCCACAGTGAGGCACTTCCACTGACTCTCCATATTGTCTCCTCCATAAGGCAACATAAAAATCAGCCCAGTGGCTCTGTTGTTATGTTGCTAGTTTGCTAGTTAAGTAGTAGGGGAATTCCCATGGGTAAGTTGCAGGAGATGCCTAAGAAGTGTGGAGTGGGGGGCACCAATCAGCATCATGCAAGCTTACTGTTCCTGACTGACCAGCTGCCATAGTGGTGAAGTGAAGTGAGATAGCTGGTCAGCAAATGAAAGTTTTCACATTGCTGGTTAAGACCCCACATGTCTCTGCTATTACTTCTTGACATTTTGGGCAGGAAGTACACTAATCCCCCCCGCCTAAGTGCCTACTGCATTACATCAGTAACCTCACCACCACCACTTGTTGCATGTTTTCTCAAATTACTGCTCACTGTTTGAGAAAAACTGTGGTTTAGATATGTAGGTGTCACACAGCAGGGGACCAGGAAGGGTCCACCATTCTGGCTGCCACCACTCTGGTAAGAGTCTGTATTGGAAGGCCCATAGCACCCACCCAACCTCTGTAACTTCCCAATTAGCATTTACCTTTTAACCATGATCAAAGAGACTTGAGAACCCAGGCAGTTTCACAAGAAGTTTATTTTAAGTGCTCTAGAACAACAAGTGGGTAGTAAAACATTTACTGCAACAATGAATAAAGAAACTGAAGGTTGGTGCAAAGAAATAAACAGCCCTGACACAACTAAGTGGATGTGTTCCTTCTTCTAACTTCAAACTCACCCTCATTGTATGAAAGATCCCTTTATGGCTTCAGGCTGTCTCCAGCTCCAGAGAAAGCCAGTTTGGTGTAGTGGTTAAGTGTGTGACCTCTTATCTGGGAGAACCGGGTTTGATTCCCCGCTTCTCCACTTGCAGCTGCTGGAATGGCCTTGGGTCAGCCATAGCTCTCACAGAGTTGTCCTTGAAAAAGGCAGCTTCTGTGAGAGCACTCTCAGCCCCACCTACCTCGCAGGGTGTTTGTTGTGAGGGAGGAAGATAAAGGAGATTGTGAGCTGCTCTGAGATTCGGAGTGGAAGGCGAGATATAAATCTAATATCATCTTGTTGTTGTTGTTGTCCTTCTTCTGTGGCTCTTCCAGAGTGAACTACTTCCCTCTCCAGCCAGGCTTATTTGTGCTTTCCTCCCAGGTCTCACCCCTTCTTGGTGAGTTCTCCCTCCAAAACTCTACTACCCAATCAGAGGGACAGAAGGGATCCTGGGAGATATAGGCCCACTAGCAACTCCCACACAGGCTTCCTTGGAGCCTGTAGGCTGCACTATACCTAGGAACATGACAGCAGGTAAAGGCGGTTCTCAAGAATTTAAAATTCAGGATCAGTGTCTGTTTATTTGAATAAAACTTCTTTGGCATGAAAGGTGCCACTGGACTAAAAAAAAATTTCTTTTATTTCTACTGTATTTATTTATTTGCTTCATTCATTCCCATGCCTTTTACCCCATTGGGGCTCCCAAGTGGCTTACATTGTTCTCTTCATTGTTTCCTCACAACAATCATGAAAGTTAGGTTAGGCTGAAGTCATCCAGCAAGTTTCCATAGCAGAGTGGAAATTCAAACCTGGATCTCCCAGATTCTAGTCCGATACTCTAACCAGTGGTCCATCTAGTCCAGCATCCTGTCTCTCAAAGTGGCCAGTCTGTTCCTCTGAGTCTACACAATATTGTAAATGAGACTGCCCTATAGATCTATACAGGGGCATAACATAACAATGTTTCATTCTCAATCCCTTTCCTAATCATCCCTAACATGAGGGTTTGCCTTTTTTCATTGCTGCTTTCATGGGGCTTGGTCAAGCTGTCTCCTGCCTCTCCGCCCTCAGTCCTCTTGCCTCCTAGCCTTTGCCCAATCGGTCACTAATACTTTGTGTCAGAAGCTGAGCTAGAAGGCTGCCAGTGATGGGGAAGAGGGAGAGGGATGTGACCAGACTGGGAAGAATAAAAGGAAGCAGAGGAGCTGAGGTCGGGGAGGAAAACAGCTGGGAGCTCTGCAGTTGTGGAGCAGAGCACCAGCAGGAAGGAGGAGGAAAGAGACTGCTCATGGATCAGATAAGAGCCTGATTCGTTTGGTGAACCATATCTTTGACACGTCTGCTCTAAACACTAGACCATGCTGGCTTCCTCTTAAGGAGTGATTAAAAAAAAAAACTAGAAGCAAAAATTTACCTCCATGTGAAGACAGGTACAATGTCAGGATAGATGTCATTAAACCAATATATGAGGATTTGGTGTACAGCAACAACTGAAAGGCTTGGATCCAGTGCATCATGCACAGAAAACTTCTTGAGCTAAGTATAATTCTGTTCATTCTCAGCCGTTTGTGCTATAAAACTCACTTGCACAAGCGGTATTGTATGCACACTTGCTAATGCTCCCACATTTCTCCTTTTGCTGTTGGCTGTGCCTGTGCAAATCAGGATTCAAGGCCAAGTGACTAATTGTGCTTTTAAAAAAAAAAACTTTTAAAGGGGAGGGGATGTACAAATTGAAAGATTAATCCCACAAAATGCACCAGCTCTCTCTCTCTTTCTCCATAGATATACCACACCATATAAAGAAATGCTGGTCCCATTAAATATTAGCAGTGCTTTTTGCTTTGCTTTGAGTTTGTCAAGGTGAAAGGTGATTGTGCAGGAAAATGGAACAGTATATTTGCAGTGAGACAGGCAGTAAGAACTCACTCCCATGCTCAGTTATAATTCATGACTGTACTGGTGGGAAGCCCTTATCCCTCTGTGGAGTTAATGCATCTCTACTGTAGCCTGCTGAGAGCACCCTGCGTCCCCTCCCACCATCTGTGCATTCACTTGCGTGCCTTCGCTGGTTCTTTTTACCGTGAGATCTCTTGGTGTTAAAACTGTCAAACTACTTCTGCCTGGTAGAAGTGGCTTGATGATGTGTATTAATGTTAAATTGTCGTATAAATGGAAAAGAGATGGCAGAGAGATTTATTACAGGCTTCTTTTAGAAAATACTGTACCGACGGGTGTCAAGGAGTATCTGCTTCTTTTAGACTGATTCCCTGACTTAGGGAGTCTCTCATTTGCTTGCCTTCCTTGATGGAATCTCCCATACAAGAAGGTGAGCAAAATGTTTTTCGTTTGCCTCAATTGTTTGGCTTTTTTTGCATTCTTGTGATTTAAACTGTCATATTTACCCACTCATCACTTAATTTGCACAGGTAACTATTTTCACTTCTCTATGTTTATCCTGTCCCAATTAAGGCAGCCTACTCAGAAGCATAGAGTTAATTGCTTCCACATGTCCCAATGTATGGGAATCACATGACCAGAGACTATTAAGCAATCAGAATCCATATTCTAAAATAGGCCCTATATGAAGATTTTTATTGGGCAGGAGGCTGTCTGAAGGGACTGAGTTGTGACAAGATCCTTGCTTGCCGCATAGGAGGGTCAGAATTGGACCATGGAGATTTGAGATGGCACGCTATTATTGTGACCCCTTGCTGCTGCCCTCCGTTCTGCAACAACAAATCAGATGGAAATATATATACTTTATATCAATGCAACAAGATTTATTTATGGATTTCGCAGCATGTGTTGTTGCAGTTTGTTGTTAACACATCTTTAAAACATAAATCAAATCTAGACCTCAGATGGCAGTGAATAACTTTAACAGATGTGATGTCATAAGAGGCTCAGTGTGTTGTGAACTGCAGAAATGACCTTTTTAAAAATATGTATCAGGCTTTTGGTTTATTCCAAGGAGGTTTTGGAGGCACAAAAGCAAGGTAAAAGGTCAAACATTAAAACAGCAGTAGCCACACATCCTCCTGATACTTTGACATTTTGTGCAACTATTATGAAATCTCTTTCTCTAAGCATTTGGTGAGGTTTTCCATGCAATTACTTTATAGTGCAACGGATGAGTAATTCATTTGCTTCACAGGATCAAAACGGCTTCCCTTAAGGCCGTTCTTTTATTTTGAATATGATTGGAGGTGCGTGGGGTTTTGTTTTTTCCTTTTCACTACATAAACCAAAATATAGGTTTTGGGATTATATTCTTTTCTTCTGATTGGGGAAGGCAATGGCAAACCACTGTGTAACAGAAAGTCTGCCAAGAAAACGTCATGATGTGACGTCACTCGATGAGTCAGTAAGGACTTGATGTTTACACAGGGGATTATCTTTACCTTCTTCAGCTAACAAGTCTATTGTGAGCTGGAGAGCTGTGGGTGTACAAGAATCACAATACCTTTTCCACAGTGCTTGTAACATCATTGCTGGGCAAATGGAATATCAAAAACACCCTAAATCCATACCACCTCTGAATTGCTGATTTTGGGTGAGGGGTGCCTAAAATATACGTATATGTGCTTGCTTGTGAGCTACAGCAACAATGGAGTGCTCAGCCACTGGTTGTTTTTAAAATGCAGAATAATTGCCCCCTTTTCTTCTGCTGATCTGCCATTTCCTGACTCTGAATGAAACTGATCAAGCCAGAAGTGTTTTGTCAGAAGAGACCATCCAACTTGGTTTGCAGTAGAAACAAGTTGGAACCAACTGCATATTGTTGCCCCCTTCATTAGTCCTTTACAGAAGGACTGGGTATCATGTGCAAGTTTTTTATAGGGCTGTTGGAAGTAGAACGCTGCACAACAAAACTGGAGGGGGTGGTTCCATCTGAAAAGGCATGGTGTAATCACTGAAGTATGATGCTGAAGTTCCACAGGATAAAAATAAAAGTAGGGCAAGAATGACCTGAGTAGGTCATTGTCCAGGTTTTTCTAGGTGAAAGATCACTTTGCGATGACATGGCAGAGTAGTCAGGTTGAAGTCCTACTTGATATTTTATTAATCTTGCACCAGGATAAATCCTGAAATTCTGACAAACTCCATGACAGGTGAAATTCCTCCTTGCAGAATGTGCTCAGCAAGAGGCTGCTCATTTTGTTCTGTTCTGAGGCAGGCAACAGGAGGGCAGCTTTATAATCAGCCCTCAAAGGACCCCCAGCCGCCCCAGAGTCTTGGGCTGATTGAATAACTCCTGGGCCTCTTCCCCTAGGCCTCCATCAGCAGGGGTCCTGTGGAAAGCAATCTCCTGCAGACTGGCACTGAAGTGAGCTTTAAACTACTATTTTCTGCTCTCCAGAGGAGCCTGGAGTACTAAAAGATAGATGGACTGCAGATATTTTATGAGAAACTGTCAGAAGAAGAGCAGGGTAAATGTTTTTTTTTTCCCCTATCTTTTTTGAGCCATGCACTACATCATTGTACAATTTCTTCCAGAGTCTTGTACATTTAAGAGAAGAAATTAATTGGTTGCTAATGATAATTTCTTTTCCTGGGTCCCCTCTTTTTCACTCGTTTAATTCTGTTTTATTCTTTTTAAAATATTCACTCGGAGGCCCTCTGCTTAACCACAGTTGCAGAAAATCAGTACCATTTGCACTGAAATATTTATAATGACAGAATGAAAAATTGGATTCATTTTCTGGCTTGTAGCCGAACAGTCGGCAACTTTGTGCAGCATTGTTTAGCATCTCTCTTTCTTAGTTCTTTTTTTCTGGGAATTGTCTTTCTGCACATGCACAAGCAGGAGATGCTTTGTAGGAATGCATGGGAAAACATCATCTCTCTCTTAGTCTGTCTAATCTCAGCAATGAGAAAGCAAGTATTGTACAACCTGTCAACCATTTATAGTATGTGTTGTGGGGGGGAGAGAAGGTGGAACAAGTAGGGAAGATTAAGAAAGATGACATACAGTAATCTATTTTGTGCAAGGGAGCAGTGCACAGATGGAATTCAGAGGCTTACTTCAGTGTATTTGTTGATAGGTAATGTGTTGACTAACATTAAATGGAATGCCTGGAACTTCCTGCTCATTCTTGTTCTATCAGTGACTCTTGAGTGCCAGACTAGATGTTGCAAACTAGATGTATAAGACACAGAGACAGGTATTACTCCTGTCCTTTACTCAACAGAGAAAAGCAGCTTGGAAAGCTGATAGTGAGTGGAATAATGGCCAGAAACAAAATGGTTTACCAGCTGTCCCTGCATTCTTCCACCCAAACTGGCCAAGTGCTGAGGTTGCATTGGGACACTGTTACCCACATTCCCTATGTAATGTCTGGTTGTGAAAAGTTGTGGTGTACATAAAGCCAGTTTTTAAAAACCACTTTCTGCTTATGCTTTGGGAATTCTACATAGACAAATGCTGCATACAGTTTAAACATATCAATACACAAATAAGTTCTTACAACACAAAGAAGTGAAGTTTTTGTGACTTATTTTTTATTTGGAAACCATGTTTGAATGGAGAAAAGAGTATCTGATACAGACTGCCAGATCAGGAATATGCAGAAGACCTTCTACACATCAGAGATAGTTTCTTGAAACAAATTGCATTGTTGCAACAGGATTTGCTCTATTGCCTTCCTGTAGCCAGTTCAAGGTGCAGGTTATGACATACAAATTCATAAATGACCTGGGCTGAAATTACCATTGTGACAAACTTCATTGCTCCCTCAGTCGGAATAAAGAGGTGGACACAAGTGAGTTGGTAAAACTATGGGCCGCTTCATTAAATAAACACAGCAGCGGCAACCAAACTGCGGCCAGGTCAGGGCCAGGGGTCTCCAAAGACCGCTCCCCTGCCTTTTAACGGGCGAGAGACCCGGCCCCCCCCAGCCAGAGCTATGTATCACAGCTCCCATCAGGCAGGCCCAGCAGGGAGGCACGCACCAGAGGGCCCAGTCACCAGACACGCATCTCAGCAAAAGGCACCCATCCGATCGAGTCTCCAGGACAGTCTGCATTCACACACCTTGGGTCGCCAATACCCAAAGGTTGATCCTGCCAGACCCCTAACTCCCCAAAAGGGGGAGGCTAACTGGTCCTCCCCAGGCTGCATGGCACCATAAACCCAGTAAAACTTGCCACAACTAAGGCCAAGTCTCTACTTAGGGCTTAGCACTCACTGGAAGGCTCAACGCCAACGCAAACCCTTGCCAAAGATCCCTCAGGAAAAGCATATTACCCTTTTCCGAGAGATGTACCCCATCCCCTCTGTAGAGGTCAGGATACTTCATAGAAATATCTGGATGGGGCAAATAGTGGCCCCAACCACCCTCCAATGCCTTATAAATCTCCTTATTCGCTCTGTAACGAGTCCTCTCTATCCCAGCTGGATTCCAAGCACTGCACCACAGCAAGCGCGGAATCATGGCCATCTCTTCCTAATGTATTTGAAATCGTCTCGAGCTTGCAAGATCAAAGCCTTGCCCTTAATCAGGCCGAGATCATCCCCCCCAGGTGAATAATTAAAACCTGAGGAGGCAGGACCACACTCCCATGAAATAAAAGTGGAAGCAAACCAGGCCACTGAAGACCTCAGCACCCCCGCCATTCCACAGTAACATATTGGCTGAGTCCCAGCTGAGAGCCAACAGCAGTTCTCTGAGCCTGATGTGCCGCCCAAAACACATAACTGTGCCTACAGATAAGAACTCAGCTCCTCCGGCCAGGAACAACAGCATCTAAAGAGAAAAAAACAAACAAGTTATAAAACCTAAACAGAACTACCCTAACTCCACTGAACAAAGCTAAGAGTGGAGCAAAGAGCGAATATAACACTTATAAGCCCGAGACCGCCAACGGCCAAGGCGCTGGATGGACAAGGAAGAATATCTCAAAGCCACGGCCGTAGAGACCGCCCCAATTCTAAAGGAGTGGGTACCACTAAGGCCCTAGACGTCACTGCCCAAAACTGATGTTTTGTCAGAGGGCTGCCTCCAGAATGACAAAACAACAACCCTTCGCAGCCTCCCCGCACCGCCAAATAATCAGCCAATGCAGAAACCGGGCAAAGCTCCACCTCCGAACAAGGACCCAGCTCCACTACAGTCCCAATGCCCTGCTGGTCCATCTTGGAACGGCGAACGGTAAGAGCCGCCTTACCCCCTGTCAACCTAACATCCCTAAGTGACAACGCCCTACCAGAAACATCCTTCCTGGAGCTTGCCACTAACTCACTGATCCTAAGTGCCCCAAAAAAGGCCACCAAAGAGGCTGCATGAAGCAAAACAGCCTCAAAGTGAGATGCACAAACTGCACTCCAAACCCCCTTCAAACCCCTAAGAATCTCAGGAGACATAGGGGTCCTGGTGTCAGGATTAGGCCCAACCTCTCTGGACCACCCTTCCAGCATCTTTCAAATACGAAAATCTGCTGTTTCCTCCTTATACCCCAACGCCTTGCTAGCAAAAGCAAGCGCAGACAGGTGTCCTCTAATCGATCGCATGGCCAATCCCTTACCTTTTAAGGAAACACAATAATGGAGCAACAGCTCCACTGGGAGGGGCCAAAAAATGTGATACCCTGCCTCGGCCCTAAAGTCTTCAAACTGCCGCACAGCACGTTTGTAAGACTTTCTGGTGCTATGCGCAATGGCTATGCCTATCGCTCTGCAGGCCTCTGCTCTCCAATCAGCCATAGCTCCTGGGGCATTAGCGCCGCCTCTTGATCAGCATCCGGGGCCAACTGACGAAACCTCTCCATCTGTTTACGAGAGAGAGCGTCAGCCACCCCGTTATTCACCCCAGGAACATGCTTAGTCAAAAACAAAATGTTAAGCCACAGGCAACACAGAGTGAAGGCCCTCACCAACCTCATAACCCTTTGTGATTTGGATAAAAGGGAATTAATAACATGAACAACAGCCATCTTATCACACCAAAAATGTACGGTGCGATCGACCATATCACTCCCCCACAACCAAACCGCAACTAAAATGGGAAAAAATTCTAAAAAAGTGAGATCCCGGGTCAAACCAGCCTGCACCCATGAATCCAGCCACACCTCCATGCACCAGTGTCCACGGAAGTAGACCCCAAAACCTAATGACCCAGCAGCATCGGACATGACCTGAAGCTCCGCCTCAAGTCTCATGTCCTCTCTCAAAAAAGAAATCCCATTAAAGGATTCCAAAAACTCCTGCCACACCTGCAGGTCCTCCTTCATACTGCTGGTAATCCTAGTCCTGTGCTGGGGCAAGCGAAGGCCCGCCATAGCATCACAGAACCTGCGAAGAAAGGCCCTTCCAGGGGCAACCACTTTGCAAGCAAAGTTAAGATGCCCAACTAACTGCTGAAACTCAAGAAGCATAACCTTCTTCTTGAGGAAGAAAGTACTAATCCTACTCCTTAAATCCTCCAGCTTCTGACAAGGAATCCTGGACGATTGCCCAAGGGTGTCCAATTCAATTCCCAAAAACACAAGGCATTGGGCCAGGCCCTCAGTTTTTTCCTCGGCCAATGTCACACCCAACTCAGCAGCCAGCTCAATAAAGCCAGACAACAACTGAGCGCAAGGTCCAGTACCCACAGGACCCACAAACAGATAGTCATCCAAATAATGAACAGCATCCTGTAAACCCACTTTCTCGCGCACAGCGCATTCAAGAAATGTGCTGAAACACTCGAAAGCAGCACATGATACAGAGCAGCCCATAGGCAAAGCCCTGTCCATGTAAAATTGCCCTGCAAAAAGAAACCCAAAAGCTCGAAATCATCTGGATGGACAGGGAGAAGGCGAAATGCAGATTTGATATTGCATTTAGCCAGCTCAGCCCCCTGACCACAGTGTCGAACGACACCCACGGCCTGATCAAAGGTAGTATATCTAACTGAGCAAAGTTCCTCAGGAATCCCATCATTAACAGAAGAACCCTTGGGGTAAGAAAGGTGGTGAATCAAACAAAATTCACCAGGCGCCTTCTTTGGTACCACCCCCAAAGGGGAAACCCTAAGGTTAACCACTGGAGGACTAGAAAATGGGCCCAAAATCCTGCCCTCCGCCAGCTCCTTGGCAATCTTAGCCTCCACTACATGTTCTAAACCATTAACCGAACTAAGGTTCTGAGACCAAGTTGGCACCCAAGAACCTTGAAAAGGAATTCTAAAACCCAATGTAAAACCATTCAACAAATATAAACTCCCTACGCGGGTACCTGCGTAGCCACCACTCAAGAGGTCCCAGCTTTATCGGGCTGGGGCCCCTTTCCAGTTTGGGAAGAACCCCCACTCCCACCCTGTCTCTTCTGGCCCTTACGTGGCCAAACTCTTGGACAAGGAGTGTGGGCCAGCACACAGGGGGCATTCATGCTTGAACTGGCAAGCTTTCCGACTGCACACCCCCTGTGACCCAAACTCCCAACAAAGCAAGCGGGGTTGAACCACCTGCCCCGCTGAACCGCGGGAAGATGATGAAGAAGTAACCTGAGAAGAGGAAGCCTTAGCAACTAAATGGCCGCTGTCAGAGCGGTCGCCCAAATTGGGCCGAGCCGGTGACATAACTTGCAGCCACAGTTGCTGGTAGATGCAATCCCAGGGAAGGGAAGGGTACAAAGCGGCCCTCATCCTGAATTCCTTGTCATACTGAATCCAGGCCGGGCCACTAAACATCGTGTACCCTTTGTATATAATGTCCATATACTGGATCAGCGCTGCCACCCACCAGGGCTAAGCATGCGCTATCACTCCAGCATACACAAAAAAACTACCTTTCAATCCACCTTCATCTTTTTCAACTTCTCCTTGTCCTTATCATCAAGATCCTCCTTGTCTTTCTTTTCAAGTTCCCTAAATAAAAGGGAGAATAGATCCACATATTCCCCCTTAAGGATCTTTTCTTTTGTGGCTGGTAACAGGTAATCACCCAAAAGTAGGGCAACCTCACCAAAGGGCATAGCACCAAAAGGGACTGCCCCATAAGGGGAAGGTAAACCCCAACCCCGGTTAAGGAGGGTGCCACCCCTTGCTGCCTTGCCTCTGGCCAATTCCCAAACGATCCAAACTGGCCTTGTGGCCAGGACCAGCTAGCTTGAGGCCCTACACCTCCAGAGGGAGTAGAGAGTGAACTCCCAGGTGCCAAACTCGCACCATTAGGCGCAGCAGGGCCCCATGGCCAAACAAGCCCCACAAAGGCACTAGAACCATCACCCGACTTACCTGGATCTCTGGCAGGTACCAAAGCAGTACCTGCACCCCCAGAGCCAGAAGACGAGCCAGATCCTGCATCAGGAGCACCCGAGCCCACAGCTCCACCTGCTGTAGCAGCAGACCTGCCCTCTAAAATAGATAATTGTGTTAATATATCGGCCTGAAAAGCCATTTTTGAAACCGGACCCTTTTTAAAATTCAACTAAGGTGGCAACCCCAGCACCTGCTCAAGGGCACGCAGCCTCCCTAGGATAGCTGCATTCGCCTCATCCTCCCCCTCCTCATCTTCTGCGGAGGTTTTGGAGCCTTCGGGCAGGCTGCTTCCCCATTGATTTCCCTGTCTCTTTTCTTCCAGACATTATCACAAGCCCAGGAAAAATTAACCTGAACCAAAAATTATTATTCTAACAGACCAAAAATTAAACCAGCCTAAAATGGCTGCCAAATGTCCTGCCCGTAAAATGGCCTCCTAACAGCCACCCAAAATAGCCCCCAGAAAATAAAACTAAAATGGCTGCCCAGCCACAAGGTACAAAGGCCTCCAAACAGCAACTAAAATGGCTGCCCAGCCACAAGGTACAAAGGCCTCCAAACAGCAAACTAAAATGGCCACCCCTACTGTAACCCAAAATGGCCACCCAGCAATTCAACTAAAATGGCCACCCAGCCGTGAGGCAACAGGATAGGAGGGTGGGGGGGTACCCAAAGTTGGCCTCCAATATAGGCAACCCTGTCAATAACACACGTACCCCACCAACTCCCCCCGACCTGGCAGAACAACTAAGCTAGGCAGAATAAAAAAGGGTTTAAAAGGACCGAAAAAGCCTCGCCACGCTGCTAAACGCGGTTTTGTTTTGTTTTTTTTACAACCAACCATGACCACGAAATCACGTCTGCCGATGATCCGCTGGCCCAGGCACCGCAGGTCCCAAGCTAGGCAAACACAGCCCCGATGCGCCCCGATCACGGCCCTGGTGCGACGCGATTGCCAAGATACGGCCTCGAAGCCTATTCCCTCGGTGCCGCAGAGAGGACGCTGCACACTCCTCTCAGACCGAGCATTGACAAGGGACTGACAAGAGGGGGCAGAGAGCCTCTAGAGGCACGTTCAAGCCCCGTCCCCATAAAGACGTGCCTAAAGCGCGTGCAGAAGTCCACTCTCCCTCCAGGGAGGCAAAAGTTCCTCGGCAGCAAAGCTGCGAGACGGCAAGCTGCCGGAGATTGCATTATGACTTGTAAAGCCAGCCAAGAGCACCCTTGTAAGTTTTACTATCTACATGTCAAGTGCTTTTAGATGAAGGGCTAGGGACCAGATCAGATTTTGCTGGCTGATATTCACCTCAAAATAACTCTCCCCAGCAACAGTAGTCAAGTGGCTCATGAGCCTCATGCATGACTTCTGCCATGCCTGATTCATCCCAAGAAAATTGAGCTGAACCCTAGAGTCCTGCGTGATGTAATATCCATGTGCAGCAGAACACCCAGCCAGATCAGAAGCTCTGTGGACCTGTCTTTATGTTTCCAGCCTATGATCTCAAAAGGTATGATAGTCATCAGCGGGCCTCATTTTGGGCAGGAGTTCATCAGTCCTAAAACAGGCTACCAGCAGTAAAGGTAGAAAAGGAGCTAGAAATTTAGGATATTCTCAGATGACATGCATTGGGTGGCATCAACACACAGAGAGAATGGGTATGCTGGGCCCATCCCCACCTATATGCAATTACTAGAATATGTGAACAATGATTACAAGTGTACAAACTGTGTATATATAAATTCTGTCTCCATGAATGGGAATGCTGCTTGCCAGGACATGTGAATGGTATCTATTGCAAATGCATGTAGGTAGGAAGGGTAGGGTTCATGTTCATGTTGAGACCTATATCATCTAAAGAAGGCTTGATACTGACAGGACTAATTCTCAGTCATGTTCTGGCTATTTGTGTGGTGAAAAGGTCTTTTAGTGAAATCACATGAACAATGCAATACACGGATAATTGTGTGAAATGCAGGCTGTGGGTGGTACAACAAAAAGCACAGAGAGGACAGGTGCATGGATACTATTTATATTTCAGTGACGTGGGAAAAAAATTGTTCTCTATAATAGCAGAGTTAATGGTCAAATGCCTAGCAACAGTGCAACAAAACAGGTCAATAAACAGTCAAAGTAATATGTAGGGAAATGCCTTGTAAATTTTAAAAAAGAAGGAATTCCTTCTCCATTCTCAAAATGGCCTAATGAAAATTGAGCATGCTTATTGATACAAGCGATAAAATGCTGAAGGCAGCTGAGTACCACTTAATGGAAAGAAACAGAAATTGTGCGGGATGAGTGAATGGCCTGTTTAAGGCCCTTAATACTTCTAAAATTTTGGGAAATGTGATCCATTCACCCTCTATCCCCAGCCTCCACTTTCTGAAGTTCCCTGTATAACTAAGGCAGGCAAAAATTCCCTTTTCCATACTCAACACTAACCACTTAGATAAACTTTCTTACAGAATTATGTTACAGAGGGAAGTCAGTTCCTCCACATGCATACCCGATATAAATTCTTGTGGGTGACTAGGGATGCCAGGTCCTACCTTGGTCTCATGCTCGTGGTGCAATGATGTCACCTGGATGTGATGTCATCATGTTGCCAACACTGCGGCACTCTAGGTTCTATGGCAGAGGTGGCCAAACTTGCTTAATGTAAGAGCCACATAGAATAAACATCAGATGTCTGAGAGCCGCAAAAAATGAACGTCAGATGTTTGGGAGCCGCAAGACGGAAGGAAAGAAGGAAGGGAGATGGGGAAAGAAAGCAACTTTAATTTTCAATTAATTCTCCAAGCAGCCAGCTGGCTTGGCTTGGAGAAGTGATTTAAAGAGACAGTTGTCTTCTCCAAGTTGGGTGACAGGGTGGTGGGGGCTTTGAGAGCTACAAAATATGTGTGAAAGAGCCACGTGTGGCTCCCGAGCCACAGTTTGGCCACCCCTGTGCTATGGTTTTTTAGTTACAAAACCATAGAGTTTGCCCAAAAACCAGAGCATTGCACAATGTCCCTAGAGCAATGACATCATCATATCAGGGACATTGTGTTATGATGTCCCTGTTGGAGGGGGTGGGGTTCCCCGTCAGCCAGCTTTGGGACAGCAGATTGGAGTCCCACAGACCAGGGATTCCCTGGCTGGACAGGGGGCCTGGCAACCCTATGTCGGTCCCAGTTTGCACCTAAGTACAGTGTCTTTGAGGCTTAACCTAATTTGAGGTTCAGCCATTTAAGATGTAAAATCAACTTGTTTCCCTCAGTTCCCAGTTACTCCACACACAGTAGCCCTGTCCACAAGTTTTACATTCAACACCCATACAACCTGTATACCCTTAATTTTTAAAAATACGTGCATTGAGTAATTCTCATATTACATTCTATGCATGTACAGCTGATTATGTGATTGAAATGCCACAGCTTTAATATCACAGTTATCCAAGAACTGTTCCCCAGTTTAATTTGTGTAACGTACATGTGCATTAGTTCTTTCTTAGGAACAGATATATGCATATATGTGCAGAATATACAAGGCTTTTTTTTTTTTTTAGCAGGAACGCACATAAATTCAGTTTTGGCTGGCTTGGAATCAGGGGGTGCAGCCTAATATGCAAATGAGTTCATGGTGGGCTTTTTTTTACAAAGAAGCAGTGTGAAACAATAGTGGTGTCAGGGGTGTGGCCTAAAATGCAAATGAGTTCCTGCTGGAATTCTTGCGGATATATGTGCCTTCACTGTATCAAGTAACTGGTGCTAGTGGGATTACCTGCAGAGAAAATGTCTCAATATAGTCTAAGGTGCTGGATGTTACCTGATGAGTAGGAACGCTACAGGACTAAAGATGATGAAAACCAGTGGCATCTAGTGATCCCATTCTATTTCCAGTTGCCCATGGCAGAATCTGTCCTATGAATTATAAGGTTGGAATTTTAAGTAGGTTTAATTATACTCATTTAGGAGAATGTTCTTAACAGATTAATCTGGTTGTGTTTATTTTTCCAAAGGAGGACTGATGTTTTAGGATCAGTACAAATCATTATGAATGTTCAGTCTACTGTAATTTGTGTGAGATATACTTTACAAACAGCAAAAGTTTTGTACAGTCTTGCAAATCTGGCTTTTTATTATGTTCCCAAAGTGGGTTTGAAGGAATGTACTGTCAGGTCAGCACAAAGTGATGTGCGTTCTGTTACAAACAGCATTGTAACTCAGACGATTGCCCTAAAATTGTTTTTCCTGAGCAAATGCTTTGATTTTGAAAGAAGTCTCTACAAAGTAGTCCGTCTACAAAGAGACAACTTTTTTTCTCCAGTCAGTGCATATAGCCTAGTGACTTTCTACTTAAAGCCAGTTTTCATTTTGCTTCGTTTGTGTAGAAAGGCATGAAATCTATGTTTCCTAAATGCTTTCTAGCTGTAGAAAAAAAAATAGGAATTTAGGTGAATAATAAACTCACTAATGATTGTAATCTGGCCCTCTGATTCAGGATATATTGTCTGATTCAAGAAGTGGGTATTATAAACAGTAATTCTAATTGCTGATATTACTGATAAAAATTACTGAGCTTGATCTAATATAAATGTACCCACTACAACCAGTTGGCTGCTGTACCATCTATGTGAGCGTAATGTGGCCTGTAGATAGTTGAATACTTCCAAAACAAATAGATACCCCCATGATACCTATAGATCCTATCCAGTGTTGCCACTTTCTCAGCTCATCTCTGACCCTTTTCCACTATTCTAATTCTATATATGTCTGCTTTCCACAATCTGTCCATGTGCGTCTTGTCTATGCATGTGCATAAACACATTATTCATTCCTGTAACCTTGTAGCCTCGGGTCTCTTTCCCTGCCTTCCTGCATCACTAGAAACAACATAATTAATTTAATCTGCCTTTAGCCAGGGTAGTGAATACACCTTAATAAATTGATTTAACACCTGCCCTGTACACACAGCATATGTGGCACATCATGTGGACAAGTCATGCATACAAACTGTACAAATATTATGTATGATTTGTTTTCTGGTCGAAAGTGCTGTTCTTCTGACATGAGGAATAAAGCCTATGCATGTAGTCTTCACCCATGTAGGCACTATGAACATGGGATGATAAATTTGTTCAGGGTGAGCACATTCTTTCTGCTCACCTCTATGCACATCGACTTGTATCAAAACTGTCGTATCTATATTCTGAAGAAAGGAGAAAACAATATTTGCATAAGCCTGTGAGCAGGGCTTTTAGGGTTTCCAGCCTCCAGGTGGGCCTGGAGATCGTCCAGAATTCATTCCCAGGCAACAGAGATCAGTTCCCCCAGAGAAAATGGCTGCTTTGGATGGTAGGAGTCTATAGCATCATAGTCTGTTGAGCTTCTTTGCCTACCCAAACCCCACCTTCCCCGGGCTTCACCTCCAAAATCTCCAGGCATTTCCCAACCTGGTGTGGGCAACCATAGGTCTGACCCTGGATCTTCACAGCCCAACACTAGCAGCACCTTTCTAAGCTTTAAATGTTCTAGGTTACCCGTTTAGCTTTCTAACAGTACTTCTATTGCCCATGCAGGCAAGGTGGTTCAGGAGCCAGGTGCAGATAAACTTACAAATCCAGAGTGATGTGCAGATTTGCATGATCATGGCACAGTCCATAGACAGTAAAGAAATGGCACAGCAGAAAACTAGTCACAGGATCAGTGGTTGCTTTACAAGAAGGACTTGCAGGTTCAAATAACACTCAAAGCTATCTAGTTCAAGCTGCTTTAGGTTGATAACTCTAGAATAAATAGTTTTTATACTAAAATCATATACTACAAAAGAAATAGATAGCCTTCTTTGTTGACCAATTGAGAACACAAAGGTATGTTGCAACCAGTGTTCCCTCTAAACTGCAGAGTCTTGTGAGCAAAAATTCTACTTTGTGAGCTACTGGCATTAAAGTTGTGAGCTGCTGCATAAATTAGTGTGCTCTGGGGGTCATCCTTCCTGAGCTAAAACAAAAATGTGTGAGCTGGAGGCTAAAAATCTGTGAGCTAGCTCATGCTAATTCAACGTAGAGGGAAGAGTGATTGCGACATATGTACTAAGAGCCCTTCTCAGATAAATTTCTGTATGGTATACATAATATGAAAACTGAGCTACAGATGGTTTTTCAAGGAGCTGGACCAAAATTGCAGTGGCAGTGGGACTTGGTGCTGATGCTGAAGATCCAGTATAGTGATATTATTGAATTGAAGGGATGTGAAGAGCAATGTTCCTTCTAAGCTGCAGAGTCTTGTGAGCAAAAATTCTAGGTTGTGAGCTACTGGCATGAAAGTTGTGAGCTACCGCATAAATTATTGTGCTCTGGGGTCATTCTTCCTGAGCTAAGACAAAAATATGAGTTGGAGGCTAAAAATTTGTTAGCTAGCTCATGCTAACTCAGCTTAGAAGGAACACTGGTGAAGAGTGACCCCCAAACATGTTTCATTTCATTACTGGCAAGAGCCCATTCTGGAGAAAACACTCCTCTCTCACCCCCTTTCCTAGCACAACCCTTTGCAGCACTTTCGTTGTTTGTATTTGCAGGACCAAGTCAGTTTATAGATTTTGCAAAGGTAAAAGTAAATGTAAGAGCTTTAAATTAGAATAAGTGCCTCTTCAGTATGACAGATTCCTTTGAGGACTGATTAGAAAGAAGGCCTCCTGTTGCCTGCCCCTTTATGCCAGGCGCCATTACAGTATCTGCTTGTTTATCACTTACTTCTTGAAATAGTGTAAGAGTGCCATGGGATGCTAAATCCCCTCCTGGTAAGACAAGATTCTGCTTTCATTCTGGGATCAAGATAATATTTTGCTTTAAAGAATACCCTTAATTAGCTGATTAAAAAAAATAGCACATCACAAGAATATAAGATGCACAGCTTCAACACTGTGCATTTTTTTTCAGGGTTTTTTTCAGATGGTCAGGCATCATGCACACATGGGGCAGCTAACATTAACCCTCTTCACAATCAACACATGGAAGAATGCAAAGTTGCATCTACCTTTCCTGCTCCGATTCACAACATGCTGACTGTGCTTATGTGCATACAGCCAGTGCATGAATGTCATCATTAAAAAGTTTTAAACTTAAATATGCAGCCTAAAGAAGAGCTCTGGTGATCTCAAAAGCTGCTGTAACATATTTTTAGTTGGCCCTAATAAAACAACCAACTGCAATTTCTACTTCATTTTCTATTCTCAGCACATGGTTTTCTAGCTATGAGTTTCCTGTGACTCCCTTTCTACTTAACATATGCATGGAATTAGACCTACCTTGTTTTCTTGTTAATACAGTTGCATTAAGCTTTATAAGCACATGCGTTTTTCCACATCGTTTCAGCTAGCCCCTTTTTATCCCACCATTCACCATCTTCTCATTTCTTTGTACATCATCTTCAGAATTCTAGCTCTTTAAGACAAATCACCTTTGACTATGGAAGAGAATACCAAGTTTAACAAACACGATCCTTGTAATCAGCCCATGATTTTAGCACCAACTTTAGGAACTGAGGGAACCCATGCTCACTCTAGTCCATCTTTGATTAAGTCCTGAATTGCAAGATCAGGGTTTTTGTCACTGAGCCAGCTTCTGTGAACACATCCATTAAACTGTTTCTGCAGTACATCTTCCTATAAAATGATAGTACTGTAATGGCTCAGTACATCAGAAGGCTGAATGCACTATAGATTGTAAGGTGCTCCAATGTTATGACAATGAGAGACTTGGACATAGGCATCCAAGTGCCAGAGATATCAATTATTTTGAGAAGACTGGAATGATTCTCTAGAGAAGAAAAAATGCTGACTGATAACTGTGGAGTGGATATGGTAATAGCTATTTCCACAAAAATCAAGAAAATTTCATCCACAATTTTCTATTGCCTTTGCCCCTTGAGCAGTCAGTCACAGCTGAGCAGAGTAGCTGTAAAACTCCAGCACTCTGCTTTGGTAGCATTTTCCACTCACTTTGCACAAGTGTAAGTGATTACACCAGGGGCAAGGCAGCAGAGAATGAGGACACTACAAGTTTACAACCAAGATCCACAATAAGGACATAAAATGTTATTGTCTTTTATAACGTGTCATGGCAAACTCATGCCAGTTTCTCTACTGTTTGTGACTTTTAAGTGTAAGAAAACTGGTCTGTTTTTAAAAGTAACTTCTGAACATCCACCTTTTGAAAAGTTTGCAGATTTCTCTACATTTAAATTCATTGGCACATTAAACATTATTCAGAGCTTAATGGAAAGAACAGTGGTGGTGACGACAATATGTAAGCAAAAATACCCTCAAAACGAGGATGGGGAATTGTCAGGTGGGCACCTGGCTTAATCAGGATCTTTTGCCTGCGTATACAGAATTCCACGTCCAGAAAGTAATGCTTAAAAATATTAGGGACTCTAAGTAAAACAATTAAAATTTATTAAGAAAAATATAGGCTTCCATACAAGATAAAATACTCATAAAATCATACATACAGTCCTAAGAAAAATAGATAGAGAGATAGGGGAACATATGGGTAGACAAACTGGGTGATATTTACCGATCGTAGTCTTCAAAGAAGGCTCCAATGGCGACGAGCAAGGAAGTGGGAGAAGGGACCCGAAGCGGGGATGGATCAGGAATCGGGGATGGATCTATGGAGCGGAATTGGGATGCTGATAGCACATCTGTGGGTAGCTAGTCCACAGATTATAAGGACTCTCTTGAGCCCTTAGGGGATGGGAGGTACGAGAGAGGAGGAAGGTGGTCAGCTGATGCATGACCTCCCAAAAAGAAGAGGTTTCGCAGTGACCACAAGGGCTGGACTACTGCGACAACCAATAGAAAGTTCATTGGTGGCGCCTAATTGGGTGCCCATTCCTGACCAATGGACTTGCTTGGATGCTGGATATCTGAGTGAAATGGTTGAAATGGACTGGGGTGAGGCTCCAAAATGACAGTTGGGGAGAAGAATAGGAGAGATTACTGGGTGGGAAGATACTTAAGATTATTAAACTTATCTAAAAGTGACAATAGAGAGTCAAATCATTGCCTAGGTAACACCCGGTTCACACAAAGGAACTTGGCTCAGGCTGAAGATGGTCTTCCTCTTCTTCTGTCTTCTCCTTGGCACCAGTCTTTGTCTTGAGTTCCATTAGACAAAGGCAGTGGTGGTTGGACAATTAGCCACTCCTGGGGTGGGTAGATTGCTTGCAGGCACAGGTGACATCTGACGAGTACGTGAGCCGTTCGTTTCATTGGAATGGAGTTAGGCCTGGTAGGAAGATGGCTGTGTGTGGTGTTAGCCCTCCATGGTGGATTCCATGGTCAGTACTTCAAAACCGATTGCCTGGATAGCTCCTGGCGGCGCAGTTTCCTCCGTTCCATGGCCGGGATGGACATCATACAGAACGACAGGAAGTCATCCGTTCTCCTGGTGGGCACTCATGTACCGGTCTTGAGTGCTTTTGTAGCGTTATGGCTGCTAGTACTGCATAAGTCCCTTTTACCCCTGGATAGGTTTGCTCACACTCTCTGGCCAAATGTGTGTGTTACTTCTCCAGGTACTTTGGCAACCAAGTTGGTGATTACGATGTTCTGTAAGGGGGGTTTTCCTCACAAATACTGGTGACTACAGTCAAGACATTTCAACAAGCAGGTCACAATGTTTTGCAGAATCAGATATTTATCACTTGGGGATGTCAGAAGCCTGATTAGATTCTGTTTCTGCAGCCCATCTAATTATTGCTGTTCTACACAGAGACTGCATTGTTGCAATGAAGACACTATGAAAGCAAGTTATCTTTTGCCAATGCTGAAAGCTCTGTTGCTGTACTGAGTTAGTTGTATATAATTCCTGAGCAGCCAGAGTAAGAGGTATCAGAGGTGCACAGAATGTAGTGGGAGGAAAGGAAAGGCAACAGGCAAGGATTCCAGGGGTTAGCACATACAAATTATACCATGGACTGGGCTGACTGGGAGGCATAAGACAATCAGTATGAACAACACAGAGCTATGGAGGCCAAAATTTAGACGAGGTGCTTGTAAGGGCTCAAGTTTGGGTGTAAGAAGGAAATAGGAGACTCATTAAGCTTGTGGGGCAGGTGGGAAAGGATAGTAAGAGCCACCTAAACAAAGAATAAATGAGTGCTGATCAGTTTGTAGGGTGTCAAAATGTCCCGGGATAACCTTCCATTCAGAGCTCAGTGGATCTGATGTTATAATGGTTATAAAGCAATAAGGAACAGTGTTATCATGTATACACCCTAAATACAAACTAAACCCAGAGTTCTCTGCTCTGTGAAATTAGTATTGCAGTGTGAACCTTTGTGATAAGGATTTTATCATGTTCTGCTCATTTATTATACTATAAATAATAACAATAACAATAATAATAATAATAATAATAATAATACATTTTTTATTTATACCCCGCCCTCCCCGCCGAGGCAGGCTCAGGGCGGCTTACAGGACATGGCATAAGCCATGTTATAACAATAAAAACAGGATAATACAATTAAATACAATTCACAATTAAACATTAAATAATCTAAAAACAGTCTAAAACAATATAATTTAGTGATGCTACTATCTCAATTGTGTTAAAGATGGCGTGATGCTTATGCCAGGTTCCATCTCAGAAGGCTAGTTGGAAGAGGGTGGTTTTGCACGCCCTACGGAATTGATTAAGATTCCATAGGGCCCGCACCTCTTCTGGCAGCTGGTTCCACCAGTGGGGAGCCTTTATAAAGAAGGCCTGTTGTCTAGTTGTTTTTAATTTGACCTCCTTAGGCTATACAGGATGTATCTTTCTCCTGTATCTCCAGAAGAGAAGGAAAAATCAGCACAAATCCCTACCTCATTTTTCTGCAAGCTCTTGTATAGGCAGAAAGGCAGTGCTGCACATATGTTGGACCAAGGCAATGAAGGGCTTTGTATGTGATAGCTAATACTTCATATTCAGCCCAGTGGGCAACCTATGGAGTGACTGCAAAATGAGAGTAACACTCATGTTCCACCTTGATCCTGGTAAAACCAAGCTGTTGCATTTGAATCCATTGAAAATGGTACACACAATGTCCTTCAAGTTCTTCCCAACCAGCATCACTTTTATGTTGTCTGAATTAAATTTCAATGTTTTTTTTGTTTTCAGACATTTGACCACAGTAGTCAGGCAGTGGCTCAAGACCTCTGCCACATCACCATGGGATTTGGATAGTGATACAGAGCCAGGTGCCATCTGTATATTGGTTCCAAAGCTGCAAATGACTTCTCTTAAAGACTTTACATAGTTGTTGAATACCACGGGAGTTTTATTTATTTATTTATTTAAGTTATATTTATATCCCTCCCTTCCCAAACGAGAAATTGCACCATGTAGAACGCCACAAGACAACCCCACACTGAAGATAGTTGGTCTTAAACAGCAGAGTCCAATCCATGAGGAATTATTTTAACCAGTCCAAGGCACATCCCCTGATAGCTGTTTCTGCCTCCAAATGCCTCAACAGGATAGCATGACCTATGGTATCATATCAGTGTATAAGCAGTGGCTAGGGGTGAGACTTGTTTTTAAGTAATAGAAGTGCTTCCACTTTAAATTTATTTATTAGTTACAGTATTGATCCTGAGTATTTCAGTGGAACCTATTATTGTAAAGTTATGTGAAACTGCTGCCTTATACAAAGTTAACATTTAGCCACTTTCTCAGCATTGTCCACACAGCACAGAAAGGTCTTCACAAACCTGATCATGAGTTGTGTTCAGCCAAAGATGCCAGGGATTGAACCTGGGACCTTCTGCATGCAAAGCATGTGCTCAACTAGTGAACCACAACCCCACTCTTAGCATACCAATCACAAGTTAGTGTTATGCTCTCTCCATTTCAACCAATTGACCTTTTGAAAGCTGGCTACCAGACAGATAAAGACTTGAAATCGATGCACTGACCCTAGTAGCTAGATGTGATCCTGCTTTTAAAATATCAGTGAACAATATGGAAATGTGATTGGAAACGCTTATTAGTCTCCTTTTAACACCACACTTATAAACACAAAGCTTGTTGAATGGATGTGAATGACATTATAGCTGGCTAACTCTTAAAAACATCTGTGTGATTATCAATTTAAGCTCCCATTATTTGGCACTAATTACTACACAGAGCTGTTAAATATTTAGCAGTAGCTTGTTTAATTGGCTTTGACCTATAAAGAAGTATGTACATTCCATGGGTTCAGTTCGTAGAGTCAGTTCTATGCTTACAACTGAGTTAGTTGAGAAGAGATAGTCACATAAAAAATAAACACCTTACAGCTTGTCAGGTTCTTGCTTTTTCATTCTCTCCCTGTCACAGATTTAATTGTCTTGAAGGTATCTAAAATTAAGGCACAGAGAAAGTACACAATGCGTGGATGTAAAATGAGAAAGGTCATACTTAAACTTGTTTACAGATGTTCTAGTTTAAAAAGCACCAGCATGATAAATTAAACATTACAGGGGGAAAAATTAAAACATAGCAACAACTGGCACATGAACACATCTGTCCATAATGCACTGACTTAATCCTTGAATATTTGATTAGGTGGTCTCGCCTATCAAAGCCTTCTGTCCCATGTCACTACTGCTCTAGAGCTGTAGCACAGAAACCTGAGATTGGCTTCTGTTTTCTCTCTCTTTTGGCTGTGCCTAACACAGACATGATGTGCTTAACAAAATGACACGTCTGTGTCCTTTAGTTACCCAAACCCTTGTGTCCATCTCTTCCTTCCATGGGGGGAGGGGGGCAATTGTATGTATGTCACGTTGAATTCCATGGTTGAAGAAAAATAGTTAAGAGGAACAGAGCTGGCTCAATTGCCAGTTTTTTACCCATGTGTCTTCCCAAGTCTATTTCATCATGTATATTAAAAACAGCTTCAGAACGTGTTCAGCTTGCATCACAGACCAGGGTTTTTTTAGGTTGAAATACTCAAACACATATTGGGTCTAGCTTACTCGTTGCCCACTGATCATGAGCATGGAGTAAGGACTGCTCCTCTGGCAGCAGCCACTTGCTTTAACTCCAAACTAACTCCTGAGCATCAAGGAACTTCCAGAATTCAAGGTGTGGTGTTGAGGCTGCAGATGGTGGAGGGGAGAATCAGGAGAAACTTCCTGCATCCAAACCTACACAGAGGTCGTTTTCGCACTCCCCTCCAGCCGGCGCGACCCCCCTCTTCACCGCGCAGGATCTGCACGGATTTCGCACTAAATGCTGCGGAGCAGCCTTTTGCGCCGGAAACTCCCATCGCAAAAGCTGCTCAAACGTAAATCGCCAAAAAGCAGTTTGGCGTTTGAGCGGCTTTTGCGCCGGGAGTTTCCGGCGCAAAAGGCTGCTCCGCGGCATTTAGTGCGAAATCCGCGCAGATCCTGCGTGGTGAAGAGGGGGGTCGCGCCGGCTGGAGGTGACTGCGAAAACGACCAGAGATAAATTTCAGGCTTGGTCTACACATAGGAGAACAAAGTAGAATGCCATGGTGATAGAAGAAGAAGACTACAGAAGAAGAAGGACGTTGCCCTTGCCTCTGAATCAGAGACACAGAGCGGCTTACAATCTACTCTTCTCCCCCCACAACAGACACCCTGTGAGGTGAGTGGGGCTGAGAGGGCTCTCACAGTAGCTGCCCTTTCAAGGGCAATCTATGTGAAAGCTATGGGCTGACTCAAGGCCATTCCAGCAGCTGCAAGTGGAGGAGTGGGGAATCAAACCCGGTTCTCCCAGATAAGAGTCTGCACACTTAACCACTACACCAAAGTGGCCCGGACTATACCATTTTATACCACAGGTCTTTTATATACATCTCCATTTAAAAAAAAAATCTCTTTCAGCTTGTAATATGAAGTTATACGGCTCATTATAACTATAATATTTTGCTCCCTAATTTCCACATTGTTCATTGCTCTGCTGCATGAGAGGACCAGCCTCTGATCCATACAAAAGTATTGGTAGCTCATTTTTCTGTTGCCATTGAGGTAGGGTTCGGATGCCCTTGGTCGACAATTATTTGCTTCTTTCCACTGTACTGAGTCACAATACAAGTTGCTTCTTTTTCACACAATACAAAAATGGTCATATATTCTCCTATTTTGGGGGGAATTTAGGAAGGCATCTAGTGATCCATGACAGGAAAGCTACTACTCTTTGTGGGATTGCCTCCCTTACAGAAAAGTCTGAAGAGTACCAAAATTATGGTAAGACCAAGACTAATCATAGGTAGATTTTAAAAAAAAAAAAAGTAGCACCATTTTTCTTGTTGACAACGGCCTTTGCCAATTTAGATGCTCTGAAACTGCCTAGTATTTGATTAAATCTGGGATGGGACGACTGAGCCACAAATATTTCTCTGATATTCTGGGATGTCTATGAAGCAGAACTTCATCTTGGGTGAGGGGAATAACATTTCCATCAGGAGCAGAGCTTCTACCACCCCTAGATGGATTAGTTTATGGCATGCCAATTGATTGTTAAGCAACCAAAATGTAAATACTGGTAGTGACTGATGGTTTTCTGTTGAGGGTATGTTTGATTTCTGTTGACTTTGTAAACCACTCTGACTGGAGACCTACATTTTTCATCCGTAGACAAAAACTCTCCCACTGCAGCCCATAAAATGCTATCCCTGAGGAACGGGGGATCCTGAGGAACAGCATGAGGAAAGTCTGTAGTAGGAAGGAGGTGGAACTTACCACTTTAGTCCAATTCAACCTATTAAGTCTGCTACTTTTGGAAGTTCTAATTATGCTGTAAGAAGCATAATATACCACAGTAGCCCTTCTGTCCCCATTTTCTAGCCATTTCAGATCTTGACGTTTGCTGTTGCTCTCTCACCTTTTTCTGTGATGGTGATATAATGACATCCAGAGAGTGTTAGATGTTACTGTGTAGAATGGTGTTAAATGTCAAAAGAAAATTCAGCAGTTTCTTTGCAGGCTCATCATGAGTGAACAGAAACAAAAGAACAAAGAAAGCATCTCTGTAATCCGGAGACATAAAGTGCAGTGTTTATTATGCATGTGTCAAGTAAGAAAACATGCAAGCAGAAGGCATTACCCAAAGAAGGCAATAGCATTGCATGCTTAAGCATAAGTAGCCAAGCTTATAAAGAATAAAACCCTAATTCACCTAAAGCATTTAGACATGTGGCTTAAGGCCTCCAACACTACAGTTTCATGTTTGAGATCTCTCTTCATGTTTAAGGTATTTCTTTTATCTTCAGAGAGCTAGATTAAGGTCTTGTTCTGGGCAACAAATTTATACATTGTTTTTAGAATAACACATTATGAAGTTCAGATTCCTTACCCAGCCAGCAGAATCCTTAAGCTTAAGCACCCTGCATCTTTTCCTTCCTCCTTTAGAAATCAGCTTAATAATTAAACATTTTCTTAGCAAACCATAATTTATGTTCAAACCACAAACTGTGGTTTGCCAGCTTCCCACTAAACTAATCTTCCAAATCATGGTTTAGTCCTGACTCACAATCCTAGCTGAAAAGGATGAGGAGAACCACAGTTCATAGTTTGGACAGAATAACACATTCTTGATTTTCCATAGCAGTGATGGTGGAAAGTACTGTCAAGTCACAACTGACTTAACAGTTATCCTATAGGGCTTTCAAAGTAAGAGATGCCCAGAAGTGGTTTGCCATTGCCTGCCTCTGCATAGTAACCATGGGCTTCTTTGGTGTTCTCCCTTCCAAATACTGATCAGGGTTGACCCTGCTTATCTTCCCAGCCCCAACAAGATCAGTAGGGTTACCCGGTCCCCTGGCCACTGGCAAGGGTGGGGAGGTTAGGTTGCCAGATCCAGGTTAGGAAACTCCTGGAGATTGAGGTCTGGAGCCTGGGAAGGACAGGGATCTCAGTGGGGTACAATGCCATATAGAGTCCACCGTCCAAGCATGCATTTTCAGTGCGGGAACTTATCTCTGTATTCTGGAAATGAGCTGTACTTCTGGGGGATTCCCAGGTCCCACCTAGAGACTGGCATCCCTAGCAGGCTAGCCTGGCCCCCCCAGGTCAGGGATTTCCACAGCAGTAGAAGTAATTACTGAGCTGTACATGTGTGTGCGACCTTTGGGCCCATCTGAATCATATCTTATTGGTGGGCCAGTAGATGTATTTATATTTAGACCTTACTCTGCTATATTAAAAGTATAATACAGATATTTGTTTGAAAGTGTATCCTCCTCTGAAGATCTCAGAGAAGCTCCCATATGGTTCCTGTGTCGTTAGACCATTATCTGAACTTGCAGCCATCCTAACCATGTTAGCTTTCTTCTCATTATGATGGCTGTAGAGCTTCCTCTAACTATATAATGGCCAAAATCTTGGTAGTTATCTATGTCAAGTAGAACCATTTTGAGAGAAGAGAAATGTTGGCTAGTCATAACTGGGTGGGGGTTTTTTATGTTGCTCTCTAAAATTATCTTAATATTATTATGGTTCCTTTGCTTCATGTCCTTGAATGTTTCAGACACACACTCCAGTTTTGAAGAAGATATGTGATAGCTAGGGAAGTGATAAACTGGAAGTATACTGAAAGCCCTCAAAATCTTATTGATAATGGAACTTAATTCTGTTTGGCATTAGGGTTCTAATTGACAGTTTGCTGGGTGTATCATTTTTATTTTGCCCCCAGCCCTCTGCCAAGGAAATCCAGCATCTCGTCATTCTCAACAGACAAATTGAAAACTATCATAAAGAGGTTGGGAGGGAGGGCGCGAGGAATGAGGGTATAGAAGCAGAAAATCTTGATTAGAAAGTATAATTTAATAGAATGTGTATTGAACCAAATGTATTGATTAATGTGGAGGATATAGTACTTATATTGATTCAAGCTAGAGATTTAGTACTAAAAGCTGTAAACCAAAAAGCTGTTGCAGATTGCTACAAAAGTCAGTTTAATGCTGTCCTTGAGAATGCCTTCACAAAGAAATTCTTCCAATGTTTGAGGAGTAGGTAGAATGCTGTATATGTCAGTTTGATCCCGGAGGGTTTTATTTTGTACTCTAATAGCTGTTACGAGCCTACATTATATCCAAGGAGTAATTTTCCTTAGGGTTGCCTGGCTCGCTTTGTGTCAATATTCTAGCATTTTAAGTCACGTACAGTATATGCTTCTGGGAACAGTGCAGGAGCCAGCCAGACTCATAATGGTCTGCATTCATTAATAAAGGCAGAAGCTTCTGTCCCTCCATTGCCCACTACAGGGATGCCTCTGCGGTCTTTTGGGACCCGTACAGATACATTTAAAGAAAGCTTTATTTTGAGTGGGCAGGAGATGAAATGCAGGACTTGCAGGCATTTCCTAAGTCAGCTATATGCCCGAGCACAGAGGTGACCTTAATGGGTCAGAGAAGAATGCAGGTCAAAAGACTTATTATCCAGCCTGTTGGAAACCAATTGCTTTTGTTTTGTTTTTTTTCTTTTTAAAAAAATGGTGTTTAAAGGTTAGTAATGTAGAAATGTGTTTTACAACTTGAAGCTGTATTGGAATGCAGTAGGCTTACCAAAAGGGGGTGGGGAATGTTGGAACAGATATGAGTTTTTAAATGTAGATTTCCCATCAATTGTAAAATGTTAGTATACCATAATTAGTTAATCAGTGAAGATTGATTACTAGTGGTTTCCTTCTTGAATTAAGGAGAAAAAAACATGCTGCTGTGATACTGTCACCATCTGTCGAACAATAACATCCCCATTTAATCTTTATATTTCTTTATTTGTAATCTGCTATTGAGCAACAATTGCATTCTATTTCATTCAGCTTTGAAATATCTCATTTAAATTGAATGCAACTGCACTTCACATTAGGGATTCTAATGGGATGGTGAATTAGTGGAAGCTTTTTTTTCTTGGGAGTTTTTTTCTTTTTCTGTTTCTCCCTTTTTTCTCTTAACAACTGTTTACTGTAAGAATTTAGTTCAGGTAAATAGAGAGATGCTTTAAAACAGCTGCAGCAGAAAAACAACTGCCCTCTTTCTGCGTAAAAAGATTTTCTTTACTCAATGTGGCAGTGAAAACTGGATAAGACTTTAATGTTCTAGAACAGGAAGGGTCGAGAGGCAGGCAATAATTTCTCAAAGATATGAGAACAATCCACTGTTTTAAGACATTGAGCTGTGACTAGGTCATGAATAGGGACCTGTCAGCTTCTGGAACCTCTAGGCTGCATATTTATCTATGGCTGTGCAAGTATTAAGCCTTCTTCATCTTAATGGGCTATTTGCCTTTATTTAAAAGCTCACTAAGTATTTTAAGGGTCTTTATCCTGGATCAGGTGATGGAATCATGTTGCTCTGAGGAATGTAAAAATTACCAAAGTACCTACCTACATTTGTGCTTAAAAGAAACTACATTTTTAAAGAGGTTTTCCAGTGTTGTTGATGAGTGGATTGGAGGGCAGGTGCTATCACTATTATTCATTGTTGTAACATTAAAGGTCACCCCCCCCCCCCATTTCTTTCTGTCTGTCTGTCTGTCTCCCTCTCTAACTCTCTCTCTTACACACATACAGATACATGTGGAGTTTACCACTTAATGTGTATAATTGTTGTCTTGCAAAAAAAGATGCGTAATGAGAAGTTAAAAGTGGCAATTTCAAATTTAGCAAACCATATTAATTCTAATGTATTTAATATTTATTTTGGAACATTAATATTTCACCATTTCCTAAGACTATGCCCAAGCAGCCCCCCAACACATAAATAACACAATTATGTAAATAAATATTAATGATACAATTCTAATGACCTTAGAACATCAAGAGTTAAAACCCAAGAATAATATTTTCTGAAATTGAAAAACAAGTATTCCAACATAGGATTGCCAACTCCAACTCAGGAAATATCTTGAGACTTTGGGGGTGGAGCTGCGAGACTTTCCTATTCCAAATAAATAATTAAAATACAGCAGTACAGTAACCCTGAATACAGTCTTCATTTCGTCCTCCTCTTTTTTGCCTTCAAAGGGTTCCCCAGCACTTGTACTTCCACTATATGAAAGTGAACACACACACACCCTCACAAAGCAGCCATAATAAACAGTTTGCAGGCTCACACTTCTGTGATCTCACTGTGTCAGTTTACTCATGGGAGTTGCTGAATGTAGCACTCCGCTGTATTTCAGCCAACTTCTTCAGACTAACACAGGAAAATGAGAGTGCTGAGCAGAGCAGTCTAGGAGTGGAGTTTTCTTCCATCCCATAATCAGATTCTGGTTACTATCCCTTTTACTATGCAAATGACTTCTGAAACCAATGCAAAACAGGGAGACTGGGCTCCCTCTCTTCCTCTCTCATGCACTAACTGGGAAGAGTCATGTGGCTCTGCCTGCTCAACCCCTCCCCCTCGCAGCTTTAGTCTCACTGAGATTTAAAGGCACACACACACTGGTGGTGGGGAGGAGCCTGAAAAACTAGGAGATCCCCTGCCAGGACCTGGGAGCTGGCAAGCCTATTCCAACATGAAAAGGCCTACAACTGTTTCCCAACTGTGTTTCTACATCAAAGGGACTCTCCTGCCACAGAAATTCAAAGTAGACATTGGGGATATCAGTACAGGTTAGGGTTGCCAATCCCCAGGTGGGGGCAGGGGATCCCCCGGTTTGGAGGCCCTCCCCCCGCTTTAGGGTCGTCAGAAAGCGGTGGGGGGGAGGGAAATGTCTGCTGGGAACTCTGTCATTCCCTATGGAGATTTATTCCCATAGAAAATCAAGGAGAATTGATCCACGGGTATCTGGGGCTCTGGGGGGGCTGTTTTTGGGGGTAGAGGCACCAAATTTTCAGTATAGCATTTAGTGCCTCTCCCCAAAATACCCCCAAGTTTCAAAAAGATTGGACCAGGGGGTCCAATTCTATGAGCCCCCAAAGAAGGTGCCCCTATCCTTCATTATTTCCTATGGAAGGAAGGCATGTAAAAGGTGTGCAGTCCCTTTAAATGTGATAGCCAGAACTTCCTTTGGAGTTCAATTATGCTTGTCACAGCCTTGATCTTGGCTCCACCCCTAATGTCTCCTGGCTCCACCCCCAAAGTCTCCTGGCTCCACCCCCAAAGTCCCCAGATATTTCTTGAATTGGACTTGGCAACCCTAGTACAGGTTGAGGGGGGTATAGTCCACAGGGTTCACTGAATTTTACATAGAACAGAGAAAGAATGAACTCAGGGAAGTCACACAGTGTTGATTGTTTTCCAGAACAGCAGTTTAAAAAAAAATCTGTCCTTAAATGTACTGTGTGGCCTTTTAAATGTACTGTGTCCCATTCTCAGAGCTACATACACAGAAGCTCTTAACTCTAATATCAGTTCTCCCTGTGCTCTGAAAACTCCCATGTTCATGTCAACAGGCGCCTATCTTCTGATTTCCCCACTTGCATCAACTTCCATTGTCATGGAAGTGGGAGTTCTGAGCACATGGAAAGATGAGAATATCACAGCTGAAATCTACTGTGTGGATAATAAAGGAAAATTTTGCCCTAAATTTTTAAACACAACATTCTTTATATAAAAAAATCCTTAAAACACAAGCTCCAGCCATTCATAACTGGGATTAATGGTTGCAATTTTCAGTCACTTAGACAAGGGGTCTCTAAGAGACACTTCCCCCCCCCCCCCTACAATATAATATGGTTCTCTGTGGGATTAAAGAATTGTTCTTTTTTCCTTATCTCTTCCCTTCCATCTTTCACCTCTTTGTCTCATAAATGTTATATCTGTGCTATGCTTTTCCTGTTAGCATATATAAAACAGTTTCTCTCTCTAGGCTAGTAGATCTCCCGTTGTCCATTGATGGTTTGTAAAACAAAAAGGAGTAACATGTACACGTTGTGTCAATTGCTGAAATTCAGAGAGATGGCTTTAGATCCCTAGTCCATATACCCATGTAGAATATGTTTGGGTCTTGGTTTAACTAGTGATTTTTCTCCCTGCTCTTTCCCTTGGACTAATATCTTTGTTACCTCTTGAGAATCTTACTGTGCAGCAAGCTGTATTGGCTGTGGGATGCTGAAGCAGGATCGAGCAGAGATTAATCCTATGGTTTATTTTCACTTTAGTGCTTTCATTTTTTTTTTAATTTAAAAAGGCCATGCGATTTGAGTTCCATGCACATATGAACAATATTTTCAGTTGCTTCATGCAATGCAGTATGACTTTTCTAAACCTTAAAGTGGCCATATGTGACCTCATGTCTCTTTTTTAAAACAAAGTCAGGGCTTATTAAAGTACATAAGCTATTTTCCAGCATTGCAGGTTTCTTTTCATTCCTATTATCATAAGAGATAAGAGCCTCATGTGCCAAAGCAGTCCATCTGCTGTAGGCAGCGTGAGGAGCCTTGTAAATGTATAGAGCTCTAGAAAGGAAAGACAGATTTCCAGAAGATAGCACACATTCTCATGTGGGATGATCAAATACTAAAAGTAGACTGAAACATGAGAACACAGATGCCCTTTAGATAATACTGCAGCAATGTGAGAGGTCCTTTTTTGTGATTTCATCCCATAGCACTACTATAATATTTAAAGATCTGAAACTACATGCATGGTTCTGGATACTGCAATCAATCCACAGACATGGATCAGGGAAAAAATCTTGCTGCACAGTGTTAGGAGGCAACAAAGCCACCAGTGTAGCATGGCTAGGCACAAAACAGCAGTCCTGATGTTCCCTCTTTTCACACCCTTGGAGTGAAGACGATATGGAAGCTTCATTTGCACTTAGTGACATTCACAAAGTGATTGTTAGCTATACAGCAATTCAGAAGTGGCTCTCATAGCATATCATGACTAAGAACAGGCATGAAACAACCCACAAGAACCACAGGGCTTTTGGTGCCTCTTAGAAATGTTCAAATGCAAATATTTGCCCTAATTGTACATTTATGTGATTTCCTCCATTGTGGAATATAGAAGCTTTCTGCTTCTGTTTAGAAAGAAATGACTACCTCCATTGTCAACAGATGCAGAAACTTTTTAAGTTTGTGGGGGGAGGGGTTGCTTCTGAGTTGTGACACATGAAGACACATTCACATTCTGAAGTTCTATCTCAGTCCATGTGTATATTTTACACAAAAGATACTACAACATGATGACACAGAAAAGTCACAGTGACTGAAATGAAAATAAATTCTTAGATTGTTAATTGTAAAGTCATCATCTGTTGGCCATAATGGCCAGTATCTTCAGGTTCTAATATCTATTATTGCTTTGTGAAAAGCATTAGGAAACCATATAGCCCAGGGGTGGCCAATGGTAGCTCTCCAGATGTTTTTTTGCCTACGACTCCCATCAGCCCCAGCCATTGGCCATGCTGGCTGGGGCTGATGGGAGTTGTAAGCAAAAAACATCTGGAGAGCTACCGGCCACCCCTGATATAGCCTAATTTTTAACATCTTAGCTTTGGTAGAACTATTGTAATAATGTAGTACTTTTCATTCACATCTGAAAGTCATGGCTGCAGCTGAGAGCCAGCTGTGGTATAGTGGTTAAGAGCGGCGGATTTTAATCTGCAGAACCGAGTTTGATTCCCCACTCCTCCACATGCAGCTGCTGGGTGACCTTGCATCAGTCACAGTTCTCTCAGAGCTCTGTCAGCCCCACACCTACCTCACAAGGTGTCTGTTGTGGGGAGAGGAAGGGAAGACAATCATGGGCAACTCTGAGAATCCTTTGGATAGCAAAGGTTGGAATATAAAACCAACTCTTCTTCTATCATGAGATCTATTTTATTTTTATCTTCAAAATGATGCTCTTAAAAGTCATATCTGTATATACATAAACATGTAAACATACATGCTTATGGTTTTAGAACTGTTCTGTATATTAGGTAGAACATGTTACATTCTGGGATGTACTGTGGTTGAAATATTAAAAATTACCTATGTGGTGCTGCTTTTGAAGGTAACATAACAATTCCAGCTGGTGCAGAATGCAGCAGCCAACCTTTTGGTTGGTACTGGATAGCACTCACACATAATTCCAACTTTATGATTGTTGCACACTTTGTGTTATGTTTCCTAGGGTCACCAGGTCCCTTGTTGGAAGTGGGGGTCTCCTGCTGCCAAACCCTACTCCCAGCCTGCCGATTAACAGCCTGGCAGGAGGTACTTATCAGGAGAAAGGAAAAGGCTTACTGCTGGCTCCACACAGGAAGTGACATCAACATGCCAGTGTAGAAGCCAGTTTTACTATAGAATTTTAGTCCAAATATCAGGGCATCACTCAGACATCAATAGTGTAATGATGTCACTTCCTGTACAGTGCCAGCAGTGAGGTCTAGGCCTTTCTCTTTCTCCTCTTAAGTCTCTCCATCCCTGCTGGTTGCCAGGAGGGACCTGGCAACCCTAATGTTTCCTGGTGCTATTTAGGGTGCTGGTTTTAATCTTTCAGGCCCTTGACATCCCGGGATCCACATACTTGAAGGACTTCCTCTCACTTTATATACATGCCAGTCATTTTTGGTCACTCCAGCACTTGGTTTTAAATATACCATTTGCCCCCCCCCCCCCAAATGATCTTTTTTTCTATAATAGCACGTACCCTACATAATAGTTTTCCCTGGAAGTACATAGAATAGATGCCCAGCCAGATCTTGGGTTCTAAGCTCCTCTCATCCCTTTTCTAATTCTGTGGCAAGTGACTGCAGTTTTATTGGACTATAATTGAGCTGATCATCCTCATGAGTCTGGGTTTGTTGGTGGCAATCTTTTGAGGGATAGTTATTGTAAACTATGATTATGTTTTATGTTTTTGATTATAAATTGCTTTAAGCAAAACTAGAGATGGGATAAATTAAAAAAAATAAAAATATGATATCTCACCTGCAGTCTGGATGCACACCACCACACCACTTCAACCTCTCCTATAGATCTGTTCTTGAATTTTAAAAATTTCAGGGTTTCATGCATGCCTCATATAAATGGCATCTGTTGGAAAGTCATGGGATTTGTATAGCACTATATTGTATTGCCCTAAATTCACCAGGTTCCTTTGAAAGCACACTATCTCAACATATATTACTTTTGTTAAGATTAAGGCATAAATATGAATTCCATAAACGTTTGGGGTTTGATGGTTGAGAATCTGCCAGCAAGACAAAAGACAAACAGTGGCAAAATGGTTGAGGAACTGGGTTACATTTTTGTGGGCAATGCTAGCTAGGGAATTTACAGGCTTCAGAAGAAATTCATATGGCAAGCATGTGCCCTTCATGAGGGCTTTGGATCAGATATGTGCCCCAAGTTCTCTGCCAGATCACAGTTCTTAGGTACACAGGACTCTAGTTTGAATCAGGACTAAAGCCTGCCTGCCCCCACTGTGCTGTTTTCCTTCTTCTTCTTCTGCCTCATTGGGGAAACTTACAGATACTGAAAGCTACTCATTAGTTTCTGCAGCAGGGAAAACATCAGCTCCTGTGGTCATTTTGGGTTGATAAAAACAGCGTTTGAGAGGAGGGGGCAGTTTAAGTCCTTGTGCACTGTGAGTCCTAACCCAAGCCAGGCCCCATTGTGCTTCTCATGAAACTCCAAGGCATGTCTGCTGAGAGTCTGCATGTTCTCCAGATGAACTTTGGCCTCTTTGGTTTCCTTCAGGCAGGGAGCTGTATGTTTTGGCTTATGAATGCTTTATGTAGAGTCTTATGTAGACTGATGGCATCATATTAATTCATTCATGAATGCACAGTATTAATAATAATGTACCTTGTGCCTTTTAAAATTATAAATATGCAGGCAGACTCATCTAAATGTGTAGAATTCCTAGTACATTTTGCAACAGAATCCTAGTTGTGAGTACTCAGAAATAACTGCCACTGAGTTCAGCGGTTTTGACCATTTCAGTTTATTGTTTCTGCTTTGGCAGCACATATACAAATGAAACAACCCATAGTAAGTCTCTTAAGACCACTGCTTTAGGTACGTTTAGAAATATTAAATGACAATTATAAATACTAAGGAATCATATATTAACGGGAACACCAGCTTCAGCATTCATCTCTTGCATCCAGCTTTCTGAAACTAAGGTCATCCTCTCCCTGTTAAGCTCTTGCAGGGTTTGGGGTTTTTTTTAGCAGGAACGTGCAGTTCCAGCTGGCCTGGCATTAGGGGGTGTGGCCCAATATGCAAATGAATTCCTGCTTGAGCTTTTTCTAGAAACAAGCCCTATGTGAAACAATGGTGACATCAGGGGTGTGGCCTAATATGCTCCTGCTCTGTCCTCATGTAACAGTTGTCCCTGTGTGAGTACTCTAGAAAAAAGACTTTGGAAGCATATACCTGAAGAAACGTTGCACTGGAATTTGTAACTAGTGAGTTTTCCAGTGCCTTATGTGAGAAATGCTATGTCACACTCCTGACAGCATGCAAGGTTTTTCATCACCTGCAAATGGGTTCTAATCCGTAACTCAAGAATCTCCATGATCTTGGCTTCAGAAAACTTAAGTCATGCATAGAACAGTTAGCCAGATACTAGGTTGGAAAAGACCTAATTTATCTTTGGTGTGTATGTGCTATTAGGAGTTACAGAAATTAATCCTCTGCAAAGCATAGAGCAAAATGTTTTTCTGCTAACATCATGGTGTGACTAGGCCATTTGACATAGTGACATACCTGTTATCTGATCTTTTTGTAGCCTTGCTAATATACTTTTATTCCTGAGCTGTATAATAACTGCATGTACTTGTCTTTTTTTCTTACAGAATCATACAATGACCCAACATAGCAGTTAGTGCAAGGCCTGTTTCTTCAAGAGAGGATGCTTTGTGGGACAAAAAAAAAAAAAGGGAACATGTTTTACTCTTTGCACGAGACTTTCATTGTTAATGTATATTATTCAGAAACATTGTATTGTACCATAAAACTTGTATTATCAAAACTGTTGGATGTTCATGTGTTTGAACTTTTGAGCACCGGAGGGACTTCCTGTATATAAAGTGTTGCACATGTATTATGTTGTCTGATACTAAAAATGGTCTTATAAAGACAAGTGGACTTGGGCCCTATTCAAGCAGGATCAAAAGAGTAATAATAACATATAAAGGGGAAAAAAGGCTTAAGGAAATGTTATTTTCAAGGAAGAGAAAAAAGAAATGGCAATGATACCTTACGACCCTATTTGGCCTTCTTTTCATTCAAGCTTATGTCGTCATTCTCTCCCTTTTGGTATACAAACGAATGCTTTCAAGAGTATTTTTATTGCTGAAGATTCTTGCAAAAAAAAGATGAAGAGACTCTCTCCAAGCAGGATCCCCAGCTGAATATGGCCTGTATATATATTTGTAAGCCTTGCGATATGACAGATAGCATTACCATATATGCAATAGTTGTTATGTAGATTGTCAAAGAAACTTTTTTCCTGGATACCATTTGAAGCTTTTGAGTGTTCAAGACTTTCCTTAATGATGTCACATGGCCAAATTTTTGAAATCAGTTGAACTAACCTGTATGTTACTGTTATTAATGTTTACTCTGCGGTCTGAACCTGGAGATTACTGGAATGGTTTTCCAAGAGGAAATAAATTCAGTTTACCATTACATGGAATGTGACTGTGCTTTTTGTGCCTGTTACAAGGTGACCCATTTCCTTGCTTTGTGAATGAATTAGGTCCTGTAAAACCAGCAAGTTGTCTTTCCTTCACCAGCGCACATTTCGTGTGTGCTTGATGATCTAGCTCTTGGAGAGCAATCTAAGCTGGTCTACTAAGAAATAACTCCGATTCTATTCAGTGGGGATTACTCCTTGGAAAGTGTTCTTAGGAATGCTGCCTTAAGATCTCATTCTTCAGTGAAAATGTCTTAATTTTATTAGAAATGTGCAATATTACATGAGTTTGCTAGATGTGAAAGAGTAATCAAAGGTCAGACAAATGCAATTATACTATACTGTTATAGTAAGTGATCTGAATTTGAAGTTTTCAAATACCAGCTTTTGAAATTCTATGGATGCTACCTGGCCAGTTGTGAGCCAAATCAAGTTTGTTTTACTTTTTCCCATCTTAATACTTCCTTCTTTTTAGTTCCATTTTTGTTTTGCTTTTTTCCACTTCAGTATTTCTGGCTTTTGAATTCAGCCTCAAACAACGTTGGAACTCTGTGTGCTTAAAGGAATTATCTCAGGGAAGAAAACTGCTTCTCACATAGAGGTGGCAACCCTGTTAAATTCTAGCCACAGAACTGACACGGGCCCCTCTGCCCTCTGGTCCCTTGTCCTCACTGCTGACAGAGATGGCAGTAGAGGACATGGCCAGAGAGATCGCTTCAGTGAGCACTCCAAGCTTCACATTTCCTGTGGGGGAATGTTCAAAGCCAGCAGAGAAGTGTTGCTAAGAATGGAATTAACCTATTTGTCCCAAGTATCCGTAAAGGAAAGATGTGCCATAAATGCCTTTCTTGGTCCTCAGATGTGTTCACATGAGCATTCAACCCAAATCTATCCTCCACATTTGTTGGAGGTGTTCAGTCTTTCCGAACTCCTTATGTAGTGGTTGGAGCTGCAGCACACTGCAAAGGTTTGGACTTGCTTGTCTTTTTTGCTGTCAGAATAGATTTTGTGTGATTTCCAGCTTGCTGAGTGTTGCTTTCTGAATCTCCACAGATGCGAGGGCTGGAAACAAAATACAAATACTTCTGCTTGCCAGAGATTTCAAGGAAAGATGTGTCATGTTTCTTTCTCCAGCCTTGAAATTTTATGCATCTGTTGCCAATGTTTTAAAAAACTGTATTTTTATAAAGAAAATCTCATTTGTGCTGACAAAAGGATAAACGCAGGCAACTGTACACAGAGCATGTATTCTGCCAGATTCTATTTATACTAAGTCAAAAACTCATTCCAGCTTCATTTCTATTAATATATTATTTCTCTGCCAAATTGGATCTGATTATGTCTTCTTTCTTCATGACAGATACCTTGAAAGAGTGCAGACTTTTCAGCCTTCATGTGTGAAAGTGTGACATATTGGTTATAACTGTAAATAGTGTGTTTCTAGTTGAGTTCAAGTATGTTAGAAATATTACACCCTACTGTGTTTGTGCCACTAAGTTGAGACAGATGGTAGCTGGGAAAGATGCAATCTTATAATCAAAAGCTAAAATATGTCAAAAATATGTTAGCAAGCAAAACATAGCATATTACTTGCTTCTTATGTCATGACAGCTTGCAAAACACACAAGGTTGTTGAATTTCTAGTTATGTAAATACAGTAACACAGTAAACAGAGCAACAGCAAACATGATTATTGCTTTGTGCATCAATTCATCCTGCCATTCAGGGCTACGGAGAAGGACGATTGCTGGTCATATTCAACTCCTGGTACATTTAAAGAGCAAGTCGCCAGTATCAAGTGGTGGAATCCTCTTACCTTTCTCATTAGTTGCCTGTTTCTCTGTGATACTCTAAAAAGCTGTTTAAATAGATTATGAAAGACATTCAAACTTCCCAAGGAAAACTTAGTTTTCCATGGGGGCTTATCAGAGCATTTAGCATACAGAACAAGATAGGGGTGTCAGCTTCCTGAACAGAAAAAAGCATGGTGCTTCTGTGTGTTTGAGTGGGTTTAGTCTCTGGCATGCTATACTCCCCAGTGAGTCCACCAATGCTAAAATAAGCAGCCTAATGAGAACTAGAAAAGCATAATTGTGTCCACAGAAAGGGGTAGAAGAATAAAAGACAGACAAGGAGAGCTGGGTGTAAAATGGACCGTACCTACACTGAATGAGCACTCCATTGTTTACCATGAGAAGGGCAGAGACTGGGCAGCTGTTATGGACAGCTGGCTGCTGTCACTTAGCCCAACTGTTGGATAAAGTTGGTAGGAAGGAGTAGCTTGTAACTGGAAAATTCCAAAGCTCCTCTGCCTAGTGATGTGGTTGACAATGTGGGTGCTTTCACACGACAACTGTTTGCAAGTGGATTTTGCTATTACACAGTAAAAATCCAGTTGCAAAGCACATTATTTAGTGTGTGTGAACACAGCCAATGAGTCCCCATAATATACTGGTTGTTTTGCAATGTCCTGGCTAAGTATCTTAGGTCTTACCCCCAAAAAAGGAGTTAGTGGGAAGCTCACCCCTGGTGCTTTTACACATGCTGAATAATGCACTTTGCGACTTTGTATTGAAAGTGCATTATTCAGGGTGTGTAAAAGTGCCTTTCAGCCTTAGTCCATGCACAAGATCCACATGTGACAGTAACTAAAGAAAAAGCAACAGCGCCAAACAGTAAAGAATCTCAGAACCATGAAGAAGGCAAGAAAAACTCAAACCTCTCATCCATCTCAGAGCTGGTGAAATTCCTTCCCTTGTTCTGTCAGCCAGCAACTAACCTGAATCCATAGCAGCATAGTGGCAAGAATCACTAGACCAAGAGAGACCAAGTATTGAGTTAATGAATAATAGCTACAAATAAAGGCATGTAGGTAGCAAATGCAACTGGGTACCTTATAAATTATTGTTCTTTATAATAGCAGCATTGGGCTATTATAAAGGGCTGATATTAGCATGGTTGCTATTAGCATGTCCAACCCTTGTTAATCAGCAGGAGGCTAACTGACCAAAGGGCTAAAATGGCAGATGGCAATATGGACAACCCTCCCCTCACTTGTCCTGTGAGTTTAGCTAACTTCTGCTGACTCTCCTGAACTTCCCAGCCCCATTACAGGCACAAAGAGCATGCCCTTGTTTTGCTGACTGACTACTTGGGAAGGACTAGTAGATTCATATAGAGGCACTTCACGCTATAAAAGTAGTACTAAATTGGGCCAAGGGTCTATGTGAAGACTAATTTCATGCTGGGTGTCTTTGTACACCAAAGACTCTTGAAGCTGGTCTATTGATGGAAGGGTGTGGACAGTCACTTGACACAATTACAAGTAAAACCAGGTCAATACAAGAACAGGTGGATGGAAACAAACACACTGGATCTGTTCGTTTGCCACATGCTTTTGTTTGAATGTAGGTGTGATATCTATGCATATGTTAAATGTATGTACCAGTGGAACCAACCACACACACCATCTTTTTGTCTCTCTATAGTGGTAGAAAGTTTTGTCAAATATGGCAAGTTCATAGGATTTTCAAAGCAAGAGATGTTCAGAGGTGATTTGCCATTGCCTGCCTGAATGTAGCGACTCTGGACTTCCTTGGTGGTCTCCCATCCAAATACTAACCAGGCAGACTCAGCTTCCAAGATCTGATGATATTGGATTAGCCTGGGCCATTCAGATCAGAGCTTCTCTATATATAATATTCCTAAAACGTTCACACAGATACGTCTCCCAACAGGGCTGTTCATAGATACACCGAGCATTTCTCAGGACCATGTCTGAGAACCAATGTTCCCTCTAAGATGCAGAGTTCTGTGAGCAAAAATTCTACTTTGTGAGTAGTGGCATTAAAGTTGTGAGCTGCTGCATAAATTAGTGTGCTCTGGAGTCATCCTAAGCGAAGCCAAAAATGTGTGCCTTTGACCTACTATGGGAGTGCACTGCACTGAGCCCCTTGCTGCCAGTCTTTTCCCTGCCACCTGCCATCTTCACGAATCTCCTCAACCCAGAGCCCCCCAAAGCTCTGGCTCTGGACAAGCTGACAGAGAAGAAGCAGACAAAACCCCAGAGAACAAAAGTCAGTACCATACTGGTGTAGGGGAGTAACTAAGGATATTTTTCATTACTGAAAAATATTTTTCATTACTGAAAAATGGCTGCCATTAAAGTAACCGTTAGCAACCCCCTGGTCTGACAGTGCCACCCTAGGCAGGTCTACCAAGAATCCTACTCAGATGTATTTGCTTACTCCAAATAAAGTATTCTTCGGATGGCACTGTGAGACCACAGTCCTATAGTATATGCTTGAAATGTACTAGAAACTGAAGTATCTGGGGTTTACCACTGATTAAGCATCTATAGGATCATACAATATGATCAGAATTATAAGTGTAGCCTCTTGGCAAAACCAAAAGACTTGGCCCATCTCCAAGAGATTACTGAGTCATCTGCATGATGTGAATATGCAGAGAAAGGCCAAACGCATACATGCACCACCCTGTGATCAGCAGTGTACAGAAAGCAGTATGACACACAGACATGGACATTTCCTCTGCTCATTTGCACCATGAAAAGAACTTGACAATCACCTGGAGGCAGGGAGTGAGGCCAGCACACTTGTCCCTACTCCTTCTCCCCATGCTAAAGTTGCCAGGTTCAACTCAGAAAATACCTGGGGTCTTTGGGGGTGGAGCCAGGAGACTTTCCTGTTCCCTAAAATAAATAAATAAAAATACAGCAGTGCCAATCCCCTGAATATAGTTTTCATTTCCTTTCTCCCCAGCAGCTGCCTACACTTTCACTAAATTAAATTAAACATATATACTCATAAAGCAGCCAAAATAAATGCTGTTTGCAAGCCCACACTTTTGTGATCTCACTGGGTCAATTTACTCATAGAAGTTGCTGAATGTAACCATCTGCTGTATTTCTAACTTCTTCAGAATAACACAGGAAACAAAAGGTTTTAATTTACTCTTTACCATGCAAATGACTTCTGAAAGGAATGTAAAACAAATGCAGGGACTGGGATGGCTTCTCTTCCTTTCTCACAGCTTCACAGACTCACTGAGAACAGCCAGGAGGCTCTGCCAACTCACCCCACCCCCATTCATCCTTGCTCCTATTGAAATTTAAAGGCACACACACCTTCCAAGTTTTCGAGATTCTTCTAAGCCTTCCAAAGTGAAAGGCACATTGTGGCTGTTGGAGTGGGGCTTCTCCCCACTGGCCAGCTGGCTGACAATGGGGAGGAGCCTGCAAAACTGGGGATCACCCTCTGAGACCTGGGAACTGGCAAGCCTACATTCGGTGAGTCAATGCACAGATCAATTGTCTGTACAGGGCTTTGGAGACTTCACAAAGCATTGCTTCCAGATTGTGAGACCTGTTTGTGCAACCAGAAGGACTAGAAACTTGGAAAATGTAATTTGAGACTTTCTCATATTACTTCTGTGCCGAAATTCCAAACTTTTTTTGCATGCAAAAATTTCAAATATACACAGGACTGAACAAAAACATCTTAGAGACAGGATAACCTTTATTTGTCTATTTGAGGTCTCTTTCACAAAATGGTTTCCTATACAATCAGAACTGTAGGGAAAGCCAGAAATCTTTATCCCCAGGACATTCAGGTAGATGCACAACCTGTGCTGATCCCCACATTATTAGGTAGACTAGCAGAAACCAGGGACTGGGATGGCAGCTAAAATAATCAGAAGTGTCCTGATATTAGGCACTCATTATCACCATTAGAAAGCAAGATACAGAGAATTAGCCTTCTATGCTAATTCCCAACATGAAGAACAGCACTAAAAAGAGCCTTTAAATGCTTATGGCTCAGCACTGTACAAGCTAAAATCTAATTGTAATTCTGACAGGATCTGTCCTTTTGCTTTTACTTGCTTAAGGGAGCAAGAGGTATTCTAAACATACTAACTTAAGGAGCCCCTTTCACTGTATATAACAAAATTAACAATTTATTCACACCCTGATTGAATCCTTCCTTATTTAGATGTCACAACAGATTTTCACAGTCTGTAAGGGGAAAGCCTTACCAATGTTAATATTGTGACAGATGAGACACCTAAAAGCAAATGAATCATAATTGGTGACAATTAGAAATAACTTGGTATGAAAATAGACTATTGCTTGCCACGGTGAACAGGGGGGCTTTCCTTGTTGGATGATGCAAAGGACTCCAGAGAAGGCTCTTGGTCACATAGACAAGACTATAACATTGATTCCACTCTAGTGCTTTCATTCATACATTACTGCTCAATTAACATTTAAGAGCCTTTACGCTTTTCTGGCAAATGGGACTTTCTCTCTTTTCAGTGTTACTTTCACTGAGTGCTACACAGTGTTGATAAGCTGGCAGAAATCAGGCATTTCACCATTTTCATTCATTAGGGACAATCTATTTGGAAACTTCTTGCATTGAAATTAGCAGAGGTGTTTCAGAACATTTGGGCTAGTGCACCTTCCATTCAGCTCAATGCAAGTTTGTGAAGGAGCAGTTACCTGCAGATCCCATCCTAGATCTCTTCCCAACCACACCCAAATATTCCCTTCTTTAATTTTTAATATTTTTTGCATCTCCATACTGAGATTATTAGAATATTTTTTATTTAACATGATCTGGTATTGGGCTCCCCTTGGAGTTTGGTGGTTCTGTGCCACTCACTCTCATACAAATTTTCTTTGACGTGTGGAACACAATGCATGACAAGTTCTCACTCATGTTTCAAAGCTCGCTTGCTCTTTGCAGAGCTATTTGTTATTGTCTCCGCCATCACAAGTTTAAAAAAGGAAAGTTAATTAAATATGGAACAAGACTGAGCAACATCTTTTAAACCATCATGTTATTAGAACTGGATTCCTCAGAGAGCTGCTTAAAAGGGGTTTGAGAACAATGACTGTTCAATCAGATATTTATGGGCATAGTTATGTAAACACACTCTTTATTGTCTATGTATATTTAATATAATTATCAGTTTTGTACTCAAACTCTCTGGAGACCCAACAAATCACAGTGTCGCTTTGAAAATGTCAACAGAAAAGACAATTATTATGCTCTCAAATATTCATAAATTATATTTAAAAGTCCTGTAAAATGTATCATATGAAACAGAGTTCTTTGCAGTAACTGTATAATTACTGTATTTCTTTGATTTAAATTCATATGGAGAATTCCACTAGAAAAACTTCAGAGACATAAGAGATGGCTGATCATAGCTCAGTGAGATCATAAGCATTCTGGACAAATGAAGAATTGCTATTAAAAATAATGTGTTTATAATAACCCTTGTTTCCAGTAGTAACTGAAATTTTGGTTTTGTCAAATATATACATCCTTTTTCTCCCCCTTTCTAGTATTGTTTTTAAAATGATTGCCTAAGGACAATAAATATTTACTTACATGAACTTGCATAAGATTTGGAGCTCAATTTCTTAGTACTACTAAATGACATAGGTCAATGCTGTCGTTCATTTGTATATCAGGAAGATTACATTGGGCACTGGATCTAAACTGTTTTTGCTGTTATTTGTCATTCACTTGTGGCATTTTCCAAGTGCAACTAAAATAAAGGTATAGAAATGGCAGGTTTTCATTTGACAAGGGATAACTTCTGTTCATTTTTCATCTTGGTTGAACTTTGCACTCATCATATATGTATAAGTAATTGTGATTTAATAACTATCCAGGTGTATTTATATATGATGTCACTTCTGCTGTTTCAGGACTTCAGATTCTCTCAATCTAGTACACAGGATACAGTATGTAAGGGTATATATAGCTTAAAACCAGTTCCAAAAGTCTTCTTCCAGGCTGTGCCCAGAAAGTGTGGATACGTCCCATTTATAAGGACATTTCCCAGACCCCTGGTTGGTCACAACAGTGCTGAGCAGGAAGCAGTCCTATAGTCATGATTTTAATTCAACCAGGGGCAAACTTAGTGATTCTGTGACCCTTGGCAAAAATCCAAGATGGGGTCCCAGAATCACTGACACTCCACTGCTATCCCCACTATGAGAGGGTGCATTCACACTACACTACACTAAATAATGTGTTTTTCAACTGGATTTTTCCTGTGTAAGAATAGCAAAAATCCAGTGGCAAAACACATAATTTAGTGTAGCACCCAGAGCCAAGCAATGGGAGACCCTCATTCTGTGTGATATGGGCAGGAGCCACCATTTCCTCTGAAGCCAGCTGACCAATCCCAGATGCAGCAGGCATGAATTCCAGTAGAAGCCTGCTCTTCTTATTTCTTCTCTCTCCTTTGGGAGGTGGGTGAGACTGTGAGTGAATGGGGCCCCTTCAAGCATGAAGCCCAGCGCAGCTACTCTGTTGCCCATTGGCTAAGGCCACCTGTGACAGGGCCCTTCTAAGGGGATCCACAAAGCCTCTTATGATTTTGGGGGACCAGATTTGTTTTGAACTGTAAAGCTTCCCCTCAGTTACAAGATGTTCTTAGGGTAGCAAGTATAAAAATTTTAGTTTGTTTTGAACTGTAAACCTTCCCCTCAGTTACAAGATGTTCTTAGGGTAGCAAGTATAAAACTTTGGGTTCATTGTCATGGCATAAGTGAGCAAGAAGAACACAGAGATCAGTGAGGCAGGGGCTGTATGCAAATAACAAGATTTATTCATTTACAGATTGGTATCAAGGAACAGATCAACAGCCCAGGTCTCCAAACAATCAAAGGAAAAACCTGGCTGAGGCATATAAATTTCATCTAGGTATGGTTTCAGAGCATGGTTTGAATTCTGTTTATTGTTCAAAGGCACAAACAGGCTTTCATTGATATGCCACTATGCTGGATCCTTTCCACACACAGGATTCAACACACACCAACATGCCCTTTCCCAAGAGTCAGAATAAATGGGACAAGGTCTACTCATCACCAGAGACAGGCTCATTTATTTATCTATCATATTTGTCTCGCCCTCCCCTGCAAGCAGTCTCAGGGTGGGTTACAACAGAATAAAACAATTAAAAACAACACAATATCCTTGGAATAAAACAATTTAAAACATCACAATATCCTCAATACCCCAAATCCACAAGATAGCAATTGTCTTCTCAAAATGTGACCAAAGTACGGTAGCTTCAGTTAAGCCACTCTGTCACTCTACCAGGCAGAGCTACCCTTCAAACTGCTGGCTCTCTTGCTGAGGCAGACCTGAATTGACACAGCTGCTGTGCTTCCCCCAACATTCCATCTCTCCTCTGAAAGATGATTGAATATTGGAGCAGCACTCCCATAGGGTCAGGGATGAAACAGCTGAGTGGCTGTTTTTCCTTTCAGGGACAGGACAGTCCATCACACCCCCTCATGACCACAGATGAACACACAGGAAGCTGCCTTATAAGAGCCTTGGTCCATCAAGGTCAGTACCTTTAACTGTTGTGGTTTTAATTAATTTATTTGAATGTATTTGATTGTATTTTATTGTATAATGTATTTATCGTCATCATGGCAAATGCCATGTCTGTGAGCTGCCCTGAGCCTGCCTCGGCGGGGAGGGCGGGATATAAATAAAAGTTGTTGTTGTTGTTGTTGTTGTTATTATTATTATTATTATTATTATTATTATTATTATTATTATTATTATTATTATTATTACGGTCTACTCCAACTGGCAGCAGCTCTTCAGCATCTCAGGCAGAGGTTTTTCACATTACCTACTGCCTGGCCCTTTTTTTACTGGGGGTGCTGGGGATTGAACCATGGACCTTCTGCTGCTGAGCAGAGACCCTTCCACTGAGCCACAGCCCCTCCCCCATGAATTCAACTGAACTTATAACTGATGTTACCTTATTAAGAGCAATCAGATCTTTAGAGACTGACTTGTCAATTGAGAACACAAGTCTTACAAATATTTTCCAAAATAGGAAGGATACCCAGCTGCATTCTCATGACACTTCTAGTACTTCTAGTACTAAGTTGGTCCTCTTGTTTTTTATTAAACATCTTTTCAACTGAATAGAATTCAGCCACTTCCAACTTAATTAGAATTCATCCATAATCTTTTATTGTTGTCGCTGTCTTTTATTTCAAAGGACTTCTTGTCCCCTTATGAGCCCAAACATCTTAGTGTAGCTACCACTGGGAAAGTGAATAAGGTGGGGTATTAAGCAGAGCCCTAATCCCATGAAATTTCTACCAGAGAGAGCTTGATCTATATTCTCAGCCCCAACATCCAAGATTTTTCTATTAAGAAAAAATATTTAAGGAAAATGTCATTCTTATGATGACATAAGAATAATGTACTTTGGTTATTGTGATTTGAATTAATGGTTTTATAGCTTTTCCTAGCTGCTGCGTACTGAAGTGGTTCTGTAAAGAAGCCCTAAATTTTAGGAATGCTATATAGGAAAGCCTGGTATGATATCCTGATGGAAATTTTGCTACCACCATGATTTTGCAGGTTTTTATTTCTTCCTAGTTGTATTAAATTTTGATTTCTTCTTTGGATGTTCACCTTCAAAAGATCTTTAACATTTATATTTCAGATTTAGGTCACTTCACTGTGTTTATAAGGGCCCCTTGTGTTGGTTACTGAGGAAGATTTTATTTTCCTTGGAAGTATTTGTTTGCAAATCCCAGGATATTGCAATGTTAAACAACCAGTGAATTTCTGTGTGTTTTGGCCCATCTACAACAGCATTTGTTTTGTCTGAATCTCACCTTGTCCCCAACATGTAATTTATTGTATTTGTGCCTTATATATCCATTGTTAAGTAATTTGTTTCCAGGATCCTCAAAGGGATTAGCTTATTTTGTCTAGCATTTATATGGGCAATGTCACCTACTGTCCTCTGTGTCACACATATATTGATGACTTTCATATTGACTGTGGCCAAAGGCTCCTGTGTACTCACTGAAAGTTCATGATAGGTTGCTCCAGCATCATTCCTGGTCTCATTCTCAGAGTGCCCAGTTGAAAATCTGCTGAAATAACAATTTCACTAATGAAACTTTCTGAGAAACAATTGCTTCCAATTGACTGAGAAACAATACGGAGCCCTTCCCCGTTGGTCAATGGCTTAGAGAATATACATCGTTCCCCTCCATACAAAGCACACTAATCACTGAAACCATTATGCTTGCTGCTGGTGTCCACAAATAGTGTATAGTATGATTAATAAAAGAGCTGACTAATCAGGAATGCAAAGCACCCTTTCCTCACTGAAGACTAAGACCGTTTTCGCACACAGCTTACCTTGCAGTCACAATCCTGTTCCCTCTGCAGTGTCTGTCGGATTTCCCACCATCTACGCCGGAGTTACAGAAAGTGCTGCGGCTTTTGCGTAGCAAATGTAAACTGGGTTTTAGTGGTTTCCGTTTGCTACGCAAAAGCCGCAGCACTTCCTGTAACTTCAACGCCGATGGTGGGAAATCTGACCGGATGCTGCAGAGGGAACAGGATTGTGACTGCGAGGTAAGCTGTGTGCGAAAACGGTCATTGTACTACGCCTTGCTCAAAGACACATGCTGTGTGTCTCTAGAGGAGAGCTCACAATCAGTTGTTAGTTGTCACTTGAAAACTTTGGAGCATAAGAATTTAAACATAAAGGTTATTTTGGACAAAATATGATTCTCTGTGTATTTTTGTCAGCATACAGTCTTTAACTATCATTGCAATTTTTTTTTAAAAAAAAAATACATATTGCTTACAATCAGGGCTTTTTCCACCTGGGGGAACATGGCGGAACTGAGTTCTGAAACCTCTTTGTGGAAACAAAATTCTCCCAAAAAAAAAAGTTTAAAAAATCATGGGGGGGGGCACTCATGTGTTTCTCCATTTCCCTCTTGAGACTTCTGGAACTTCTTTTTCTGGGGGGGGGGGTCCTGGTTACAATTAAGATGTCCCAATGATATTATGCCAATTTCCCAAGAATCCCAATCAGTGATTTCCATATCCATTATGAAGCCCCTTTGTACCCTGTCCCTCCAAGGAGCTCACACTGTCTTCCTTTCCCTCATTTATTTTTGTTCAGATGTATCACAAAACCCTGGTTTATGTTAACTCTGGTTTGTTTGTGAAACCAGCAGTGAGCTTGTGCATAATTACTGAACCCTGACTTGCACTGCCAATTCGTGGGCTTGCTTCATACAGCAAGACATATCTGTTTTGCTTTTATCACCACTGCAAGTAACAGAGGCATGGGAACAGTAACGCACCTTCTAAACAGGAGCTTTCTGTTCACATTCCTCCCAAAGCTGCCATTTCTCCTGCATTTTTCCTTGCTCCACCATCAGAGAGCTTTTTAAAGGTTTCAAAAAATGAATAATTGCTATCACAATTACCAGTTTTTTTAAATAGCCCTCTGGTGACAGAGAGGGGGAAATTACAACTCTGAGGGACTGACAACAGCAGAAGAAAGACACCAATGTGTACAGGATCTTTGCAGGGCAAGACAACATTCACACTTCTGTCCTGGCAGTGTCATAACACACTTGGACTGCGGTCTTTATTAAAACAAAGCAGCAAAGCATGGTGGAGAATATATGGTTACAACATGATAACATGACTTGAAGTGTAGATATAAGATGGTTAATCACATTGAAATTGATAAGGAAAAGTTGGTTGCACTGGGACAGTTCAAGAAGTTGTTACCAGAATAAAAAAAGGTGTCATCTACCACAATGCTTGGAGGCAGGGCTTTTTTTCTGGGGTGATATGGTGGAATGGAGTTCTGGAACCTCTGTGGAAACAAAATTCTCTAGAAATGTTTAAAAGGCCATGAGGGGCAACCATGTGTTTCTCCTTCATTTCCCTCTTGAGAGATCCAGCACCTCTTTTTCCAGAAAAAAATGGTGTCCCAATATTCCAAAAATTTGGGCCTGTGGCACCCACTCAGATACTTCTATTTACTACACAAATGAGGAAGAACACTGTAATGCTCTCTGTTATGTATGTGGACTAATGATAGATATTGACTATTGTGAATATTACTTCCAGGCTCATTGGAGCCATGAAAACTGAGCTTGGGGAATGGGGAACAATGGGCAGCTGGATCCAAATACCAGCTGCCCTACACCAATCACAGGGACCCAGCCAGTTTGAAGGATCCAATAATGTGCTTGCACGGGAACCCAGAGTTGTATATAATTGTGGCCCCATTGTCTGGTTCCTCAGTCTTGTAGTTCAGCCATCTACAATGCTGCCCTGATTAAAGAGCTTGTTATCACTACTGCCTCATCTCATCCATGCATATAACCCACTATATTATAGTGGCGATAAAGATGAGATCTGGATGAGTGAAGCCCAGAGCCTACTGGCATTGCCCAGAGCACGGAGCTCCAATTCTGCCGTGCAACCAGCACCACCACCCGACCTGACCATGGCTGCCACTTCCAGATCATACAGCTACCTTCCAGAATTTAACACGGCTCAGCCCAATCCTGAGTTAAATGACTCAAGTACCACCTCTTGGCCCAAAGAATTGGGGAAGATGAACCAGAGATGAAGAAGGCCATCTTGCTGAGTACCTGTGGCATCACCACCTTGAGGCTAGCAGAGAGCCTGTTCGCACCGGCAACATTTGAAACATCTTCCTACAACCAGATCATCAAGGTGCTGAACGGCCATTTTACACCTCAGCCAACCTGCCTCACCTGACAGCTGCAGTTACTTGACAGGAATCAACAGCCCAATGAAATCGTGGTGGACTACCTCGCTTTCCTGCACGAAATGGGCATGAAAGCAGAATATGGCACCCAACTAGATGACACTCTGCTCTTGAAATTTACAGCCTCCGGGACATGAAAGCCTGCCGGAAGATCGCAGCAGAGGCCAACCCCATCCTGAAAAAGGCCCTCCAGACAGCCACAGCAGCCAAAGATGCGAGCAAATAAAAAGACCGCCACCCTGATGCCAGCGCTCACCAGCTTCTGCCTTCCACAGCGTTGGATGACTCTGACAGAGGCGACACTCTCAAGCTACATCAGGTGAAGGCCACAGCCACCTGCGTTGGAACCAGCAGCCCCCATGACCTGCACCAGTTGTGGGGAGTCACACGAGCACCGCTCCTGCAAGTTCAAGGACACGGTCTGCCATGTGTGCAGAAAGGCAGGCCATCTGGCATGAGTTTGCCGCTCGAAGATGATGCGCCTGGGGCAGAGCAGCTCAATTAGCTCAATTAGCACCCATTTTATATATTTTATCTATTTTAAATTAATTTATTATACAACTGATATATTAAAATTGTTTACATTGTTTTATATGAATCATGGGATTTCCATGTCTGTTAGCCGCCCTGAGCCCGCTTCGGCGGGGGAGGGCGGGATATAAAAATAAAGTTATTATTATTATTATTAATGTGGCAGGAAAATGGCTACCGCCACAAGGTCGTGTTTGTGGACATTCAGGCGCTAACTACAATGGGGGATCAGGTATGTCATACCTTCCCCTGATAAGTTTAAGCTGACTGTGCTTATTGAAGGCAAGCCCTGCCAGATAGAAGTAGACTCGGAGGCAGACCAGACAGTCATCTCCACCCACACCTTCCGGCAGTTGTAACCAGGGGGGAATCCTGGCTACAGCCATTCCCATTTATGGTTCGCGATTTCCAAAAAAAAAGGGGGGGGGTTGCAGTGCTGGGGGTGCCGGCAGTGCATGTAAAATACAGACCATTCATGGGCAGGCTTCCCCTAATCATCATGGAAGGGGACCTATGCAGTCTGTTGGGACAGTCCTGGTTTGAAGCCCTGAGGATCCGGGTCACCGGGATACATCAAACCTTCACTAGGAGGGACTTCCAGACTGTGTGTGAGGAGTTCCCTGCCATTTTTGATGGTATGCTGGGAACATACACAGGTCCCCCAGTAACCCTAGATCTGAACCCCAATGTGCAGCCCATAAGGCTGAAGGCCAGGCAAGTGCCCCTGGCCCTTAGACCAAAAATAGAAGAAGAACTGAACCGTCTAGTGGCCCAGGGGGTTCTAGAGTTGGTTGCTAATGTGAAATGGGAGACCCCCATTGTGACCCCTGTCAAACTCAATGGAAGCGTCTGCATTTGTGCAGACTACAAATGCATGATAAACAAGGTTCTTCAAGGCCACGCATATCTGGTCCCCGTGGTCAGTCACATGCTGGCTTTCCTTGCTGGGGCAAAAATGTTTGGGAAGCTGGACTTGGCACAAGCTTATCAACAGCTTCCTATGGACGCCGCCACAGTGGAGGCCCAAACTATAGGGATGCACAGGGGGCCTTTCCAAGTGAAGTGGCTGCAGTTTGGGGTCAATGTGACCCTGGGGATCTTTCAGAACTTAATGGACTCTCTCCTTAAAGGTATCGCCGGGGTCCAACTGTTCTTCAATGTTGTGCTGATCGCCACAGCCACTGAAGACGAATTTGCTCTGCGCCTCCGGGCCGTGCTATAGCATTTCAATGGGGCAGGGCTCAAAGTTAAGAGGGAGAAGTATGTGCTGGGGGTGTCCACTATTGATTTCTTGGGGTAGATGTGGATGTGGATGGAATCCACCTGGTTAAGGATAAAATAAGGGCCATTTGCGAGGCACCTGCCCCCACCAACAAGGCCAAATTACAAGCATTTGTAAGCCTCCTCAATTTCAACCATGCCTTCCTTCCTCACAAGGCGGTGGTAGTGGAGCCCTTACATGGACTCTTGGACAAAAGGGCACCCTGGGTTTGGGGTCGCTGGCAAGCCGCTGCCTTTCAGGCAGTAAAAGACATTTTAACTTCCAACAACTTGCTGGCACACTTTGACGAGCAACTGCCTGTCATCCTGGCCTGTGACGCTTCTCCCTTTGGGGTGGAGGCGGTCTTGGCTCACATGCTACTGGACAGCTGGGAAGTTCCAGTAGCCTACTATTCTCGGACCTTACAAAAAGCTGAGCAGAATTACACACAGACTGGCAAAGAGGGCCTGACCATAGTAGCGGGGTTTAAAAAATTTCATGATTATTTGTATGGCTGGCCCTTCACCCTCCAGATGGACTACAAACCCCTGCTGGGCTTATTTGCTACCGACCAAACTCCACAAATGTTGTCTCCATGAGTCCTGCGGTGGTCCATCTTCCTTGCGGGCTACCAGTACGACCTTCAATACCACCCGGGGAAGGCCATGGGCCACGCCAATGCCCCGAGTCACTTTCTGCCGCCCTCCATGGATGCTGACCTGGCTCCGGCGCACCAGATCATGGCATTGGAGTCGCTGCTGGACTGCCCTGTGCACGCCAAGGACATTGCTGGCTGCTCCAGGAAGGACAAGATCCTCTCCCACGTTTTGGACTGAGTGTGGAGGGGATGGCTGACAAAATGGGTGGGGCCAGAATTTGTTGCATTTGCGTCCCACCGGGATGAATTGTCTGTTCACAAGGGGTGTCTGCTATGGGGAAGCAGGGTGGTGTTGTCTCCGGTGCTGCTGCAGCGTGTCCTCACAACTTTGCACAAAACCCATCCAGGAATTGTGTGCATGAAGGCACTGGGCCGCAGCTACATATGGAGGCAGGGATTGATGATGCCATTGAATCCTGGGTAGCCTGGCGCCATCTTTGCCAAGAAACATGCCCAGCCCTGCCAAGAGCCCCGGCCCATCAGTGGGAGTCCATACGCAAACCCTGGTCCCGCCTGCACCTAAACTTCGCGGGGCCCTTACAGGGGCAAATACTCTTTCTTATTGTGGACTCCTACTCAAAGTGGCTTGAGGTGATTCCGGTAGCTTCCACATCCACACAGGCCACCCTGGGTGCCCTGCGCAAGGTTTTGCCACTCATAGCTTGCCCAACACATTAGTCTCAGACAATGGGTTGGCCTTCACATCGGCCTTTAGGGTTTTTGCGGCCACAACTTAATAAAACACATAAGGTTGGCCCCCTTCCACCCAGCCACCAATGACCAAGCAGAAAGGATGGTGTGGGCGACCAAGGAATTGCTCTGCCGCATCATCCAGGGCGACTGGGAAGTCTGCCTAGCAGAGTGTCTCTTAGCACAATACTTCATTTCCAGTACAGTTACTGGCCGCAGTTCGGCCGAACTTCTAATGGGTTGATGGGTAGCCACACTCCTTGACCGCATGCACCTGGACTGCACTCCTGACCTACAAGATATGCAGAGGTGGTCAAGACTACCTGGGGGTTCGACACAGGGGACTTGGTGTTTGCTAAGAACTTCGGGGGGGGGGCGCCTGGATACCAGCACAGGTTTCCAAGGTACTAGGAACAGTCATGTATGAAGTAATCTCAAGAGGAGGGGTTCACTATGAGGTGACATGTTGACCAATTGCAGTCCCGGGAGGCACCGGAAGGCAGGAGTGGGGACAAGGGCCTGGATGACCCACCAACAGCACCAGCTCCAACCACCCACGAACAGGAAAAAGCAGAAACCCCAGCTGCCACAGCCCCAGCTACACCTGAGACCCAGGAAGAACGTGAACTGCCGCCAGCCTCCGAGGCCTTGGGAGAACATAACCCACCAGCTGAGGCAACCCGCATCACCTACCCCGCAGCAAGTCGCACCAGTTACAAGTCAGACCACTCCTCCAGCCACACCGGCACTAAGGTGGTTGACACAAGAGCACCGCAGGCCAGCGAGAGTATGCTGGATAGGGCTCGTGGACTAAGTGGGGAGGGATGTTATGTATGTGGACTAATTATAGATATTGACTATTGTGGGTATTACTGCCAGGCTCACTGGAGCCATGCAAACTGAGCTTGGGGAACAGGGAACAATGGGCAGCCAGATCCAAATACCGGCTGCCCTACACCAATCACAGGGACCCGGCCGGTTTGATGGATCCAATAACGTGCTTGCATGGGAACCCAGAGTTGTATATAGTTGTGGCCCCATTGGCTGATTCCTCAGTCTTGTAATTCAGCCATCTACAATGCTGCCCTTATTAACGAGCTTATCACTACCGCCTTGTCTCATCCATGCATAGAACCCACTATATTATACTGTCCTTATCCATGAGGGCATCTCTGCCCTGTTCAACTGATAAGGCTGCTTATTAACCTCCCCCTTCATCCCAGTTTTCCCTGAAAGGAGAAAAAAAGCCAAATGATGCTTGAGTGAATACCTATAGGCAGGATCAATTGTGCTGTCTAATGGCTACCAGTTCTCCACTTACTTCAGAACATAACAGGCTGTCAGGCTACAAGCTAAGATGGAATGGCAGGAAGCTAGAAAGTGACCTCCCCAGTTGGTCAGCAAGACTGAAAACTCAGGAGATTATATAACTTCTTATCTGCAGTAAGAACATGCCTGAAGTCTGCTATCATATGGGCACATTTGTCCTGAAAGGCCATATCTGAGTGATGATCTCAGCCCCAAGGGCAAATCAAGTGCTCTAGAGGAGCGTTGTAGCTCTACCTAGCCCAGGGTTGTGGCTCTACCTAGCCCACTCTTTAAATGGATCCACCTGGATTTTATGACACTCAAATTGTACTTTAATTGAAGTTAAGAAAAAAATAGTTTTCTTATTGAAAGTCCACTGTAGTTAGAGACCAGTGAAGGTGATAACTGAATCACATAAACAGCATTTCATATGCATAATTGCTAGTTCTGTGCTCCTGTAGTGGAGTGTTAGCTGTTTAAATAAATTGAAGTTAATTAGGAGTATTGGCTTGGAACTAAATCAGGACTCTTACACATCTGTGTTCCCATCCTGGAACAGAGGTGGTTTAAAAAGGGCCTCAAGCAATATGTTTTATTGTGTACCCTACTTAAAATGTGTATGTGTGTTCCCCCTGCAACCTAAATTGCTAAATAGCCAAGGCTATGACTTCAATATATACAAGGCAATTCCTAATCAGTTATAGAAATTGTCATAATTATTATTTTTTCTAAGCATTTCATATAATTTACTGTGAAATCTTATCCAGCATACCAAACAGATATTACAGACAATGGTTTGAGTTACGTGAAATCTCCAGTGTCCATGACATGTTGTGACATTAATCTTTGCATTAACAATGGCTTCACTAGACTCCTCTTAGGCTACCTGGGTTAGACATCTTCTTACCTTTTTGTTTGATTCAGATATGCTATGATTGAAGCCGACATTGCAAATTGTTTTTGATCACACCTTTTAGATGCCTTTCACCTCTATAACTTACTGTCAGCACTCTCCAGTTATTTGGCTAAAAATCTATCTGTAAAACAAACCCAAAACAGATAGGTTGTTTATAAATAGTAAATTTATATTAACTGTTATAAACTATATTAACTATTATCAAAAACCCATATTTCCCAATTTTCTTCTTAAATTATATTAACACTGATGAGAATTGCTATAATCTAGCCATATGAAAAAACCCTGCAATCATTGGCATAAATCCTATGTTTGTGGATGCTAAGTAATTACAAAATGAATGCATGTTATATTTTAAAAACAAAGAATAATAAGTTTCTGTAAAGGTTGCTTTACTTTCAGCTAAACATTAATTAGAACAACTATTTTATTGCTATCAATAGTTTATTGTAGGAATGTGCATCCAGATGCATCTGAGCTGAAAATATACCAGAAAAAAAATACTTTTTTAGGATTTTTATTCTGCATCCCAAATATATCTGGGATTTTTTTTTGTAAAAAACCAAAACCATTGTCCTGAAAAATCCCAGAAATATATGGGATTTACTGGGAAGATATGGGGACTGTTGAGTTTGCATTGCTACAGTGGTGCTGGTTCTGCTGGATATTCTGTACTTTGCAATTGGTTCTGCTGGGCTTGCAGAAATGTCCACCCACCCACCCCCAGTTTTTACTGCAGACATTTTCTGATTTGATTTTGGTTCTTTGTGGCTTGGCTTATCGGCTTGAGGTTCTATTGGGACTACTAGGTTCCACAATCATTCTGTTGAACTTTCATTGGTTCTCAGTGATTTCTACTTTCAGGGATGGTTTTCTGCCCTTTAAAAAGCTTGTGTGTGGGGGGGGTGTTTCTCTCCCCCACCCTACTTCATAGGAAACAATATAGAATGGCTGGGGACGCCCTGTTCAGATGCCCATAAATTGGACCCTTGGTCCAATTGACTTAAAACTTGGGGGCTATTAAAAGACAGGCACCTGTACCTTTAACTACCCCTCTCCCCAGCCACTTGGAATATTTTCCCTTAGGCAATAATGGACATTTTAAAAATTGGAAATAAAATAAAATGAAATAAAAAATACTAAGAGCTATACCCTTCTAAATTCATTCATTCCAATGGATTTAGAAGGGTATAACTCTGCTTAGGATAGCACTTCAGGAAAGAAGCATAAAGCAGATAGGTGGGGTAGAAGTATGGAAGAATTGTAGTTGCTGATCTTACCAGTTTCCCTACCCCAGGGAACTTGTTCCATCACCAGAAATCTGCCCACACTCAGACTAGCTCACCAACATATTAGATGTTAACCTATATCTAAACTTTCTAATTTTTATTGACATTCTGTTTGGATGCTACTTAATTAACCTTGATTGAGAGCTTACCATTACTGAACTGCTTCTAGAACAGCTTTTTAATGTTACATGCTTGTTGCCATGCCACAAAATTAAAAAAGAAATGTCCAGCTCACAAGAAGCCATTTCTGGATTTCTTCCAGCTGTAAGTAACAACAAAAGACTGAATGGAAGGAAAGAGCCAGTGCTGATCTGGCAGCAGCCAGTGGTTCCCCTAGTGCCACTGATCTGACTAGTATTTCATGTAAGGATGAAATATGGCATTTCCAAAAATAACACTTAAAGACTCCCTGGGTGGCAGTTAAGAAGGCACAATAGAAATCTGCAGAGGTCTATCCATTCCCCCAACATGAGATACAGAAAACGACATCTTTATTTTTCAGTTTGTATGCCCTAATCCACATTTTATTTAATAAAAATTGTATGCCCTAATCCACATTTAATTTAATACTTCTCCATAAAATGCAGGCTTTTACATTTTCGAGTCATATGATGACCCATTGCATTCTTAAAAAATGCAAAGCACTTAGCTACTTGCACCAATGCTTGCATACAGAAAAATTCTATTTAAATGGGGGTTGGATGGAGGAGAACTCAAATGGATCATATGATGACTTTAGGTCCAAAGTTGAAATCCTGCAGGTAGCAAGGTATTCTATATGAGAAGGACTAAGATAACCTTTACAAATAGCTGGTTTATGCAAATGTCAAAGAATAGCAGACTCTTCGCCGATGAATTTAAAGCTCCTATAGAGTGTCACTTTTTATGTCCATGTCGGCCAAGGCTGTGCCTTTAGTACATGGTTACAAGTACTGCAACCTGGCTATGTCACATACAAGGGGATACATTGCTCTGCCCACCTGTGTGGCATTCTGTTGGCCTTTTCAGTCCATATAATCTACATTGTTTGGCACCAGCGGAGTATGCAGAGCCTTTCCTCATTGCTCGAAGAAGTTCAGGGACAAACTGAAAAAAGTATGAGTGCTGGCAAATGTTGCTTTTCATCAAAACATGTTATACATTTTCAGAAAGGAACACACACATATTCATAGCCACTCAGAACTGCATTTAATCACCATACCTAAGTGGTATGCCTCTATGCCAGCCATGAAAATGAAGAAACCAAAGCCCTATTCACACATTCCAGTTAATACATTTGTTTGAAAGAAGGAACCAACATACATTCACTTTCCAAATACTGCTGGGGACCAGTACCTGCTACTCTAGGATTCAATTTATCTGCTGGCATTCCCCTAAACTGCTTCCCTCCATGTATCAAATTTCAAATGTATCCTGTTTGATATCTACACTGTTGCACTAACACCCACACACCCTGTATAAACATATTGTAAGTTCACATTTCTGCCCACCTTCTGGAAAAGCACAAACCATGCCTTGCATGGCAAGCTCCTTTACTGGGACAGAAGACATGCCATTTATTTTAAGCATGATCCACCTTCACTGGCTTTAAAAACACCTGACTAACCAGCTCAGACTTCCCCACCCTCCTTCTCCCTTCCAGCTCTGAACAGTTAGGGAGCAAAGGTGTATTTGCTAGCATGTACCTCATGCTGAAGAATACCTGAGATGCATAACCTTTGCAAAGAAAAATTGTTTTTCCTATGCAGAATGTAATTGTGCATAAGAGAGCTTTTCTTTGGTTGAATTCTACAGGAATGCAATGGTTTAAAGGGATCCAAAAAACCTGTAGATCCTTATGAAAACTCAAGTAGAGCTGAGCAGATCTATGATAGTTTAATGTGGCTGTTCTTGTTGGGATTCATGAGTCAAGCTAACCACCATCCATTTTTCATAAGGGAAAATGCACATGAAGCTGCTCAAAGCACTTTATAAAATCATGCTTTTGTAGTATGCTTTGAATGCTGCTGTGCTTTGGATGGACACAACACGTGAAAAGCACCAAACAAAACTGCACAAACAAACATTGACCGTTTTCGCACACAGCTTACCTCGTAGTCACAATCCTGTTCCCTCCGCAGCATCTGTCAGATTTCCCACCATCTGCGCCAGAGTTACAGGAAGTGCCGCGGCTTTTGCGTAGCAAACGTAAACTGGGTTTTAGTGGTTTACGTTTGCTATGCAAAAGGCGCGGCACTTCCTGTAACTTCGACGCAGATGGTGGGAAATCCGACCGGACGCTGCGGAGGGAACAGGATTGTGACTGCAAGGTAAGCTGTGTGCGAAAACGGTCATTACTTCCTCATCAAAGTCTAAAGAGACTTTAGCAAAATGTGTACATTTTCTGCCCACCCCCATCCCAGCAGTGAAAGCAAGATATCCTCATCAAATTAGCTAACAGAAAAATTCAGATCCTTTTTCTAATGATCATCTAGAAAACAAAGGCAAGGGAAAACAACAACAGGATCTTCACTGAGCTTTAATTGTAAATAGAAGTGCACCCTGAGATGGCAGTCTGGAATCACCCACCCAATTTACTGATGGGTAATGTTTGCAATCAGGTTTGCCAATGAAAGTAGTTTAGTTACTCCAGTCACTGACTATAAAAGCAAGATGCTGGTAGCACATAAACAGACATGTAAACCAGCAGGAAAGCAGAGTTTCCCTGTACTTGAAGCACTGGAGTTGGCAAGGAAACAAATTGACACAGGATAATGAAAGCAATGCTCAGTTACTTTACAAACCTTCCATTTGTTGGACTAGAGTGCACATATGTTCATACATGGAAATACATTCCATTTTTATTGCTGTTGCATGTGAGGAGCTGAGAATTAGAGAGCCGTTTGTTTTAAAAAACCTGACCATGCTGAAGAGGCTGGTTTTGTTAATGCTTACAAAATAACCAAATTATATAATGTTCCTATATGCCTACTAAGTATCTGGCTAAGAAATATCAGCTCCTGCTGCAGATACATACATAATTTGATGAATACCTAGTTTGGATTCTTTGCCTAATACAGTATTGATCACTTAATCAAGGTTCAGAGATTTGAAATGGATTGTGGGCACTTAAGTGCTTATGACCCCTTCCATCCTCAGCCTCCTCTTGAGCAAATTCCCTCTCCTTTTCCTTGCAGCATTGACACTACTCATGGTTAACAGCATATCGGGGAGACTTAGCTGATTTTAGGGAGTGGAGCATAGACTTTGCATGAGAAAGATCCCAAGCTCAACCCCCAGCACTGACAGCTGAAGGATCTAATGCAACAGGCATGGGGACGACACATGTTTCTGCTTGAAACGTGATGAACTGCTGCCAGAGTTGACAACGCTGAGATAGATAGACCAACGGCCTGATTTCGGGGATTGCCTGCTCTGGCTTGACAAGTTCCTGAAAATTTAGAGGCAAAGCCTAGGGAAGGCAGAATTTGGGGAGGGAAAGGAGACTGGTGGTGATATGAGCCCATAGAGTCTACTCCCCAAAGCAGCCATTTTCTTCGGGAAAATTGATCATTATTGTCTGGAGATTAGCCATAATTCTAGAAGATCTCCAGTCATCACCTGTAGGTTGGCAATCCTACTTTGGCATGATGCTGTTTCATATTTGTTAATATTTAACATTAATAAAGATGTTTTAGACAAATTCAAAACAGCAGGTTTTGAAGTTTATCTAGAAAACCTGGTTAGTTTTTTATTTTAAAGGTTTAGAAGTCTGTCTTTTTTCCAACAAGTTGGGACCCAGTTAGCAAATAAAACATGCAAAAAGAGATCACAAGACTAAAACATTCTCCAAAAATAAATTATAGATTCAGCCAGAAAAATAAATAATAGTAAGTAAGACTCATAAAAGTAATCTTGTTAATGCAAGGAGTTCAGCCATTTGTGTTTTTTTTAAAAAAAAAAAACCTTGGGTCAAGGGGTAGTGGAAGAAATAGAATAAACGGAACCACTGTTAAAAAGAATTACAAGATAATATTTACGCTCTGAAAGCTCTGATGTAACACACACTGATTAAGACTCTTTTTTCAAGTTACAAAGCAGAAAAGAACATGAAATGATATGAAAGTCACCTCTTACTTCTGAGTATGCTGAGGATCAAAGCTGCTTTCTAAATATGAAACCTTTGTTCTAGCTTCTAGGATAACACCAGCTAGAATAAAGTCCTAGCAGATCTGCCTTTCTGGCCACCCCTTGAGAAACACCCTCCCATCACTTTCACTACTTAATTCCTCCTCCTGATCTCCCTGTGAATTCCCCATATCCAATGGGGTAGCCAGGAAGAGAGGACTTGAGGATGTCAGAGGTCAGTCTGGATTCATTTTACAAATACTTGTTGCTTTCCATGACAGCACATGTTTTCTCTTCCCTCTGAACAGCAGTTCTCCAGAGACCTCTTTGATACCCTTCCAACCAACTACACTACTTCCCCTTCCCCTTTAGTATTCTTTTCACTTGTAGCCATTTCTGCTTCTCTTGCCATTACCCTCTTACACATGTGTTTGTTTTTAGCAATGTATTTGTTCCCTACCCTGTTCTTGATGGGCTTCAGCCCTGCTCTGGATAAATGGAAAGAGTAGCAGGAACTTCTTCTCACCCCAGCAGATGAGCAGTGTTCAAGCACTGTTGGAGGCAGAAGCCCAGCTGACAGCAGGAGCACCACATGAACACACTAAGGTTGCCAGGTCTGAATCAAGAAATATCTGGGGACTTCAGGGGTGGAGCCAGAAGACTTTGGGGGTGGAGCCAGGATCAAGGGTGTGTCAAGCACAATTGAATTCCAATGGGAGTTCTGACAATTACATTTAATAGGACCTCATGCCTTTAAAATGCCTTCCCTCCATTTGGAAATAATGAGAGATAGAGACACCTTTTTTGGGGGGCTCATAGAACTGGACACTCTGGTCCAATCTTTTTGAAACTTGGGGGGGGGGGGGGTTTGAGGAGAGGCACCGGATGCTGTGCTGAAATTTTGGTGCCTCTACTTTGAAAAAAAAACAGTCCCCCACAGAGCCCCACGGATCAGTTCTTCATAGGGTATAATAGAGTGCCCTACAGACATTTCTCTCTCCCACCCTGTTTTCTGATAACCCTGAAGCCTCCAAACTGGGGGATCCCCTGCCCCCAACTGGGGATTGGCAACCCTATGTACATCCTAGATGCATTCCCTGTCCTCCCACAACATACTGTTGCATTAATTCACGTTGCCGGGGGGGGGGCGGAATCTGTAAGCCCCCCAGGCAACAGATTGATAAATTTACACCAATTTGGAAAGCCAGGTTTTACTGGTCAAAAGGTTTCCAAAGACACATTTGTCATACAGCATAGGTGACCAGTGTTTGTGTAATGCACCTCAGTTCTTTGAAGATGATCCTTAATGCTCAGGATTTTGAATGTTCCTGTTCATACTACCAACTCTGTATATGGTTTGATGCTGCTATTGCCCTTACAATTCTGAATTTTTTAAAATGTTTTTATTTCCCTGCTGCCACTTTTTAAATTTATTGATGTATTTATTTAATTTCATTTATATTCGGCCCTCCCTGTCAAAGCAGGCTCAGGGTAGCAAACCAGTTAAAACTATTATAGTAACACTAGTAATAACATTGTAATACTATAATGTTAAAAGTACTATATTGGTGACAGCAGCGCAGCAAATCACCTTCAGATATTAAACATCCATATCCTCAAGGTATGAATTGAAGGGCCAGGCTCCATAGTCACTAGTTTGATTTGGTTCAGGCAGAGCTTCCAGATTAGTGATCGAAAGCTTGGTGGAAGAGCTAAATCTTACAGGCCCTGTGAAAATGTAGACAATCCTGCAGGGCCCTAATATCCTTGGGGAGCTCATTCTACCTGGGTGGGGCCACAACTGAGAAGGCCCTTGCTCAAGTTGCAGCCAGCCTGACCTCTGTAGGAGCAGGGATTGAAAGAAGATTTTGAGATCCAGACCATAGTACTCTCTGGGGAATATATGGGGAAAGGCAGTCCCATATGTATGCAGGTCTCTGGCCATATAGGGCTTTAAAGGTAAGAACCTGCACCTTGAAATGAATCTGGTATGCAATAAGTAACCAGTGTGATGCTTTCAGCACAGCTGAATGTGTTCCTGCAAGGAGAGCCCCAATAACAGCCTGGCTGTAGCATTCTACACAGTGGCGTAGCTAGGGCTTTGGGGGCCCGGGGCCCAAGATTTATGTGGGCCCCCCTATGTGTGTGTGTGCACGCCTCCAGAAACAGGATATGATGTCACTTCCAGTGATGTCACTTCCGCAAGATGGCCACCACTTGCGAGGGAGCCCTGCTGGAAACAGGAAGTGATGTGACTTCCCTCATTTGCATATCAGAAAAGAAACAAATTTGCATAGTTGTAAATGAGAAGTGTTTCTTTCTCTGTGGGGTGTTTAGCAGCTTGTCAGAGAGCATCAGCGGGAGATGGGTGTCTGGTTGTGCCTACCAAGATGGCTGAAGCAGCATGCCTACCAGCGGGGAAGGCACCAACAATGTCTGTGCAGTTGCCTGGGCCAGTCCCATGCAACACTTGTGCAAAAAGCCAGTGTGGTGTAGCGGTTAGGATGTCAGAGCGAGATCTCAGAGACTCAGGTTCAAATCTGCACTCTAAAAAAAGCACATACAGGTTCCTGTTTCCAACCAGCAAACAGGAACTGAGGTGAACCATCAGGTGTCCCTATGAAAGGAGGAAAGATGGTATGGTATATAGCCTGATCTTGTTGGATCACAGAAGGTAAGCAGGGCTGGTATTTGGATGGGAGACCACCAAGGAAGGCTGCAGAGGAAGGCAATGGCAAACCTCCTCTGCTTCTCACTTGCTTCAAAAGCCTCTTGCTGGGGTCACCATAAGTCCATGGCATAGCCCAATCTTGCCAAGTCTTGGAAGCTCTGTAGCTAGGGGCCAGGAGGGGGGGGGCCATCTAAAGAGGGGCCTTTCAAATCATGCAGGAGGCTGGTGAGTCCACCAATCAGCTGATTTGTGGGCCCTATAAATGGCATGGGAGGGGCAGTGGCTGCTCCTGGGTGCCTCTCCTGCATGATTTAAATCATGCAGGAGGGGGAAGAATGGGGGGTGAGCACCCCCCCAAAAAAAACCCTGTCAGGGGGGCAGGCCCCGTGGGTCCCTGGTTGGCTACGGGGCTGCTTGGAAGCTAAGCAGCGTTGGTACTTGGATGGGAGACCACTAGGAAAGGCGCAGCAGAGGAAAGCCATGGCAAATCCACTTCTGCTTCTCATTTGCCTTGATATCCCCCCCTCTGGGGACACCATAAATCAATTGACAGCACATACATATATATGTACTAAGCCTGCATTAAACACAGTTAGGTACACCAAAGATTGCAGGTCCCAAAGTATGGAGGATTCACAGTCTCTTGTATGACACTGAAGAAACAAACGCCAGGGGGACTCCCTCACACTTCCTGCAATTTGTCATTTTTTCTTAAAATGGAGATGAGCAGGGCATGCTGTACTCTGGAAGGACCTCGCTGGGGTGACTGACAGCAAGCTTTAGATTGCTGAAGGGTTTCCTAGGGTTGCCACCTCCTGTCTTAAAACTTCATGGAGATTTAGAAGTGGAGCTTGGGGAGAGCAAAGTTTGAGGTGGGGAAACACCATGATGGCATGCAGCCCACCCTCCAAACCAGCCATTTTCTCCAGTGGAACCAATCTCTGTTGCCTGTTGTAATTCTAGGGAAATCTCCAGGTTACACTGAAGACTGGCAACCGTGGCCTTCCTTCTCTTTCCAAAGAGGCAATGGAATCATCAGCCAGAACACACTGAGATGAAACTTTGAACACACCCAGAAATCCCCATCTCATTGGAAATGAAAGCTTGGGCTTGCTAGGCCTGTTTTGCTTTGAAAGCAGTCCTGTCATTCCAAAGTCGTCTGGGGGTCCTGGTAAAGAAAAAAAAAAGTAAAGGTAGTCCCCTGTGCAAGCACCAGTAGTTTCCGACTCTGTGGTGACGTTGCTTTCACAACGTTTTCACAGAAGACTTTTTACGGGGTGGTTTGCCATTGCCTTCCCAGTCATCTACACTTCCCCCCTCCCCCAGCAAGCTGGGTACTCATTTTACCAACCTCAGAAGGATGGAAGACTGAGTCAACCTGAGCCGGCTACTTGAACCAGCTTCCACTGGGATTGAACTCAAGTCATGAGCAGAGGGTTCTAACTGCAGTACTGCAGCTTTACCACTCTACACCATGGGGCTCTGGGGGTCCTTGTAAGAAAGCCCTAATGCCTCTGTTTTTTCTTGGGTACAAGATTCTCTGATTTTTTAATGCCATCTTTCCTCCCTCCCTCCCCCCACTCCACCCACCCCTGCCACTTTGCAAGGACACTGTCTGGAGGGGGAGGGATGGGGGTGTTGTTTTCGCTGCTCCCACCCCCACATGTGCTACCTGACACAGCCTTCTGCCTGCCTTGAGCTTTCTGGTTTAATATACAATTTTTTAAAGTCAAATTGCTAAAATGGTTCTACGTTTAAATATAGCATCGTGCAGAACAACTACCTCGCGTCAGGAAGAGGGTGAGAGGGAAGGGCGAGGAGAGAGTCTGGCTAGTACAGATTGCTCAAGTCATGAATATTCAAACAGGGAAGGAAAGCCAGACTTGGTATAGCAACTTCCCCCCTTCATAAAACTAGCATTGCTACATTTTCCAGTGTGGTGGCAAAAGGAAAGGGGCACATGCCCTCAGCTAGCAAAGGGTGGGATCAGCAGGGCTTCCTCTGCTGGATCACACCAGGAACAAACACAATAAATCCAGAGGAGGAAGTGCCCAATCGCAGATAGTTATGCTCATCACAATTCCTATTAGCAGCCTCGGCCTTTTGCGTCCTTTCCTGGTCCCATAAAAAAAAACTCACGTGGCTCTGCTGAGCATCATGTGGCATGCCAAAAAATCACATGTGGCTTCCAAGCCACCACAAGTATCCCTGTTATAGGGTTAAGCTGTAATTACTGCATCCAAGGCAGAGACTGTTGGACTCTGCATGCTACTGCTGCACCATTTCAGATTATTCCTCACTTAGAATTCTGCCAAGATAGAAGATGTCAAGGGATTTTTTTTTGGGGGGGGGGGCGGGGCAGGGAGATGTGCGACAGGTCTGAATAATGTCCAAATGATTTATGCTGTTGCAATCTGTACGGTGGAGGAAGGCAGCATGGTATAGCCTGGTTTCATCAGATCTCAGAAGCTAAGCAGGGCCAGTACTTGGATGGGAGACCACCTTGGAAAGCTCAGCAGAGGAAGGCAATGGTAAACTACCTGTGCTTCCCACTTTTCTTGAAAGCCCCTTGCTGGGGTCTCCATAAATAAGTTGTGACTTGATGGCACGTACATATGTAATCCATCTGATGTACTTTTACTACTGACGTGGCAGTCAGCCAAATCCTGGATCCAGATCTTCATATCTGCTCACATAGCCCTGAACAACTGCTCAGAAAATATCTGTGAAAACAAGTGGCTACTTTGGCAGTAATTTCCACCAGGGTCTGCAAAGAGCTCTGCCTAGATAAAAGGCTGCATGTTTCCAGGTCTGATGCCCTTGGGAAACTCCAAAGCTGCCCAGAGTGGCATTGCACAGGGGACAGAGCTGTGCAGATCACATCCTCAGCAAGAAGAACCAAGTGCACAAAGGTGGAGGATCTGGACCTGGACCCCAATAGTGAAAGGCAACGGCGCCTCGGGCCCCGGGGGCGCACGCGGGCGCTGAGGAGGCGCGTCCCGCCCGATGCCCGAGAAGGAGGCTGGTGCCTGCCTGCGCACACGCGCCTTCTGAGGCGAGGCGAGGGAGGAGAAAAAGCGACGCGCCGCCGCCTTTGCGTGAGACGGAGAGGGGGAAAAAAAGGGGGAGGGGAAGGGCACGAGGAGCCCCGATGTGCGCGCGCGCTCCCCGTCGCTGTCGGGTGCCGCGCCTCCATTCTTTTTCTCCCCCCCTCGCAGCGCAGCAAACACGGCGTCACGGCCATTGTTTGGGGGCCCCCCTTGCCAATGCGGGGACCCCCAGACCTGGGGCGGCCCGCTCCCCCCGCCCCCCCCCTCCCTACGCCACTGATTCTACACCAGTTGAAGCTTTCAGGTTTGAGACAAGGTCACCACCCCATGCCCCAGTTCAACACTGGGAATCCATGGTCCCACAATCCATGGCCCCGCTTGCATTTGGACTTTGCAGGGCCCTTCCTGGGACAGACGTTTTTCTTCATTGTGGATTCCTACTCTAAATGGTTAGAAGTATCCCCCATGGCATCTACTTCCTCTCGAGCCCAGTATAACAGCCTTCCTAGTTACTCTTTACCATGCTGTAACTCAATAAAGAGCTATGATAACTCAATAAAGAGCTACAAGCATAGACAGCTTCAAGAGGGGAATGGATAAGCATATGGACCAGAGGTCCATCAGTGGCTATTAGTTACAGCTTATTGTTGGAACTCTCTGTCTGGGGCCTGATCCAACATGACTTCTCTTATGTTCTCATGATCACTGCAACCATATCTCGCCTATGCATTGAACCCACTATATTATAGCCATACTTAAAAAATCATGGACACTGGTGCATTTTGAATGTTTGAATGAGCCCTATGTAGCTATTATAAGGTATTCCAAAAGAGAAAATGATCCTACAGGGGACATTGCTTTGCCTTGAGAATGGGTGCACACACACACACACACACAAAAAGAATGAGCAGTGAACATCCAAACAGCAATTGATTTTTTTAAAAAGGGTCAGAAATTCAACGGATAATTTCAAAAAAGAGACAACAGAGATTAATTTGAATCAGGAATTGCTGGGGTTCAGCTCAGAAACCCAGTTTCAGCATCCAGACATCAAATACCTTTACCCCTGAGCCTAGGAAACAGACTAAAAATCAGAAGACCTGCTTCCGTACAGTCTTGATTCTTAAAGGGAAAAAAAACCCAAAATAAATTAGCACTGAGTTAAAATTTGGTGATGCTAGAGTGGACAAAACCATGAGATCCATGAGATGTGTGGATATCTTGGGCAACTTTGCATAAGGAGAAGGAACTGAAAACAACAGAGAGAAAAGAGTTGAACAGACCAGAACATCCTCTCTCTCATCCATGACAAGCGCTCATTGATATTCCCTCCATCTTCTGAAACTGAGGCAGAAGCCCCTCTTCTTTCAGAGCTTTTCTGATTCCCTGAGAGCTATTTACTTGCCCCTTTAAAAGGAAAGTGAACAAAATTCAAGAAGTATTTTTTAAAAATATATAGGTTCACAAAATACAATGGTGGAATGTAAAATTCCCAATGTCATCATGACCACATTGAATTCCCTAAAGCCTTGGGCATGGTACCCAAACCTAGAATTGTCATGGACGGCGATGGAAAAGGAGACTTTGATAGCCTTGGAGCAGGCCATTACATCTCTTGCCTCATATTTTGAGTATCTGAAGCTGAAGATATTTTCAGAACCAAACATCTGACCCTTGTGAAGCTTGCCCAGTTTTTGCTGCTGTGTTCAGCTCTGTGTGTATCCTTCTCCCTGGCCTGTTTCTCACATGAAAGGGCTTTGTGACTCTTTGAAGGAAGACACCTCTATAAAAAGAAAGCCTGTTCCATTGTATTGTTAGCAGGAATCACAGAGCTTCAGCCTCACACATTGCTCAGCCAAGCAGCATTTCTTTTCTTTCGTTTCTCTTTAAAGCAGCAGCTTGTACTGCTTGAAAGTTCTGCGGTTTAGTTTGGAGTTCATTCATCCCTACAGAGAACTTGTTCTGCCAACCTCTACATACATGTCAGCCTAAATAGCAACAGATGTACAGTACCTTGGATGTATAAAATTTTCATAAAATATAACAAATGCTGTTTTTCCACTTGGGATGAGTCATTAACCATATGCTTGTGATATTACAGCTTTTTCTCCCCATATGAAGACCTAACTCAGACAGTATGGATTAAATTGGGCACAGAGAAAAGGGGCTCAAGAGAGGGAAGGTTCCTATGCCACTCCAGGCCCTTCAAACTCCAGTATCTTTCCCCATAAATACATGCATATCTGAGGAAGAAAGTCAGGTAGAAGAGGCATCTGGAGAGGTATACAATCTGGTCATTGCCAAATTCATGAAAATGCTTAATCTGGAGCCTGAGTCACAAACTCTGTTGTGACCCCTTAAGCCCCTCCTGCCCTTGCTGTATTAGGAGGGAATGTTAATCTCTGCTCTAACTGTGTTACAAAGAATGACAAAAGAGAACTGTGAGCAAGGACAAGATTGTTTACCTTGTACTGGTCAACACCCTATTTCCTATCTTCTAAATCACTGGTTTCTCAGACCAGTGCCTATTTCTTAATTTTGAAACCAGTCCCTGTCAACAGATGTATGAGCATGTTTCTGCCACATTTATTTCCTGTCTTCTACTACAGCCCACAGACAGATTTAATATGTAAATATAAGAGCACAGACAGGAAAGAGTGAATGCATTTTCACATTTTAATCCATCCTTTCTTCAGCAAGCTGCCATCCTTCATATGTCCTTACAACAACCCTGTGAGGCAGGTTAGGCTGACAGAGAGTGATTGACACAGGGGGAGTCAATGAACTTCAAAACAGTGGGAATTTAAACCTGGGTCTCCCCTGTCCCTGATACCATAATCATGATACCACACTGGTTTTGGTCTGTACTTAACTTTAATATCATAGAGCATATATGTAACCTCAAAGCAGACAAAACTCTGGAGAGCCACAACCCTGGAATCTAGCTTCCTGACCCAACTCTATCAGCATATGGTCATGTATACACATGGTATGCTAGTGGTTGTTGTCCCATTGTGCTTTTGTGCTTCAGTACAAAATACGGCTGTGCCTCAGGCATAATGCACCTGAGAGGTCCCACTGAGATAGTGCACCTTCACACTGCTGTCATTATGAGCTATCTCAGCATCAATCTGCCCGGCTTGTTGCCTTTTAAAGAAGAGCATTTAATTAAAAGTCTTTCAGGTAATTAGGAGATTGTGAAGTAGTTGCCCATATTACTTCCAGAATTTGAGAATGGCTGAAAGGTATCAGAGATACCTTTTGTATTTTCAGTCTTCTCCTAAAGTTCCATTATAATCTTCTTCATCAATCAGGAAACATATAATTATCCATGTATTTTCTGACAGAATTCCAACTCAGTTTACAGGTGACCTAAATGTTGACTCAATTCATACTGAGAACACTCGGTAGAAATAATAAGATGGACTTCCATGTGCACTAATTGATTTAAATGAGCAGGTCCAGTTAACAAAATTAAAACTGGCACATTTATTTATTTATTACAATCACTCTTAGGCCAGCTTCCTTCCACTCAAAGTGGTTTATGAAAATATTAACTACAAATGCTGTTGAACCATTTACCTCATTTTAAAAAATCAACTAATGGCTCCATGAAACTGTTCTGCTTTGCAGGCAGTCCTGAAAGATAGTGAATATGAAGCATGTCAGCACAGTCCAAAGAAGCGCAGGCCTGCCACAGGAAAAGCTGGAGCAGAAGTCAAAGCTGTTTTTACTTCCTTCAAAGAGGGGGAAGATTGCAGGACATGTGGAGTTCAAGGAAATGATAAACAGGACTATCCACAGCTGTTTCCACTTGCAAAAATGATATGGATGGGAACCCTGAAACTCTTCTTCCCCCTTGCAGCACTCACCAAGTGGAGGAGGATTTTATATGGTGAGTCCCCGTATGTATGAATGTATGTATGAGTGATGTCAGGGACTCCCCAACACAGCTTGTGTCCATTGCAATATATAGATAATGTCTTTGCTGAGAGGAGTGGAGGACCTAAGTGGACCTGTACAGGGAGAGGCAGTCCTACAGATACTTGAATCCCAGGCCATTACAAACTAATGTTGTGTGGGTTCATGGTGAAACAGAGAAGTCATGGCTCAGTGGCAGAGCATCTGTTTTACATGCAGAAAGTCCATGGTTCAATCCATGGCATCTCTAGTGAAAAGTCAAGTAATAGGTGATGTGAAGACCTCTGCCTGAGACAGCTGCCGCTACTCAGAGTAGCTTCTAGTTATCATGATAGACTAATTCTCCAATGAACTATAAGGGAAGTATTCACATGATTCAGCAAGCAAACAACTCATGAAACTCAGACCATATTTTAAAAGCTTCTGAAAAGGGAGTGGAATGTAACAAAATAAAAGTAGGTCAGTAGCAAATTAGGTCCATGCTGAACCTGTCTTATACCTGCTTTTTAATGTGGTTGAACCCTGCATCGTTCCATGTTCACACAACACAGTTCTGCTGCTAGTCCTTAGTGTTTGGGATCACCTGCACCTGTAATACAGCTGCTTTTAATGTAACTGAATATTGTCTGACATAATATTTTTTTCAGCTATTGTTGAAAAGTTGAAAAGTTTAATTGTTGCCTAAGTTCATTTCTGCTTTGTTTTATGAGTCTTGTGCTGAGTGATTATTATGCCAACGAAGAAGAACAAACTGTCATGGTCCCTTGTTGCCTACAGCTTTTAATTTAAGTAGACAGCTAGGAACCTTGGATTCACAACTTAAACAGATGGAAAGGCTTGAACAAAGAGGTGCATCTTTCAGCTTCTTCTAAATATGGCCCATGTTAAGTTGAAACATATTTTTATAGGAAGCAAATTCTAGAGGTGTTAGCTTAACTGTATTGTAAGCTTCACCCTTGGGGCAACTTCCAGACTTATAGAAGAGCAGGTTATATGGTAGTGAACACATTTTGATGGTAGATTAGGTGTGAATTCTTTTACTTTGGGATAACAGTGATACCTTCTCCAACATTTTTTTTTTTGCTAATATACTTTCTCGTAACTCAGTCCTAGAATCTTTACCCATCAATCTAAGACATAGCCTGAATGGGTTACCTGTGTAGGACTTGTCTATGGTCTATTGATCTGTCTAGGAAGAAGATGAGAAAGACACTAAATGAAACAGAAAGTGTGAAGGATGTTAGGATAGGACAAAACCTCAATCAGAAGTGAGAATACTTGTTGAGCAGATGGCTTTCTCAGTCTCAGACCCTGGAAACAATAGGAGGAAATTAACTATATGAACTGCTTTTTACTGCCCTTTCTCCAAGAATCTCAAGGCAGTGTAAATGGTTCTCTCTCCTTCATTTTATACTAATAACAACCTGCTGAGGTGGATTAGGTTGAGAAACAGTAAGTGATCACCCAGTGACCTTCATGGCTGAGGTTTAAAAAAAAAATCCCAAGATGAAGGTTACATTTTTTGTTGAGCCTCAGTTTGCATCTGAGCCATGCAGGCAATGGAAAGGGAATAGAATCATAGAGTTCGAAGGGATCTCTGAGGTCATCTAGTCCAACCCCCTGCACAATGCACAGGATCTTCATTGCTGCCAGATGGCCATCTAGCCTCTGTTTAGAAACCTCCAAGGAAGGAAAGCCCACCACCTCCCAAGGAAGCCTGTTCCACTGAGGAATCACTCTAATGGTCAGGAAGTTCTTCCTAATGTTTAGCCAGAAACTCTTTTGATTTAATTTCAACCCATTGGTTCTGGTCGTACCTAATGGGGCCACAGAAAACAATTCTACACCATCCTCTATATGACAGCCCTTCAAATACTTGAAGATGGTGATCATATCACCTCTCAGCCACCTCCTCTCCAGGCTAAACATCCCCAGCTCCTTCAACTTTTAAGAACATAAGAGAAGCCATGTTGGTTCAGGCCAATGGCCCATCCAGTCCAACACTCTGTGTCACACAGTGGCCAATACACACACACACACACACACACACACATACTGTGGCTAATAGCCACTGATGGACCTCTGCTCCATATTTTTATCCAATCCCCTCTTGAAGCTGGCTATGCTTGTAGCCGCCACCACCTCCTGTGGCAGTGAATTCTACATGTTAATCACCCTTTCCTCATAGGACTTGGTCTCCAGACCCCTCACCATCTTTGTTGCCCTCCTCTGAACCCATTCCAACTTGTCTATATCCTTCTTAAAATGTGGTGCCCAAAACTGAACACAATACTCCAGATGAGGTCTTACCAGAGCAGAGTAAAGCGATACCATCACATCACGTGATCTGGACACTATACTTCTGTTGATACAGCCCAAAATTGCATTTGCCTTTTTAGCCACCGCATCACACCACATCATGGAATAACTCTTCGATGTGCTATTTGGCCAGGACAGAGCCCTTATCTTCCCTGGATGGATGGCCATGAAGCAAACTGAGGCTGCACATGACTTCAGTTTCCATTTTATGGATGGAACAAGATGTGTGTTCTTTGTTTTCTCTGTTTGAGTTCTGAGAAGGGATTTGAACCAGTGTCTCCCCAGAACTAGCCCAACATGCTAACCACTACACCACACTATCTTAGTCCTCAGACCTATAAACACTTGAGGCACAACAGGTGGTCTCAACATCTCTTGTGCCAGTTGCCATCCTTTCCTGGTGGTGCTACACCGATATGTTTGGTCCTAAGCGAAAAGTGAACGTCCAATCATTATGTGGGGAAGGGTGTGTGAGCCCTTTAATGCATTCTTATGTTTTTTAAAAATCAGTTTGCTTGTGTTGATCTTATCTTTGAGCTGTCAAGATACCCAAATCAACATCCATCATGTCTACAATTATACATGCATGTAACAGGCTCTAACAGGAATTATAATGCTTCTAAATAGTCCTGGAGAAGCTACTATTTTTAAAAAAAGTCAAACCTTAATCAGTACTGATCAAATCATACTTAACATGCTCCCAATATTCCTACCCTGTAACAACTTCTTTCCCTCAAACAGTCTAACCTAGAAGGGGGACAGCACTTGCTTAATGTAAGAACCACAAAGAATAAGAACCATGTAAGAACCAAAATTGCTTAATGTAAGAACCACAAAGAATAAACATCAGATTCTCCAGGCTGCCAGTCAATGGGGTGATGGGAGCTTTGAGAGCCATGCAATATGTGTGAAAGAGCCACATGTGACTCCTGAGCCACAGTTTGGCCTCCCCTGGTCTAACCTTTTGATAATGCTAAGAAAATTGTTTCTTAAAAAAAATCAGTTCTTCTTATATACTGGGACAGTATATAAGTGCTGTCCCATTAAACAAGAATTTGTCAGGTATTGCCAGTGGGCTATCATACAATTACTGGAAATATTCCAGGTAGTCCTGTTGTAAGCACCTCTAGCAAAGAGACACTGGATCCCCAGCAGTTGTCATGCAAAATTATTCCCAATCCATTTCATTCTCATGAGTGTCATTGTCCTCATTCTCACCTTCATGAGAGGCAGAGATGGAAGAATGACAAACCAAGCACTTTTCTGACAGAGGAAGACTTTTAAGAAAGGAAGGATGTGTCAAATCAACACATCCTGACTGAAATGGTTTTCAAGCTGGCATCAACATTGCCTAGAGCACTAAGAATTAGAGACACATAGTTGAGAATGCCACAATTTTCTTGAAAAATCAGAGTGTGGGTGGAGTGTGTGTGTATGCGTGCACGTGCACGAGACATAGGGAGGTAGTCTTGCAAATCTGTTCTTTTCTGAGCTTGGTGTTGGCTTAAATTCAAACCAGACATGAAGAGTATGATTCTTTGTGAGAACTGTTGTCCAAACTGTGCTGAACAGAAAGGAAACCTGAGCTGGTCTAGGGCCTGGCCTGAGAGCTTTGAAGTGATTTCTCTTGGTAAGGAAATCATTTCCTTTGTCTGTGCATGTTCAGGAAAAATGCCTCATCAAAGACTGGTTCCCACCAGGCAATTCACATTGTAATTACATTTTTACAAAAGAAAGCATATTTTCTATTCCTGGAAATAAGGGAGGGGGAAAAAGGAAAAGCATCAAAATATGACAGAGACATTACAAGCTGCTAGACTTAATACATATTAGTCGTTTACTGTTCTTCATCTGGCCCCAATTCCAAAGAACTCAGGAAAATGTCACTGGTGTTAGCCATCTTCATCTATACAACAACCCTGTGAGGAATGTTAGAAACCATGGATTTTTTAAAAAATCCAAAACTGAATGAGATTTGACCTGAGGATTTGACCCAACCATGTACTCTGTAGTTAGAGCCAATATATTGTAGTGGTTAAAACAGGATACCTGGGATGAAATTCCCCATTCAGCCATAAGGCTCCCTGGGTGAGCATGGGCCAGTCACTGTCTCTCAGCCTAACCTACATCTGCTGTGCGGCTAAAATGAAGTAGGGAAAACTATGTATGCCACCCTGCACAGGAAGGACAGAACTAGATTCCTAGTTTTAGTTTCAGTTTTATTATTATTACAGTCAGTGACCAGATCAAACTGACAAAAACATTATCAGGAATACAGATATTCAAGTTAAACTCCAGTTAAAATAAAAATATAACATTTAGCAAAAATCTATATAAAATTATCTAGTAGAAAGATAATAAAATATAAAATACATAAAATAACATCTTAGATGTTATTTGAACCTGGAATATAAAAATCAAGACTTATATAATAGTGACCTTGTGATGAAGTCTACATCAGGACTCAAAAGTACACTTTGATCACCTGTGTACAGAATCTTGCAGTTAGCTTGGTGAGATTCCTAGTTTATCTGCAGAGATTTCCCATAAACATGAAGAATCTTGTCTGGCTCTGCCTTGCCTCAAAAAAGTGCATCCTTGCATTTCCTGTCAAAAACTATTAGAGAGCCAGTGTGGTATAGTTGTTAACAGTGACAAACTCTAATCTGAGAGAACTGGGTTTGATTCCCCACTCCTGCACATGCAGCTGCTGGGTGGCCTTGGGTCAGTCACAGTTCTCCCAGAATTCTATCAGTCCCACCTACCTCACAGGGTGTCTGTTGGGAGAGGGAGGGAAAGGAGATTTTAAGCCGCTCTGAGACTCCAAGTGAAGGGCTGGGTATAAATTCAATCTCTTTTTCCTCTTCTTCTTCCACAGCTTACTGTTGACCACCAATGTTGCTATGGAAGAAGGGAAGACAAGACCTCGTTTTTTGCTGAATGGAAAAAGAAGTCCTCTGCATGAGGGTATAATGAGTGCAAGACCCAGGAGCATTAACTGCAGGTAAGAGTAAAGGAAGGCATAGTTAAATCAGAAAAGGCCTATTTAACATGGAAATGAAGCAAGGACTGGGATGTTAGGGATTGAGTACAAAGAACAGTGGTCATCACAAGAAGTGATGACCCAAGAAGTGGTCTTGGACACCTCCTTATCTCTGGAGGTCCAGATCATTAATGTTGTCAAGCTGGCATTTTACCAACTGTGCAAGGCAAGGCAACTGGCCTCTTTCCTTTCTCCCCCTGACCTAGCCACAGTGATCCATGCAACAATCACATCCAGACTGGATTACTGTAACTTGCTCTGTGCTGGCCTGCTCTTGAGACTGTTCCAGAAACTCCAACTTGTCCAGAATGCAGTGGCACGAGTCCTGACAGGAACACAACAGACCACACCTATTCAACCTGTGCTGTGCCAATTGCACTGGCTCCCCATGGAGTATTAGGTCAGGTTCAAGATTTTGGTACTGACCTTTAAGGCCCTGCAGTCTGTGATCTGTGTACCTTCAGGACCACCTCCTCTTGTACATCCCCCAAAGAGCTTTACACTGTGCTGAGAACAACTTACTGGTGATCTCTATCCCCAAAGACTGCTCTTGACCAGAGCCAGGGCCTTTTCAACCCTGGCTCCCACCTGCTGGAACTCTCTATCAAATAACATTCATACCCTGCAGAACCTTATGCAGTTCTGGAGGGCATGCAAGGTAGAGATGTTCCACCAGTCTTTTGGTTGAGGATAGCAATGGGTTCTATCTTATCTGGCATTCCCTTCCCCTCTCCCACCCTGCCTTCTTTCACCTGGTTCAAGATAGTATCACATATTGTATTTATTTTGATGCCATCTGATGTTACTTTTTTAATTCTTTTATTCTTCTGACTTTATATTGTATATCTTCTGCTGTTTACTGCCCTTAGCTCTGTGAATTCAGGGAAGGGTGGTATATAAATTGAAATTATAAATAAATAAGTGCCAGCCAGGTTTCTTACACTTTCACTGTTTTCTAAAGTGCTAAAAACACACACAAAGCCACACAGTTACCAGTCCATTCTGAACAAGACATGCACAGACACAAAGTCCCTCGGGTGAGTTCTTTTGCCTCACCATCACATTTAAATCATGCTTGGTGGGAGCTTAGGAGGTCAACATGCAGGGGTGGAATTCTAGCAGGAGCTCCTTTGCATATTAGGCCACACACCCCGATGAAGCCAATCCTCCAAGAGCTTACAAGGCTCTTTTTTTGTAAGCTCTTGGATGATTGTCTACATCAGGGGTGTGACCTAATATGCAAAGGAGCTCCTGCTCGAATTCCACCTGTCACAACAGATTCTACATATTGTGCTCATGTACCTATGGAATCATTTCACATGTTGCCTTTTGTAGTCACTTAGAGACACATGGTGCATATATGCAAAAATAGTGATCTGAAGTGAAGGTGGGTAATAATGCAGTAAAAACAGATCATGCCCAAGAGCTATTTGATAAGTATGCCATTGTTGGGGGGGGGGGGGGGGAATCAGACCCAAAGCAGGATTTGGATACTGAAATTATTTTAAGTTACATCAGGAAATTACATTGCAGATCCTAACCAAGGTAGCACAGCTTGTGATCAGACACTCAACACAGTACATCAGCCATGCATTGTAGCATGCCTAAGCAGCTCATCATGCCTAACAACCATCCTGTTTTTTACAGCCTCAGACTGGCAAAAACGAGCAGCTTATCAAAACTTTGGTGGGCCCCCAATGTGGTTAGGGAGCAACTTTGGTTGAGAGGAACACCAGTTGTGTGGGTTTCCTCAGATTGAACTTCCCTGGTCTTTTGCTCCCATTAGTCCTTTGAGTCCTTTCCTGTAGGTTAGCAACTGCAGATGTAAAATGAGCACAAACTTGTGGTTCTGTGTCATGCCCTTTTGGTTCTGAAGAATGGAAAACATAAGAGGATCTATAATGTGGTGTCACTGGTATGTTTCTCTTCAGTATCTTAATTAGATCCCAGTTTCCAGCTTATTCTTTGAGGGTCACAAAAGGGAAATACAGCACTATGGGCCTGTACATGAAAGAGAAAGAGCTTTAATAAAAGCTTAACACTAAGTGATGAAATCTATTTTTCACTTTTTCACCTTATTTGGCCTGATTTATTAATGAGTTGTTTTCTAGCACTGAAAATGGGCTTTCTCTGACTTGAACTGTGCCCTGGAGTTGTTTCAGGGGCAGCTCATCTTTTATTGTTGGGGGCTTTTAGAAGTCACTGTGGTGTGCAGTGTGGTACACAATCTCCATATTCATATTTCAGAAGTGTCAGAATGCCAGATTGTTCGTGGAATTGGTTGGATTTCCTTGAGAGACATGAAAAACTGGCCATCATCACAGAACAATCCTGGGCAATTAAAATGACTAAGAGCTGCTGTTCTCAGTGGAGAGCTTCTGGGTTACCATGGGGGACTGAGATTGGTATGAGGTTTCATCAAGCTCAAACAGCACCACAGCTGATAAAGGCAGCAGAAGCAGCAGCAGACCAAGCTGGCTCTCTCTTTTTAAAGAGAAAGAAACCTCTTTGGAAATATAATGAAGCCCCATTATTCATTTTGCAGTGATTGAACCTGAGAAGAGTTGCAGATTTTAAATATAGCTGCCAATGGGTCACGCCTCTTAGTTCATTAAATTAAAGGAAAGCACTGCCTTAACATAGCATTTCCCCTGTTCCTAGGGTTGTTTTATTGTTTATAATTTAGCCCATGCTGTTTCTCGTATTCAGATCTTTTTAGAAATTCACTTTGTCATGATGTGACTGAAAGATGGCAGGATGGCAGCCAGGAAGCCAACAATCTGCACAGCACCCTCCACTTATCCCACATGGGTTGCTTGCGCCAGACAAAAACTGATAGCCATTTCCCACAGTTGTCAAAGGCCAGCGTTTATACCACTTACGCCTTGTCATCTCAGAGGAAATGAGAGTGCTCTAATGCAGCCCATAGAACAGCACTGCCTTTGCCCTCATACCCTGTTCATATGGGTGTGTTTGAGGATCCAAAATAATTTGAATTTTTACATAGGCAGCCTTGCTACTTTTCCACTCTATCCAATGAAGTGTAGGTAAAAAGTATGCATATTGGCCTGAATCTGCCAGAATTTTCCCTTGGGGGGGGGGGGGGACAGGATTTCCATCTCTAAAGCCTGATTCTTGTTTCCCATTGCTGCTGCAGCCCAAAATGAACCCCAAATTGCTGCTTCTAATGGAAAAGAAACCCACACCAATTTCTTTCACTAACAGTCAATATAATAAATATACGTATTTATTTCTATTCTTGCCTTCTCTAGGGCCAAAAGGCGGAAGAAGAACAGCAGATACTCCATGAAAGGAGCACTTGGACAAAGAAATAAAGTATTTTCAAAGAAATAAAATACTTTGTCTATGTATTGCTGAATCTGTTAGGGCCAAATTTTTTAGAGATTTTGATATAGATACTGATCTGATATATAAAGGGCAGCATCTGCAATATGGTTATCCAACAAGCAACATGAATACTAACATATACTTGGAAATAGATCAAGCCATGTTAGTCTGTCTATAGCAGTAGAAAAGAACAAGACTCCAGGAGCACCTTAAAGATGAACAAAATTTGTGGCAGGATATGAACTTTTCGTGAGTCAGTGACTTACAAAAGCTCATATACAGGGAAGTAGGACTCCCATAAATGTCCCAGTGCAAAAGCACATAGGATAGATTAATGAGGCTGCTTGATGTTCTTGAGCCAGGACTAGGACCAAGCCAAACATCTCCTCCCTGTGCTGTGGCATAAAGTCTATGGAAAAGCAGATTCCATAATGGGTGGGTAAAAAGCAGAAAAACTTGTTTCTAAGGCTATGCTACATTTCCAGAGCTCAGCTACAATTGTCCTGAATCATACAAACCTGTTCATATTCTGGGGGATGAATGATACCATACAGCGCCCCAAAGCTCCTTCAAAATGAACACTTACATCTTAAGGACATGGGCAGGTTTAATGTACAGCTTAGTCTGTTTTGATGGGGCTGTTGAGGAATTCAGAAAAATCTTGTGATATATTTATTATATACATCTTTATTTATTTGTTTATATCCCACCCTCTTCGCAAGCAGACTCAGGGCAGCTAACAATCAATTATAAAGTACAATTTAAAACCAATAAAATATATTTAAAACATTTTATGGTGTTATACAACTTTGATATGGCGGGATCTTTCTTTTTTCTGTTAGTGATCTCATGATATTCGTAGCTCCTTTTTGAGGTCGCCGCACCTCAAAAAGGATATTATAGCATTGGAGAAAGTTCAGAAAAGGGCAACTAAAATGATTAAAGGGCTGGAACACCTTCCCTATGAAGAAAGGTTGAAACGCTTAGGGCTCTTTAGCTTGGAGAAACGTCGACTGAGGGGTGACATGATAGAAGTTTACAAGATAATGCATGGGATGGAGAAAGTAGAGAAAGAAGTACTTTTCTCCCTTTCTCACAATACAAGAACTCGTGGGCATTCGATGAAATTGCTGAGCAGACAGGTTAAAACGGATAAAAGGAAGTACTTCTTCACCCAAAGGGTGATTAACATGTGGAATTCACTGCCACAGGAGGTGGTGGCGTCCACAAGCATAGCCACCTTCAAGAAGGGGTTAGATAAAAATATGGAGCAGAGGTCCATCAGTGGCTATTAGCCACAGTGTGTGTGTATGTGTGTATATATATATATATATTTGGCCGCTGTGTGACACAGAATGTTGGACTGGATGGGCCATTGGCCTGATCTAACATGGCTTCTCTTATGTTCTTATGTTCCTCAGTGGTGAGAGGTGGTGGCTCTCTCCTGGATTCTGGTCCCCCACCCCACCCCGCCACCAATAACTGTGTGAGTGGGTTTAATTTCATGGAGTGGAATCCCTGCTAAACTAGTTGTGTTTATTAGCTAGAATATAAACTGTGTGAGATCCCTTGTTTCTGAAATTAGTTGCTCCCATCCCTGGACCTCCTTATCAATAAATGGATGTTGTTTTGAGCATTCTCATCTTCAATGTATGAGCAGGAAATGGAGTACCAACAGGAAAAAGGGAACATTACATTTCCAGATCATAGAGTTCTGCACATTCCCATCCCCATTTATCACTGACTTCTGTGTTTTTCCTTGAATTTAGCAACAGCGTAAGGGAGGAAAAAATCATCTCTACATGATAAAATTCTATTTTCCTGTAATGCGGTGGGTAGGAATGGGCACAAACCACAAAAATGTAGCCAAACCACAAACCAAACTTGCTGGTGCTCTGATGAACTGGTTTGTGGACCCATCAAACCTTGCAGTCCCTTTAAAAGAGGAGTTTCAGAAAGCAGCAACAACAGCTGAGTGGCAGGACCCAGTTTAAAGGGATTGCACAAGAAAGCCAGGAAACGGAGCAGCCTGTCTGGGATCAGGTGCTGCTTCAACAGTGGAAGCCCCTGTCTGTCACCTTTGCACTCCCCCATTCTCCCCCATTGCTTGAAGATGCACCCAAACTTCCCATTGGGAACTCACCCAATAGGCTGGTGGAGGAGAAGGCAAAGAAGGGGTGACCAGACCGGTAGAGAAAATGATTGTGGCAAGCCACACACTAGCAGCAGTACAGCAGCTCCAGGAGCCCAAAGTAGGAAAGGGGGCCCCAGCAGGAAAAGAGGCTGCTCCAGCCCAGGAACCATGTGAGTGTTCCCTATGACTAGCCCACTTCCTGCTGGGCCCAGCTTTGCCACCACCACAGGAAGATGTTGAATCCATGTGGTCCCCAGGCTGAAGCAGCCTCCTTCCCTACTGGCACCACCTCTTTTGTTCCGACTCTGTGCTCCTGGAGTGAGCCTGGCCACTTTACTGCTGCTGTGACCCATGGCTGCATCTTTGCTGCCACTGTGCGGCTTGCCATGGCCTTCTCTTCTGCTGACAGCCTCAGCTGGTTGCTCCTTCTCTACCATTGACCACTTCCTCCTCCTGCCTCCTAGGTGAGTTCCTGCTGGGGGGTCCAGGGACATCTTCAGGCAAGGGGAGAAGGGCGGGTGAGCACCTGGGCTCTCCTGGATTGCCAGGAGATGGACAGGGGCTTGCCCAGCTGATGTGGCACCTGACTCCCATTTCTTGTGCCGTCCCTTTAAAACCCGAAAAGCTGAGAGTCAGGGAGCGCTCCCAGCTGCTCAGCTGGTTTTGCATCTTTCTGCTAGAACAGAAAGCAGGAGTTTAAAGAGACTCTTGAGTCCCTTTAAATCCCTGCTTTGTACTCTGGTCAGGAACTGGCACAAACACCACAAACTACCTTCAAAGTTCATGGAATCCATGACCCTGAACTCATCACAGACTTTGGTTCCCAAACTACAAACAGGGTAAAATTCATGATGAATTTTGCTTTGTTTGGTTTATGCCCATGCCTTAGTGGTGGCAGTCTTGAATTAGAGCCTCTGGTCAACTGGAGTAACTTCCTAATTGCATTAGAACAAAGTTTGAGTCCTGCGGCACCTTTAAGACCAACAAAGTTTTATTCAAGGTATGAGTCTTTGTGTGCATGCACACATCTTCAGATACAATGAAATGGAAATTATCAGCCAATACATACAGGCAGAGGGTGAACAGCAAATTAGTATACAGGGGTGGCCAATGGTAGCTCTCCAGATGTTTTTGGCGTACAACTCCCATCAACCTCGGCCAGCATGGCCAATGGCTGGGGCTGTTGGGAGTTGTAAGCAAAAAACATCTGGAGAGCTATCATTGGCCACCCCTGGTATACAACATAATGAAAATGTTTTAACAGATACAAGGACCAAACAAGAATAACAAGCTAAATTTATATGTCACCATTTGTTTGGATTTAATTCCAGGGGAAAACACAGTGAAGCAAATAAATAAATATGTCAAAATAGGAGACTAATGTGTAAATGTATCCTTCTTATTTGTGGGATCCAAGGCTTTTTTTTAGCAGGAACACACAGGAATGCAGTTCCAGCTGGTTTGGTGTCAGGGGATGTGGTCTAATATGCAAATGAGTTCCTACTGGGCTTTTCCCACAGAAAAAGCCCTGGTGGGATCGAAAAGTAATTAGCTGAAATCCTGTTGTTACACTCCATTGTCTCTTTTCAAGCATGGAGGTAACTAACAGCATATTTTTCTTTGAAGTGGGGTGAATGGTTTGTAGTGTTCTGTCTCCTCTGTCACTAGATCGTAAAAAATACATTCCAATATTCATTGCATTACATTACAATCACTATTCCAATCTACTTTTTCAAATAAGAAATGCACTAAAATAAAGAGAATATATAGCCCTTCTTAGTGATGATACATATGTAAGGACTGAATGAGTTTAGCATATATAGTGAGATAAGAAAGCAGTATCCCTGTTAAGTTCTGGGGGGCTGTTCTGAGTAGTGAAAGCCCAGTCTTTTCCTGAAGTTCCTTTGCAATAAAACAGCTACTTTGAGGTCACCCATTGAAATTCCTGGAAGGTTGATGTGTTCTCCTCCAAGTTTCTCAGTCTTGTGATTCTTGACGTCAAATTTGTGTCCATTTAATCCTTTGGCATAGGGTTTGACCTATCTACCCTATGAAGAAAACCAAAGGGAACGGTTGGCATTTAATAGACTATACAGTGTTAGAAGATGAGCATGTGAATAAGCCTGAAATGGTATAGTTGATGATATTAGGTCTAGTGATTGTGTTGTCTGGTTGTATGTGGTAGGCTGCAAAGCTGGAATCTGGGTTTATTGCAAGCTCTAATTGCATTGTTATGGCAGCATTTCAGAAGGCTTGCTGAAGCTGTACTTGGGTACTGCTAGGGCAGCTAAAGAGAAAGAGGAACTGCACTTAGCTTACTTTGTGTATACAATGGACCAGCCAATGGGGTTTATAAATCCTCCTGCTCTGACAGCCAGCATGGTGTAGTGGTTAAGAACAGCAGACTGTAATTTGGAGAATTCAGTTTGATTCCCAGTTCCTCCATATGAAGCCTGCAGGGTGACCTTGGGCCAGTCACAGTTCTCTCAGAACTCTCAGCCCCACCTACCTCACATGGTGACAGTTGTAGGGAGAGGAATGGAAGGAGAATGCAAGCCACTTTGAGAAACTTATGTTAGAGAAAAACTGGGTATAAAAACCAACTCTTCTTCTACCCTCAGTTTATGCCTCTTGTTTGTACAAAGAATGCCAAGCTACTTTCAGGCTAATTGCCCTCTGTCTCTGACTCGTTTTTGCTTGCCTTCTGCTTGGTTTACTCTGCTTTGACCATGCCTTGAGACCCTCAAGATTTGTCTTACTGCTCTGCATGCATTATGTTGGCAAGTATTCACAGTCATGCAGGTAGAAGTGAGAGACAATTTCAACAACCCATTGTTCACACATTAGTAGATAAAAAAGAGGTACAAACCACATGCTACTTTCATATCATAAAATGTGAACAAGCTCGCATTGAGACACCTTCAATACTCTTTTGTTATTACTTCTTGGATAACGTTTTCAATAAGAAACTCAGATTGCCACATGAGAAAGAAGAGCTTTGGCCCTTTAAAAGATGACTGTTCTTAACAGACCAGCCAACTTAATTTCATATCCCTAAAACTGAAATTATATCTGTGCTGGGAAATAGAAATGTCTAGCACGTTTGTTCTCTCTTGCTTGCCCCCTTCCTTTTTGGCAAGTGTAAAGATTTCTCTCATTCAAGCGTTTTCAATGCTGTGCAGTTTAAGATATAATTGAATAGGTTGTACAATGTACAGTATGTAGTATTTGGAGTCTGTGTATGCCAGGGTTTTTATTCAAGAAGCAAAGGTTACTGCACTGCATCTTAACTGTCAAGCTATTTTTTTTCCTTGCTAGGCTTCATTTTGTGTTATTTCTTCACCTTTTGGAGACCCCTTACCTCTCCCCTCTTAAATCTACACTCACCACCGAGCAGACATAATCCAAGATTTTCAGTAAATCAACACTATATGCTCCCTACTGACTAAGAGAATTTGATACTGACAGATTATTACACCTAGAAGAAAAATACTGCCATAGTTTCTCTAACATTATTTGCCTGGAAGTGAGAGCAGGGAGAGATGTGTGTGATATCCATTATGAATGTAACAATGGCAGTACTCTGCTGTAATAGAATTATTTTTAATTTATATTTCATGACTGAAAACATAGGTTTCAACATGAATCACTTCTCCTATCTTTAACACATTAGGCCACACATTTCTGGAGATACAATTAATCTCCTTAATCACTGATTTTAGACCACTGCATTTTATTTTGTGCTTGTGTTTGTGTGAGCAAGAAAGAGATCTGACATCATAACATTTGTACTTATGACATCTTTTACCTGAGCATCTCAACATGCTTTAGAAACAATGTGACCTCTTAGTAGCTCCCTAGTGTATTATTTCCATGTAGTATGAAAAAGAATGCGGCTTTAGGCTGAGATGGAAAGTCTGTGTGTATCCCTGCCTCTGGACATGAATGGGACACAGTTAGTGAACTAGTCTGCCTTAGGCACTGATATGATAGAAATTTGGCTCAGCACTGGTGGATAAAAGACTAAATTGTTTTTTCTACTGCAAAATAATGAATAACATTGGTTGGTGGACTACCAATTGGTTGTTATAGTGATGGCCAGGCTACTACTGAATGATGGACCCTTTGCTCTGCTATGTTTCTCCACTACACAACACCACAAATGTAGTAGAAACGCTGGCATTACAGAGCATTGAAATGCTAGGGGGATCCCTGCACACTATAGTCCACTTAGCCTATACTGATACGTGTACTATCATTTATAATACAAATGTATAAGACTTTAAGCCACCAGAGGGCTCTGATATACTTTCAGAGATAATTCAATGCAAGAACATTTTTGCCAAATTGAAGAGAGGTACATTGATATTCAAAAGTGAATGTTTTTTCATTGGAATCAAAATCTGAATATTTCTAGGATATTTCCCTTTGGTAGGAGCAGATGATTCTCCACACCCAGCTCTTCTTTCCTGGAAGAGCCAAAAACCCTATAGCTTTACTAGACAGTTTTTGGCAATTCCCATAGAGATGTGATGTCTCATGCCAACAGCCCCACTCCGATGCCCCTATTCCACTGGTTCTTCTCACTGGTTGCCAAATGTGAGTTTATGCAAACAGGCTCATATGGTGCAATCCTGTACAGATTGACTTACAGTTTAATTCCACTGAAATGTATGGTCTTAGACTGGAGTAACTCTGCACAGGACTACTCTGATAAGGGTGTTAAATAAAACCTTGTATTTAATAATAATAAATTTATTTTTGTATCCCACCCTCCCCCGCCAAAGGCAGGCTCAGGGCGGCTAACAGGCATGGTAAATACCATGGTTAAAAGAAACACAGATTTGCCCTTGATTATGGCTCCTCACTTGCACCAGTGTAAAATCACAAACTGGATAGCTCTGTGAGAAGTATTTTGCACTCAAAAGGTTAAATCACATTTACTAATGCTGGAATTTTAAATAATCTTACAATTCATTCCAGTGAATTATAATGAACAGTTAGAATTTCAGTGTTAAGAGATATTCTACATTTATAGCACTACATCTCAAATTCCCTTTTCTTTCTGTAAAAAAGGGACACTGTCTTCAGCTGGCATTGTTTGGCAAGTTCTGCCAAATTCTGTCTTACTGGAAAAATATAAAATAAGTAGTTTTTAAAAGTTATGCTATTATGTATTCTGTGGTCTATTCTTTCATCCATCTATCTGCATGATAAAATTGCCAGAGGAGGGAACCAATTCCAGCCTGTATTGGATGACAATTTAGAATTATCTTTTAAAAAATCACATTCATTTTTGTCTTTATTTTCATATCAAGACAGAGTCTTAAAACTGGCCATCTGACTGAAAGGAATCAATTTTTATTTGTCCCCTAATTGATTTGGAAATATGAAATGCCAGTCATCTCTGGTTTTCAACATTTGTTCTCTGTGTCTCTCTTTTGTTCTTGTCGCTGGGTCTCCTGTGCAACATCCTCTGTTTCTCTTACTAATAAAAGCTGTTCTCCAATGTAACTCAACAGACCTACGGGGCTTCCGAGTGTATGTTCACCCTTAAAATGCATTTCTAAGAGGCTTATAAGCATTCCTGCTGCACATAGAATAGTGTTTTTAAGCAAATAACAGACATTTCTCCAGACTAAAAGTACATGTAAGTTATATGTGATAATCACGTTACAAGCAGCACTAATTCAAAATGAACCTTCTAACTACCAGGAGATGCTAAAAATTGTCTCTGGGTTACAACACTGTGTTTTGGTACCATACATGGTGTGGCAGAACAGACCTGCTCCAGTCTGCAGGCTCTGTTTCCTCCCACTCGCCAAAGATTTCCCAACACCTTGGGAAGCTTTCCTTTCTCTCTCGAGTAGCCCACCAAAACCATTTCCCAAAAAGAAAATGTTCACAAGCAAACTTCCCAATCTTCTAGAAGGTGCTCCATTTTGCCTACGTCCTCCTACGGAGACGTTGACGACCGATGCCTCTCTCCTGGGTTGGGGAGCCCACCTCAGAGGCCTAACTGTAGGAGCCACTTGGGACTTGCTACAGCAGGCCAGTCACATCAACTATCTGGAACTGACGGCAATTTGGTTTGGTCTTCCGTCCTTCCTCCCTCTAGTGAGAGGAAAATCCATCTCGATACTGACGGACAATATGACGGCTATGGCATATCTCAATTGTCAGGGAGGTACAGTGGCATGGAGGCTGTGTCGCCTTGCAATAAACATTTGGCTCTGGTGCCTGGATCAGGGAATATCCCTTCTTGCTGTTCACATTCTGAGAACCCTAAACATCCAGGCAGATTATCTGAGCAGAGGGGGAGCGCAGTTACACAAGTGGGAATTGAACCCAGTTTATCTCAGACCTGTATTCCAAAGATGGGGCCACCCAGAGATGGATGTTTTTGCCACACATTACAACCACGAATGTCATCGCTTTTGTTCTCGGTGGGGCTTGGCTCCTCTATCGGAGGACGACGGCCTCCTTCTCGATTGGTCTCACAGTTTCCTGTATATGTTCCCGCCCATCCCTTTGCTAACCAGGGTGCTGGTCAAGATAAAGAGGGAACAGCCCAGCTGCATTTTGATAGCTCCATAGTGGCCCAAACAGTTGTGGTTTCTGCTTCTCCTTCATCTATCCCGAAGACGGGTTTATCATCTCCAAAAGGAGCCGGATCTCCTCTTCACCAACAGGGGAAGGCCATACCATCACGATGTCCCTCACTTGAAACTGATGGCTTGGCTCATTGCTTAGCTCCTGTTTCTGATAAAATTGACTTTGTTTTGCTAAACAGTAGAAAGCCATCTACCAGGAGGTCCTATAGTCTGAAATGGAAATGTTTTGCCTCATTTGTAGTTTCTTCTCAGCTCTCTCCGGATCAGACTAGTCCGCACAATTTTTTTCATTTCTGTTGCACTTGCTGGACTCTGGTCTGTCATATTCATCCATCAAGGTGTACCTGGCATTGATATCTGCGCATCACACCCAAGTTGAGAGCTATACTGTGTTTTCTCACCCAGAAACTAAGCGTTTCTTAAAGGGTCTTTTTTGTCTGCATCCACCCGTCACATAGTCCCTGCCTGGGATTTTTCCTTGGTTCTCAAAGGTCTTATGCATCGCCCTTTCGAGCCTATGGCTTCATGTTCCCTTCATCTCCTTTCCTGGAAGGTGGTATTCTTGGTGGCAATCACGTCTGCTAAGAGAGTTGGTGAGCTCTCAGCCTTCAGATCAGACCCTCCGTACCTGCGGTTTCATGATCAAAGGGTCACCATTGCTCCCAACATTCATTTTTTGCCCAAGGTGGTGTCAGAGTTCCATCTACATTCCGAGACTTTATTACCGGCCTTTTTTCCTTCCCTGCAGGGTCAGGAACAAAGAGCTTTGCATACACTTGACGTTAAGCGCACTTTGTTGTACTACCTTCATAGAACTAAGGAGTTTTGTTTGACATCCAGCCTGTTTGTGTGCTATTCTGGTCTCTCTGAGGGAAAGCAAGTCTCCTCCCAGAGACTGTCGAAATGGATTGTAGAGACTATTAAGTTGGCATATCTGCAAGCCAAACGCCCTTTGCCAAGACTTCCTAGAGCTCATTCTACACATGCGTTGGCTACGTCCACTGCTTTCCTCAAGGGGGTGCCCCTTACTGACAACTGCAGAGCAGCTTCTTGGGCGACCCCGGATACCCTTGTGAAGCATTATGCCTTAGATGCGTGTGTGACGGACCGCATGCATGTGGGGAGTGCGGTGCTTCAGGCTGCAGTTGTCTAATGCCAGCTCCCTCCTCCAGGTAAACTTTAGCTTGCTATTCCCCCAAGGGTGTGATGCACAGAGACCACAAAGAAGATAAACAGGTTGCTTACCTGTAACTGATGATCTTTGAGTGGTCATCTGTGCATTCACACCAGCCACCCTTCCTCCCCTCCGTAGGCAGTTCTTCAGAGGTTTATTGGAGTTGCCTACTGGGCATGTGTGGTTGTGTCCATGAGCATGCCCAGTGGTCAGGACACAAAGATCTACTATAGAGCTTTTTCAGTACCGGTTAGAGCCAGCGCAGGCGCCTGGAATCTCAAGGGTGTGAATGCACAGATGACCACTCGAAGATCATCAGTTACAGGTAAGCAACCTGTTTATTTCTTCACACCTGGTATAATAACAACATTTAGTGAGAATGCTTTTTCATTCATTTTGTATTCATTCATATCAGCATGCATATTTTTAATGTTTATAAATATTAAGACATGATATAGTGTCAGCCTAGGACTTGGGAAATATGAGTCCAACCCCTCCATAAATCTCAGTGGGTGACCTTGTGTCAGCCATTCTTTGTCTGGCTAACTTTCTTCATAGCGTTGTGAGAACACAGTAGAGTAGGAAGAACAATTTACACTGCTCTCAGCCCTTTGGGGGGATGGGACAGATAAAAAGGTAATAGAATATAGTCCTTGATATGCTGTGCTCTAGAAACCCAAATTGCCTGAGAGGTAGGGAAGAGTATGATGTTTACAGTTCGTAATATCCTAGGATTGCTAACTCCGGCCTAGGAAACTCACGAGATTTGGTGGTAGTGCCTGTGGAGGGAGGTTTGAAGAAGGATTTCACTTAGAATCTATGGTATACCACTAATTCTGTCCTGCAATGAAGCCATTTTCTCCAGGTGAACTGAACTCTGCTGTCTGGAGATCAGTAGTAATTCTGCGAGAACTCTAGGCCCCATGTGGACATTGGCAACCCTATGTCTGCTCTAGCAGTAAAAAAAAAAAGAGAGAGAGAGTGATTAACAACCTCACCCCAAAACTCTGGTTATCAGAGACATATATCAACTTCCATCAACTCCCAAGGAGTATCTCCTGCCAGAAGAAGGCAGCACACAGATGCTAGCCCTGATCTGAGGCAGGTGGTGGGTGAATTGCTGGTTGGAAAAAGTGAGCATAGCTTGTTAGCCTTAGCTGACGAAACTGCAGATCAACTGCTCAACACACACATACCAGTTACTTTGAGGTGAACAAAGACCAGCTGATTCTTCATCTCCAACCACAGTTTCTTGGGGTATGGAAGACCTGGAGGCAGAGACAAGGCTCCTTTTGGAGCCCAAATTTTGTCCCACAATGTTTATCTTTCATTGTCTCCAAAGCAAAAATAGATGGAGAGTGATATTTAGCTGAGAGAAATGTTTGCTGTAGTGGTTAAGTGTGCGGACTCTTATCTGGGAGAACCGGGTTTGAGTTCCCACTCCTCCACTTGCACTTGCTGGAATGGCCTTGGGTCAGCCATAGCTCTGGCAGAGATTGTCCTTGAAAGGGCAGCTGCTGTGAGAGCCCTCTCCGCCCCACCCACCTCACAGGGTCTTCATTGTGGGGGAGGAAGATAAAAGGGATTGTGAGCCACTCTGAGACTTGGAGTGGAGGGTGGGATATAAATCCAATATCTTCTTCTTCTTTTTGGTGATTTTGGTGGAGAAAGGAGAGCTTAGCATCGTATGATCTGTTTGAGAAGGCAAGATTTTCACTACCCCCTCTAACTTTTGGTCTTCACATATATATTATGCAAGATATTTTTTTTTAAAAAACCTTCCTCTTAGCAGCACTTACAATCGGTCATTATTCCCATTTTACAGGCTAAAGCCACTCAACGAATCCTTAGCTAAGCAGGTATGTGAACTCAGGTTTCCCATGCTGTTCCCTAGGATTACTTTGGCTCATACAATGTGTTTAAATCCCAAGCATTTTTGTAAGATTAAACCCTAATAATGACTCTTTAGATTTGCACAGTAGCATAGCACAATGTTGGGGCTATACAAATATGATAAAACAAAATAACTGTATCATTAACACCAATCAAAACATCATTTTGCGGTAAATCCACATGCAAATTGCTCCCCCCCACTTCAGTTTGTTTACTTATTTTTTTGAAAGAAATGTTCGGTGAATGATTTGCTGTTAATGGAGAAGAGAAGATTAAGAAACAAAAACAGTAGCTTCAATCCATCATTAGGGAATTAATCAATTGGCAACCAGTGTAGGCAGCTATTTAGATCTGTGGCCTGAACGGCTTAATTGGGAGAGGCAAGTTAAAAGGTCTAGAATGATGTTCAATGGAGCATAAACAGCACATTTTGGACCTCTCGTATGGCTTTGATTTAACATTTTCCACACCAAACCACTTAGAAGGAGAGAAAGTGGCTCATCTAGTCCAACACTCTGTGCCCCACAGTGGCCAAAACCCAAGTGTCATCAGGAGGTCCACCAGTGGGGCCAGATGTTCCAGGCTTTTTTCTCTTTCCTGACTTTTTAAGAAAGTGTAATTACACCTCAACATTTGAAATAACCTCAAGAGGCTCAAAGATTGTAAGGCTGTTTCCAGATAGTATTATGTTAAGAGCCCTACCAATATCATCCCATTTTAGAAGTAAATCTGTCACAATTTTAATCCATTATAGTTGAGTAATTTTGCAAACCAGTTCCTCTTCCAAGCTGCTCGGTCAAGACTGATGTTCAGAACATGTATGAAAGCTGTGCCGATGGAAAAAGGCCTTCTATTCTGTAGTTGTCCATATTCTGTGATCAAGAAATAGCAGCCATGATTGGGCAATGCAGCACAAAAGTGAAGCAGATTGAGCAGGTGTGATTTTCCAGTGGTTGATGGTCAACATATAATTGCTCCCCACATGCTGTTCTGGTATGCACCACTTTTCCATATGTAAACTTGTGGCTGAAATCCATTCCTATGGTGAGGAGTAAAGGGCTGCACACTGCTGTGGTGAGGACAAATCTTTATTGCTTCCTAAAACCATACAGTCTTTCCCAGTGGAGATCCTACAATGATGGAATAAACATCTCTCTCACTGGGCACAGAGATGCAATATTCTTCCTTTGGGTCACTGTGTTATATACAGCTTCATAATGACAGACATTTGGCTAGTATGCATGTATCTTATTTATGAATAATTACTTCTAACAGCAAAGTTGATAGTCCTATGCTTATCAGAATAGCTGCAGAATGGGAACTCCCACAGACAAAGGAAGGGTTTTGTATACTTGCAAAACTTTTCACATATGCAGAAAACTACCATTTTGTAAATAACTGAGAATAAGAAAAGAACTGTCCCAAAGAAAGAAAAGAACTATTCCCAAACAAGCAAGAAGCATGATCCTTGTCCTATAGGAACTTATGAATATAAAGGCATCAGTGCCGAATTGGAGGCCACTAGGCAGTCAAAATCTTGGGGGGGGGGGGGGGGGCTCAGAAATTATCTTAGAGTTGGAGCCCTGCTGCAGCCTGCAGGCACCTTCTCAAAAGCCTCTTTGACAAAGCTGCAGAGAAGAGGCAGAGTGAGGAAAACTTGGCAATTGCGCCAGCAGCAGCCACACCAGGCAAGTTGGGCAAGGAGTGGCTCAGTTGCTGGCTGCAGGTACAGGCTGGGAGGGCTGCAAGCAGGGGGGGAACTGGGGGGGGGGGAGTTGGCCTGGGGCCCCTAAAGGCTTGGGGGCCCATAGGCCAGTGCCTACTTGGCCTAATTGTTAGTATGGCCCCGAAAGGCATTAAATGCTGGGGGGAGGAAGGAGCAAAATAGAGAAAGAACTGGCCTATTTGAGCCCTTAATGTCTGAGATCCTGACTCCTGTGGAGACCTGGCCTTTTTTTAAAAAAAAAAAGTCTCTTTTTTAATAGACTGCACTAGAATTTGCTGTTTTAACTCTTCAATATTATTTCCTTATTTGAAAATATGCTCTCAATCAACCATAAGAAGAGCCCTAGTGAGCCATCTAGTCCAGCACCCTGTTTCTCACAGCCTCCAGTCAGCTGTTATTGAGGCCCAACAAAAAGGGCATAGAGACCAAGACCTTCCTCTTATCCCAGGCACTGGTATTCAGAAATTTGCTTCCTCTGGATATGAAGGTTCCCATTATTCACCATGGTTAGTAACCACTGATGGACCTATCTTCCTGTTGGAGCAAGAATCTACATAAACCCAGTCTGACAGCTACAGTATGACAGCTGGTGATCTAGCTACCAGGCTAGGTCACAGTGACCTGATCAGCAGACCGGCTTGAGCCGGCAGAAGCCAAGTGATGCAATCTGCTGAGTCAGCACGGCCAGGATTGGCTGCTTGGACTATATATGATCTGTGTGTGCATCACACAGGTCTCTCCCTGTGAGATGGTGGTTAGGCGAAGCACTTTGTCCGTGGAGGTGATATTGTATAGACTGCACAAGAGAGCACTTGTTGTGTATATATGTTAATACACCTTTTGGCACTAGTTGCACGTGTAAGCCTGATTTTCTTTCCTGAAGCCCTGTGTCGGGCAAGTCATCTCCCTCACTCTGCTACTCCCGCTCCGACAGGGTTATGGGCCCAGGGCGGTTCCGCTGCGCGGAGGAGAGAGTTGAGAGTTGAGCTGACTGTGAGTTTGGAAAGAGCCGGAGGCGAGGAACGCCGGTGAAGGACACAGAAGCACCACCGTTCTCTGTTTGAGAGCCAGAGGGACGTCGGCAGCCAGCTGTGAGGAGGAGTCGGCACGATGGCTCAGCAACAGCTTGGAGTAGCCGTTGAGAAGCTCACCTCAGCCAACTACGCGGTGTGGAGCCTGAGAATGCAACACTACCTCAAGCGTGAAGGGCAATGGCTGTTCGTGAGTAACCCCCCTGCTGACTTATCTCCTGCCGAGACTGTGTTATCGGATAAGGCACTGGCCAACATAGTGCTGTCTATAGGAGATGACCAGCTGGTTTATGTGCGAGGGAAGGACACTCCCAAGGCTGCCTGGGACGCGTTGAGTGCGGTGCATGTTAGCACCACTGCTGGTTCCCTCATGGCCTTGACAAGGAGGATGTTCCGCACCGTTATGCCGGCTGGAGGGTGTGTGAAAGATCACATCAAACGGCTAACGGACTGTTTCGTTGAGCTGGAGGCAAGAGGCAAGACTGTAGCTCCAGACGACAGAGTGTACATTTTGCTGTCGTCGTTGCCACCTGAGTACACTCCCCTGATAACTTCTCTGGAGACGGTGGACGTAGCGACCCTGACCATGGAATACGTCTGTGCCCACCTGCTTGACTTCCAAGAGAGAATTGCGGCCGTGAGCTGTCCGGGGGTGTCGGCCGGGCAGCGTGCTGTTATCGGTGTGTCCGGGAAGACAGCCAAGAATGAGCCAGCTTTTGCTGCTGGCAGGCGTCCGAAGGTGGAGGAAGTGGAGCCGACTGCGTTTGCAGTCCGTCGCTGCTATGGATGCGGGTCGTCGCAGCACCTGCTCCGAGCTTGCCCTGAGAGGGAGAAGAGGCGGGGGCGTGTGCGGCGAGAGCGGAGGACCGCCAGCCCGTGTGAGGAAGCAACCCGGCTGGTCACGTCTGCAGTAGAGAGCACAGGGTCTGCTTGGATTTTAGACTCCGGGGCAACGAGCCATCTCTGCTGCGAGAAGGAGTTGTTGAAAAACATTGACAGTCCTGAGCATAAGTATGTGAGATTGGCTGATGGGACCACTGCCAATTCTGTTTGCTCAGGCAATGTGGAATTTCCTGCACTGAAATGTATGTTGCAAAATGTGTTGTATGTACCCTCACTGCAGTCTAACCTGTTGAGTGTTAGCACACTGTTTGACCAGGGATACCAGGTGAGATTTGAGAAAACCTGCTGCAAAATCCTGGGAGGTGGGGGAAAGTTGCTTGTGACAGGAAAGAGGGAAGGTAAACTGTATGTGGTCCAGAGTGATTGTGCCCAGGTGGCTCAGGTGTCGAATGAGCCTGTGCACAATAATTGTATACATTTGCTCCATAGGAGACTTGGGCACTGCGGATTTAGGGCGTTAAAGAAAACCCTGGAGCTTGTGCCTAGTTTGAAAGTAAATCCTTGCAAATGTTACTTGGATTGCCAGGTCTGCAAGAAGACCAAAAGCAAGGCGTGTGCTGTTGCTAAAGAAAGCTCAAGGGAAAGCACACGAGCCCTGGAACTAGTCCATTTAGACGTTATTGGCCCATTGCCAAAGAGTCTGTCGGGGAGGAGATACTGCTTGGTGGCCACCGACGACCACACGAGGTACGCGTGGGTTTTCACCATGGTGCATAAGTCTGAGGTGTATAAGACATTCACCAAGTGGGTCAAAGCAGTGGAGAGACAATTAGGGGTTAATCTCCTAGCTGTACAAACCGACAGAGGGGGGGGAATTCTTATCTAACCAGATGAAACGTTGGCTGGAGAACAAGGGCATTGCCCACCGTCTGACGAACCCGGCAACGCCCCGAGAAAATGGGCATGGGGCTGTATTGCAGAATGTGATGTATTGCATGTTAGAGGATGCACAACTGCCAATGACCTATTGGGCAGAAACCATACATGCAGCTGTTTTTTTGCAAAATAGGGTTTGGTGTAATACTGTGAAAAATGTGCCTTACAGGTTACTGTTGAACAAGACCCCAGATTTGAGTTCTTTAAAAGTCTTTGGGTCACGGGCTCGGGTTGGCATCCACTCCACGAGTAGCGGGGAGGGGGATGTCCGGGCAGAGAGCCTAATTTTTCTGGGCTACAAGCCAAGGGCCAGGTGTTATCGTTTCTGCAATAGCAAAAGCAAGATAACACTTAGTAAGAGTGCCCAGTTCAATGAAGAAAGCAGCTGGCCAAGGTTGCACTCCTTGCAGAAACAATTTGTCCTGCTGCCAAGTAGCGATAACGATGTTGGAGCGCAGCCCAGAACTCCAGCCCAGGAGGTGGCACCCAGTGGGGCTGGAGAAGGTGAGCCGAATGCTGGCACAGAGCCTGACGAGCAGAGTCAGGAGGCAGAGCCTCAAATGCAGGAACTGGAGGTAAAGTGTGAGAGTCAGGAGGTTCAACACCCAATTACAGGGGCAGAGCAACCAGCCCAGGAGGTGGGAACAGAGCAACCCGAAGAAGACAAAGCTGGTCCAAGCACAGGGCCACGGGTGTCTGCCAGGTCCACCAAAGGCCAACGTCCCGCTAGGTACAAGTGTCCCTATGTCACTCTGACTGTCAATCCAGACCCACCCGGATTTGAGGAAATGTTAAAAGAAAAGGCTAAGAAATGGAAAGCCTGGGTGGCAGAGTGCGAGGCAAGGGAGAAGGAGGCTGAAGCCAAGCGTCTGAAAGAGCTGGCTGAACAGGAACACGATGATGTGTTTTACAATCATGATGAGTTCCTGAACGAATTCCGGAAAGGGTTCCGAGCTACGTAAATATGAACTGTAATGTTGCTGGTGGACATGTATGTAAACTGTGTAAAGTGTTTTGGTGCACTGGGTTTAAATAGATTAGGAGGTGTGTTGGAGCAAGAATCTACATAAACCCAGTCTGACAGCTACAGTATGACAGCTGGTGATCTAGCTACCAGGCTAGGTCACAGTGACCTGATCAGCAGACCGGCTTGAGCCGGCAGAAGCCAAGTGATGCAATCTGCTGAGTCAGCACGGCCAGGATTGGCTGCTTGGACTATATATGATCTGTGTGTGCATCACACAGGTCTCTCCCTGTGAGATGGTGGTTAGGCGAAGCACTTTGTCCGTGGAGGTGATATTGTATAGACTGCACAAGAGAGCACTTGTTGTGTATATATGTTAATACACCTTTTGGCACTAGTTGCACGTGTAAGCCTGATTTTCTTTCCTGAAGCCCTGTGTCGGGCAAGTCATCTCCCTCACTCTGCTACTCCCGCTCCGACACTTCCATGAATCTAGCTACTCCCCTTTTAGGAACATCTGTGCTCAAGACCATCACATCATCCACTGGCAGTGAATTCTACAAAGTAATCACTCATTGAGTGAAGAAGTATTTCTTCTAATCTGTCCTGAATCTATTGTCCATGAATTTCATTGGATGCCTCATTGGGAAGGAGAGAAAAGTTGTCTCTACCCACTTTCTTCACCCCATGCATAGTTTTACGCAGGGCTTTTTTTTTAGCAGGAATGCACAGGAACACAGTTCCGGCTGGCTTGGCATCAGGGGTGTGGCCTAATATGCAAATGAGCTTCTGCTGAGCTTTTTCTTTAAAAAGCCTTATAATAAACAATGGTGATGTCAGGGGGTGTGGCCTAATATTAAAATGAGTTCCTGCTGGGCTTTTCCTACAAAAAAGGCCCTGGTTTTATGTATCTCTATCATGTCTCCCATTCTTCTTTTTTCTAAACTGGAAAGCCCCAGAAGTGAGTTGCATGTCTTCAGCATGTGTCTGCCATTAGAGCAAGCTGGTATCTTTCAATGAGATACATCTTCTCAGCTGAAATGTAAAACACTCTTCATTAGTAACTGAGAATGTTGCATGTGGTTACCTACCACAGTGCAGACTTGATGCTGCCAGAAGACTTTCAAACAGAATTGCTTAGCTTCAGGGTCCCAAATGTTTTCACATATCCAAGAGACAGCACCCTGACAATGCAAGTAAACTCAACAAACCTTATAAATATATTGTACATGACGTTTATTTTGGAGCAAACATGTTGCCCTGCATTTTAAACCCCTGGAGTTATTGTGCCATCCTCTCTATTCATCAAGAGCAGTGCCCAAATCCCAGCGTTGGCTGATTTGCTGGAGGCCCACATGTTTCCTGTCTCCAAAAAGAAAATTCAGAAGGCAGACTTCAGCTGTTATCCAAACACCACTGTTGTTGGACAAACATGGTTTTAAGATGCATTGTGCAAATGGTGCTTGATAAACATTTTTTTTTTCTGAAATGCCATGGAAAAGTCAGTCTTGATTTTAGGAACAAAACATGGGTCAGTTCCATCTAATCTTTTAATGCACTAAAAAAAATCATGTGAGTATAGCATATGTTACAACAAATCAAGAGCCAGATTTTTGTTTTAAATCCAACTCCTGTGAACTTGCAATAACAACAGATCTGCATAGCCAAGTCTAAAATCTGATTTCTTAATAAAATGAAAATTCCGTCTCTGTTGTGATTGACCTACTTGTCTCAGAAGCATTTGAAAATTTCTCTCTACCCTTATTACCCATTTCCAGACCACATGCCTAATTATTTGTAAACCAAACTTCATGGTACAAATAATTTAGAACCCCCTCCCGCCCAAAAAGCACCTGGCCAAGAACAAAGGCAGAAGGCTGATGGGGCATCGTGCATGTTAAAAATTTTAAAACTTCATTGTTCATGAATTTGGTCTGGATTTTATAAACAGATTAAAGAATAAGAATGAAAATGGATCCGAACTATCTAAATATATGCCATGCAGATTCTATTGTGCTATAGCCAGGAGAGGGAGTCCTGCATAATAGTGCCAGAAACACATTTCTCTAAAGACTACCAGAAGAACAGTGCAATCCCAACCAAAGTTAACCCTTCTAAACCTATTTGTGCCAATTAACTTAGAATGGGCAACTCTGTGGGTCTGTAAGAGAACCAAACCAGATGATCAGAAGAAGTGGAAACTGCAACCAGATCACTAACCTAGCATGATGAGCCAGTAGAAAATTTCTTCCCAGCTCCAGTCAGGTCAGTCTGTGCAAATTGAGGGGCTTGCTGTATTTCAGAGCACTGGACATTATCCTACTTTATTTAGATTTTTTTTTTCATTTCTTTCCTGCCTCAAGTATTTAGCATACTCCAAGCTAGAAATTTAAATAAATAATACCTTGATAGGCTTCTTTGGCCAGTAGGGCATTTCAGAACGCATTCTTTCTCACTGCAATCACAGAAGACTTGGTCTAAGTGGAAAAGCTCTGGAATGAGACAAAGGGAAAAATGGAGAGCATGGCAAAGGCATTAATGGGAATGGAGCAGCATTTCACATCTTTCCCAGCTCCCTCCCCCTCACCATTTTTAACCACAGATGTACTCTCAATTTCCCAGGCTAACTACAAAGCTGTTCTGAAATGTACAAGACAAATAACAATGTCAGTCAAGAACAGCAACTGAAGCTAAGTGGCAACTTACTGTGCACAAAGGTAGAGCAATAAAGTAAGCACGTGACTGAGATCCTTTGAGGGCTGGTGCGGCTGTATTTTTTCAGCTCTAAGAGAAACAGCAGTATTCTGTCACTAACATTGGCAGTGCAAAGTGAAATGCCCAAGTCTGACTGCAGAGAAATTCTTGACGTTTCATCTGGCACATTTTGTGCATCCCCACCTCTGCAAATGGACTGTTCTTAACAAAAGCAAGCAGCTTCATTAATGTCAAGCCATCCTAAAATGGCTTGGATTAGATTCTTACAGGGTGCCAGTAACTATGCCTGGCAGTTCTTTGCCTATTGAAGCACACCTCCATCACTGGCTTGCCAATTTGATTGCCTCTTTTACCACCTCCCCAGGCTTATCGCATTGTATTCTCACAAAAGTTCCATGAAGCATGCTAGGGTAAATGACAGTTGATCTGCCTGAGGCCATTCTATAGATTCTATGGCAGAATTGGAATTTGAATCCAGTTCTCTCCTGTCCATATTCAAGCTTGGCTCTCTGTACACCAGCAGTACCAGCTTGGAATAGACCTGAGAACACCTGAGATTTACAGGGCAATCCTAAGAACACTTTCTTGAGAGTAAACCCAATTGAATAGATCTGAGTAAGATTCTGAATAGACCTGCTTACTCTGAATCCTGCTCAGTTCTATTCAGTGGGTGTAATGTACTCAGAGACGAGACGTGTGGAAGTCAACATGCTTTATTGGATGGTACATCACAGAACGGAACAATGCGGGCCGGGACCCACTTTATATACCTTCTACCCGTAACAGCCCTCCAGCTGGCCAGTCCAATCTTGGCCAGACAAACTTCCCGCCACTGATCTTGATTGGCGGAGGCTTTTCGCGCGCTGCGCAGAGTGACCAAGGGACTTCCCCTGGTCGCCTCTGCTGCATGGCTGCACGGTGCTTTAGTTAAGCATAAGACACTACACTCCTCCCCCCCCCTAGTTTAAGGTACATAATCCTGCAAGTAAGCTGGAGCCCTTCGTTCCCGGGTTGATCACCTCGGGGTCTCTTGGGGCATTGGAGCGGCCCCCGTGGAGGGGGTCTCCTCTTGGGGATTTGCCTCCAGTGGCTGGCGGGCTGGCTCTGGTTGAGGTTCTGGATCGGCCGGCCTCGGGGAATCGTATGTCGGCAGGGTCGCCGCCGGCGGGGCCACTTCTGGTGGTTCCGTTGCTGGCTCTCCCCTGCTTCCCACATCCCCCGCCCCCGTTGGCTTCTCCAGCAAGGTGCGGCAGCGCAGCTGATCTATGTGCCTTCGTAGGACCTGGCCCCCGTCTGTCGATACCTCGTACAATTGGGACCCCGTCACCCAAAGTACCCGGCCTGCTACCCACTCTGGGCCATTAGCGAAGTTCTTCGCATAAACCGGATCCCCCGGAAAGAACCCCCGCGCCGCTTCCCTGACTTCAGGGGAACCGCGGATGTCTGTGGCCCGGTCCGGGTGTAGCCTGTCTAACCTGGTTATTCATTTCCTCCCCATGAGTAGTTCCGCCGAGCTTGACCCTGTTATGGGGTTGGGGGTACTCCTGTTATGGAACAGGAAGGCTGCGAGGCGGTGGTCCCAGTCCCCTTGGACGATGCGACCCAGGGCCTCTTTGGTGGTTCGCACCATGCGCTCTGCCTGGCCGTTGGTGGCCAGATGGAAGGGGGCAGATCTAATGTGTTGTATGAGGTACCTACAGATAAACTCCCGGAATTCCCGGGAGGTAAATGCGGTGCCGTTGTCAGTGACCAGGGTATCGGGGATCCCGTGCGTGCAAAAGACCCTCCGCAAGGCTCTGACGGCTGCTACTGTGGAGGTGGATGCAACAGGGATCACCTCTAGCCATTTCATGTAAGCATCGACCAGGATGAAGAATATTTGGCCCTGGTATGGCCCGGCGAAATCTAAATGCAGGTGGGACCACGGCCACCAGTTGGACTCCAAGCGGTGGACTGGGGCGCTAGGCGGATCGGGTCGGGATTCTTGGCAGGGTTGGCACCTTCTCACCCACCCCTCTATCTCCTCTTCCATACCTGGCCACCATACGTAACTGCAGGCCAGAGCTTTCATCCTCACAATCCCCGGGTGGGTTTTATGTAGGGCGTCTAGTACCTGCTTGCGCATGGGGGGGACCACCACCCAGCTGCTCCAGAGTATGCATCCCTTGTGTGTGGATAGTTCATCTCTACGCAATGTGAAGGGCTTGAACTCACTGTCCACCTTGCCCTTCGGCCACCCCCTTCCCACCCAGTCTAAAACCCGTGTGAGGATGCGGTCCCTGCCTGTGGCCCGAGCCATCTCAGCGGCGTGGAGGGGCCATTCGGGCAGGGACTCTATGAGCATCACAAGGTGGGCCGGGGCGGGATCTGGGTCCGTCAAGGGGAGCGGCAGGTGGCTGAGGGCATCAGCGTGCCCCATGGCTTTGCCCGGGCAGTGCACCAAGGTGTAGGTGTATGAGTTCAGGAATTGGTTCCACCTCAGGACTCGCTGGGACAAGATTTGTGGGGTCTAACGGTCTGGAGCGAGGAGGCCCAGAAGCGGCTTATGGTCCGTGGCAATGGTGAAACGCCTACCATATAGGTAGTCATTGAACTTGTGCACCCCTGCCACGATTGCCAAAGCCTCCTTGTCGATCTGAGCGTAGTTGCGCTCCGCGGGGGTTAGGGTTCTCAAATAGTATGCCACCGGGACCTCCCTCCCGTCCGGGAGTTGGTGCCCCAGGACTGTGCCCACCCCGCACGGGGAAGCGTCGCAAGCCAGGATCAGCGGCAGGGCTTCATCGAAGTGGTGGAGCACTGCTTTGGAGACAAGGAGGTCTTTGACTGCCTGAAAAGCGGTGGCTTGTCGCTTTCCCCAAACCCACGGGGCTTGTTTATCGAGCAGCCGGTGGAGTGGTTCCACTATGGCCGCCTTGTGGGGTAAGAACGAATGGTAAAAATTCAACAACCCCAAGAAACTTTGTAGCTCTGCCTTGCACGTAGGGGCTGGGGCTTGGACTATAGCCTTGGTCTTGTCCTCCATCGGGTGGATCCCTGCTGCGTCCACGGCAAACCCCAGGAACTCCACCCTCGGTACCCCAAGCAAGCATTTTTCCTTTTTGACTTTCAGCCCCGCCGCTTGGAAACGGCGGAGTACCTCTCTTAAGCGGCGATTAGAACGTCATCAAAGAACGGTTGCACTCCGGGGATCCCTTTAAGAAGAGAGTCCATTATGCTCTGAAAGATCCCCGGAGCTACACTAACCCCAAATTGCAGTCTCCGTACCCTAAATGCTCCCCGGTGTGTCACAATGGTCTGCTCTTTGTCTGACTTCGCGTCGACCAGTAATTGCTAGTACGCTTGGGCCAGGTCTAGTTTACCAAAAATCTTGGACCCTGCTAAGGCCACCAGGACGTGGCTGACCACTGGGATGGGGTAGGGGTTGTCCTGGAGCGCCTTGTTGATGATGCACTTGTAGTCAGCGCAAATTCTCACGTCCCCATTGGGCTTCACTGGTGTGACTATGGGGGTTTCCCAGGCCGCATAGGACACTGGTTCTAAGACCCCCTGGGCTGTGAGTCAGTCCAGTTCCGCTTCTATCTTTGGTTTCAAAGCAAACGGAACCCGCCTAGCCTTGAGTCGGATCGGTCTAACGAGGGGGTCGAGCGGTAAGGTGATGGGCGGCCCTTTGTAACTCCCCAGGGACCCATCAAAAACTGCTGGGAACTCCTGGCAGACGTCCTCAAAGTGGTTCGCCTGCAACTGCTCCACCCCTACCAGCTGAATACCTAATGGGCGGAACCAAGCCAGTCCCAGTAGGGTGGTGAGCTGGCGCTTGACCACCAGGATGTCCAGTGGTCCCCGGAAGTTCCCTCTCTCTACCAGTATCCTGGCCCACCCCAAAATGTGTACCGGTTTTTTTTGGAAGTCCCGCAGTACAAAGTCAGCCGGTCTCAGTTGGAGGCGGCGGCGGGGGCCCAGTTTACTTAGGGTTTCCTCCGAAATTATGGAGATGGAGGAACCCGAGTCCACCTCCATCAGGCATGGAGCACCCTCGATGAGGACCGACATTTTGATCTTATCGGGGGCAGAGAGGGGCAAGTTCAATACCTGCAGGCTGGTTGACGCTATCGTGTGGGCCTCGGTTGAGTTGTGGTGCGTGGTCTGTCGCATGTGGCTGATCTTGGCCCGGCAAGCCCGCGCGATGTGGCCCACCTTTCCACAGCTCCTGCAGTCCATGTTGCGATATGGGCAGTCCCGCCTCTCGTGGGGGTCACCGCAGCTGGCGCATTTGCTGGTGGTGGGTCTCTCCATCGCTCGTTGCCGCGGCGGGTGTCTCAGTTTCTTGCGGTTCTGCGCCTTCCTCGTCTCCAACCAGCTGAGCTGCTTTCCGCTTGGGAAGCCTTCATAGCTAGATCCCATCCTCGTCGCCAGTGTAATGTACTCAGAGATGAGATGTGTGGAAGGCAACATGCTTTATTGGATGGTACATCACAGAACAGAACAATGCGGGCCGGGACCCGCTTTATATACCTTCTACCCGGAACAGCCCTCCAGCTGGCCAGTCCAATCCTGACCAGTCAAACTTCCCACCACTGATCTTGATTGGCGGAGGCTTTTCGCGCGCTGCGCAGAGTGACCAAGGGACTTCCCCTGGTCGCCTCTGCTGCATGGCCGCGCGGTGCTTTAGTTAAGCACAAGACACTACAGTGGGGCTTACTCAGAAGAAAGTATTCTTAGGATTGCCCTATAAATCACCTTTCACCAGCTCTCATCCATAACAACAACTACTCAGACTCTTAGAAGTCAAATAATGTCACTGCAGCCGTAGATGTGGGAGCTCTAATGTGCACATGCAACTTCTTCATGTGCTGTATGATGTACCAAGGGAAGAAAAAGCTTCTTTGGGGCTCTTCCCAGGATATTTCTGTACTGGGCCAGAGGCAAAATATCAGCACATCATCACTCTCAATAACTGATGCAATACGGGCATCTATGTGCCCTTTAGTATTTATTATCGCTGCTCCTATGGCAACAAGGTTTTTCCTTCTCTATGAATGATAGAATTTTTCAACTCTCCCAGGAACTGGTCAAATTAAGGACTTGGATGCAGCAACAGAACCAGCTGACAGTCAAGGAGGGCAAGATGGAGGTACTGGCTATTGATAGGGTGAAATAGAAGGCAAAGGAAAGTGTATATTAGATTTGTGTTGCACATGGCAGAGTGTGTGTGGTGCCACAAAGCAAATACTCAGTTAGTTGCAGCCAGTCCTGCATCTCTGACACATGTATGTGGGAAACAGCAGTGATTGTCACATCACTCATGTTTTAGGTATATATCTAAAGGCAAAAGGAGTGAAATGAGCCTCTTTTGGGGGGTTAAATTTGTCTTTTGGGACTGTAGTGTCCAGTCTCATGCCAGAGACCTTAAAGTAGACATTGGGTGGGATCAGACAAGTCAGTTGCTGCAGCAGTCCCTCGACTTTTAAAAAAACAATCCTGTTTGAGATGCACCACAGCAAGCAGACAGCACTGGCAACACAGTTGCAGTCCCATGAGGTTAGGATGGCTGCACATGCACTGAGAGGAGCAATCATACCACTCCTGCGCTTCTATGGTGCACCCAGGCCGATCACATGGCTGGAAACGCACCATGGAAGTGTCACCACAACTTTGCCACTGAGAAGTTCCCAGTGGCTCTTTAATCTGTTCCCAGGTCATCCTAAAATGAGGTAAGGATGAATGGGCTGTGGAAGACAGATGTGCACATGTGATTGCACACATTAAATCTGGAGGTGGGATGGCTATGGCAGGCCACATGCCTATCTGATCATTCCCATTGTGGCGTTTGATCCTTGGCATTCTTAATTTCAGCACGTTTATTTGGAATGCATTTGCCCTGCTTTTCTAACAGCTCAAAGCAGCTGAAAAGAAACATTTACAGCAGTTATCATAAAAAAGAGAAATATAAAAACAGTGATAGAATTAGAAACTCAACAGACCACAACCAATAACCTTAAATATTACTGAGAGCAAAAGCAAAACAACTCATTAACGATCTCAAAAGTCATATTTTCACCAATGCTTGACCATTATGAGAGAAAGTTTTCATACTGTGGCACCAGTAACAAAAAGACCCTGCCCTTTATCGCTATCTCACTTTAGATAGACAGGTTCCCCTCCCAAAGATCTTAATGTGCTTTCCCTTGGCTGAAGGAAAGTGTGAATTCTGCCATCCCTCTTTATTTTGCTTGCTTTGTTTTTAGAAACTGGCTCTCATTGGTTTTCATTAGGTAAACTTTTAAATTAATGCATTGCTGCAATGACATAGCTACAGCAGCATTTTCTATGTGTTCTACGGGATGAACCCCTCCTGCTTTGCAGCCTTTGAGTTGCAGCCTCAGTATAAAAGGTTATTACCAGAAATTAGGTGCTAAAGATTGCACCAATGTGATTGGCTCCCTCTTGGATACAGTGACATAGGCATACTAACAGGTAATTTGTAGATAGCTGAATTGAACTAGAAAGCTTCTGAAATTCAGTTGCATCCCTACATACATGCAAGGCTGTACTCCCTTGCTGTACAGGTGTCATGTTCCGGCTGATTGAGGCATGCAGCGTGATGCTGCAGGCTGTCACATTGCAATGGCATAGCAGTGCCGTGCCCTGTTCCTAAACACATTTACTATTATGCATCAGCTCACTGGAATAACATGATTTCCCAAAGAGATTCTGATAATTTCTGTTTGGCGCTCTGATGTTAGCAAAGTATGTATTCAATGTCTTGTTTTTTTCTTGTTTTCCAACTTTTAAATTATATTTGACTAAATTACCAATGATTAAAAGATCTCCAGGAAGAAATAGGAACCCCATCTTTATCAGCTTTATAACACCCTCAGTCTTCTACTTCTTTACAACAGCAGTGGCTCAATCATTCAAGGATAAACTCCCTCAAACCGTGAATCACCTTATCAACCCAGGATGCTTCCCCTCATCTCCAAAACCCAATACCCTCTACTGTGATAAATGATGGGTCTCAGGGCTATAATTCACCATGTTTGCAATAATATAAAATTATGTGTCATGCATATTATAGGAACAGAGACACTCTCTATTAATAGAAATTAATGCTGTTGCTACCAGATTGTACTTGGGTTGGCTCTGACAGATGAAGCAAAGCAAAAGGCTGGGAGGAGCTATTTGATTCACAATAAATAGATACCAAGATTTATGATTAAAATAGAACATCTTAATGATTTAACATAGCAATGAAACCAATAGGCTGGTGTTTCAATCTGATATCCACAAATTTGTATAATCCTCGGGGTAAAACAATTTAATGTGCTGTCTCTTTTATAGTTACAAAAGGCCTTTCGTATGATCAATTATACATAAGAGTGTAATAAATGTAACTTTCTTCATACTAATCACATCTAACTTAAATTCTCTTGTCGGTCTTTGGAGTGTATGTAGCATTCCCCATAAAGTTTTTAGTCTGTGCTCTTAGCAAAAGTTAATATGCCCAGAACTTCCGGATAAATCATCTGTACAAGGGGTCTTTACCTGCACAACCAGTCATACAATTATGAACCACCTCCTCCTGTGGAAAAAACCCTTACTTAACACAATAAACTAGTTTTTTTGCATTTAATGTCTGAATGGTTCTCTTTTGCTGAAAAGGCAGGATTTTGTAGTGAGCCCTATCAGTACCCTGTCAGTAACTAGCTCCATCAGTAACCAGCAAAGACATCTTTATGAAGCAGATCTAGGTACTTAGTGGGGATAGTTCTATTTGTTCAGCAACATATCCAGGTAGAAAATTCAACTGGTGCATGTGTGTGTCACACACATATATGCATACTCCATGGTTAAAAAAAAAACAACTTACAACTTGGCACTTTCAATGATGCTCAAAATGTGCCATCAGGGTCAGATAACTTACTCAAGGGCCTTCTTTAGATGTCCCTACATGCATAAACTGAACAATTAAGTTAGCAGAAGCTCTGAATACAGCCCTACAGGCAAATAAGTGTACTAGTGCATTCCTAAGCAGAGTTAACACTTTTAAGTCTATTGAAGTCCATACGTTAGAAGGGTGTAACTGATTAGGGTTGCACTGCATTTATGTAACCTTTTCCAGGCAGCTGAGAGTGCTGCAAAAAGCAGCATCCCCGGCTATGCATACACATCTGCATCTGTAGAGCTTTGTTCAAACCTTATGCTCAATGTACAGACATTGGGACAAGGCCATTAGACATGAGCCTACTATTTTCTATTTATTTTTGGTATCTAACATCTGAAAAGAGTTCAGCTAATGTTAGGACTGAACCTCAGCTTGCCCTATCCCTGTCCCCATTAGGGCTGCCAAGCCCCCAGTCCGGGCGGGGAATTCCCCGCCCTGGAGGTTCCCAACCTGCTGGCCCACATTGGGCCAGTGGGGGAACCTCCCCTACATCGCTGGTGCAATGACATCACCCAGAAGTGACATCATCAAAATAGTGGCACCTGTGCGGGGGCCACTCTAGGTGTTTTTGGGAAAAGTCTATTGTTTTCCCGGATGCTCTAGCCATTTGGGAGGGAAAACTCTATAGTACAATAGGTACCATAAAGTTTTTACTGCATTTATGTAACCTTTTCCAGGCAGCTAAGAGTGCTGCAAAAAGCAGCATCCCCGGCTATGCATACATATCTGCATCTGTAGAGCTTTGTTCAAACCTTATGCTCAATGTATAGACATTGGGAGAAGGCCATTAGACATGAGCCAAATGGCTAGAACATCCACAAAAACCACAGTTTTCCTGGAAATGCCTAGAGCAGCCCCGCATGGATGCCACCATTCTGATTATGTCACTCCACTCCTGTGGACTCCAGCAGAAAAAAAAGGCCTGTCATAAAGCAGACACTAAATAGGAAGTAGCGGCCAATCACAGCTCCTTGGTGCAATACTCTATGGTATTTTTGTTCATTTTACATTATTGATCAACATGTACAAATCCTATGTATATATAAGAAATGTAATATTCAATTAATTCAAAAGTTGTGCTCCCTCTCTGACTATTCCTCCATCTTCCTTTTACACTGTTTTCCTGAACTCCATCATGCTTCTCATTAGATCCAACAAGAAATTTTTCCTGAACAAGAGGTCCCCAGCAACCAGAAGTGGCAAAAAAACATGCTTATTCATTCTCTGGAATGCTTCCTGTGCCTTTCTGGGTCTTTTCACTACCTCACCCCCATTTAAAGCTCTAGCAGTACCCACCTTTTGCTTCTAGTCTTCCTCCTGAGGCTGTTATACTACAACCATTACTCCACAGCTGAAGACATCACAATGCTGAAAACACTGATACGGAGTTAGGGGCGAATTAACCATTAAGCAGACTAAGCATGTGCTTAGAGCACCAGGGTCAAAGAGGGCACCACAAAGTTGGGGAAAGAGTAAAAAGAAAAAAAAATGAAGATTTGTAAAAAAAAAAAAAATATATATAAAACTAGTGCAAATTGATCATGGTGCACCCTAGGGTTATCTTCTAATCTTTGTTGGCGAGGTTCAGTGTCATAGGCTATGTTTAAAAGTAAAATGCATGTGTTTAAAAGTAAAATAATGGAGCCAAATTCAGTTGTCATGACAGTCATTTCAATGACCCTCTCTGCCCCTTTTTAATTTCAACCCCATGTAAACGTCAAAAATGAAGCGTGTCCAGTTGAGTGGTGTGCAAAAAGAGAATGAGCAAAAGAATCTGTCTGTTGTAGCCAAGACAGGAAAGCTGACAGATTTCTTCTTACAAATTGTAGAGAAAGATGATCCAGATCAAAACCAGTGTCAGTCTTTTTTTTTTTTTAATGAATGAACTTTATTACAGTCATAGACCAATATTAAAACTATAACACATCATATAAAACCCTCCTAAAATACCTAAGATAGTATAAAATACCCTCCTAAAAAAACATAAAATACAATAAAATACATAAACATTTCCCCACCTATACAATCCAAGATAACTAAAACATAATTGAACCAATTTTAAAATTCAAGTCAGTTCCAATTTATATAAATCCTTTAAATCAGAGTATATAAAAACATTTATAAACTAAAATTCCAAGAGATCATACAAGAAATGCAGTTTCTTGTTTCTTAGTATGGAACTTCACAAGATAATGGCAAAATTTGGCTATCTGTCTAGAGATAGTTGGACTTGCATCCACCAAAAGTTTCTCCAAACACGCCTCGTCCGCGTCTGCCATTGGTTTAACTACAAACGGGGAAACAAACCTATCCCTCTGTACCTGGTGGAAAGGGCATCGAAAAAACATATGAGTCATCGACTCCACCTCTCCCATAGCACAAGGACAGCATCGGTCTTCATACGGGATTTTTCTATATTTCCCTTCTAGCACCTTTGAGGGCATGGCTGCGCATCGAGCCAACGTAAAGGCTCTTCTGTGGGCTGGTACCTCCAAATAAAAAAAGTACTTGGCCGTCCTCATAACATATTTGGTCTCAGTAGCTGCTAAAAAAGAGGGGGCCTGTTCTAGATCCCTTTGTCTCTCTATATCGCAGATTCTTTGTTTGATAATACTTTTTGCTTTGGCATAGCTCTGCGCCAAGAGGTTTTCAAGTGAGAATCCTATACTTTCTAAGTTGCTTCTGACCAATTGCAGCCACCTTGGCCTATAGGGGTCTTGAGTTATTAAAGGGAAGAGGCCTTTTTTGTTTTTATGGATCCTTAGCCATTGACATGCCGAAGATAACATAATTCTGGCCTCAATTCTCATTTGCCCAGTTTCTAAACGCAAAGAGACAGGAAGTGAATCAAATCTATCTCCTTCATCAGAAACAGGCAGTGTTGGTGCAAGGCCAGATTTTTAAGATGACGTTGCAAATGATGAAGTGCCACAACCTGGACCTACTTCCACAACAAGATGTGTAAATGCTTTTGAACTGTCCAAGGGATTTAGAGAACTGATCAAGGATGAAATGAACAAAGCTAAGGACCCAGGGTTGTGGGATGAATTTTATGGTGATGATGTGACTTATTGGGTTGCTTGTGGACCCAGTGAATGTCAGCACCACAATGGCCCATTTGACAAATCATGTCGCAATTTCATCAGTGGGAAGCCAAAGCGATACTGTTCACAGAAGATATTTTTGGAATAAAAGCCAATGGTGAACACTACAAGAGAGAATGGCTGTTGTACTCTCCTTCAAAAGGATCAGTTTACTGTTTTATTTGTAAACTATCTGTGCCCAAAGGGTCAATGCATTTTGCTTGAAATGATGGGATCAGTGACAGGCACTGCTGTAATTGACAACCATGAGAAAAGTACAACTCACCGAGATGCCATGTTGACATATCTAACTTGGAAACAAGGCTTAGGCTTGACACAGCCACTGGAAAAACAAATTGAAGAGGAGTACAATGGGAGAATGTACAATGGGAGAATGTGCTTTGGTGTGTTGTAGCAATCATTTGCACACTGGCTGAACAAGGATTGGCATTCCGAGGAAAAGTGAAAAATTTGGGCCTCTCAATAATGGGAATTTGGGGCTACTCGAATTGATAAGTTGGTTTGATCCATTCTTGACTGCTCACATATCATGGTATAGCAATGCTGGAAAAGGCAACCCTTCGTACCTGTCCAAAACGATATGTGAGGAACTTATTGAGTTAATGGCAAAGAAAGTGCACTCCGTCATCATTGACAAAATTAATGTTTCTGGGTACTTCAGTCTCTCTGTAGACTCAACACCTGATCTTTCGCATGATAACCAACTGATCATGGTGTTCAGACACTTGCAAGATGGACAGCCAGTTGAACGATTTATTACATTTTTGGAATTACAAAATCACACTGGTGAAGCTATGGAACAGCAAGTGTTGAAGTACTTATGTGATGATTGTAAATTGGATTTTGTTAAATGCAGAGGGCAGTCATACGACAATGCTGCCAAGATGTCTGGATGTTACAATGGCAAGCAGCAAAAAATTTTGTATGCAAATCAGTTTTCCATTTATGTACCCTGTGCAGCTCATTCACTAAATTTAGTTGGACGAAGTGCTGTGGATTGCTGTCAAGTTGCAGTAGATTTCTTTTTCACTGTACAACTGCTCTACACATTCTTTCAGCCTCAACTGCTCAGTGGAGAATTCTCAAAGATTGCATTGGAAACGAAAAAGTGTTGAAATCACTTTCAGACATCAGATGGGAAGCACATGCAGTGGCAACTGCAGCAATTATCAACTCTTTCTTCAAGATTCTGGAAGCTTTGGAAGATTTATCAGATGACCAATTGCAAAAAGGTGACACTAGAAGGGAGGCAAAGAATATTGCAGACAAGAAGCAAGAACTGGAATTTGTGTTCATGCTGACTTTTTGGAATGAAACTTTAGAAAAGTTTCATAGAACAAGTCAACTTCTTCAAAGTGAAAATGTGATCTTGAAAACATGTGCAGATTTGTATTCATCATTGGCAGACCAGTTGCACACATCAAGAGATGAGTTTGAGAGATTTGAATCACTTCAAAGGACATGCTCCCACCCTGATGTAGAATACAAGCAACTCAAACACGTAAGCGTATAAGAAAGATAATGCCCAACGATGGAAATGCACCAGAGGTCATTCTCAGTGCCAGAGACAAATTCCATATTTCCACTTTTGATGTAACTGTTGAAAAGTTTGAAATGGAAATGAGCAGACGAAAGGAGTACACTGAAATAGCAGACAGATTCTCTTGTCTGACAGATGTTCCTAATGCCACCCAACAAGGTGCTAATTCCCAATTATCAGAAAGTGAAAGGTACTCAAAGACTTGTCGGACACTCATTGATGCTTATCCAGATGACATGAACAACACTTTGTCTACAGAGCTTCAGCAGTTCCATTCATATGTTCTTCATAAGTTTAAAACAACCAGGAAAACATCTTTCACTCACATGGAACTTTACAACACAATTACAGAAGACAAACTAGAGAGTGCGTTTCCAAATGTTGAAATTGCCTTAAGAATATTTTTAACATTAATGGTCACCAAATGCACAATAGAGAGGTCTTTCTCACAACTGAAACGTGTAAGAAACCCAAATAGATGAGTTATGCTTCAAGAAAGACTCAACTCACTGTGTATATTAACGATTGAAGCATACATTCTGAGAAGTATTAATTTCAACGATGTTATCAGTGACTTTGCGAAAATGAAATGTAGAAAAATGCCTTTCAGGTCATGAATATCGGAACTTTGATACATTTAACTTTGTGAAATATTAAAATAGATGTTGTATTGCATTTTTGTAGAACTTTATGTAGAACATATGTATTGCATTTTTGTAGAACTTGGCTTAGTTTGTACAGTATATTGTGTTATCATATGAATAAATTTTTGTATTGCTGTAACCTGCATTGTATATCTGGTCAGACAGGTCAACAACTAAAATGGATGGGTCAGTGTGGAAAGGAGGGGGGCATCAAAATTGGTCAGTGCTTAGGGCACCAGTGAGCCTTAATCTGCCCCTGTATGGAGTCATTTTGGTGGTGTAAGAACATTACATACATCCTGCTGGATCAGACCACTGGTCATCTAGTCCAGCTTCAACATTCTGTTTCACAGAGTGGCTAACCAGTTGCCATGGAGGGCCAAATGAAGAGGGCACAGAGGCCAAGATTCTCCCCTGCTGTTGCCTCCCAGCACTGGTCTTCAGAGGCTTGCTGCCTCTGTAGATGGAGACATGCAGATTTCAAAGCCAATACTTTAAAGCCAGTACTGCACAATAAGACATGTGGATTTAAAGAAGCAGCATAAAAGAAAAAGAGATGTCACATTTATATTAAGATCTGGTTGTAAGTTTAGAAGTGTTTAAGGTTCTCTGTATTACTAACTTCCAGTATATGATGTATATTCACTGGGAACTACAACTAAGGGCCTGTATTTCAGGTCTACTCAGGTAACAGAGCACTCCAAGGGAATTCTAATGATTCAGATGGAAAAAATACAAAGTAGAATACATCTGAAAATCTATCTATACAGAACATTTTTATTCCACTTTCTGCCCAAGGACCTCAGAGCAGTAAACATTGTTTTCCCTTCCTGTTTTTTTTTTCCTGACTGCATCCTTCTGAGGTAGATTAGGCTGAGACAGTGCGACTAGGCCAAGATTACCTTTAGAGAAGCAGAGTAAAAGAGAAAGAAGTCACATTTATACTATGATCTGGGTATAAATTTAGAGGTGTTGAAGGTTTTTTCTATTATTAACTTCTAATGTGTAATGTATATTAACTGGGTATTAATCTGACACTATAACTTGAATACCCACTAGCTGGATTCACATCCTGTTTGGGGGAGGGATGGTGGCTTAGTGGTAGAGCATCTGCTTGGTAAGCAAAAGGTCCCAGGTTCAATCCCTGGCATCTCCAACTAAAAAGGGTCCAGGCAAATAGGCGTGAAAAACCTCAGCTTGAGACCCTGTAGAACTGCTGCCATTCTGAGTAGACAATACTGTCTTTGATGGACCAAGGATCTGATTCAAAATAAGGCAGCTTCATATGTTCCTAAGTTCACTGTTTAACTGTTTGCCAACCCATTCATGGCTGTTTGGCAGGTTTCTTCATTGTATACCTAACTTTGACTTTTCACGCATGCATACTCTGCCAGTTGAGTTCTACTACTTTTCATCCCTATTGTATAACTTCTCCACTCAGAAGGCAATTGCTTCTTTTGGCAATTAAATCAGTCAGAAATCATATAAATCAGTCATTTAAAATATTGTATCCATAGATGCCATTGGTGCCCTCCTATTACTTTTAGAAAGTGAGCGGGACCAAATGTGACTCTTTTTGTGGTTATGTCCAGGACCCTGTGTCAGAATTCCAAAGGTCCCCACTGCTCAAAAAGGTTGAGGAACCCTGGCCTAAGTAATTTCTAGTGATGTTAGTGGATGCTGATCAGTGTGAATTGACAGTGTCTTTGAGCGTATGCATTTTTCCTATAACAAACCTGTTTGTTGCTGTTGGGCTTGAACTGAACAGCTGTTTGAGTGGCTGTCTTCTAGTTGACTCCTTTGAGTACAGAAAGTTCAGCTCCTGAACACATTCATAGTGAAATTTGCCACATCCCCCAATTCTAACCATTATACCATACTGGCATCTGGAGAATGCAACTGAACACAAGGCCCAAACTGGGTTTGTGGGCATGCATGAGAGGCCTGATTCTGTAAGTAAATTAGAATAAACCTTTAATGTGGTGTCCTTTAAGGTAATGGCTTGCCTTTAAATAATTATGGAAGGAGGAGAAGTGTGTCTCGCTGTGTTAAGTAACAGTGCTTCTCTGACTGGGGTCCTCATGCTCACCTGGCCAGGAGGAGTCTTATTGATGTTCAGGACACTGACAAATATTAATGTTGCCCCCTCCCCATTTTTATCCCACCCTTCTCCTAAGGAGCTTAGGGATACATACAGTATCCCCCCTTCCTCCATATAGCCCTGATTATAGCTTATATCCTCCATTCCACATTGTTGTCCTATCTCAAGGTAGCAGTAGCTTCAGAGAGGTGGCCTGCAATCAGCTATATGGAAATTTACTCATAAGTATCAGAATTGTCTATTGATATTTCAGCAAGCATCTACCAAGTGGCTGTGCCAAAAACATACAAGCTAAGGAATAACTGTTATTTTTATTCTGGAAGCTTTTATCTGCCTTTTTTCATGAGGTGTTTGTGATCTTGAAAAATTCACCTCACTGTGGGGTAGCCTTGGGTGGGATGAAGTTATGTTAAGTGGCTGGGATTTGGGGCATTACAACTTGAGGGGTTGTGGGAAACTAACTGATGATGCCAACCTTTGCTAATTTATAGCTTGCACTCAAGCTCTGCCATGTTCATTAAACTCAGAAATATTATGAGGAGAGCTGCCACTTACTCAAGAACTATTCTGCATGTTACTTTCATACAAATGTTTTCCAGTCTGTTTTTGATTAGAGCTGCAGGATTGTCTTTTTTTTTATTTGCCTCACCAGAATATTCTCTGACAGAAATCCAGCCGATACACATTTATCTGAAAGTAAGCCTCACTGAACATGGTGAACTTTCTTTTGAGTAAACATGCAGGGATCAACCTGAAGGGAGGCCAGGGAGGAGGAGGAAGGTATTGGATGTATACCCAGCCTTTCACTCAGAGTCTCAGAGTGGTTTATAATCTCCTTTCCCTTCCCCTCCCCACAACAGATACCCTGTGAGGTAGGTGGAGCTGAGAGAGCTCTTAAAAGAAACTGCTCTGGAGAGAACAGCTCTGAAAGAACTTGTGACTGACTCAAGGTCACATCTGCAGGTGCATGCAGAGGAGTGGGGAATCAATTTGAAGCTCTGACTCCTTTTTGACAGCTCCATGATCCCTCTGCCAGATTCTCCCAGATTAAAATCCACACTCCTAACCACTACAACAAACTGGCTCTCAGATACGATAACAGTCCTATCAGTGGCACTGAGTACAGTCTATTAGACAAGAGCTCTAGTTGCTTAACCAGGTAGGAGGAGGTCAAGAGGAGGATGACAGATGGGTGAGACTACAGAGTAGGTGAGGAGCATGACATACACATGCTGCCTGCCTGGCAAATAGCTTCTTGCCCCACCAGCCCTTGCAGAAACAAGCCATTGAGAAACAAATTAGAGATGGAGGTGGGGAGGCTCTCTACAGTAGCTAAATGCTGGGCCAGCTGCTATTGCAATGATTTGAGAAGCAGCAAGAGATGGGGGCTGAAGGGGCTCAGTTGACAATGAGCTGAAGGGTGTGATGGTCTCCCTGCCTCCATTCCTCATGCCAGTAACCCGAGAGGCAACCATCCATGGCAGCACTGTTGCTTGAACCAATAAATTGCAGTTTGGCATTAGAGGTCTCTGAAAGATAATTGCCATACATATGTTACTATTCTTCATGTTTTAAACTAGTATTGATAGGGTTTTACAACAAACATCCCCAAAAAAGAACCCTGAATGTGTAGCTTAATGAGAAGCTTTCTCAGAACTATGGTCTTTAAAGCATCAGCTTAGCTAAACAGATCTGGAAACTGGTTTAAATCTGTAGTGTGGATAAGATTTGGACATTAGGCTTGTTGAGGAAGAATGTAAACTTGCATTCTTGAGCATTGCCATAGATTCTCTGCCTTTCAGTACAAGACTTTAGCATAAACAGAGAAGTACTTTGTTGCAAACTGATTGTCATATTGCAGCCTTGGTCCAGTAGTGATTGCACAGCTCCCTGGTGATGTTCATTACCTTAGTGGTTCTCAAGGTTAAGCAACATGAGGAAGCATAGAGGTTGAGGCCCAGGCCCGCCCTGATGCTGACTTCCAGCACTGCTATTTAAAGGTCTGCTGACTCTATAGATGGAGGCTTTGAGTCTATTCAGGCTGCAGTCACATAAGCAGTTTGATCTGATGCTGTGGCACCTTTGTGGATTTAAAGAGCATGATTCGACATGGAATGCAGTGATATCTGCCTTCCATGACCCAGTGATTGCCACCCCATTCTGCCCCATCTTTGAAGCAAAGTTAATGAACACTGGGGAAGGTCTGATCTTTGCAGATTCCAGTGTTTTCACCCCACATTTCCAACTGTCTGAACTCCCCTCTTGTGAAGTCGAGTCATTTGGGAAGTCTGAACCTTCCCTTCCATTTTGCCCCTGGTGTTGTCAATCACCTCAGCCAAATAGTCATTCTGAATTGAGAGTTCCTGGGGGAGTTGTTTTTGAGTAGCAAACACCCCCTCCCCATAAACCCTCTGTCCTGTTTCTGCATCAGAGTTGTTGTTGGAGAGCATCCCATGATTGACAAAAGGGTAAATGTACTGAAGTTAATGGAACTACTTACATGTAAATCTGCATTTACCCTCCTCCATGTATTCCAAGGAAGAGAGGTGAAGAGAAGGAGGCTGAGAGCAGAAACCGGTGCATCCATTAGGCAGCATGAGGCAGGTGCCTGGAGTGTGGCTCTGGGGGGAGGGTGCCAGTTTCGGCATTCCTGCCCTCACTTCATCAGTGAGGGAAATAACAAGCTCAGTGGCTGCCATTGGACTTCCAGCCTCAGTGTGCATGGACACCGCTCGCTCGCTGCCACTCCGTCCCTCACATCTGTGTTTCCAAGCACAGATGCGAGGAGCAGAACAATAGCATGCACATGCATATGCATGCATGCTGATGGCAAAAGCACTGCTGTGGCCACTGCCAAGCACACCCTCGCTGAGGAAGTGAGGGGTGGTGGGGGGTGCCATCCTTGCACCAGATCCCCAGCGCCAGTGCTGGATGAGAGGGGCCAGAGTACTTGGCAGAGGGATCGTGGAGCTGTCAAAAAGGAGTCAGAGCTTCAAATACACACTTAGGCACATGGGTGAAAGACCAAAAAAAAGGATGCTGCAACAATATGAATGATCAAACATGGGGTGAACAAAGCAGTAGAAAAGTGCACCTTTAAGACCAACTAAGTTTTATTCAGAATGTAAGCTTTCGTATGCTCTTAAGCAGACTTCATCAGACATATGGGAATGGACGCAGCAATTCTTAATATAAGTCTGCAGCGTGGAATCATGGGAATGTTTTTAGCAGATTAAAAGAATCACAAATAGGATCTGTGTTTGTTAGTGTAGGACAAAACGGCTGAAAAAACACTAGGTGATAAAAAGCAGACTGCTGTTGTGGGGGTGCCATAAATCTAGGTGACATTCTGGCTTTGTTAGTTTAAATAGAGGGCATGTTTACTCAAGAGATTACAACATCCATATAGTTTGCCATAGGATGGGTTGGTATATGCAATAAGAAAACAGCCAATATCCCCCATTTAAGTATGTCAATACAAAAAAACAAAAACAAAAACAAAACCCCCAAATATTCTGATACACTGTTCTAAAAGAGAAATAATATAGGCTAGCCCTTAGAAAAACAGGGTGCATTAAAGTATAGAGGAAGGTGGGTTAGTATATGAAATGAGACAAACAGCCCACATCCCTCATTTGAGCATGTCAACACAAAAAAAATTATTCTGATACACTGTTCTAAAAGATTGGAACACTGTGGATGCACAGCTATACTCAATGAGAGTTGGTTTAGTATCTGTAGTGAGATTAAAAAAACCAGGAAGCATTCAATGGGTGACCTCAAAGTAGGTGTTTTACGGCAAAGGAACTTCAAGAACAGGATGGAGAGAGAAACTGCTGAATTACAAATTATCATGAAACTTGGAACAAACACCTCCCAGGACTGAACAGGGATATTGGGTTTTTTTTATCTCATTACAGATACTAAACCAACTCTCACTGAATATAGCTGTGGGCTGTTTGTCTCATTACATATACTAACCCACCTTCCACTATACTTTAATGCACCCTGTTTTTCTAAGGGCTAGCCTATATTATTTCTCTTTTAGAACGGTGTATCAGAATATTTGGGGGTTTTGTTTTTGTTTTTTTTGTATTGACATACTCAAATGGGGGATATTGGCTGTTTGTCTTATTGCATATACCAACCCATCATATGGCAAACTATATGGATGTTATAATCTCTTGAGTAAACATGCCCTCTATTTAAACTAACAAAGCCAGAATGTCACCTAGATTTATGGCACGCCCCCCCCTCCGCAACAGCAGTCTGCTTTTTATCACCTAGAGTTTTTTCAGCCGTTTTGTCCTACACTAACAAACACAGATACTTTGTGATTCTTTTAATCTGCTAAAAACATTTCCATGATTCCACGCTGCACACTTATATTAAGAATTGCTGCGTCCATTCCCATATGTCTGATGAAGTCTGCTTAAGAGCATACGAAAGCTTACATTCTGAATAAAACTTAGTTGGTCTTAAAGGTGCACTTGTCTACTGCTTTGTTCTATTGCTTCAGACCAACACGATTGCCTACTGGGATCTATAAACATGGGGTGAGTGCACGGTGACACCAGTTCATGGTGGAATATCTTATCAAAACTTCTCATTACAAAATAAAATGGTGTATCAGAGGTGCAGCCAGACCACATCAAGCCTGTTGTTTGACCACAGCCTCAGTCACTTGGCCTAGAAGCCACTGAAGGACCTCTCCTCCATGAATCTGTCTATCCCCTTTTTAAAGCAATCCATGCTTGTGGCCTTCACTACTTCCCCTGACAATGAATTGCACAGTTTAACTCATGGCATATTTCATTTAGCCTGTTCTGAACCTATTTTCCAACAATCCAATTGAGTGCCACCATGTTCTAGTATTATGGGAGATGAAGAAAAAGCTCTCTCCATCCATTCTACACCTCACACATAATTTTATAAACCACAATCAAGTCACCCCTTAGCCTCTACCATGTTACCACTTAAGATCAAGTAATAGGTGATGCGAAAGACTTCTGCCTGGTACCCTGGGGAGCTACTGCAGTAGACCATACTGGAAGTCAGTGGGCTCTACTCGTAGCCAGTGGTGATCCTGATAGACCAGAGGTCTGACTCATTATAAAACAATTCATCTATCTTGCAGCAATGGATGTTAAATCATTATTCCATGCCCAGTTCTTTAGTAAATAGGATTGTGTGTTATGGCTAACTAAAAAAAAAAAAACTAGTCTACAATTATTCATATGCCAAGGCAACACAGAACAATGCTTGTTAGTAAAAGCCTTGAAACAATTTCACAGAAAAGGTGAATGTATTTATGAGCGGATCCTTATTTTATTAGATAGCACTACACAGTGTGTCACAAATTGGGCTTTTAGCAATGGAACTATACCAATCTAAGTGGCCATTGATTGGTAATCTAAGCTTCCCTGTGCAAAGCTTTTGTAATATTCCTCTTCATCATCATTGGCATACTGCTCTGAATAGACATGGCCCTCCAGCTTTTGAAGATGTTGCCTTAAAGTCTGGCACCTTTTTGAAAATAGACTGTCAGGGAAGGAAAAATGAACAAGAACGTTATAATCTGTTTCGACCATTGTGAAGACAGAGACATCTGGTAGGCCACTTGGAAGTCAGCCAGCAATGAAGGCTTCAATTAAAATAATGAACGCTTTCTCAGGAGTAGCACCCAACTCATTAAAGAAACCCCCCATGTGACTTCTCATGTCATCAAAAGAACATCACTAGAGAAAATGCAGAGGCCAGTGAAGGAGAAAGAAAAGGGACAAGGGATAGAGCATAAATGGATCAAAATAGATAAATGGATGGAAATGTTTTTCAGATGTTCCACAAAGATTCAATTTTTTAACATGGTGGTGTTGCAAAGTGAAAACAGCATGAGAGGTGGAGATTTTGGCATGCTAAACTGGTCTTCTGAATGTTCCAGCATACACTGGCATTTTGGCTTTTTGCATTCTGATAACCCTTTTAAAAAAGCAGATTGTGTCAGAAGACTGCATCTGAAAGTTTTGACATGTAGTATGAGTCACAAAACTTATTCATGTCATTCCCAACTGCTCTAAATTCAACTTGTGCTGACTTCTCCCCATATTATATTCAAGATGAGAGTCTGTCCAAGATTCATAAAGAATCACTCACGACAATAAGATGTAGAATAAAATGATTATTGTTCTATTGGCTTCTTTTTGGGGGTGGAAAGGATAAATTGATCTGGACAGTGTATCTTAAAGTTGGTTATGAACTGGACAACACCAGCTTCAGTCCTCAAGGACAATGTAGCTAAATATACTGTTTTGAGAAAATCCAACTGGACGAAGAGGTTTGTGGGTCCAGCAAGGGTGGGAACATACCTTGGGAAGTGGTGAGGGTTCTGCTGTGCTCCCTAATTGTTTAAGACTGAAACTGGATTTGAACCAGTGTTAATACACCAGATAATCTACTAGCAGCATATGTGATCACTATTCACTCTCTCTTAAGAATGAGAGGAAGGCTGACAGAGAACATTATTCTCCCCAGGCCATTTATAATGACAAATATAAGCAAAGCCTTAGCAACTCTACAAGTGCTTAATAAAATACTGTACAAAACCATGCTACCCTAATTTGGAGCTGTGGCCATCCAGTAATGGGCCAAGCAAGGTTTAAATTAGAGGCTAGGTATAGCAAAATGCAGTTGCTAATGAGTCAGTGCAGAAGTTCCTTCTCAAGCTCATTTAGAGTTTGTAATGGCAATTGGTTCATGACATTGTGAGGTCATTACAGTGGCCAAATTATTTTAGTGCAGCTCTTTAGAGACCTTGTTATGAAGTCAGTATGTGGTGATATTACAATGGTAAAATTATTTCAATACGTGCCTTGGAGAAAGCGTTACTACAGTGCTCTTAGGATAAAACTGCAGTGCAAGATTACAATCTGAAGTGAGAGCGCAATGCAAGTCTGTGGAGATTAGACTCAATTATGATGTCAAAACAAAATGAAAAAAATGTCAATGCAAGTTATACCATTAAGGTCGAGACTTAAACCGAGGAACACTCTGTGTTAAAACTGCCACATTACCTTTAAATCAGACTCTGCTTAGGTGTTGCAGCATGCACAAAGAACATTTCTTCAGTGATCTCATAGCACTGGGTCACTGAGAGGTACCACAGATAATCACTGTGACTGTATGCTGCATGTGTGGGCTGCATAACCTAAGGAAATGTAATCAAGGAAATGTTAAGGTTGTGGCTCTGAAATTGTAAGATTATGGGGGTGAATCCAGCCTGCTTTTTCACTCAACCTCATCCTCTCCTCCTTACAACAGCCCCCATTCCATATGCCTTTCCCCATGCAGGTCTCATGATACCCATCATAGCCTTTTTGATGGTCAAAGAGGACTTTCTCTCTTTTTCACCAGCTGAAAAGTTAGTTGAATCCAACTAGGTGTACCTGAGCTCCCATTTGGTGGGAGACCTCCTGCCCTCTTCCTGCTGTCACTGCTGCAGTTTGGCTGGGTGGTAGAGGGAAAATGGGGTTGAGAGAGTTGGTGGAACATCACTTCTGGCATAAGCCTGGAAGTGACATTACTGTGTCAGCATGACACTCAGGGGTGGTTGTTTTAACTAGAATTGCAAATGCTTTAATGCAGGAGTGGCCAACAGTAGCTCTCCAGATGTTTTTTGCCTACAACTCCCATCAGCCCCAGCCATTGGCCATGCTGGCTGGGGCTGATGGGAGTTGTAGGCAAAAAACATCTGGAGAGTTACCATTGGCCACCTCTTGTTTCACATGAGCCATGAAGGATCTGTTTTATTGCTCTGCTGCCTAAACAAACATTGAAAGATTCCCGCAAAATATGATGTTTATTGAAAAGTAGGTTCACATCATCACTTGGGAATGAAAAGTATTTTGTCCATTATAAACATATGTACAGGGCTTTTTTGTAACAGGAACTCCTTTGCATAATAGGCCACACACAACTGATGTAGTCAATCCTCCTTACAGTAGCCTCTGTACTGAGAGCCCTGTAAACTCTAGGAGGATTGGTTACATCTGGAGTGTGTAGCCTAAAGGAGTTCCTGCTACAAAAAAAAGACCTGCATATATGTGTTTATTACATTCTGTTTTAATTGTTTTGCATTAATGTTTACTTTTCCTTCTACAATTCCTCCTTATGTATTTCAAGTTTTTCCACTTAACTATATATCCTGCTTTTCTCTCTGGGGGAACCAAAGTGACTTATAACAACAGCCAACAAATATAATACAGACAAGCCAAACACAAACTTAGTAGTAATGGTTGCAAATTCATAGTTGGAAATTTTTTGGAGATTTTGGGTTAAAATTTAGGTAGGAAGCACAGTAGGGAGGTGATGTCACCCTTCAAGGCTACCCTTCAAAACTGCACTTTTCTTCCAGAGGAACAGATCTCTGAAGAATGGAGATCACTTGTAATTCCAGGAGAATCTATCCCATTCTCCACCTAGAGCAGGGGATACATGCAGCCTGAGAGCTGAATCAGGTCCCTGGAAGGCTCCTATCAGGCCCCAAAGCAACTTACTGTCATCTGCTTCCTTCCCCCTTTCTCTTGCTTTCTTCTGCATAACAGCTTGCTTTGCAAGACTTGCTCAATCACACAGGAGCTACAGAATAAAACCTCTATTTTCTCCATTGGCTGAGGCTCCTCCCTTGGGGAGGAAGGGGGGGAGAGATAGCTTGCTTTGCCAAGCTCTCTCAATAGGACAGCAGAGCTACTGTGCCAAGCCTCTATTCCTCTATTAGCTGAGGCTCCTCGCCCTCCTGGTCCCCTGGGGAAGGAAGGAAAGAAAGAGTCAGAGCTTCCTTTACCCAGTTCCCTGGATCCCATGGGAGAAATACAAAGAAAGCACCTTTAAAACCAATAAGTACTAATGTTTTAAGCATGTTTTAGGCTTTAAAAAAATTAACTGTGTCCTCTGCTACCTAGTCTTAAATAGGTACACATATGGCCCGGCTGGACGTGGCCCAGCCCGACATGGCCTGACTCGACAAGGTCTCATTTATCTCAGATTCAGCCCTCATGACAAATGTTTGACACCCCTGACCTAGAGACTGGCAGTCGCCCTACCAGCAGGTCAGGAATTAGTTCCTGGTTCACACCAGGTACCATCTGCAAGCCACAAGCTAAGAACTTAAGGGCCAAAAGCCCTTTGGCTCACTCTTCTGGCCCTACTCAAGCTTTATAGTTTCTACAGAAAGAGGAAGTTAAAGTTTGTCCTGATGGAACAGTTGCTGAGAACTTCTTCACTCTTTCATTCTTCCCCAGAAAAATATAATAAAGATAAAACATTACAAGTCAGTTTATCAAGGCATCTTGCCACATAATTAACAGATTCCTCTCTTACAGGGATAGTGAAACTTTGAGGTTAACTTTAAGAACCTAACTCTAGGTAATTTTGGGGACCCCTTGTCAGAAGTCTCGTCATGTCTGCCTTTCTGTTGTTACATCACTTAAAAAAGAAAACTCTGAAGACTAAGGGTCATTTTGTAGGGGGGGGAAAGGTGCAGGAGCTCAATAGCACAACTCATTTGCATACGCCACACCAGGAAGGAAGGAAGGAAGGAAGGAAGGAAGGAAGGAAGGAAGGAAGGAAGGAAGGAAGGAAGGAAGGAAGGAAGGAAGGAAGGAAGGAAAAATGCTCAGTCACCCGGACAGCCTGAGAAGCACAGGGGAGGGGAGAAGATCTTCCCATTGCTTCTGCAGCCTAGCCACCCTGCACCTCCCAGACAGTCCAGGAAGAGTAGGGAGGGGGGGGGGGAGAGAAGATCCTCCTCTTGCTTCTGCAGCTGTGGCCGCAGAAGCACAAGGAAAGCCCAACCAGCCAGTATCTGTGCTCAGCAGGGAGATTTCTCCTGGCTGCATGCAGACCCCTGGCTGAGTGGGAAGGAGGGTGGGCCACTGGAGGTTCAGGAGCTGTGCTCCTGTGCAGTGTTCCTTCTAAGCCATGGAGTCTTGTGAGCAAAAAATCTACTTTGGGAGCTGCTGGCATTAAAGTTGTGAGCTACTGATATTAAAGTTGTGTGCTACTGCATAAATTAGTTTGCTCTGGGGCTATTTTTCCTGAGTTAAGACAAAAATGTGTGAGCCGGAGACAAAAAAATCTGTGAGCTAGCTCACACTAACTCAGCTTAGAGGGAGCACTGCTCCTGTGTGTTCCTATTGAATCTGACCCCTGCTGAAACCCAGTAGTCTGATGAAGTTGAGGTGCACACCAAGCAGTTGTGGGGTAACTTTGGGGAGCCCCCATTGAAACACTGGGGATTTCTGCCTTTCTATCCTTCAGAACCTGCCTTTGGAGACTTGGGGGGGGGGGCGCTGCAAGCATAGGAGGGATGCTTGCCTTGCTTCCAAAGCCTGGCTGGGGGAGGTTTCTTTCCAGGTGAAATTTCCCTGTGAGTTTGGTGTCACTGGTTGTTCCTGAGCTGGTTCACAGACTCCAGGCTGTAACTGCAACTATCTTTTCCAGAGAGAGCACTGGGGAGACCTTGCGAGGGGGGGGGCTGTAACTGGGATCCCTACATTGTAATCCGCCCCCAACTTGGAGAGATTGTAGAGGAGTGTGCAGCAGGGTAGGCTTCCTGTGTGTTTGTTTTGTGTAGCTTTCAGGGGGTCCATTCTATACACTTTTGGACCTGTGCCTGACATCCCCCCCCCCCAAAGCACTTTCCTGGCTTGATCTTAGTCCTGTTGGGTTTGCACTGCCATAGTGGCACACTGCCACACATTGCAGTGGTTCTGCTGGTCTTGCAAAATCCACCCCCCTTTCAGTTTTAACTACAAAGATTCTCAGAAACATTGATTCTGTTCTGAGGAGCATCTATTGCCCTTGTTTTTTTTTTTTGCTTCCCTCACATCCATTGGAAACAATGGAGGATGAGATCACCTTCTTTAGGGGGCATAACTCATACCCTAGCTTGCACAGGATCCATTCAGTACACTCCTGAACCTGCACCTGCCATTTCCCTAGAAAACATTTTCCTGGGAACACCTTCTTCAGGGAGCCATAACTCAGATCCCATAAATCTATTCATCACCATACCTGTAGAAGAGAGTCAGCCAGAGATCCCCTACAAGTTTGGTGTCTCTAGCACACATTCTACAACATCATTAACTTCATTAACTGAACCAATTTGTCTAGCATCAAAGAGATCATGATGAACCACACACACCACATTTTTATGGTTCATGCCCAACCCAAGTCACTTATGTAGCAAGTAAACAGTAACAAAACCAAAAGCAAATAGTAACTAAACTAAAATCAGCTGTTCACCCTTCTTAAGAACCCTGCGGGCATTCTAGGGTACACACAGATATCTTATGCAGAGGTTTTCCATGTCTCTCAATGGAGGGAGAAAATTTAGTCTCAAAGAAACATTCCTTCAGATTTGCATCCTAGATTGAAACTAATGGTGCAGCCCTTGTAGGTGGGCAGCTCAATATGATTTTGATACAATGGTACCAAGTTAGGAATGCAAATGCAGTCAGATTTTAGGGATTTTGGTGAATGTTCCTGATATGAATCACTTCAGTTTTATTTCTTGTCTTTGGAGCAATAGAATGATTTTGCTCTCGGTCAAGCTTCAAACTCATTCCCTCCTATCAGTTTGGTGTAGAAAAATACAGGTTTAAAGAAGAAAAATAGAAGAAAAAGGTAGGGGAACAATAATATTGCAATAATTGAGTCTGTGTTATGTTTATGCTTGACCACTGAAGAAGGCCAGTGGGCCCAAATGCATCTGTTTTAGGATCACATAAAGTCCTAATTTTGAATGTTATATGATTTGTATTCTTATTGAGACTATATTTGGACCTATAACTGTTTTAAAATCAATTTGAAAAAAATGCATTTTTGTATAATTTACATTATTTATATATTGTTGTTTTTTACTTATTGAAATTAATATTGGGCCCCTTACTGTGTATACAATTAACCTTTAAACAAGAAAATAAAATCACATATTAATTTACTTTCCAAATAGCAAATTTTGTTGTGCCTGCTGCGGAAATGCCTCTTTGTCCTCCTCCTTTTTGTCTTCTTCTCTTTATCCTCCTCCTCTTTCTGTGAGTATGTGAGTGCTGTCATTGTGAAAGATCTGCTTGATGCCACATCTCTTTGTACATGTTATGTGCATTGGTTAATCATATTTTAGATCTGTTCTATCTGTTGGCCCAACCTGTGTATACTGATAACATTAATTAACATTAAGAGTTATTCTTTAAAACCCCATGGTTGTACCTCTGACTCATTTGTCATGAGGGTAGTATAAGTCAAGCATGGTACAATAATATACCACATTTAGCCTTCGAAAACTTTGTTTAATTATCTAATGCAGCCGGGCTTAGTGGAGAAAATACCATTCTGCGGATGCTGATAACCTCTTACTTCTCCCTTAAGTAATTTGGAACTTGATACAAAATTGCATTAGTACAGCTATTACACAAGTGGACAATCACTTTTATGGGCGTGTTCCTCTCAGAGTGGAAGCATGCTATGCCTGTTGCTAGAATCAAGACCAAACATAGTACATTGGGAATCACCTACACCACTCAGTCAGGATTCTGGCTCCCCAAAACTGATGTCCACCTAACTGAGCTTGTGTGAATGTGGTTAATGGTAAGAACTAGGGATAGACACAGACCAGGAAAGCCTAGTTTGGGGTTCACAAACCAGGTGGACCCGAACCAAATCCCCAAACCAAACCTCAAGCAAAGTCAGCCCAAACTGAACCAATCTGAGGACCCCCTGGTGATGCACATACATCATTTGTGGGTGGCACTGGGTGCTGCCCCAGCATACCATTATCATCTGGAAGTGATGTAAGTGGGTTGGCACTCCCAACATGTGCATGCCATTTTCAGGTGGTGTTGGGCTCCATCCCATCATGTCCACATTGCCCAGAAATGATGTGAACATACTGGGCAACACACTCACGTCACTTCTGGATAATGCAGGCATGCAGGAGGTAGTGCCCAACACCGTCCAGAAGTGGCATGTGGTAGGGGGGTAGATACCCAAACTGAACTGAGCAGAAGCTCAGTGAGTGTTCAGCCTGAACTTTAGTCCAGGATTCATGAACCAGTCAAAGTTCAGACCAAACTTTAACTTGGGTTCAGGTCTGTGCCAATTCCTAGTAAACCTCATATGGTGCATTTATTGTAGACATTACAGGCCCCAAAGGGCCTACCATAAGATCCAGGAGGATTGGCTACATCAGGGGTGTGTGGCCTAATGAGTTCCTGCTGGGTGTGTGCAAACGAGTTCCTGCTAGAAAAAAAGCCCTGAAGAAGATATTAAACAAAAGTATGTTGGAAAGCAACAGCAGTTCTCAGCATTCAGTGTGGGGCTGCCATTTTGTGGTTATATCTTTTGCAAGTGTGCAGGCTACCAATAACTGTCCTCAATAAGACCCCTGAAGGCCTTGTGGTGGGAAGGTGTTTCAATTAGAAACTGAAAGTAAGTCCTATACTTTGCTCTACTGTACCTTTTGTACCTTGGTGGAGGGCTCCATAGTGTGTGAGGAAAACAGCTGCAAGCAAAAGCGTTAAGCAGGATCACTATGCACTGGTCTCCACTCAAGTTTTACAGCCATTCTGACTGCTTTCAGTTTTTAAAAAAATGGCAGGAGAAGTTGCCTGCAATCGAGCATCACATGCAGTTTGGGCCTAAATGTCCAGAGTAATTGTAAGTGCTTACAGCAAGGGAGGAAATGGCATTTAACAGCAAGCAGGCCTGTGAGTATAGCTCCCAATGCTCCACTTAGAAGATGGACCCTTATACATCTCTTATCATTTTACTTAGGGTATTGTTAATGTGGAATAAACCTATCTCAAAAGTAAAGAATAGCTTCTAAAACAGTAGCCATGCTTAATGTTTCCATTATTGATTGGTGCAGAGTTTCCTTGCCAAAAAGCTTGTTCTCATCTTTGCAGCTCCAAGAAAGCAGCATCCGTACTTGGCAAGTTATGAACTTGCACATTTTAAGCAGCATTAATTCGAAGCGAATGCCTTATAAATAATCTACATAAACAATCCTTGACGTTAATATACTTTTAGTGATACAAGCCAGGGCAGATGAAGGTCAAAAAGATGTCTGGCATTGTAGGGTTGACAGACACAACCTGAAAACCAGCAGGACTCATGGTGGTGTGCTGTCTGGCAACAGTATGACATCACTACTGGGAAAACCTGGAATTGGTATCATACCTCTCTAGGAATTGCCAGAAACTCTATGGTAAAGCCATATAACTTACAGAGATTTCTAGAGTGAACTGACATCACTGATAACCAGGGCTTTTTCTGTAGCAGGAACTCCTTTGCATATTATAAAATGGGATCTGTCTTGGATCTGGGAAACCCAGACCCTCTTGTGTAGTCAATCATCCAAGAGCTTACAGGGCTCTTCTTAAGAGCCTACTGTAAGCTCTTGAATGATTGGCTACATCAGGGGTGTGGATGCAAAGGAGTTCCTGCTACAAAAAAAGCCTTATTGATAACTATTTTTACATTATTACAAAGAGTAGATCCTAGTGAGGGTTTGGGGAGGGAAGACTTCGGTGTGATATTATAACATACAACTCTCTGCTACAAAGTAGCCATTTTGTCCAGGGCACTGATCTCTGTAGTATGGAGATCAGTTGTATTCCTGAGAAATCTCCAGGTCCGACTTGGAGGTTGGCAACCCTAGTTTTATGCCTGTATCTGACTTCTAATGATTCATGGCTATTGTGGTTCTCTAATTCCTGAAGAACAACATATTCCATATTTTTATGTAGAGTATTCTGTGCATGTGGAGCAGCAAAAATCATAGGGTTGCCGTCTCCAGGTTGGGAAATACTTGGATTTTCAGGGTGGAGCCTGAGGAGAGTGGGATTTGGGAGGGGGAGGCATTTCAATGGGGTATAATGCCATAGGGCTCACCCTCCAAAGCAGCCATTTTCTCCAGGCGAACTGATCTCTGTCACCCAGAGATCAGTTGTAATAGTGAGAGATCTCCAGCCACCATCTGGAGCCTGAGATACGTAAAATGGGGAAATGATTTTTCTCTCTCCCCCTACACTAGGGTTGCCAAGTCCAATTCAAGAAATATCTGGGGACTTTGGGGGTGGAGCCAGGAGACATTGGAGGCAGAGCCAGGAACAAGGGTGTGACAAGCATAATTGAACTCCAAGGGAGTTCTGGCCATCACATTTAAAGGGACAGCACACCTTTTAAAATGTCTTCCTTCCATAGGAAATAATGAAGGATGGGGCACCTCTTTGGGGGCTCATAGAATTGAACCCCCTGGTCCAATCATTTTGAAACTTGGGGGGTACTTTGGGGAGAAGCACTAAATACTATACTGAAAATTTGCTGCTTCTACCTCAAAAAACAGCTTCTCCAGAGCCCCCAAAATCTCCAGGTCAATTCCCCATTATACCCTATGAGAATCGATCTCCACATAGGGAATAATGAAGTGCTCAGCAGACGTTTCCCCCCCACCACCCCTTTTCTGGCAACTCTGAAGCGAGGGATTGGCATCTCTACTCACGAGTTGCTGCCAACTTCTTCAAAGTAACACAGACACACCATTCCAAGAGGAAGCCTTTCAATCGGAGACTGAAGCCTCTGGAGGTGGAAAGTCACATGGTCCTCTGGGGGCAGGGCTTCCCCCGCCAGCCAGCTGACTGGGGGCGGGAAGGAGCCTGGGAAAGCGGAAGAATCTCCGCTGGGACCTGGGGATTGGCAAGCCTACCCTACACGGTGCTGTTTCCACATAGGAAAATCACTTGGGGGAATTCAGGAGGTCGTCTCCCCCTGCAGCCACATTCCAAACCCATTTAGGCTCTCCTTTATATTTTATAAAACATTCCTTGCAGTTGCTTTGTGACTGCAGGGAGCCTGACTTGGATCTGGAAAACCCAGACCCAACTTGGTAAAAACCTGAACGTGTAGTTTGGCCCTTACGTTTGCTACTGTGGCTGAAAAATTAACCATGACTTCAATAGGCTTAGAAGTGTGTAACTCTACTTAATATAGAATAGTAACTCCCTCCATTTTAGGAAAAGTAGTTTGATTTTTGAAATACTGAATTGTTATACACACACACATATGTATTGTATGCAGCCAGAAGCAAATATTGCCTTATAATTAGAAAGCTTTAGTATGTGTTGCTTTTGGAAACGAATTTATATGTGTTCCAACACAATGACCTTTGACAATATTGAATGCTTTATTTTCTAAATGAGAGTTGGATCTCAGCATTGCCTGGAAGCCCTGTTCATGCTCTCTCACATGAAAACCATACCCCTTATCTTTATATGTGCAGAGAAATGTCAATATATTCCAGAGGACAAACTGTGGTACTCTGAACATGTGTAAAGACACTCTTTCTTTCATAAGTACTGCTGTGTATGTTGCATTATGGAGGAAAAGACTGCAATCCCATCAAATGAAAAACATCTTGACTGCCACTGTCTCAGCTGCCACTACAATTGCTCAGCCATAAGTATTTATTTTTGCACCATTTGGAACATTGCGTACATGAATGCTTGGCTATGGCTCACAGCACAGGAGTATTCCTAGCATATAATGGTGAAGAAGATCATTCCAGAAATTATGCAGCATCTGAAAAAAATGCCTTGCTTGGCATTATAGTTTTGCAAGAAATAAGCAACAAGCTTCTGTAAATGAAGATTTCATGCAATGCCATGTTATCAGCAGAGCTTCTGTCTCCTCTTGCAAGAGCAGATAAATAAATACCCTCTGAAACTATCTGTATGACATTGCCCTTGGAGATAGTCTCTGATGATCAAGTTGGTATAACATTAGATCCTTATCATATTTCATTCTAAGGCCTACCGTAACTGGGAGAACTGTGCAATAGGTGGCTTTAAGATGATAATATGACTTTAAGGTGTACAAATACATAAAATCACTGGGAATTACACACTTTAGACATTTCAATTGGAGACTTCTGAGAGAATCAAGTAACATTTCAGGAAGATTACATGGAACACAAGGGAATTTTTTTAACTTTAAAAATGTATAGACAGAGCTGACTTTGGGCACCTGCTGAATTAACATTAAAAATTAAATTACTAAGCTTAAACTAACTTGAAATTCCTCATTCCCCTACCCAGTCTGGAGCCTGTTCTGCAGGCAATGCCCATGGGGTACTTTGTCTTCCTGAAGGTGACAATGTAGCTGAAGTGCCATGCTAATTGTTCAGGTCTCTCCACTTAATATCATCAACTGAACTGGAGTCCTATTCAGCCTGAGATGTCCTTCTTCCATCCCCCAAGCTAGTAGAGATCCAGTGCAATGTAAAGCAGATAATCCAAAACAGCAGCAGGAGCTGCATTACCTTTGCAAAATTCTAGATCACTGGTCTGGCTCTTTGTGCCCCAGTTTGGCCCTCTTGAGGTTTGGGATGCAGATCCCAGATGTCTTCCTGCTTCTTATGCCAAGGAGAGACAGCCTGTTACTGGACCACCAAGTATCACTATCATATTCCCCCAACCTGGTGAGGGCTGTTGTCACTTTCGGTTGCTATTTGCTCTGAAAACAGTGGCTCCTGGATAACAAGGACTGACATGACACAGACTGCAAAAACCATATTGTGGCAGCTGGGAAGATAATGTGTGTTACCAGTGAATTCGCAAAGGGGGAAACTATGAAACACTTTAAAAATGCAGGTGCACAAATTACTCATGCCAGGAGCAGCAGTGGCATTTTGTAATAAAGTCGTATGTTTATTCACCACTGTTGAATACATACACCTTACAGTTTCCAGAGAAAAGGATGCACAATACTAACTGCTAAATAGTTTGCAGAAGGATTAAATGCATGTATGAGAAGAAAATACAATTTGCAGGTTTCTAAGAGATATACTCTATTCTTCCCTTATGGATGCTTCTCTTATGGATTACTTATACCACTGGGAGTTGGGGGGTTTTTAACCTTCAGAATTATATTAGAAACTGTTCCCAGCATACATTCAACAGCAACACCCCAGATTTCTACAATTCAAAAGGTGTATAAGAATTAAATGCCAAAATATAGCAAAACTGACTTGCTGCCAACCTCATCATGGAGACTGTTATATAGTTTGCATAAAAGAACAACATCACATTTAAGACAAAACAGAGTGCTGCTCTGTGAGATAATTCAACAGAATTCCCCATTTGTTGACATTGCTCCATGGAGCTGGATTTAACTGTAAAGAGGTACTGGGTTTAGGGCTAAACAGATGTTATGGGAGACCTGGAGCTTTCAGGAGTCTGTATCCTTTCCCTACTTCTTCCTCATAATTTTGGAATAAACCTAAAATGTGCAGCATCATTGTATGCTGCACTGGCCTACTCAGGCAAGAATGGGGCAGGATAGACTGTAATTATGTCATTATCATGTGTTGTATTGTGTTTACCTAGACAATATGAGGAAAAAAGGGGATAAGATGTGGAAGGGTTGCCAGCTCTGGGTTGGGAAATACCTGGAGATTTTAGGGATGAAGCCTGGGGAAGATAGAGTTTGGGGAGGGGAGGGACCTCAACAATAATGTCATAGGCTGCGGTCAGACTGGCAGGTTGGCACAGTTTGGACTCACCCCTAATTACGCCATCACATTTTGTGATGGATATTTTCAATCAGACTCCCATCCTGATCTGGCCACATCACACTCTTCTGTGGTTCAGATTAGTGATGTGTGTCAACCACAGACCATGGTCTGGTCTTATTTTTTAATAAAAAAATCTTTTGACTGTTTTTGAAAACATTTCTTGGGTGCATATGCTCTACCATTTAAAACCCCCCCAGCAAAAATGGAACTAAAGGTTCACACTTCCGAAACAGTTTGAGGATGCACCAGGGGAGTCCAGACATTCAGCAACATGGGATGAATGCACAGGGATCTGAAAGCACCAGAATTAATCTGCTGTCTATTTACTCCATCTCCAACTCATCTTATGATGGGATGAGTACAACTGGGGAACAGCTGCCAGATGTGGGTGTGTGAAGAGCCCATTTAATCTGTTGGGTGAAGCAACTATATTGGGCCAAACTGCCAGTCTGGCCAAAGCCATAGAATCTATCCTCCAAAGCAGCCATTTTCTCCAGAGCAACAGATCTCGGTCATCTGGAGATTGACTGTAATAGTGGGAGAGCCCAGGTGCCACCTGGAGGTTGGCAATTCTTGTTCTATATCTACCCCTAAATGGTGGCTTTTCCAGAGAAGATGACAATAAAGAGCTTTGGGGTATTCTTGGACCTAATTCTATGTAGAGAAATAGGTCAGCATCATCACTAGGAGAGTTCTTTTTTTAAAGCTATACCTAGCTACAAAACTCTACTCAGTCTTCATGACAAGGTTTTCTCTCTTTCCCCTTCTTAAGTGAGACTTGTGATGATTAGGGCAAGAATAATATCTGTGGTGGTGGCATCCCTATGGAATGGGTTGCCAGCTGATGTAAGGACCACCTCTTCTCCCATGCAGTTTAGACAGCTTGCTTGAGCTTCTTCCTCATTTGGTTTTCACTGTGTGATGGTTTGCATGTCAGATTTTGGTTGGCTTTTAATCTATTTGGTTTTACTGTGAACAGCTTGAAGCAACAAAAAGAAAACAGTATTAGATATATAGGACATAAATCAGTGCCCCCTGTCCTGGATAGGCCCAGGTGTTTGGGGGGCATTTGTGGATGCAGCAGGATGGGAGGGGGATTGAGAATGTCACACACTGTGGGGCAGAAATACTTTCATCTGTGAAAATGTTCCAGTGGATCCAAATGAAAGTTTCTACTTTAATTTTAATGATTTTTAACTGGCTCTTCAGTCAAGTATCTTAGGACAGGGTCCTCCTACTGTTTTATACTGAAAGAGTGACCTGCTCAAGGGCAGAGTAAGGATCTGAATCCAGGACTCTCCATCTGTAGTCCGATACAGTGTGCTCTAATGGCTTCTAAAGCTCATTGCACCTTAATATTTCCTTTTTATTGCAATGAATTGTTGGAACTTTTTACTCATTTATATGAGTGATATTGTTAAAAATCACACACTGTATTGTGGATAATACCATTCTCTCGAGGAGAAAAAAAAATACAAAGCAATACCAAGTAGATACTGAAGCATTTGTTGAGTCAACTGTGACCTTTCTCTCCCTTGTTGCTCAACACTCATACTGTAAGCAATTGGCGACTGAAGATTGATCAGTCATGGAAGATATGGCATGCTGTGCACATAGAGAAGCACTAGCAAATGTGCAGCTGGGGGGTAAGTGTTACATTCAGTTTGCTAGCATATTTCTTTTATTATACAATCAACTAGTCATGCTAGAAAAATTACTGTCTATCTAACTGTCTTGAAACCAGGACAATCTTCATCCCTGATGCAGAGAGCTAGAAAATGAAATAAAAGATACAGGTTGTGTCTCATAAGTTCTCAGACTCTCATCTCAGAGGTCTTTGAAATGTTGGCAGGCCTTAGCAACCTGTCCCTGTCACAACTTGATATGTCACATGAGATAGTCTATTAAACCTAACCCTTAGCCAGTGAGTCATTCCACAGCTGTATGGGTTCTTACTTCTTACCAATACTAGGTAAATTCCATACATTGTAAGTGTTCTTCACATTTCTGAACCTCTGTAGTATGAAAAGAAATGAAAGTCTGTAGTATTGTTTCAGCCATTTATCAGTATTCTCCAATCTACAGCTTTAGCCAAAACTGGTTTTCTGTCTGCTTCTGCCTGTGTTTGTTTTGGCTCTGCTGAGATTTCATTTGCTGACTGTTCTCATATGTACATGGAAAATGTACTGCAGGCTGGTTTTTCTGTATGCTCCTTCATGAACTGTTGCAATTTTGGAAGAATGGCCTCCTGAAAGCTTCCATATGAATTTTTCTAATGCTGGAGGCAGGCTAGCTGTGTGCTCCTGTTGAGTATGTAGATTGAAAATGTCGAGCAAAAGATCTGAATAGTTAAATCTCCCCTCCCCTCCTGCTTATAAAGTAGCACAACAATTACCTGAAGAAGAAGAAAAGAAGATTATGATTTTAGCTTGATAGTGAAATGAGTGAGCTCAGAAAAAAATAAATCCTTCATATTTATTTTAATGGAGAACTGAATTTACTGTTGATACAGGAAAGACAGAGTAAGAGCTCTGAGAACTTGAGTGTCATCATCTTGGCCCATCGTGGAACATGGTGACATGACATGTATACACAGAACACTGAAATTGCTAAGATACAGAGTGGGGTTTCTTGTTTGTTTGTTTCTTGTTTTTTTGTCCTACCTCAGTCTTGGATTGTTGTTTCAAAAACTGCACAAGCATGTTTGACTACAGGGGAATGTAATAGGAATGAAATAGGAATGTAATAGGAATGAACCGTCTCTTCCCACACGTTCCCCAGAGAGTACTACGTTCCGGCTCACAAAATCTGCTGGTAGTCCCTGGGCCAAAGGAGGCCCACCTAAAATCCACCAGGGATTGGGCCTTCTCAACAGCGGCACCTTACTGGTGGAACCAGCTGCCGGAGGAGGTGCGGGCCCTGCGGGACCTAGGGCAGTTCCGCAGGGCCTGCAAGACAGCCCTCTTCCGGCAGGCCTATAACACCTAACTGATACTTTGGATGGAACATCTTTGGATGGAACAAAATGCTCTTATAGACCGCTGGCTTTATTTTATCTTGTTTTATTAACTATGCTTTTATTGTATCTGTAAATGTTTTAAATGGAATTGTATGAATTATTATGTTGTGAGCCGCCCTGAGACACTTCGGTGAGAAGCGTGGGATATAAGTTCATTAAATAAATAAATAAATTTGTACATTACAGATGGTGATGGCTCCCAATCCTACACTGATTGTCCATTCATTTCTGGAGCTCGGTTCAAGCTGTTGGTTCTCTTCATGGACTGGGACTCACACACCTGCAGGACCAACTCTCGAGTATATCACTATGTGACGCCAGCAGTCAAGAGCCTCTCAGTGTGCTCTCTTGTACAGAGGTTTGGATAACTGCCTTTTCTGTGATGATCTGGAGTGTGCTGCCAGCAGATGTAGTGATGGCCACAGGCATAGGCAGCTTTCAAAGTGGATTAAGCAGATTCAGGGAAGACAGGTCTATCCATGGCTATTAGCCATGGTGACTAAAGGGAACTTTCACATTGAGAAGCAGTAAACCTCTGAATATTAGTGCCAGAAGGCAATATGAGGGGCAGGCCTTGGCCTCTGTGCCCTGTTGTTGACTCTCCATAATATCTAGTTGGGAGCTGCGTGAAACAAGATGCTGGAGTATATTGACCCCTGGTACGATCCAGCGGGGCTTTTCTTATGGTATGAAGCAGCTTTACGAGAGGAGGAGGAGATTAGATTTATCCCCAGTCCTTCACTTGGAGTCTCAGAGCAGTTTACAATCTCCTTTCCCTCCTTCTCCCAACAACAGACACCTTGAGGTAGGTGGGGCTGAAAGAGCTCTGAGAGAACTGCTCTCTGGAGATCAACTCTGCTGAGAACTTGTGACTGACCCAAGATTACACCAGCAGCTGCATGTGGAGGAGTGGGAAATCAAACCCAGTTCTCCCAAATTAGATTTCACACACTTAACCACTACACCAAACTGGCTAAAAATGTTTCAAAAATATAACTTCTTTACATTTTAGAAGCTTTCACAAGGAAAAATTATTCAGAATGGTGTTTTTATTGATGGTTTTAATTATGTGGGGCAATGTTGATAAGTTATTTGATATTTACTAATAATTTTATTTAACTAATTTTATTTTATTAATCTGTCAATTTTAATTATTATGATGTATCTGGTTTTAAATATGTTTTGTAAACTGCCTGGAGTACATGGACAGAGGTGGGATGAAAGTGTATCATATATATCATACAAGTCAACAATGCCAGTTTTCCAGCTGGGTACAGCATCAAAAACCATCTCCAATATACTGCTCCATAAGGTCAGAAGGGTCAACATACTCATTACCTATATATCTTCTGGGTACTTCTGGCCTCATTATGTAAAAGGCAGCATATTAATTGCAATGACTTCTCTTAATCTCAATGAATTTATTTCAAATCTCTCTTAATTCAGTATTAATTAAAATGAACAATTATGGCATTGGGTTATTGCTTGATGAACCAGGTTTCTTGTCCTCTTTTGCCCCCCCCCCCCAAAAAGGCAGATCAAACTGTATACTCCTTAATTTGTGTATTGAGATATCAATTGGCAATCACACAGTTGAGATACAAGAAAGAAGATATTCTTTGGGGATTACTTAGCCCTATAGTGGAAGGGGAATGAACTCCCACATTAAAATGACAGGCCACAGTTAATTTCAGCAATAGGTGAATGCATTTTCATGTTCATAAGGACCTCATTCCTTCAAGAAATGAGTACAAGAACTCTAATCTTTCAGAGCATGTTTATCTAGCACTGGTGCCCACATGCCCTGAAGGCCATTTGCTGAGCCCACATTGATTAATCTAGGCATACTTAGCAAGGCTCCCTGTGGCCATGGGTCATTATTAGGCTTAAGGCTGCCAACCTCTAGGTAGCACCTGGAGAGTGCCCAAAAATATAACTGCTCTCTAGACTACAGCGATCAGTTCCACTAGGTGGGGAAATGCGGCTTTGAAGAAAGGAATCTATCACATAGCTGCTGTGTTCCCTTCAGTCCTCAAACCCTCCACAACCTCTAGCCCTAAATCTCCAGGAATGTCCCAATCCGGAGTTGGCAATCCTAATTAGACTCTACCTTTCATGCCTTGATGGGGCCAATGATGCCATTCTGGGTCTCACTGCACAGAGATCCAGGCTGGTACTGGCACTCCACTGAAGGAAGGAAACATCATCAATCTGTGTCAAAAAAAGACGCAGCTATCATAGTAGGGGAAATGTCATGCACCAGGTACCACAAGGCCCAGGCCTGCATAGCGAGAGCAGGTCAACAACATCAATTTCTATGGAAAATCCAGACCTCACCATGAAGTTAGAAAAGGCCAGCTAAGTTTCTCCCCAAAATCTGGCTTTTGACAGCAATATGTATATTATGTTGCGTCATTCTTTCTCCTCTAAGAGTCATAGTTTTCTGCAAAGGGCAGTATTGTCTATAGTTCTCAACATCTGCTAGGGTAAATGTAATTATTATTATATTTACATGTTTGCCACAGAAGGCCAGTTCACACTTTATACAGCAGATGGATTTACCATCTGCCATGTAAATCATGTGTCTGCCAGTGAATATCATAGAACATGAAGAGTGTCTGTAAATTCACAAGGAGATATGATAAATACAGGCTGTCTGGTCGCCATGCTTGTGTCTACTATATGCAAGTGACCCTTCAGTGCTCCTCACTAGGGCCAATGTCAGTATGTGTGTACTGACAAAAATATGTATCACATGGTATGCAAACTGGTTCAATCAAACAGCATATATGCAGTAAATGGCAATGCTCTTCCTCCAGCAGGAAAGCCTGGGAATTGTATATTTTTAATATTCTACTGGTGCTATGACTCCATTTTGTGAGGATTCATCCTACTGTACTGCAACCTTTAAAGCAGGGGTGTTGAACTCATTTGTTATGAGGGCTGAATCTGACATAAATAAGACCTTGTCGAGCTGGGTCATGTCGAGCTGGGCCATGTGTGTACCTATTTAAGATTAGGTAGCAGAGATATAAATTTTATAAAGCACACAAACACAATTAAATATTTTTTTTAAAAAAAAAATTAAAACATGCTTAAAACATTAGCACTCATTGGTCTTAAAGGTGCTCTCTTTGTATTTCTCCCATTGGATTCAGGGAACTGGGCAAAGAAAGCTCTGGCTCTTTCCTTCCATTCCCAGGGGACCAGGAGGGGGAGGATTCTCAGCCAAGAGAAGGAATAGAGATTTGTCACACCTCCCCACACCTAACTTCAACTTCTGAAACCTAGGAATCTGGAACACAGCAGTCTCAGCACCCAATGCAAAATGGTAGCCTTCACTTCTCTTTAGAGAAGATCAAGCCAGGGTATGTGACAATGAGGACACACAACTATTTCATCATCTAAGATTCAGGTCAATAGCAGCAAAGATAAGAGATTAGACAGACATCCATTCTAAGTATGGCGGAACGCAGAAGTTGAACAAGCATTCTCTGTTCTAAATGAAACAGTATTTAGATAGCAGTGAATGCATTTCAAACTACTTCTGTTACACTTTATAAATGCTTGTCTGTCTGTCTTTAGTATCTTTTGTAGAATGAGCCACAAGGGTGCTTCTACTTTATTTGAATGACAATAAATGTTTAAATATAGGGTGCAAAAGGAGTTTAATGAGACTTTTAAAAAAGAATCCCAGCGTAGTTTAGGCACATATCCTCTTCATTGGGTGATATAACATTACTTTCATTGTTTAGAGACTGACAAACATACTCAATTGAAGATTTATTTTTCTACCCATTATTTGAATGTTAGTTGTCATTAGTATTCTTTGTGTCAAATCTTCTTGTTGAACTACTGCAGCCAAGGGGAAAATCTAGTACAAATTGAAGGTGTTTTATGACATGCCACAGACACCTAGAATAGAATTAATTAGAATACAGGCTAAATTGTACAGTTGGAATGTGTATTAACATATTTCAGATTGGGAACAAGGGAAGTGGACCTCAGGATGAGGAGCAGAAGCTTAAGTCCCCCTTTCTTTTCAGACGTTTCCAAAATGTTGGCTGTGGTGTACGTGTTCTATATGCTAAAGAACAGCCTAGAAGATACACTTCCATTTTTGTGCATTTTTAATATAGCTTAGCTTTAATGAAATTGTGTTGTGCTTCGATATCAGTCTAACATGTCCACAAAGCAGCATGGGCTTAGGCTTCACATCAATATTTCCCTGTCAGAGGTATACTGGAATAAAAGTATAAACTTAGATTCCTTCCCAGCAGCATGTTAATTATCAATGAATTCAAAGGGAATCTTCCTTGAAGGAGGAGACTATCGCACACACTCAGCTCCCCTTGACACCAATAGGAATGACACATATGCATTTATGACACAGTGTGATCTTGGATTAGAACTGCAGGGCTTGGCCAAAGACTAGCTAATTCATGTGGTCATAAGATAATAATGAGGCCTGAATGTAATGTAAATGGAAACTTCACCAAACCTGAAGTTTTCAAAACAATTTTACTCAGAAAACGTTTCAGCAGACCTTTTGCTTTTGTATTACTTATGGCAAGGGGATTGTGCCCAGGCCAATCAAATAACTGAAGCCTTTTGGAGAGAGAAAAACCTCATGGCTTTCCATTAATTGCAAACAAGAAAAACTGCAAACAATGGGTAAATCACAGAATGCCTCAAGGTATTACTTGGTTTAGTTTGGCAGTCTGGGGAGCCATTTTGAGCTATTGCAAATTTTCAGATCTTTCTTTGCTTCTCTTTTTTTGTTCAGTCCCTATCAGGGCTGGCCCTATATTGTCTGGCATCCTAGGCAAGGCTAACTTCTGGCACCCCTCTGCCACGCCCTGATTACATCACTGAGTCATATGATGGGCACCCAATTTGGCACCCCCAGAAGGCCGGTGCCCTAGGAAATCACCTAGTTTGCTTAGTGGTAGTGCTGGCCCTGGTCCTGTGCAAGTATCCATGCTTATACTGTCATAAAGAGCTGGAAAGATTATAGATTTTTCTTACTATCAGTCAATCTCAGTAAGTGTGCGCCCATCTCACTCCATAGTCCTTTTCAGACATTACAATTTTTGCTCTTCTACCATGCATAAGCAGAGATCATATTACACACAGTCCTCTTCAGAGGGTGTTTGACATTTTGTGCGAACAGGGCAACATTATTAAATAGGCTGTGTGTTCTTATATAGTGACTTCACTAGACTAGCAAAAGAAATATGATAAAATCTTTTGGGGCTCAAACATTTGGGGGGCCCATTATAAACTTGTGACATGCATCTCCTGCATCAACACCACAATCCCTCATCCCATTAGCATTGCCCTCATACAGGTGGGGCCCAGAGATCTCCCAAAATTACATTTGATCTCCAGAGGACATAGATCAGTTCCCTGGGGAAAATGGCTGTTTTGGAGGATGGATTTCATGGCATTATGCCCTGATGAGGTCCCTCCACTCCCCAAACCCTGTCCTCGCTAGGCTCCACCTCCAAAATTTCCACAGATTTCTCAACCTGAAGTTGGTAACTCTACATCCTTTACCAATGTAGCTGCAAAAATTAGGCCAATTTACCTTAAAGCTTTCTTTTTCTGACCTTTTTAGTTGAAAAATCATGAATTAGCCCCCCTTTAGTAACCTTCTCAATAAATAAGATGTCTAGATGGTTTAGCTATTCTTGCCTCATTGTAGAATGCTTATGGTTTTTGATGCGAGCTAGCTTGCTGAATCTTCTTTTCTGCTTTTGCCATAGCCACTGGCAGCATGCAATAAATCTGCAGGGATATGCACACATTATTGAAATTTAGTTGCAGTTGTTTATTGTAAATCTCATTTGATAATACAAGTGGGGGTAGTTCATATTCTTCTCCAAAAGTAGACTTGATTTTTTTTTCAGGTGCAAGATATCACATTGGGCGTTTTCGCACTGACCTTCAAGTGGCGCGACCACCCTCTTCACACCGGAGGATCTGCGCGGATTTCGCACAAGAAGCGCCGGTGCACCCAAAAGAGCCGGCAACTTCCGTCGCGAAATCCGCTCAAACGGAAACCGCCAAGAAGCAGGAAAACGTTTGAGCGGCTTTTGTGACGGAAGTCGCCGGCTCTTTTGGGTGCGCCGGCGCTTCTTGTGCGAAATCCGCGCAGATCCTCCGGTGTGAAGAGGGTGGTCACGCCACTTGAAGGTCAGTGCGAAAACGCCCAAGGAAAATTCTGAGAAAGATCTGTGGGATATTTGTGAAGTAGACATTCAGATGATTCTTTGGTTCCCTAAGTTCTAGAGTCACATATTTTAGTTTCTATAAATATCCTCAGGCATGTTCCTCAGATTTTTCCTCATAGTAATTTGGGTTGCAGCCTGGGCCACTGTTGGGCCCCACTGGACCTCTGGTCCCCAGTAAAGTGTACCCTCCCATGTGGGAGCCCTGCCCACAGGGAAGAGCTAGAAGACCTGATGGGCAATTATCCATCAATCCCTCTTGTCCTGAATAAGCAGAAAACCTCCAAAGCAGTCCTTCGAATATCCTTCAGCTGTTACAATTAAATTCAACAGATTCAAAGCTGCTAATTTGTCTGATGATTAGAAAATTGTACATTTATCATAATGATTAAGGGTAAACACATTTTTGCTGAATCAATTTAATAATTGTCTAAATGAATTATCTGAGACCAGAGCATCATTAAAATACATTTGTTTTCACCTGCAACTATGGATCAAACTGTGCATCTTGTTACAAAGGTTCATGTTTGATGACGTTGGGTTGCATCTATCATTAGGCAGCTGCAAATCACTTCATATCTCTTAATGCAACATGACTGTCAACCGGTATGACATTATACAGTCTTTTTTTCTACCCATTTCTTATTTTTGTTCTCATTAGTAAAATGTATCTGTAGAAGCACCAAAAGTTTCAACTGGACCAATTACAACAGCAATTATATTATAGAACTACATTATATTATATTGGGCACTTAGCAGAATATAGGAAGTTCATAGCTGGAAAGGTCCTCCAGTGTAGGAAGCACTGCAAAATGGCCAGACTTAGAGGAAGTCTTACTTCCTAAGAGAACAACAAAGAACTTTATGACACCTTAAAGATTAACACATTGTTATATAACTTTGGTATACCTGAGGCAGCTACATTAGATGGCTAGCTGACAACAGCTTAATTCTCAAATAATGTCTTACTGTTTACATGCCACCAGTTGTTTCATTGTACTTAGTTAAGCAACCTTTGGTTTAACTAGGCCATTTGGTTTGTTAGTTTGCTTGCAACGCATAAACTCAAACATCAGATGAAATTAGAATGAAATTTGGTAAGCATGATCAAGGCACAAGTTTGCATTTGCAGTTTGAATACCATCTCAACCTTCTTCCAGGAGAAAGGACAATGAAAAATATACTGCAATCAAGGTACCCACACCTGTAACACAATTCTGTTTTTAAGTTCAAATACCAGCTTGGCACCTACATCCAGTTACAAAACAGTTAGATATGCAGCATCTGATATTAGAATAAAAGTTGGCATGCTTTTTCAGGGCACCATTCGTTTTCGAGGATGAATTGTAATTCAGCTCTGCTATGTTCAAGAGGGAGGGAGATGTAAAATACAACAGATTACAATGCTTGCTTTGAAGACTGAGGTATCAGGATAAAGGTTAGATTACACATCAATTTAAAATGCTACTCTCAACCCTTGAACCCATTTTCAAGAGGGAGAGCAAGTGTGCAAAATATAATGCAAAGTCAGACTTGAAGACTAAGAGTTCATGATGTAGCTTGAGGTGCACATTATGACACAATTTTCCATTTGAAGTTCAGAAACGTGACACATACATTTTCAGAGAAGAGAGAAAAAGTAAAAATCATTGTTTCAATCTATGCTTTGTCAATTGAAGTCTCAGACTGAATCACAATCCTGTATTTTGAGGGGACCAAAAAGAAAGGCCATGGTTCAGTGTTAGAGCATCTGCTTTGCATGCAGAAGGTCTCTGGTTAAATTCCTGGCATATCCAGTTAAAAAGATCATTGGTAATGTGGTACCCTTCACCTGAAGTTGGTAGTTGGTAATGTGAGATCCCTTCACCTGAAATGCTGAAGAGCCACCACTAGGAAGAGTAGACAGTTCTAACCTTGAGAGGCCTTGTTCAGCATAAGGCAGCTTCATTTGTTCATGGATATATTTCTTTGTCATATCCAAAACTCATCTTGTGTTCTCAAGAGGGCCAGGAGGTCTATCTAATATTGTACTTTCCTGGTTATACTTTGTGTTTTATTGCTGTAAAACATTTTGCTATGGCAGAATCAGAAGTGGCGCAACCACTACCAAGAAGTAGATGCCAAGAGTGAAAGGCCAACTGCCCCCTCAAAAAAAAAAAAAACTGAGTTCCTTTTCCTCCTATCTTGCATGGCCATTTCTGATTAAAACAATCTGTAGATTAGGCCCAAGGAATTACATTCAACATGTTCTTTGACATATCACTGCATTTTTTTTCATGCTTCCTTTAATCTACATTATTTCCACTGCTTCGAGACAACAGATGGAAGTTGCAACATGCTCCTCTGTGGCACATATTATTAAAATTTCTCCCTTGTTCATTGTGTGCTATAGCTAGATTATTAGCCAGATTATTCATCTACATCATTTCATAAACCCTAAACCTAGATTCTATGAATCATGTGATTCAAACATGAGCATATGAGCATTGGGGAGGGCCGGTGGCTCAGTGGTAGAGCATCTGCTTGGGAAGCAGAAGGTCCCAGGTTCAATCCCTGGCATCTCCAAAAAAGGGTCCAGGCAATAGGTGTGAAAAAACTCAGCTTGAGACCCTGGAGAGCTGCTGCCAGTCTGAGAAGCTGACTTTGATGGACCAAAGGTCTGATTCAGTATAAGGCAGCTACATATGTTCATATATGATCATATGAAACCTGTCTTCATGGAACCATGCAGGGCCACATAGATCTTTCGCTCATGGCCATTCTAGGTGAGATTTCAGCTTCAAGCACCCACAGAACTGCTATTTTTCCCTCTGCAAGGAAGCACTGAGGCTGACTGTATTTGGTCTACATATTTCCCCAAGCAGGATTTCCCAGTATTTCAGATAGGAAGATACACATGGATTCCTCTAGCTGGCCAAATAGGAATGACAGACATACTTGACCTGGAATGACACACTTGTTACTAATCAATGTTTATTACAAACAGACATTAGGTGTTTCTTACTGGGAGCTAATTGTCAGGAAATGGTCTCCAGATAGATCTCTTGTTCACGAACCCATAGGATGGATTGGCTGTATAATCGGTGGGGGCCTTGGGTGGTGGATCTGGGAGGTCAGTGGCTTCTGCTGCCATCTCTACTTTGCACACTCTCAACCACCATCATTGCTACCGCTTTCTCCAGCTCACCCCTTCTTGGCCCCAGAGCAATTGTCTCCTAATTTTCCCAGGTATTTTTAAATACAATATGTAAGGCTTCCTGGATTATTGTAAGAGGAATCTCATGAGAGTTCAGGAAGCCCTATTGGGCATGTGGGGTTGTCATGTTGACCTGTCCTCCCAATACAAGACAACTAGAACTGGATTTAACTGGTTTATTGGGTGGCTGTTCAACCACATAAACTGTTTCAATTATAAGGGAGCAGGGTGTACTTGGTAGCCTTTCATGACCCCCTTCACCTGAGCAAAGGCTTTTGGCTCCAAAGGCAGCAGCAAACAATTGCTAGTGTTTGTTTATCCTTATCTGCTCATGAACTGTGCTGAAAGGTCATAAAAGCTTCATTGCCCACCTCCAACGTTCTGTATGACAACTAAATGTTTGCTTGATTCAACTCAGTCTCCAGGGTGCCCCTTTCCAATTCACCCATCATAGGATGGACAGGCTCAGGAACAACCCATCATCATCATGTGATCCCTCAAGGTGTCTGCCAGTACTCCTGCTTATCATGCACACTCCACCTTGTTCCCATTAAACTGGTTATGGCCTGACCGATCTAAGAATAAGGCTTAATAATCCCAAACTTCCTGAGGCAGCATGGTTCAGGTGTAAAAAAAGGAACCCTAAAGAGCCAATCATAGGGAACATAAAAGATTCCTGCTTAGACCTTAACCAACCAGGTAATCTCATGTAACTCCTAGGGAGGTTTCAGAAAGTTTATTATATACCTCCTAAACACCATTCCTACAAGGCTGACCAATCAATGCCTAGCTAGTTCTTGTCCACTGATCATGGGAGTTTAGAAGAAGCCAGGCCAACAACTTCCCTGAATGAATTTGTGTTTAAAGATGTGTCCAGAAGCAGAGCTGCCCCCCTCCCCGATTTATTATGGAAGCACAGGATGGTCACTCAGAAACCCAGACTGATTTCGCACTAGAGTTTGTTCTGGGTGGAGAGCCCTTTTGCCCCCGGCACTTCTCTCAGTTTTCATACAAGCTGCCCCTGAGCTGCGAGATGGCCAGCAGCTTTTCCACGGCAAGCAGAAACCACTTGTAAGAGGATCTCGTTTGCTGCGGAAAAGCGGTGCACCAACTCACAGCTCCGGGGCAGCTTGAGTGAAAATGGAGAGAAGCACCAGAAGCAAAAGGGCTCTGTACCCAGAACAAGCGTAGTGCGAAATTGGTCCCACTGTGAGGCCAATTGAGAAGTCTGTCATGACAGTGGTTAGAAGGAGGATTGCTGCAAAAACACATTCTGGGCCAGCTGCTAATAATTGTCAGTGCTTAGGGGAAAGAGCTTGCATATGCAGACTGAGACTTCCCCCAAAGTCACTTGGAGGCTCTGGAGGACCTAACTAGGCATGTGCAACCTGTCGCACTGGCCTCATAAAACAGGCCAGTGAGGCAGGTGGGGGGGGGGCTCTTTCTCCCCAGGTGAGAGAGAGAGATTGGATTTATACCCCACCATTCATTTGAAGTCTCAGCATTAACAGTCTCCTTTCCCTTCCCCTACACACAATAGTCACCCTGTGAGGTTAGGTAGGTGGGGCTGAGTAAGCTCTTCAAGAAGGACCACCAACAGATAAATTTTATACTCTGTATAGCACTAATACTCTGTTTTAAATTGTTTTAAATTATAATTGACTGTTTTATTGTTTTATATTTGAAATTGAGATGTTGGTTTTTATATGATCATTAGCCTCCCTGAGACTGTTTGGAATGGGCAGGATATAAATGAAAAGTAAATAAAATAAAATAAAAAATAAAGATCTGCTCGAGAGAACAGCTTTGAGAGAGAACAGCTTTGAGAGAACTTGTGACAGACCAAGGTCACACCAGCAGCTGCATGTGGAGGTGTGGGGAATCAAACCCAGTTCTTCCAGATTAGAATCTGTGCTCCTGACTACTATACCAACCTGGATCTCAAGAGGTGCTGGTGTAAGAAATTTACTGTATTATCTATCTTTCACAGACAGTTTCTAACTTGTAAACGTGCCACATAGGACCCGAACTATGAAAAAGTGCAATATTAAGAATGTTCTTACCAGTATGATCATAATGTATAAAAAAATCAGCCCTGAAGAATGAACTTGAAAATAACTTATTGAAGCGGCTATGCATTATTACTGCAAAGCAATTATAGTAAGGATAATGATTTCAAATGGGCAGGGATATAATGTCACCAAACATGAAAATAAAGCCATTCCTTTGTAATGTCATTCCTGACAATGTTATGTATATTTTTCTGCAGTGGAAAGGCTATCAAATAAAGTTTTTAGGTTGGCTTCTGTTTTAGTTCCAAGATCAATGTTGCTGTGCTTCCCAGTGACCCTTGCCTACAGCAGGGTTCCCAGTCATATCTTACTGATAAGTGATTAAGCATATACTCCCTTCCTCACCTGTGCACTATGAAGTTATTTCATGGCTTAATAAACAGCAGGAAATTGCTATTCCCTTCAGAGCCTAAGAGCATCCTCTTTACAATCCAGAGATTTTGCTAACCGAAGAAATGCATACTTGTTCCCGTCATCAGGATATGCCAGGACACAACCTCCTGACCAGATGGAATAGGAGACTTGAATATATTTTCTTGCTCTTGTAATTGCTGGACTTTTAGTTTAGTTACTTGGGAAGCAGAAAATAATATGTTAATAAGGAAAAAAACAGGGCAGGCTGCAGCCTCTGGATTGGAAAGTAATAAATGGATCTAGATTTCAGTATAAATACTAAGATGTCTAAGAAGAATCCTCTCTGCTAGATTCCCAGATTCTTTGTCTGCACTTGCAATCACTTCCCTCTGTAGTGTGTTATCTTGTAGGCTGTTGTCCTTCCTTTCTCTTTAGCCGTATTCCTTTGGATTGTAGTTTGTAAAAAACATCTCTGTTTTGGAACACAGTGACAAAAGACATGAATTACAAATATTATGATGCATTAAGCTGTGAAAAGACAATGGTTAAATAACAAAGCTGATCGTCGGAGACCAGGAAGAAATAGTCGGAATTCCATCAGAAGAAAAGATAAATGAACAGAGCTACAGTGACATCTGCTGGCTTGTTCATTGGCAGTACAGCTGTCACTGCTTGCAAAACCTGACACCATACGGCAGGAGGGCAGGGGAGTTAAAACCTAGATTTGGGTATTAAAATGCTCTTGATTATGCTCAACAGATACAATAATTAGCCTTAGTCATGGGTTTAAAAGAACACATCAGCAAATTATACATACATGTATGTATAACAACGTACAACACCCCCCCCCCAAAAAAAAAACCCATTGCACCATTTTTGTGCACTATTTTCCATCTGAACATAGATGATGAAAGTGAGGGGCAATTTATCATTGCATGTCCCTCTTGAGACACATTACAGGAGTTTACCAAAATAGCTGAAGCCTATTACATTAATAGCGCAATTCATAAATAAACCACACAATTTGGATAACTCAGAATAGTCACTTTTGAATGTGACTACAAGGATCATAAGAACTCCAAAAGTAATTTGTAAAACATCCTGGTTCTTATTTCTACTCCAAAAAGATTAGTAATCAGGGCCTCTAATTCAAACATTAATTGAAGTTGGTTGAAGTAATTTTGTCCCCCCCGCCCCCCCCCCCCGTAAACCCTACCCATTGTTTTCTCCTGCACTGCTGCAGCTGAGTCCAGGAGGCAATGCCTGTCACCTCCAGCATCACAAGTTAGCTGCGCCTCTGCAGAGCATCCACAGACATTAGTCAGTCTGGAGTATTCCTTTTAATTAACAAAATCAATGTCCAACTTGAAAAGATTCTACTGTATCACAATACAGATGATACTGGGTAATATGTCATGAAGATGCTCATTCATCTTCATTAATTAAAGCAGACAAAAACATTAGTTCTTTATACACACTGGCCATGATGCAAACTTCCATGGGGATCTTGTACCATACATGAAGTTCCTTCCAAAAAATGAAGAGAATGCAGCATCCAAGAACTTTATGATTTCAGTGAGTTGAGTAAAACATAGCGCAACATTCAAAACAATGTTGTGCCACATTTAAAGTTATGCTGTCATTATTTTTTAAAAAATCTCACAGAAGACTAGCAGGGTCAAACCTCTTTTAAATTTTAGTACTTTTCTTGGTGCACATTTGCTTTTCCTCTGTAGCATCTCTTCCCCAAACAAAGAGCCAGTACTGAAGAATCCAGAAATGACTGTCTTCATAGTAGGAAGAGGCTTGCAAATTCCCTATATTTTGTGACTGGCCTCAGTATCCTATGACATGGCAATCATTTTATGATTGGCTCCACCTCTGCACAGCAACAATTTGGGGCACCATCCATTCCCTGCTCTCAAAATTCTAAATGCATCCATGGTCTTAACAAGATTGGGGACCCCTGGGGTAGATATAATCCTCAACAACAAATAATTACTGAACAACCCAAGAACAGAACTGGTCTTGATTTTTATGAGATTTGGCAAGGGTCTCCTTTAATAGCACTAACCGATGTGCACCACATGAGATTTTTCTAGAGGTTTAGGTGAACCTGTGAAATTATCAAATATTATCTGAAACAGACTGGCCACTGCCCATTCTACCTTCCTTTAATGAGGTCTCTGGTGACAAGCCCTTCTGCTGAAGGTATCTGGCTCATTCCTTCCCTCCCATCCCCATTTGGACTAAGACACTGAATTTGGGTGATCTTCTGAACAAAGATTTGAAAACACTTTTAATTTTAAAGCGGCTAGTACTGAAACTCATTCACAGTAAACAATTAAAAAAAACCCTGCTTAAGATTCACATCTATGTGATTAATGATTAAATTGATTAATCTGTTCAACAATCCAATAATTGTCTTTGCCTGAAATGAAACTCAATGTCTTTTTATTTTAAAAGATTAGGCTCCTGCTCTTCTTTCAAGTGATATATTACAATATTTTGTTGTAATTAATTAACAAGAACATTCTAGCCTTTTGAAAAACAGATAACACAAACCCTTGCATTCATAATCTACAAGACTAAAGATGGTCATGCACAGTGGAAAAAAAGAAAACTTTACATGTAATTTCTAACGTGTTGTGATGGTTTACAATGTTGAGAGCTGACTGTGTACAGGCATTCATATCACATGTCCAAAAAGCAACCACATAATTGTAGGCTATGGGATGGTAAAAAGGTATGCCTTAATCTAGAGAATGCTAATCAGGCCTCAGATTCAGTGGGAGCTCATAGGAGCACAGCTCCTTAACCTTTCTGAGAGCTTGCAGAGAGAACCCAGCTGTGTGCAGACACTGGTGATTTAAGAGGGTTCTACGAAGCCCTGAAGGCAGTATATGGTCCATCATATCAGGCTCAGAGTCCCTTGCGTAGTGCAGACGGCCAAGTGCTCCTCACAGACAAGGCATCCATACTGAACCGGTGGTCAGAGTATTTTCAAGTTCTCTTCAGTGCCAACCGCGTAGTTCAAGATTCAGCAATCCACCTCACCCCACTTCAACCAGTGAAAACAGAGTTGGATGAGATCCCCACCCTAGAAGAGACTGTTAAAGCCATCAAGCAACTGAAAAGTGGCAAGGCAGCAGGAGTTGATGGAATTCCACCAGAGATCTGGAAGCATGGGGGCACAGTACTACATAGCTCACTTCACAAAGTACTTGTCACCTGCTGGGAACAAGGCAAATTACCACAGGACTTTCGCAATGCAATCATCATCACCCTATACAAGAACAAAGGGGAAAAGTCAGACTGCTCCAACTACCGGGGGATAACCCTGCTCTCCATCGCAGGCAAAATCCTTGCCAGAATACTCCTGAACAGACTGGTGCCCACCATTGCAGAAGAACTCCTCCCAGAGAGCCAGTGCGGCTTCAGAGCTAACAGGAGCACCACCGACATGGTATTTGTTCTCAGGCAGCTCCAAGAGAAATGCAGGGAACAGAACAAGGCTCTGTATGTGACTTTTGACGACCTTACCAAAGCCTTCGATACCGTTAGCAGGAAAGGCCTGTGGCAAATCTTGGAACATTTAGGATGTCCCCCAAGGTTCCTCAGCATGATCATCCAGCTACACGAAGACCAGCGAGGCCAAGTCAGACACTGCAACGACCTCTCGGAGCCCTTCCCAATAGGCACAGGTGTAAAGCAAGGCTGCGTTCTCGCACCAACTCTCTTTACGATCTTCTTTAGCATGATGCTTCAAAGAGCCGCAGTAGATCTAGATGATGACGATGGTGTCTACATCCGCTATCGCACTGATGGCAGCCTGTTCAACCTGAGGCGACTAAAGGCCCACTCCAAGACGATGGAAAAACTCATCCGAGAGCTACTGTTTGCTGATGATGCTGCACTCGTCTCCCACTCGGTATCAGCTCTGCAGCATATGACGTCCTGCTTTGCAGAGGCTGCCAAGCTATTCGGCCTAGAAGTTAGTCTGAAGAAGACAGAAGTTCTCCACCAGCCTGCACCCCAGGAAGATTATCACCCTCCCTGCATCACTGTGGGTGAATCAGTTCTGAAGACAGTCCAGCAGTTCAGCTACCTGGGGTGCATCATCTCCTCAGATGCCAAGATCGACAAGGAGATTGACAACAGGCTGGCAAAGGCAAACCGTGCATTTGGCCGACTGCACAAAAGAGTGTGGAGCAACAAGCATCTGAAAAAAGGCACAAAGATCAATGTTTACAAAGCGGTTGTGATGACAACCCTCATCTACGGCTCCGAATCGTGGGTTTTATACCGTCATCACCTGCGACTCCTCAAGCGCTTTCATCAGCGCTGCCTTCGCACCATCCTCAACATCCACTGGAGTGACTTTGTGACCAACACTGAAGTCCTCAAGCGGGCGGAGGTTACCAGTATCGAGGCACTGCTGCTGAAGACGCAGCTGCGCTGGGCAGGGCATATTTCTAGGATGGAAAACCACCGCCTTCCCAAGATTGCCCTGTATGGCGAACTCTCCACCGGCCATCGAAATAGAGGGGCACCAAATAAGAGGTACAAGGACTCCTTGAAGAAATCCCTTGGCACCTGTCACATCAACCATCACCAGGGGTCTGACCTAGCCTCAGATCGCAAAGCATGGAGATACACCATCCACGAGGCTGTCTCTTCCTTTGAGAACGCACGCATAGCTGGTCTTGAGGACAAAAGGAGATTGAGGAAGAATCGCACTGCTACAGCACCAACCCTAAATCAGACTTTTCCCTGCAGCCACTGTGGCCGGACCTGCCTGTCCCGCATTGGTCTTGTCAGCCACCAGCGAGCCTGCAGCAGACGTGGACTATTGCACCCTTCTTAAATCTTCGTTCGCGAAGCCAAGCCGAGAGAGAGAGAGAGAGAGAGAAAATCTAGAGAATGCTAATCAGGCCTCAGATTCAGTGGGAGCTCATAGGAGCACAGCTCCTTAACCTTTCTGAGAGTTCCACCTCCTCTTTCTGAGAGTTTTACCTCCTTGTCCATTGAATAGTATTGCAGCTGCATAACAATCCCTGGATGAGCTCCACCACCTATTTTGCTACAAAATGACCGCTGATGCTAATTATGCTGGGACATAAATTAAGTAACAAATTTATCTCATTGATTTCAATGGGATTTAAGAGTGATTAACTTTATCTGGAAGGAGCCCCATGGCCCACAGTGGTAAGCTGCAGTACTGCAGTCCAAGCTTTACTCATGACCTGAGTTCGATCCTGGCAGAAGCTGGGTTCAGGTAGCCAGCTCAAGGCTGGCTCAGCCTTCCATCCTTCTGAGTTTGGTAAAATGAGTACCCAGCTTGCTGGGGGTAAAATGTAGATGACTGGGGAAGGCAATGCAAACCACCCCATGAAAACATTGTGATGCGACATCACCCCAGAGTCGGAAACAACTGGTGCTTGCACAGGGGACTACCTTTACCTTTTTAACTTTATATGGACTGGAGTTATAGAATATAAGCACAAAGGTGACTGTCTAGGCCAGTACTCTGTATGCAATAGCATATTTCAATACTTTTACCACTAGGTACAGGAAGGTTGGCAAGGAAGATCTATATGATAAGTAAAGAGTCCAGTGACCAATGGAATGCACCAGGGCTTTTTTGAGCAGGAACTCACAGGAATGCAGTTCCAGCTGGCATGGTGTCAGTGGGCATAGCCTCATATATGCAAATGAGTTCCTATAGGGCTTTTTCTACAAAAAGCCCCAGGAAACAATGGTGATGCCAAGGAGGTGTGGCCTAATATGCAAATGAGTTCCTGCTTGGCCTTTTCTACTAAAAAGCCCTGGACTGGTCTATCTATTTAGTAAGCAGGAACCAACAGCCTTTTCCTTCAGAATCTCTCAGCATCTCATTTAGTTTGGCTCTCTGATTGCTTCTTCTGTTAGTGCTAGTCAGGGTAAAATCATCATTAGATCATCACATGTAAGTTTTCATGTGGTGACTATCTCATTGAATGTCCCTGTCAGAAAAAGGTATTTAAAATGAAAATAAGGTTTATTTTATGAAGTTCCATGCTGGATGGGATCAAAGGAACCCCTGGTTCCTTTTAATTCTGCCTTCTATCCATTTGTCTAATTGCTTTTTAAATACACTAAATTAGTTCTCATCCTGGCATTTTGTGACAGAGAATTCCATAAGATATGTGTGAAAAATAATCTTTATACAGATATTTTATAAGCTATTGCCAATCAGTTTCATTGGGTGACTTCTAATATTGGTGAAACAAAATTCTGTCTAGCATTAATAGTATTAATATAAAAGGGACTATGAGGAGCATATTGCAAAAAACATAAAGACCAACAATAAAAATTTCTTCAAATATATTAAAAGCAGGAAACCAGCCAGGGAGGCAGTGGGGCCCTTGGATGACCAAGGGGTCAAAGGATTACTGAAGGAGGCTAGGGATATGGCTGAGAAGCTGGATGCATTTTTTGCCTCCGTCTTCACTGTGGAAGATGAGAAGCGTTTGCCCGCTCCAGAACCAATAATTTTGGAAGGGATGTTGAAAGATCTGAGTCAAATTGAGGTGACAAGAGAGGAGATCCTACAACTGATTGACGAATTAAAAACTAATAAGTCACCAGGTCCAGATGGCATACATCCAAGAGTTCTGAAAGAACCCAAAGTTGAACTTGTGGATCTCCTGACAAAAATATGTAATCTTTCATTGAAATCTGCCTCCGTTCCTGAGGACTGGAAGGTAGCAAATGTCACCTCCATCTTTAAAAAGGGTTCCAGAGGAGATCCAGGAAATTACAGGCCAGTCAGTCTGACTTCGATACCGGGGAAGTTGGTAGAAACCATTATCAAGGACAGAATGAGTAGGCACACTGATGAACACAAGTTTTTGAGGAATACTCAGCATGGGTTCTGTAAGGGAAGATCTTGCCTCACTAACCTTACAGTTCTTTGAGGGGATGAACAAACATGTGGACAAAGGGGACCCAATAGATGTTGTTTACCTTGACTTCCAGTAAGCTTTTGATAAAGTGCCTCATCAAAGGCTCCTTAATAAGCTCGAGAGTCATGGAGTAAAAGAACAGGTCCTCTTGTGGATCAAAAACTGGCTGAGTAATAGGAGGCAGAGAGTGAGTATAAATGGGCAGTCTTCACAGTGGAGGACGGTAAGCAGTGGGGTGTCTCAGGGCTCAGTACTGGGTCCCATGCTCTTTAACTTGTTCATTAATGATCTGGAGTTGGGAGTAAGCAGTGAAGTGGCCGAGTTTGCAGATGACACTAAATTGTTAAGGGTGGTGAGAACCAGAGAGGATTGTGAGGCACTCCAAAGGGATCTGTTGAGGCTGGGTGAGTGGGCGTCAACGTGGCAGATGAGGTTCAATGTGACCAAGTGCAAAGTAATGCACATTGGGGCCAAGAATCCCAGCTACAAATACAAGTTGATGGGTTGTGAACTGGCAGAGACTGACCAAGAGAGAGATCTTGGGGTCATGGTAGATTACTCACTGAAAAGGTCAAGACAGGGTGTGATTGGAATAAAAAAGGCCAACGCCATACTGGGAATTATTAGGAAGGGAATTGAAAACAAATCAGCCAGTATCATAATGCCCCTGTATAAATCGATGGTGCGGTCTCATTTGGAGTACTGTGTGCAATTCTGGTCACCACACCTCAAAAAAGATATTATAGCATTGGAAAAAGTCCAGAAAAGGTTTGGAATACTTTCCCTATGAAGAAAGGTTAAAACGCTTGGTGCTCTTTAGCTTGGAGAAACGTTGACTGCGGGGTGACATGATAGATGTTTACAAGATTATGCATGGGATGGAGAAAGTAGAAAAAGAAGCATTTTTCTCCCTTTCTTACAATACAAGAACTCGTGGGCATTCAATGAAATTGCTGAGCAGTCAGGTTAAAACAGATAAAAGGAAGTACTTCTTCACCCAAAGGGTGATGAACATGTGGAATTCACTGCCACAGGAGGTGGTGGCGGCTACAAGCATAGCCAGCTTCAAGAGGGGATTGGATAAAAATATGGAGCAGAGGTCCATCAGTGGCTATTAGCCACAGTGAGTGTGTTTGTGTGTATTTTGGCCACTGTGTGATACAGAGTGTTGGACTGGGTGGGCCATTGGCCTGATCCAACATGGCTTCTCTTATGTTCTTATAAGCAGCAGACTTTACTCTAGAAGGAAGCACATACACTCAAGTACTTAACAGCATAATATTATTTTGTGGTAACTTTTATCATGTTAAAAAGTTGTGAGAGAATTATGTACCCTGTAATTTACTTAAAAGAATAGGAAACACCATAAATAACACAGAAATGTTTATGACACTTATGAGTCTTATCTGAACCCCTAATATGCAGTATTGGAACCCAACCCATCCGATTTATGCATTTTATCTGGATGCAGCCTCCAAAGCCTAAGGCTGTGAGGAGGGGCATAAATCTTTGAAATGAACCTACATACGCAGCCTGACTCTGCATTATGTCTCCTCTTGAATATCTCTCTTCTAATTCAGGCTGTGTGATTTTAATATATATATGGCTTTTTAGCACAAACAAACAATAGGCTATTCCACAGAGGGCAGCAGTGAAATGATATGTGTGACTTGTCACCCTCTTAAAAAGGGCTCATTTCTTGCCTGAAACAGTTGTCCTTCAGCAGGCAACTAATGAAGCAGCAAAAATAAATAAAATAAAATAAAAATGTCTCATGCTTCAATGATGTGGAATTCGGGGACTTGTAGACCAGATCTACTAAGGCTTTTCTCTCCCTCTGGGGTATCAACAAAGCCATATGACACTCCAGGCCTCTAATTCATGGGCTAGTAGCTGTTCATTCTGCTACCTGCTGGGCCTCCGTCATAATGATGAGTTCCTGTCTTCAAGGGTAATATTTTACTGACTGGAGCTATCTTATTCTAGATGCACAGACGTAAATACACACATACAATGGCAAAAATAGCATGTATCCACACTCAAGCACCAAAACTGCATCATGACTGAAAACACAATATATCAAATATTAAAAAGAAGGGCAGAGAAATGTCTGGAATGTAGAGATAAATGAAAACCCACTAAAACTATCTTTGTAGAAATATTCCCTTCATGTCTGCTTTCCTCCATTCCTTGTTAATGCTTGATATGCTGTTTTAAAGGGAAGGCTCTGTCCATTCCAAACTTACATACAATCACTTTGAAACTTCAAACTGAAATTGTTTACAGTAAGGCACAGCTGTGGACCCAGTAGATCTGATAAGAGATCGGTTGAAGACTTTAAAACTGTGGATTTTTGGGCACAAGTTGCTGATCTGCACCAGAGTTTTGCTGCACTGGCCTCTGTGTTAGACCATGCCAAGCTAACTGGAACTTAGACTCTGGGCTGACTTCATGGTCAGGCCCTGAGTTTAACAAACTTATTAGTATGCTTCCCAATCCCCAGTCCTAGCGGGGGATTCCCCGGTTTCACAGGAGCCCCGCCCCTATATCCACCACTTACCTCTAGATCTCCGGCAGGTTTAGAAACCTGCAAACAGGTCCCCTTTCAAAATGCCTGCTTGTGTGTGTGCCTTTAAAATTGAGCAGGAAGTACTTCATGGGGAAGGGTCAGTAGCAGAAGCTCTTCAAAGCACAGCCTCTCCATTTGTTTTGCTTTCGTTTTAGAGCAAGTAAGTGAATGGGTATGAGAGTGTGTGTGAGAGAAAGCAGTGCCAATCCCCAGTTGAGGGCAGGGGATTCCCCGTTCTGGAGGCCCTCCCCCCGCTTCAGGGTCATCAGAAAGCGAGGGGAGGGGAGGGAAATGTCTGTTGGGATCTCTATTATTCCATATGGAGTATTATTCCCATAGGAAATAGTAGAGAATTGATCTGCAGGTATCTGGGGTGCTGGGGGGGGGGTGCTATTTTTTGAGGCAGAGACACCAAATTTTCAGTATGGCATCCAGTGCCTCTCCTCAAAATATCCCCAAAGTTTCAAAAAGATTGGACCAGGGGTCCAATTCTATGAGCCTCAAAAGAAGGTGCCCCTATCCTTCATTATTTCCTATGAAAGGAAGGCATTTTAAAAGGTGTGCTGTCCCTTTAATATGATGGTCAGAACTCCCTTGGAGTTCAATTATGCTTGTCACACCCTTGTTCCTTGCTCCACCCCCAATGTCTCCTGGTTCCACCCCCAAAGTTCCCAGATATTTATTGAATTGGACATGACAACCCTACTTATTAGAGATCTCTAATATAGAATGGGACTTGGGACTTAGATTTTAAATGGTAAAATGTAGACCAATAGGGTAAAGTCCCTGTTGCTTTTGGGACTTATAGTTTTCAGTATGCTCTTTGCTTTATTGTAGAACTATGCTTTATGCTTGACTGAATTCTAACTGTGTAATTGTTTTCTTACATGTACTAAGTTTATCCAACTGTTTGCTTTTCTATCCATAAATTTTAAGCCTTCTGTCTAAAGGAACTGTATGAGGAACTGTACTAATGTAATCTCTTGTTTTGCCTTTCTAACTATATTTTAAGCCTTCTATCTAAAGGAGAAACTTGGAGTCTAATAAACTGTTTTGCTTTTCCAAATTAGGAGTCTAATAAAGTTTATCTACGAGGTCTTAAAACTTATTAGTGAGTATGTATTAGCCTTCTGATAACTGCAGGCTGTTTTGGTAACTGCAGGTTTTAGTTCTGGGTTTGTGCTGTTGGGGGTACAAAAGAAATCCCCCAACAAAGTTGGTGATTCATCAATGTGATTTCAGAAGCTCCTGGTTGTTTGGGTAATTGGACGTACAGGAGCTGTGCATAAACAGACTTTGCCAACAATTAGTTTGACTGTAAATATAATCTTTCTCTAATATATGTGGGGACTTGCGATACTCACAGGGAGATCCCCCCCAATCACCACTGCTGTCAGGCTGGCACAGTTCCCAGACACACACACACACACACTAATGCTGCTACCAGGCCCAGCTCCCATCCTCTTTTGCCAGGTCAGCCGCAGCCACTCCCCCCTCATGCTGCCACTGCTTCACTTCCCCGCCATTGCCCCTGCCATCACATGGATCTTTCATTGTCATCTTGGCAAAGATTGTCACACTTCCCCACCTGATTCCTGATTGCTAGCAGACATTTACTTGAACACTTGACACTGGGAGGAAAGACAATATGCTCAACTATGTTTGCATACTGTTGAAGAAATGTGTGGACAAGTTCAATAACATTAAGGAACAAAAGAAAGTTTTTAAAAAAACTAAGTTACTTAAATTGGATGTTCTCATAGACTTTCCAACAGCATCTCTTCAGTCTGGATTTATAGTCACCTAGTTAACTCACTGATTTGTCTTAGTTATATCTGCAGAGATTTAGAAATCATTGATCAAAGTAAACTGGGATGTACAATTAGAACTTTACTAATCACAATGTAATGTGGAAAATGTTCCATTATAAAATTTTGTATTTGGAAAAAATGCATTTGTGACTTTCAAGAGAAGGTGTTGTCTTAGTTCTTTGATGTCTGGTTTTGATTTCCTGGGCAGTAGAGGAAAGGGAGGGGGCTATGGCAGCAAGGTGAGAAAATAATCTAAATATGTGTGTGTGTGTGATAGGGACTTTATAGGGAATGAGTGGTATATAAATAAATAAATAAATAATACCTACAAGATATCCTGTCAAATGGAAGCAGCTGGATTGTGTTTCAGTTTCCCACCAACCATTGCACCATTTTACTGAGCAAATTTTCTAACTCTATAGCAGCAGTCCCCAGGAATCATTTTGTAGAAAAATAGGTGGTGGAGCTCATCCAGGGATTGTTATGCAGCTGCACATACTATTCAATGGACAAGGAGGTGGAACTCTCCGAAGGTGGAACTCTCAGAAAGGTTCAGGAGCTGTGCTCCTGTGAGCTCCCACTGAATCTGAGGCCTGGCGGTCCCCAACCTTTTTGGCACCAGGGGCCAGTTTTGTGGAAAACAATTTTTCCATGGATAAGGGGGGAGGGGCAATGATTTTGGGATACAGTTGTGCACTTTATTTTGGTGTGGTCGTTAAGTGTGCAGACTCTTATCTGGGAGAACCGGGTTTGATTTCCCACTCCTCCACTTGCAGCTGCTGGAATGGCCTTGGGTGAGCCATAGCTCTCACATAGTTGTCCTTGAAAGAGCAGCTTCTGGGAAGAACTCTCTCAGCCCCACCTACCTCATAGGGTGTCTGTTGTGGGGGAGGAAGATAAAGGAGATTGTGAGCCACTCTGAGATTTGGAGTGGAGGGCAGGATATAAATCCAGTGTTGTATTACTACTACTACATTGTGAATATATAATGAAATAATTATACAATTCATGGCCTGGTTGCTAACAGGCCCCAGACCAGGACCGGTCCACAGCCCGGACTGGGGACCCCTGCTAAATAGGAACAGATCCTGTATGCTTGTGAGAATCCATTATCTGCAGCCATATGAATGGTAGCTTAGGCAGGGAGGGAAAAGGCTTTGTTAGTATCTGCTGACAGGCAGGCAGAGCAGATGGCAGAAGGAACAGAGGGAATAGAATCAAAAAGTTATAGTCAGCACCAGTCAGCCCACATGCCACTAAGGGAACACTAAGGTAATGGATCCATCGTTGTCACCAAGCAGGTCAGAAGGCAGAGACAGGGAGAACAGAGGCAGATGCCCAGGTTTTCCAATCCCAACTGCCCTGAAGGCTGTGAGAAGACAGAAGCACAGATTAAGATGAGAGGGATCAGAGATGAGGTTAGCAGGATAGCTGACCTACCTCTGATATGCACCAAAATGCAAAGAAAGGTTCCTGTGAAAAGCAGGTGCCTTTTAAAATGGCGTATACCCTGGATGGCAGTAGGAGTCCAGCTGTGGTGCTCCAGTGGCGACCCTTGTCAACTGTATAGAGGGATATCATACAAGAATGAATTGAAGTCTGGCTACCTGAAGTTTATGGGGATCAGAAGTGGTCAGCATATCAATCTATACATTACTCACTCATTCCCCTCGCCCAAGGTATCCTACAATATTCTGCTATTCTAAATGGTCTGCTTACCAAGTTTTGCACATTTTTAATCCTAGTTTTCATTGAAGAACTGCATACAACTGATTAAATTATCATATATACCAAAAAAACCTCCAGGAGATTATATATAAAGTTTAAATAATATTTAAAGAAGCAAGTTATGAAAGGATGAAAACATTGAAGTAACAACGAAAATATGAAGGTAACAATGAAAATATTTCTTTATATTCAAGCCCAGCATTATTGTTCAGAAGAAATGAGGAGGGTTCTTTTACTACTAGAATATTAGAAGAAGCAGTAAACTCTTCATCATACATTTAGAACCAATCCTGCAGCCTTTATTTGTGTGAGCCCTCTGGGGTTCCTTTGCAACAAAGATTGTTATATGATTACAACCCAAGTTACCTCATAGTTATCTTGCCCTGTATTGGTGATTTCAGTAAATCAAGGTTAAAAAAAACACTGGGAAATAACAGTCCAGGTTTCAGTTGGTTAACACAAGTCTTCCAACATTAGCACAGAAAATAGGGAAAGGGCAGGGAGTTTTGTACAGTGGCACAGAGATATCATATGTTCCTGCTGCAGTCACACCCAAGAAGCTTGCAGTGCGATACCAGCTTTTATTTCAATCCTCATCCTTTGTTAGGATTCTTTAGGCCAACCTCTTACCAGATATTTATGCCAACACAAGATAGGTAACCCTATTTGTCTGTCTGTGACAGTAGAAAAGAGTAAGAGACCAGTAGCACATTAAACATTAACAACATTTGTGCAGCATAGGAGCTTTTGTGAGTCACAACTCACTGCCACAATTTTTTTTTATTCTTTAAGGTGTACTCTTCTGCATATGTTTTTAGGTTTCAAACAATTTATTAGTAACATATGGTAGCATAGTCAGTTTACATCATTGATGACTACTTTTTCCCTCTATCCCATATATTACTTTCTACCCCCCTCCCCCCATTACTTGACCCCCGCCGGTGTACTAAACTTAAAATATTAATATTAAAGGTAAAGGTACCCTTAATTATTAAGAACCAATTAATATCCTCCTCCCTCTTATACTTAGTCATTATCAAAAATTGTCCAATGTTCTTTTATTTTCCACTCTTTTTCTACGTAACTTCTGAACTTTTCCCACTCCAACTTAAATACTTCCAAATCATAGTCTCTTAAGGTTCTTGTTAACTTGTCCATTTCACTCCATGTCATAACTTTTACAATCCAATCCCATTTCTCTGGTATTTTTTCTTGCTTCCACAACTGTGTATACAATGTCCTAGCAGCTGAGAGCAAGTACCAGATTAAAGTTCTATCTTCTTTTGGAATTTTTCCATCTGTAATCCCAACAGAAAAGTCTCTGCAACTTTATTAAATTCGTATCCCAATAATTCTTCGCTTTTTCACAAGTCCACCACATATGATAGAAAGAACTTTCATGTTTTTTACCGTTCGAACATCTATCTGGCATCCTATTGTTCATCTTTGCCAACTTTTTAGGAGTCATATACCATCTGTACATCATCTTAAAACAATTCTCTTTAATACTCTGACATGTTGAGAATTTCATAGAGTTCTTCCACAAATATTCCCATGTATCCATCTGTATTTCTTTATTTACATTAATTGCCCACTTAATCATTTGTGATTTCACTACTTCATCTTCCGTAGACCATTTTAAGAGCAACTTATAAATTTTCGAAATTAATTTTTCATTATCTCCAAGCAGAACTTTTTCCATTTCTGTTTGTTCTCGTCTTATTCCTTCAGTTTTAAGATCACTTTCCACCATACTCTTTATTTGTTGCATTTGAAACCCATCATATTTATAGTTCAATTCCTCAGCAGTTTTCAATTCTGTTTTACCGCTTTGCATTTTTAATAGTTGCTTGTATGACATCCATTTTCCCTCTCCTGAAACAGCTGTTATTCTTATTACTTCTGCTGGCACTATCCATAGTGGTTTTCTCTCATCACCATATTTCATATATTTCATCCAGATATTTAGCAAATTATTTCTTATGTAATGGTGAGAGAAAAAACCATCCATCTTTTTCTTCCCATAGTACATATAAGCGTGCCAGCCAAATTTATTTCCATAACCTTCCAATATTAAAAGCTTTTTATTTGATAGCATCACCCAATCTTTTATCCACACTAAACAAACTGCTTCATGATATAGTCTTAGATCTGGTAATTGGAATCCTCCTCTTTCTTTAGCGTCTATTAAAACTTTCATTTTAATCCTTGGTTTCTTTCCAGCCCATACAAATCCTGAGATCTTCCTTTGCCATTTATTAAACTGTTTACTGTCTTTCAAAATCGTAATAGTTTGGAATAAATATATTATTCTCGGCAAAATGTTCATCTTAATTGCAGCTATTCTTCCAAGCAATGACAAATTAAGCTTGTTCCACTTTATCATATCTTCATCCATTTTATGCCATAACTTTTCATAGTTATTTTTGAACAAATCAATGTTCTTCATTGTTATTTCCACACCCAGATATTTTACTTTAGAGGTAACGTCACATCCTGTTAGCCTCTGCAATTATTTTTGTTTATTTACTTGCATATTTTTACATAAAAGTTTTGATTTTTCTTTATTAACATAAAATTTTGCCAATTCTCCAAAATTTTGTATTTTAGCTAACAACAAAGGCATTACTTGTGTAGGATTTTCATTTATAAACATTATGTCATCTGCAAATGCTCTGTATTTATAAGCAAATCCTTTAATTCTTATTCCTTCTATTTCTTCATCATCTTGTATTTGCATCAATAAGATTTCAAGAGTCATTATGAACAACAATGGCGAAAGCGAACAACCTTGTCTTGTACCTTTACTGATTATCATTTCATCTGTTAGATCTGCATTTATACATGACCTTGCACGTTGTTCAGCATATATTGCCTTTATCATTCTTATAAAGTTTCCCCCCAACTTTATTTTTTCCATTACTGCAAACATAAAGTCCCAGTTCAGATTATCAAAAGCTTTCTCTGCATCCGCAAAGAATCATGCAACTTCCTTCTCTGGATGTCTTTCATAATATTCTACAATATTTACAACAATTCTAATATTGTCTCTTATTTGCCTTTTGGGGAGAAAACCCGCTTGGTCTTCCTTTATAAATTTATTAAATATTGTTTAAGCTGTTCTGCCAGGATTCTTGTATAAATCTTATAATCATTATTTAATAATGAAATTGGTCTACAATTCTTTACATTCATGACATCTCTATCTTTCTTTGGAATCAACGAAATCACAGCTTCTTTCCATGTATTAGGTATTTTCCTATTTAATCTTATCGTATTCATTAGTTTTTGAAGTTTCGGTACTAATTCTTCTTTAAGCATTTTAAAAAATTTTGCCATATATCCCTCTGGTCCAGGTGCCTTTCCGACTTTCATTGCATTAATCGCTGCTTCAATTTCTATTATTTCAATTGGATCATTCAAAACTTTCTCCATATATTCAGTTAAGGGTGCTATTTTGATTTTTTGCAAATACACTTCAATCTCTTCTTTCTTTACTTTAACACCCTTAAATAATTTAGCATAATACTTAAAAAATTCTCTCTTTATTCCTTCTTGATCTACCAACTCTTTTCCATCAGCCACAATTTTATTAATAATTTTAATTTCTTTCTTTTTCTTCAATTGCCAGGCCAAATACTTTTCAGGTTTATTTGCTCCCTCAAAGGATTTCTGTTGTAATTTTTTCAAATTCCATTCCATTTCCTTGTTTAGCAAATGTCTCATTTGTGTTTACAGTATTGTAATCTCCCTTATAATTTTCTTTTTTCCTGGCCTTTTTCTTAATTCATCTTCTTTTTTCTTAATTTCATTTTGAATGTCCAACATCTGTTTATCTTTTGCTCTCTTATCTTTGTTATTCAATGTTATTAGTATTCCTCCCATTACTGCCTTATAGGCATCCCATACCATCTGAAATTTTATATCTTCTCTATCATTAAGTTGAAAGTAAGTTTTAGTTTCCTTTTCTAGAGATGTCACTATTTCTTTATTTATTTTATTATATATCTTTTTAGACAATTCTGTAATCCACATTATTGGGTTATGATCAGCTCCTATTTTAGGTAAAATCTCTATCTTCTTTGTTATAAGTCTCAAATCTTTGGTACCCCACAACATATCAATTCTAGAAAAAGAATTATGTCTGGCTGAAAAAAAGGTATAGTCCCGTATTTCAGGATTGAACTTTCTCCATATATCCTCCAAATTTTCTTGCTTAACCAGCTCAAAAAAGGATTTTGGCAATTTCCCTTCTTTATCAATTTTTTTCTTCCCAGATCTATCTATTGGGTTCTGAATTGTTCCATTAAAATCCCCCATCAACAAAATTTGCTCATAAGTCACTTCATCCAAATGTTGCGCAATATTTTTAAAGAAAATGACCTTTGCACCATTTGGAGCATAAAGTCCCATTCAATGTAATTTCCACCACTATATATCTTCCATCTTTATCTTTAAAAACCAATTTCGGGTCTAATTCTTTTTTAATATAAAAAATTACTCCTCTCTTCTTCTGTTTAGCCAATGTATAAAATTCTAGTCCCAATTGCTTATTCCATAAAAAATTATGATCCTTTTATCTAATGTGCACTTCTTGTAAACAAACTATATTACAATTTTGTTTTTTTATCCATTTAAATGTTGCCCTTCTTTTTTGTGGTGAGTTTAGTCCATTTACATTCCAAGATATCAATTTGTAATCCATCATGGTGCAAATTCTTTATTTTCTCCATAAAATCTATGCAGTTCCTGTGTGCTTGTAATTGTAATCCTTTTCCCTTGAAGTTCAAAGCTCAAACCGTCAGGTATTATCCATCTGTACCTTATTCCATTGTCACGTAATTTTTCTGTCAATTTTTTGTATGCATTCCTGTCAGTTAACACTTATCTTGGCAACTCTTTCATAATTCTTATTCTACTACCTCCCACTATCAATGTCTTTTCAAAAATTTTGTTTATGATCTTTCCCACCATTTCTTTTGTCATAAATCTTATCACCACGTCTCTTGGCAGATTATTCTTTTTTGCATAGAGTGAATTCACCCTATACATATAATCATACATATTTCTATTCCCTTCAGGATCTTCCTCCAAAAATTCTGCAATTATTTTTATTATATAGTCTTCCAAATCAGATACTTCATCCTCTGGTACACCTCTCAAACGAATCTGTGTCTCCATCAACTTACAGTCATGGATTATCACCTTTTCTTGTAATTTTAACAAGGTGGAATCATGTATTTTCACTCTCTCTTCCACCTCTTGTACTTTTTTTGTTATTACTACAGTCTCATTTCTGAGATTCTCTGTTTTTTTAATTCTTTTTTGAGTCCTCAATATCTTTTCCTATTTCTTTTTTGGAGGCAGTTATCATTTCTGCAGTGATCTTGGATCCCAGAAATGTGAAGTCTGTCACTACTTCCACGTCTTCCCCTTCTATTTGCCAAGGTGTGATGGGGACAGATGCCATGATCTTAGTTTTTTTGATGTTGAGTTTCAAGCCTACTTTTGTGCTCTCCTCTTTCACCCTCAATAAGATGTTCTTTAGGTCCTCCTCACTTTCTGCCATTAGAGTAGTGTCATCTGCATATCTGAGGTTGTTGATGTTTTTCCCAGCAATCTTAATTCTAGCTTCTGTTTCATCCAGGCCACATTCTGCATGATGTTCTCTGCATATAAATTAAATAAGCAGGGTGACAATATACATCCTTGTCAAACTCCTTTTCCTATTCTAAACCAATCAGTTGTTCCATATCCCGTTCTGACCATTGCTTCTTGACCCTTATACAGGTTTCTCAGGAGACATGTGAGATGGTCTGGTACTCCCATCTCTTTAAGGACTTGCCACAGTTTGTTGTGATCCACAAAATCAAAAGGCTCTAGCGTAGTCAATGAAACAGAAATAGGACATTTTCCTGATACTCTCGTGCTTTCTCCATAATCCAGCGAATGTTGGCAATCTGATCTCTACCTCTCCGAAACCCAGCTTGAACCTCTGGTAGTTCCTGATCTATATAGTGTTGAAGCTTGGCTTGTAGGATCTTTAACATGACCTTGCTGGCATGTGAAATGAGTGCAATAGTGTGATAGTTTGAACATTCCTTGGCATTACCCTTCTTTGGGATTGGAATATAAATTGATCTTTTCCAATCCTGATATGACACTGGAAGATGAGCCCCTCAGGTTGGAAGGTGACCAATATGCTACTGGGGAAGAGCAGAGGGCAAGTACAAGTAATCACAGAAAGTGTGAAGCGGCTGGGCCAAAGCCGAAAGGACGCTCAGCTGTGGATGTGTCTGATGGTGAAAGCAAAGTCCGATGCTGCAAAAAAAAATACTGCATTGGAATGTAAGATCTATGAATCAAGGTAAGCTGGATGTGGTCAAACAAGAGATGGCAAGACTGAACATCAACATCTTGGGCATCAGTGAACTAAAACAGACAGGAATGGGCAAATTTAACTCAGAGGATCACTACATCTATTACTGTGGGCAAGAGTTCCATAGAACCAATGGTTCTTTACAGTTAACAAGAGAGTGAGGAAGACAGTAATGGGATACAATCTCAAAAATGACAAAATGATCTCGGTCTGTATCCAAGGCAAACCATTCAATATCACAGTAATCCAAGTCTATGCCCCAACCACTGATGCAGAAGAGACTGAAGTGGACCAGTTCTATGAAGATCCTCAAAAGCTTCTAGAATTAACACCACAAAAAGTTGTCCTCATCATCATAAGGGACAGGAATGCCATAGTAGGAAGTCAAAAGGTAACCGGAACAGCTGACAAGTTTGTCCTTGTCAAGAGTGAAAGAGGAGAGCGCAACAGTAGGCTTGAAACTCAACATCAAAAAACCTAAGATCATGGCATCCAGTCCCATCACTCCTTGGCAAATAGAAGGGGAAGACATGGAAGTAGTGATAAACTTCACATTCCTGGGATCCAAGATAATTGCAGATGGTGGCTGTAGCCATGAAATTAAAAGATGTTTGCTCCTTGGGAGGACAGCTATGGCAAACCTAGGCAGTATAATAAAAAGTAGAGACGTCACCCTGCCAACAAAAGTCCATATAGTCAAGGTGATGGTATTCCCAGCGATAATGTATGGTTGTGAGAGTTGGACCATAAGGAAAGCTGAGTGCAGAAGAATAGATGCTTTCAAGTTGTGGTGCTGGAGAAGAATCTTGAGAGTCCCTTGGACTGCAAAAAGATGAAATCAGTCTGTCTTAAGGGAAATCAACCCTGACTGTTCCCTGGAAGGTCAGATGCTGAAGCTGAAGCTCATTTGGCCACCAAATGAGAAGGGAGCACTCACTAGAGAAGATCCTGATGCTGGAAAAGACAGAAGGCGAAAGAAGAGGATGGCAAAAGATGAGATGGCTGGACAGTGTTACTGATATAACTAACATGAATTTAAGCAGGCTTGGGAAGATGGTGGAAGATAGGAGGGCCTGGCATGACTTGGTCAGACTTGACTGTGTGACTGAACAATAACAAAAACAACAATTCACAAATAAATTTAACTGAGGGGACCCCAGTTCTGGCTATAAGAGGGAAGAAACACATGCTCCATCTCTGTATTTTTAAGCAATGCTAACAAGGAAAGAAACACATGCTCTTTTTTTTCATTCTCTATAAATTTTCTAAGCACACATCTCAACAGCAGTTTATAGTACTCTTGGTTTTGTACTTGCATGCTGAACCAGAAACCAGAGAAACAATCAAAGCAAGTGCCTGTGAAATGAGTGCCAGGGGTGTGGTGCTGCTATTGTAGTGTTACTGGTATTTTGTGGGCTGCCTGACCTGAGCTGGGCATCACACACTCCATGATCTGCAATGCGGCGAGCCTGGAACAAGTGGAGAGGAACCAGGCTGAATTCTAAGTGAGGTACATGCAGACTATTGGAAGACAATATGTATTAATATTACACTTCTGTTTCCATTCAATCATTTTTACTGTTTTTATGCGCTGAATAAGGCCTATGGTTTTTTAAACTGTACAATGTTTCAGTTATTTGGATGGGAAATTAATCGTATTTTTCAGGAAAACAAGGATATTTCAACATCAGAAATGACTTTTATTTATTCCATTGACAATTTATGTATTTAACAACATTAAATCCTGCTTTTCTGTCCTCATAAGGGCCTCCAAGGTGGCTAACAAACTAACCCATACATAATAAAATCACATCTTTAAAAGCATTAAAATTAACAAAAATATATCTTTAAAACAACTAAAAATAAAGCTAAAAATACATACAAAAATACTGGGTTGGAAAGAGAAATTAATGAGAGAATACAAAACAAAAAGAAAAAGTCTCATCCTCTAGGGGTGTGCCAAAAATCAGTTTAGGGTGCCTTGGGGTAATATTGGATCTCCAAAATATAAGTATTCCTGATATTCCCAAATTCAAAATGCCAGTATGGTATTTAGACTCAGGGTTGTTTTATTTCTATTTTTGGGGGAAGGGCATTATTCCCTATAGGAAATGGCTGGGGCTTTTAAAGGTTTCTAGGTGGATGGGGGAGTTGTTTTTAGAGGTACAGGCACAAAAATTGCAGTGTAACTGCTAGTGCATGTCCTTTAAAGTCCCCCAAGTTTCAAATTGATTGAACCAAGGGATACAGTTTTATGGGTCCCTGAACAGGGTGCCCCCAGCCATTCTCCATTATTTTCTATGGAGGGGGAACCCTGCAAGCTGCTTCCAGGGCAAAAAGCCATGGCGCAAGTAGCAGTCACTGACAAACAGCATTCAACAGAACCACTGCAGAGGTCAGTAATCCCTGCAGAACCACAAGTCAATGTGCCAAGCCAAACAGATCCAAAATCAAATCAGAGAATATCTACAGTGAAAACTGAAGGGGGGCATTTTTTCATGCCCAACACAACAAATTCAGTGTGCAGAATGTCCAGCAGAACCTAGTGCCACTGTGGCAATGCAAGCTTTAAAGGACTGATCCCAATGCACAGAGAACAAGAAATCCAAGTTTGGGGGGGAGGGTGGAAGATTTGCATGGCTAGCACAACCATTTACAATGCTGATAATGCCCAGCAGAACCCAGTGGCACTAACACTGCAAGCTTAAAAAGGACTGATCTCTAAACACAGAGTAACAACAAATTGAAACTGGTGTGTGTGGTGTGTAGATGTGTGATGGTGGTGGTGAAAGCTCTGTGCAAGAAAATGGGAAGGGAACATAAAGGAACACTGACAAAGGCAGGAAAATACGTCTTGAAACTGACAAGAGCAGTGAGGAAGCCCATAAAAACTCAAGACACAGAAACAACAAAAAAAGAAAAGACAGTCTCTGGGATCCTGTGATGCTGGCTTCAAATCTTTAAAGAAAATCCTGAATATTTTTTTTTTTTGGGGGGGGGGGTAGATTTTCAGTTCAGGTGCATCCAAATACACAACTCCATTATCTATTAGCAGAAGATGGCAACAGAAGGAGACAGATGAATCTCCCTGGGATTCCTGAGTTTTGTTGCCACACCAAAAAGGCCATCTCTTGGGTTGCCACCCATCTGTCTTCAGAAGGTGGGAGCACTCAAAGCAGGGTCTCCAAATATGACTCTAGTGGTCTGGTAGGTTCATAAGGGAGTAGGCAGTACTTCAGGTAAGTTTGGTCCCAACAATATAAGGCTTTAAAGGTCAGCACTAGTATCTGGAATTGTGCCTGGAAACAGATTGGAAACCAGTGTAGATAGGCCAAGACTGGAGTGACATGGTACCTACAAGCCACTCCATTCTGTCGCATTCTACTCCAACTGAAATTTCCAAACAGGTATATCCCCTAAATTCTAAACAGTACCTAATTTTATATATCAGTGTTTTCATTTAACTTATTCATTCCGTTAAAGCAATACATTTTAGTGAACTAAGTGCACTAAAGAAAGCATAAATCTATGTACAAAACTTGAGAGAGGAGTTCACTGTGGAGTTACACCTTTCAGACCCGATGTACAAGATTCTCTAAGAAATTAATTAGGTGCACCCAGTTCTCCCTGTTTCCAGAAGAAACTGGCTGGGCAGATCACTGATTAACTTAAAATTCTGAAACCACATCCTCTGTCTGGAACACTGTCTCATTGTTGTCTAGAGCATTTGTATGTCTTTAGACTGGACATCTTTAGACTTTAGACATCTGTACGCCCTTTTAACTATTAGCTGAGTTTAACTGGATTTAGGATAATGCTGTATATTACTCTGATTCATCGGGAAAACCTCTGTTTTGCATTGGGTGGGAGAGGGGATTATTTGTGAAATTTTATTGGCTTGTTAGATGATTTTTCAATTTGTTTTACTTGTATGCCACTTCAAATGTATAAAAAGATACAATTAAAAATGAAAATATATGAGATGGGGAATCACCAGTAACAGCACCAGTGCCCCCGTGGAAACTGCTGAGAATGTCTTCCCCTGAAATGAACAGAAAAGACTTCTTTTTTTTGATAGGCATATAGGAATTTCTGCTATGTCTCTTTCTCATTGATTGGGACCTTTTTCATGGTTACCATATACCTTCCTATTGACAGTTGTTGCAGGCAAGCACACCTTACTAAAAGCCATGAACTAGCGTGATGGTCAGCACTCACATGTGTACTGCCAAGATCTTTCTGATATACATTGCCCTCTGACCTTCCTTCCTATTTGTACAAACTGTAAGATACCACAGCAAAGATACCAATTCTGTGTAGATTCAGAAGTGTAAGTCAGCACCTCAGGGAATAATGAGGAATTCATTACTACAGCAACAAAGAAAGATGAAAAATGTGTATTTTCTCCCTGCAATGAGGAGAACAAATACAAGGCAAAAAATCCAATCTTGAACTTCATGGAACTTGTAGTAGCTAATTTGAAAATGAGGTCAGGCTTTGCCTTCTGCCTAATGTGGAACAAATCTGGATCAGGTATTCACATAAGGAATAATAGGCAAATTTGCTATAGGGAGTGCCATGAAAACTGCTTCCTTGTGCCTGCTATGGCACACTGCCTTGAACTGAATACTATAAATACTTTATCATATTAACTATAGGAAGTGTGATTAACTTTGATTATCAGGCAATGATCCTAATTCCAGTCTGGTAAGGAACAATATGCATTTGTTACACCTCAACTAACTTTTTACTGGGGAATATTAATATTTCTTAGCTCCAAATGGTAGGCCTGCAAGAGGTGAGGGGAGCCAGAATCTCTGTCACTGTTTATGGAGATAGACCACTGAAAATCCTTTGGTTAAATAATGGATTTATTCTAGGAAATGATTTTCAAATAGTTATATCTCAATCAAACAATTTCAAACATACAAGTGGAATACAGTGGTTAGCTGAATAAGTGTGGATGGGGGGGAGAAGTGATACAATACCTAGATCTTGCAGAGTAGGCTCAGTCAGAGGAAACACAAGTCCTCTGAAGAGAGATTTCTCTTGAGAAGAAGGGGGGATGAAGGGATGGAAGGATGCCAGGGAGACTGGGAGGATGGGAAAATTCCTGGATGGAGGGAAGGGTGAAAAAAATCCTAATCATGACAGGTAGGGTTGCCTGTTTTTCCAGGGTCAGTTATATCATATCAAGCAATTCAATTACCCAATGAAGAAGCAGAGTGTCACACCAATGGAAAATCGGGGTGTCATATGTTGAATATCCAATCAGAGATCATTGTGTCATAGACCCATACCCCAATAGAGGAATTTTAATTACACTGGCCAAATGAGTTTTTATGGCCCTGTTTTTCCAAACTGATTCCTTTGAAGCTCACCAAAAGTGATAAGATTTCGCCCTAAATGTCAACGTGGATAGGCATCCATCAAGTGTTCAGGAGATTGGTTGACTTTGATAGCCTTAGCAGTAATTAAAGAAAAATAGAAATTCTATTAGAAGTCAGATTCCCTGGCAGAAATGTGAGACCAGTTTAAACGTATACCACACATTCACACAAGATGGCCACTTAACCTTTAGCCTTTGTGTTTTTCTGCTGTCTTTTCTTGAAGAATAACAGAACATATATACAAACCATTTGTTTGTGTTGCAGGGCTCTGGTAACCCTTATATTGTTTTTATGTTTTGAGAACAGGACTTAAAAGGTTGCCAAGAAAGAGTGAAGGAAGTTTTACAGCTCTGCCCACTACATGTCCCTCTCTGGGTCTGGTATTCTTCATTTCCAGGAGCACAAAGATGGATGCTCTTTAGCCTTTCGGCACAGCCACCACGTTTCCCCAGTCTGCGAACCAGACTTGGCATCATGCCAGCCTGCTTGGGGCCTAGGAGGCACTGGATATGTCTCCCTTATGCGCAAGAAAGACCATTCCAACTCAAATGGGCGTTGCCGTGTCATATTACTATTCCAGGGTTACATTGCAATATTATATTCCAGGGGTGCATGGCTTGGGAATCAGTACAGGGGTGTCTTTCTGGATATCACATTGAGATAGTTATACTAATTTAGCCCCTATGATAAAAAAGAAGTTATTCTCATGGAGTTCGATCCTACCACTCCATTCCATGCCCATACATTCCTTTGCTGAAAGAACTTTTCTGATGATGTAAAATTCTCTTGTAGCAATATAGGAGGAGAGGCAAGGGAGATTTCGAGTTTGCTATTTTATTTTAACTGAAAATGTCTATTTAAAAAGATGAAGGTAGTCCTCTGTGCAAGCACCAGTCATTTCCGACTCTGGGGTGATGTTGCTTTCACAACGTTTTCATGGCAGACTTTTTACAGGGTGGTTTGCCATTGCCTTCCCCAGTCATCTACACTTTCCCCCCCAGCAAGCTGGGTACTCATTTTACCAACCTCGGAAGGATGGAAGGCTGAGTCAACCTTGAGCCAGCTACCTGAACCCAGCTTCCACTGGGATCGAACTCAGGTCGTGAGCAGAGCTTAGGACTGCAGCAATTGCGAAGAAAAAATACAACGGGCTCTAGAAAGAGGTTCTGGGTGAATGCCACCCCCCCCCCCCTTGCTGTCTTCTCACCAACGCAAGTGAAGCCCAGCTGATCGCTCCCTGCAGGCACAGCTCTGTGCTGTCTTCTCCTGCTGCCTGGTTTAAACTGGGCAGCAGAAGAGAGCAGCCCAGCTGGAATCTCTGGTTTCCTAACTAGTGGAATACAATGTATTTTGGCTTCAATTGGTGTGATTTTAAATAGCTCCCAAGCATCCTCTAGGGATTTAACTCTCTCTTACGTTTACCCTTCACCCTCCTTTTTATTATTCTCCTCATTTTTGTAAATGAGGTACCCTCTTTGAAATCAAATATTACAATTTTGGACTTTAGGAGTAACTCTGCATTAACACTGTTTCCCAATTGGTGTAACAACATCTATGGGTTATGCATTGGAAACTTAACTTTTACATTACCTAACGTTCTCACAACTGTTTTGCATCATTGCTGCCCAAAGCATCTACATTTGTTTAGGTGAGATGAGTTCTGGCGCTGCTGCTACAATTTTTTTCTCAAAACTAGTTTTGATCCAGTCATTTCTCTACAAGCGTTTCAAACTTGTATTGTAGAAGTTTTCATGCATTTTAAAAGACTCCTCCAGAAGCCACAAGGTGCAGTAATTTTAATGTGAACTGACAACACTTGAAATTTTTAAATATCATTGCTTGCCTCATTGTTGAGTATCGGACTCTGCACCCGCGCCGCGCAAGCCGGGACGTCCTCGGGTTACCTGGCGCAGCGCGGGAAAAGTCACCGCCAATCAAGACCAAGCGCGGGAAGTTTAACTGGCCAGGATTGGGCTGGCCAGCAGGGGGGTTGATCCGGGGTGCATGTATATATTAGCGGACCCGGCCGCGTGTTTCCCAGTTCTGTAATGTATCAGCGATTAAAGACCAATGCCTTTACCACGTCTCGTCTCCCAGTACATTACACTGGCGACGAGGATGGGATCTAGATAGGTCCGGCCGGAGACGAGGAAGGCGAGAGACCGCAGGATCGGGCAGCCCGCCGCCACCATGGCGAACTCGAGCGTAACGACGGGCCATCTTGCGGAATTCAACCCGGAGCACCCCGAGAGATGGGAGACCTACACCGAAAGGGTCGAGTGCTACCTGCGGGCGAACCTGATCGACGATGACGAGAGAAAGAGAGACGTCCTGCTGAGCGTCTGTGGCGAAGAGACCTTCGAGATCGCACGAGGTCTCTCCGCTCCAGCTAAGCTGACGGAGAGGACCTACCGGGAAGTCGTGAGGCTCCTCACGGGCCACTTTTCACCCCAACCGTCCATCGTCGCCCGCCGATTCCTCTTCCACAAGAGGGACCAAAAGTCGGGGGAGACAGCGGCGGTCTACCTGGCGGCCCTTCGGCAGATCGCCGGAAATTGCAACTTTGACAAAAGGGACGAAGCCCTGCGGGACCGTTTCGTCTGGGGCCTCCGCGACGAGCGATTGCAGCAGAAGCTCTTCGCGAAGGAGGAGCTAACGCTACAACAAGCCTTCAACGAGGCAACGGCCTTCGAGAGGGCCACCAAGGCGTTCGGCCAGCCACGAGGTGAAGCAGTCCACCAAGGGGAAACGGAGCCAGAAGACCGAACAGAGGAAGAAGCGTTTCAACTCCGGCGGCCCCAAAGAACGGACACAAGGGCCCCCACTAGACAGCGAGCGACGGAGAGGGCCACCGCCACCACCGGTCCCAGATGCGCCAGCTGCGGCGACCCCCACGAGCGCCGGGACTGCCCGTACCGCAACCTGGACTGCCGCAGCTGCGGAAAGACGGGCCACATCGCTCGGGCTTGCCGGGCCAAGAACAGCCGCCGACAACCATCAGCGCATCACGACTCCTTGGACACCCACACGACGGCATCCACCACTCTGCAGGTATTGAACTTGCCCCTATCGGCCCCAGACAAGGTCAAAATGTCGGTCCTAATCGAGGGCGCCCCCTGCACCATGGAAGTGGACTCGGGTTCCTCCATCTCCATCATTTCGGAGGAAACCCTCAAGAAACTATGCCCCCACCGCCGCCTTCAAACGAGGCCAGCGGACTTCGTACTGAGGGACTTTCAGAAGAACCCAGTACACATCGTGGGGTGGGCCCGGGTGCATGTGGAAAGAAGGGGTTTCAGAGGGCCCCTGGACATCCTAGTGGTCAAGCGCCAACTGACCACACTTCTAGGGTTGGCTTGGTTCAATCCCCTGGGGATCCAGCTGGTGGGGGTGGACCACTTGCAGGCAAGCAATTTCGACGGGGTCTGCCATGAGTTCCCCGAGGTCTTTGATGGGTCTTTGGGGAGCTATAAGGGTCCGCCCATCACCCTACCGATTGACCCAATGGTCAGGCCCATAAGGCTTAAAGCGAGGCGCGTCCCGTTCGCCCTTAAGCCTAAAATAGAGGCAGAACTGGACCGCCTAACGGCCCAGGGCGTCCTAGAACCGGTAACATACGCGGAATGGGAAACCCCCATAGTAACGCCCGTCAAACCCAATGGGGAGGTGAGGATCTGCGCGGACTACAAGTGCACGATCAATAAGGCGCTACAAGACAACCCCTACCCAGTCCCGGTGGTCAGCCACGTCCTAGCAGCGCTAGCCGGGGCGAAGGTTTTTGGGAAGCTGGACTTAGCACAAGCATACCAGCAACTGCCGGTCGACGCTAAGACAGCGGAGGCGCAGACGATCGTGACCCACAGGGGCGCGTTCAGGGTTAAACGGCTGCAGTTCGGGGTCAGTGTGGCTCCGGGGATATTCCAGAGCATAATGGACTCTCTCCTTAAAGGGATCCCCGGAGTTCAACCCTTCTTTGACGACGTTTTAATCGCCGCCCCCAATGAAGGAGAGTTCTGCTGCCGCCTGCGCGAGGTCCTCAGGCGGTTCCAAGCGGCGGGGCTGAGAGTCAAAAAGGAGAAATGTTTGTTAGGGGTCCCGCGAGTGGAGTTCCTGGGGTTCGCCGTGGACGCGGCGGGGATACACCCGACGGCGGACAAGACCAGGGCCATAGTCCAGGCTCCGGCGCCCAAATGCAAGGCAGAACTACAGAGTTTTTTAGGATTGTTGAACTTTTATCACACGTTCCTACCGCACAAAGCCGCCGTAGCGGAACCGTTGCACCGTTTGCTGGATAAACAGGCCCCGTGGGTCTGGGGCCAACGCCAAGCCGCGGCGTTCCAAGCGGTGAAGGACCTCTTGGTCTCTAACGCGGTACTTCACCACTACGACGAAAACCTACCCCTGATCCTAGCTTGCGACGCCTCCCCCTACGGAGTAGGAGCGGTTTTGGGGCACCAACTCCCGGACGGGAGGGAAGTGCCAGTCGCGTACTATTCACGGACTCTATCTCCAGCGGAGCGGAACTACGCTCAAATTGACAAGGAGGCCTTGGCGATCGTGGCGGGGGTGCACAAGTTCAACGACTACCTCTACGGTAGGCGTTTCACCATCGCCACGGACCACAAGCCGCTCCTGGGCCTCCTAGCTCCAGACCGTCAGACCCCCCAAATCCTATCCCAGAGGGTCCTGAGGTGGAACCAGTTCCTGAACTCCTACACGTATGAACTGATCCACCGCCCGGGTAAAGCCATGGGACACGCCGATGCCCTCAGCCGCCTGCCGCTCCCCATGACAGAACCGGATCCCGCCCCGGCACATGGGGTAATGCTCATTGAATCGCTCCCCGAGCGCCCCCTGCACGCGGCGGAGGTGGCTCGGGCAACAGGGAGGGACCGCATCCTGGCACGGGTCAGGGACTGGGTGGGGAGGGGGTGGCCATCAGGCAAAGTCGAAGACGCGTTCAGGCCATTCGCGTCCAGGAAGGACGAGCTATCAACCCACAAGGGGTGTGTGCTTTGGGGCAGTCGGGTGGTGGTTCCCCCCCCCTTGCGCAAGCAGGTGCTGGAAGACCTCCACGAGACCCACCCGGGCATCGTGAGGATGAAAGCCCTGGCCCGTAGTTATGTGTGGTGGCCGGGCATGGATGAGGAGATAGAGGGGTGGGTGAGGAGGTGCCAACCCTGCCAAGAATCCCGGCCCGATCCCCCATCAGCCCCGGTCCACAGATGGGAGTCTAACAGGCGACCATGGTCCCGCCTCCACTTAGATTTTGCAGGCCCGTATCAGGGCCAAATCTTTTTTATACTTGTGGATGCCTACACAAAATGGCTGGAGGTGATTCCAGTAGCCTCAACCTCCACAGCAGCAGCCGTCCGGGCACTCAGGAGGGTCCTATGCACGCACGGGATCCCAGACACCCTGGTGACGGATAACGGTACTGCATTCACCTCCCGGGAATTCCGGGAGTTCACGGAGAGGTACCTCATACGACACATAAGATCCGCACCCTTCCATCCGGCCACCAACGGCCAGGCAGAGCGGATGGTGCGGACCACCAAGGAAGCACTGGGGAGAATAGTACAAGGGGATTGGGACCACCGCCTCTCAGCCTTCCTGTTCCACAACAGGATCACCCCAAACCCTATAACGGGATCCAGCCCCGCAGAACTGCTTATGGGGAGGAAACTGACAACACGCCTAGACAGGCTGCACCCCGACCGGGCCCCCGAGGTCCGCGGGTCCCCAGAGGTCCGGGAGGCGGTGCGGGGGTTCTTTCCGGGTGACCCGGTATACGCGAAGAACTTCGCAAGCGGTCCCGAGTGGGTCGCGGGGAGAGTCCTTAGGGTGACAGGTTCCAGGTCATACGAGGTGACCACCGAGGGGGGCCAGGTACTAAGGCGGCACATAGATCAGCTGCGCCGCCGCACCCTACCCGAAGAAACAGAGGAGGTAGGGAATAGGGATCCGCGGGCAACCGAAGGTCCGGAAGGGCGCTCGCCAATACAGGAACTACCCACTTATGACGCCCCCAGAGACACCGAACCAGAGCCGGAGCCTGAAACAGACCCCAACATCCCGCAGCCAGAAGCAGCATCGCCCACAACGGAACCAGCCTCCGCACCAAGAGCGACCCCGAGGAGATCGACACGGGAACGGAGAGCACCGGCGTACCTCCGGGACTATGTGGTTTAAACTAAGGGGGGAGGAGTGTTGAGTATCGGACTCTGCACCCGCGCCGCGCAAGCCGGGACGTCCTCGGGTTACCTGGCGCAGCGCGGGAAAAGTCACCGCCAATCAAGACCAAGCGCGGGAAGTTTAACTGGCCAGGATTGGGCTGGCCAGCAGGGGGGTTGATCCGGGGTGCATGTATATATTAGCGGACCCGGCCGCGTGTTTCCCAGTTCTGTAATGTATCAGCGATTAAAGACCAATGCCTTTACCACGTCTCGTCTCCCAGTACATTACACTCATCTTGTAATTTAAATGTGTATTGTTTTTGCAGCCACTTCCAAGCAATTTTGCAACCATTTCCAAGCAATCGTATACATTTAACTAAGCACTGGTATTCTGACTGCCCTCTGATTAGAGACCCCCCCCCCCAAAAAAAATTGAAATGCTTTCATCAAGAAATATAGAAGTTTGGCTACGCAAAATGAGCACAGCAAATCCACAAATGTAAAAAGAAAATAATTAAAGCGGAATGGAGGCAGGTGATTTGGAGACTCTAAAACTCTGGATCAAACTGAATGTAAGAACACCCTTCATCTCTCACTAGGTCTTGAGACTCACTCAGAACCAAGTCCAACATCACTACCCCTCTGATTGGCTCTGTGACCAACTGTTGTAGTGCACAGTCATTTATGATTTCTAGGAATTTAATTTCTACAGCATAACTTGAACACACATTTACCCAGTCAATGTGAGGGTAAATCAACCAGAATAATAACATTATTTCCTTTAGTCATCTCCCTTATTACCATCCCCACCTCAAGATCAGCCTCAATAGTTTGATCAGGTGGGTGATAGTATACCTCCACTTTTCAGTAACCCTTAGGGCCCAGTATTTCCACCAATATTGCTTCTGTTGTTTACTGTCTCATTTTATTCTATACCCTCTTTGACGTACAATGCAACACCAAGACCAACCTGTCCCTCTCTGTCCTGCCTACAGAACTTATACCCAGGAATGACTGTCTCAGCTTTTCCCCACTCCACCATGTTTCTGAGATACCTACTATAGCTAAATTGCCATTGAACATCAAACACTCCAGTGTCCCTATCTTGGCTCAGAAAAAAAATGGTAAAATCTCACCCACTGAGTTGAAGATCAGAGAAACCATGAGAGATCATTTAAAATAAAACCACTCTATAACATGGTGAGAAGTACCTTATTGGGTCAGATCAAAGGTCCTAGTCTAGGAACAAATGCACATTTATTGTACAACTGATTTGTATGGAAAACCCGAAATGCCTAGGACATTTGATACCCCAAAATTCATTAAGAAATAAAGGAAATGGGGGGGCAACATTTAGATTCCTTAATGAAAATTAAATAGAACTCCAATGGCACAATATCCTATTTTGGAATAAATTTTGTTATTATTTAAGGTGCCATTGAACTTCTGTTGAATGTTGCTACAAAAGATAGGGTGACTTTCCTTCTGGGTGCTTCACATAGTAACCTCCAATTTTACCTTAGAATATTTTCTCATCATTTGTAATTGTATTACGACTAACATCTTAAAAACATGCTTCATCACCTTTATCAAATTATCTGTTGACTGATGTTTCCAAAAGTGTACATTTCTAGTTCATAATACTTGGGGCAGGGGGAGAGTTTGGCTATCATTTCTGGCATGGAATGCTAGATGAGATTCTGCACAAGGGAGATTCTTCAACATTTACCCCTTATTCTTGATCTAATACTCATTAATTGCTGTGAAACTACATGAATTTCAAAGCCAGCTACATTGAACATGAACATATGAACATATGAAGCTGCTTTATACTGAATCAGACCCCTGATCCATCAAAGTCAGTATTGTCTACTCAGACTGGCAGCGGCTCTCCAGGATCTCAAGCTGAGGTTTTTCACACCTATTTGCCTGGACCCTTTTTTTGGAGATGCCAGGGATTGAACCTGGGACCTTCTGCTTACCAAGCAGATACTCTACCACTGAGCCACCATCCCTCCCCTTTACACACAAATGCATAGCAGTTCTTTTACATTAACTAGAAATATGAATTCAGAATGTACTCAACCAAATCTTATCCAACGTGCCCTGTTCATTCACCTTGGAAAAGAACTAATCCAAATAAAATTTCCTGTGACTTTTTCTAAGGAACCTGACCAAAATGTCATTTGTTTGTGACTGCCTTCTTTGTTTGGGTCTCATATCTGTTTCTGCAAATATTTAAGATGGTTGATCTCCCTTATCTAAATCTAAAATCGTTATCCCAGTTAAGTTTATATTGAGGCATGAAAGAATTAAATCTCCAGACAGATTTCTGTCATAGCAGGAAAGTATACTATAATTCTCAGACAGCAATATCTTGAAACAAATATGCACAATAACATCCACTCGTACAACATTACAAGGTAGGAGAGGATACTCAGCAAATACTCTTTCCCAAAAATATTTCCCAAGAATTCCTTATAAATACCAAGCCAGTTTCTAATCAAACTGTCCATCTCTAGAGATGTATTTGGGTACAGATGATCATCACAACATTCTTCTAGCGCCCATTAAACTTAAGTGATGTGTCTGGTGCTGGCTGGAATGCTTATCTTCATTTGAGGCTACTAAGGATTAAAAACAACATGCAATTAGGGTCAGATTAGAATCAAGACATTTGGCTTTTTCTTGCTACATATTAAATATGCATGCCTTCTCCCATGTTAAAGTCATGTTCCACTCATCAAAGGAATGTTGTATGTTAGAACATTTCTTAAGAAAACTGAAATAAGCCCTGGCCTGGATAACCCAGGCAAGCCCAATCTTGTCAGATCACAGAAACTGAGCAGGATTGACTCTGGCAAGTACTTGGATGGGAGACTTCCTTGGAATACTAGAAGCAGAGGCAGGGGCAGGATTTATTCAGCCACCTCTCTGAATATCCTCCATGCCGCCAGTAGGGGTCCATCACCAGAGGTCACCATGATTTCCAGGTACACACACACTCACACATAAAATAAAATGCATAAAAATACAAAAATGCATAAAAAGAAAAGTTAAATTAAATCCAAAGATAATTGTAGATTAGAAGCCGTGTTAATCTTCAGCAACAGAAAAAAACAGGAGCCCAGTGGCACCTTAAAGACTAACCAGATTGATTCCAGCATAAGCTTTTGTGGGTCAAAGCACACTACACTTGACGCATATATTATTCATACAATAGGATGAGTATAGTCAAAGGTACAAACAGCAAAAAGGTGAGGGAGGCAGATGTTACAAAGATAAACCACTTAAAAGCAACATCCCATCAAAAGAATAATCAGTCCATGGAGTTGAGTAGAACCACTCCTGATAGACAGGCAAAGTAGAATTAACATAAAATAGGTCTCATGCAGAGTGAACCATAATGTGCAGATCCAATTAGAAAAGTACAGATGTATGTCTAAACTAATTAATATTGGTAAGGGGTGAGATGTGCTATTAGCAACTATAGTGAGTAAGAAAAGACAGGTCCTTTTAAAGACCTGGTTGAAAGATAGTGTTACACTTCTTGATGAATTCTAATCCATCAGCTCTCCACCAGATTTCCACTTTGAAGTTCCCTGTAGAAGAACAGTGACTTTCAGATCAGCAACAGAAGGTCATAGAAAATTTTAATGTTTCCGAATATTGCAGTTTTTAATGTAGAGGATAGAAGGACACTGTTGATATATAAAATATGTGGCAGGAGACAAGTGCTGATATGGGTGCTTGCTCCAAGTGGTAGATAGAAAAGTTGCCCGAAAGCAGATCTGGAGAATAGATGAATGTTTTCCAATGTGGAGGTGAGGAGCACCTAGTTGGTATAGGTCCCACTACAATACGTTTTACTGACAATCTCCCAACATCTGGAACTGTCCCTGCTCAAGTTCATCACAAGAAATAATAATGGATTGTTTATTTATTTAAAACATTTTATGTCACCTTTCCACCCAATAAGGGTCCACATGATGGCAAACATTAGAAGATTTAAAGTACAGTTAAATATTTTTAAAAATCAGTTTAAAACATATACATCAAGAACACTAGAAGAAGGATCTAAAATCATTATCGGAGATATGCCAGACAAAACAAAAAAATACTTCACTTCATGGCAAAAGACACAATAGAGGGAGATGGACAACTCTCCCTGGGAAGGGAGTACAAATGTTTTTGTGCCATGATGGAGATCGCCACCCATCTTGTCTCAGATGGCAGGGACAACCAGGACTTCCAAAGATGACCAATAAGGTCACAGGTCCTTTTATCTTGCTAGTGAGGGGGTGGGGGTGGGAGGGAATTTTCCAAGAGTGGGGCGTGTGGCAACATCACCACATGCAAACATCCCTGACATGATGACATCACACAGAAGTGATATCATCACACCAGGGACATTGTATGGCAATGCTCTGGTACTTTGCCCAAAACTCTGTGGTTACATAGAGTTTTGCCCAAAATACCAGTATCACTATGTGACATCCCCAGAGTGATTATATAGCTTCCACATGACATCATCATATTGGGGAAATGACACCAGGTTGTGGCTACTGGGGTGGGACTCTCCCCCACCGGTCAGGTGGCTGGCAGCAGGCAGGAGCCCACCCCCACTCCTTCCTGGGTGCTGGCAGCCCTATGAGAATGAGCAGATTATTTTCCTTAAGAAGGCAATCCTTAAGGTGCATTTGTCCCAGGCCATCAATACAAACACCTTGAAATTGAGCCTTGTGAAGGGCCAGCTCCCATTCCAAACTTAAAACCCTCCCACCAGGCAAGCCACAAACAACCCAATGCCTAAAAAAGCCCTTACCCAAAAGATGAAGCAGCAGGGAACCCAGGAGTAACAGCAAGGCCCATGGAGCAGACAGCAGCAAGCCCCAACCAAGTGGATGGGGCTATCACACCATATTACAATCTAGGGGTACAGGTACAGTGTACTGAAGTTAGATATCCCATAAATTAAAGGTCAAGTGACAGAGCAGCAGTCCCCCAGCACCACTCTTGAAACCAACCCTTGAAGTAGGACTGGAACCACCGCAGAACAGTGCCTCCCAGTCCCCAAAGGTAATCAGAAGCACCAAGAAATCCAGAAGAATTAGCAGAGTTGCACTCCTCCATCCATCTCCTGGCAGATGTCATCCTCCTCGGCAACCATGGCCATTTCTGTCTCATTACTAGGCCTAAAACTAGTTTGTGAGATGCTGCACATATTTTTAACCATTCCCTTTAAGTTACAGCTAAACTCCCGGAATGTATTCCCTAAAATTCTTTAACAAAGCATGGGGATCATGGTCTATATAAATCTTTCCTTGGATTCAGAAATGACACAAGATTTATGAATAATGTAGTTTGTGCATATTGTCATCAACAGATAATAATATCTAATACATAAAGATGCTTTCTAAATTATTGTTCTTTCAAATACCTCCCTCAGTTATAGGGCTGAATTAAATCCAAAGCACACAGCCAGATCCAAAGAAGGGTACATTTAACAACAGTCATAAACTCTGCTGAAAGCTGGAATAATTTAATACCCGTTATTAAATTGGCACAAAATCCCCATTTGCTGAAACCAGGGGTCTTTCTGATCATGGAGTTTAGATCAGTGATTCTGCTTAATCTGGTCTTAATCAATGTAGGAATTTTTTATAAAGATAGTCTTTGAACTGAGAAAATGTACTGCAACGTGCAAATTTATCTATGCATTCCATGGAAAATATACTGTTAGACTTGTTGTTTCTAATAAGGATCTTCGGCATTGTTAAAAAGGGTTTTCTTTGGCTTGTATGGACATGAGACTAGCCTGCAGTTTCTTACTTTCTCCTCTTCCAAAGAAGAAACCACAATTGGCAACTCAAAGAATCATGGGCTTGTGGGGGAGGGGAGACATGGGAATTAGATAGTCTAGTATATTGTTATGTTACACAGAACTCTTTCCAACAGCAGATCTCTCCAAAAACATCCAGTTTACCTGAGGGAATTCTTTTTACTGATTTTTGTTGTATGGAAATTCTAAAAGTCAAAAGTCATGACGGTCTTGCCTAGAGTTTGATCCAATGCCAATTTTGTAAAATCTAGGTTTGCCCCACAATTGTGTCTTCCTTTCCTTTTTCTGTTCTAGTAGTAGTAGAATGGTTGTGCAGTCATTTTCTTCTAACAATAAGAGCTGTATTACAAGTGTGATCAAATGTGAAGGGGACAGGAGACTCATTCAGCTTTCTTCAAGATGAGGTGGTTGCTGATCTTCATACATGTGAAGCCATACTCACAGTATGATGACATCACATATTGACAGATTTCACTAGATGCTATAGTGGAAGGGGAGGGGGAATACAAATATGATGTATTCAGCAGAAGATTCTTTGTGCCTTCTAGATTCTTTGTGAATTCTAGTTGTGCCTTTCTCACCTTTTTTTGACCATCCATATGTACTGACCGGAACTTCCATTTCAGAGACAGAGTCGGGCACAGCTCCATGAATATATGGCACAGATGTGACCAGAAGATGTAGTCCCCCAAACATTGGCAGTCCTGCAGCAGTTCCACTTGAAACATTGGAGTACATGAAGAACTTGTATTTTATTTGAGCTTGGGACTTTGCTAAGATTCACCAGATTCAATCCTCACTTCTATATAAAAGTTTTCAGAGCTTCTGCTCATGTAGTTGAAAATTAGGGATGTGCAAAAAAAAAATCCGGTAGTACACAGATTCGGAAATATACGGGCGGGGGGGATACGGAATCCTGCAAGACCACCCTTTTTAAATTAGCTTATGAATAATTGAAAATCCGCCATCAACATCAACTAGAAGAGTGTCAAGGATAGCGTCATAAAATGTTTTAGTTAATTGTTTTAATTCAGGCTTTTAAGGTTAGTTTAATGTTAATTTAATGTTTCTAGTGTAACTGTTTTATTGTTGGTGCACCATTGGTCACCGTATTGTTAGCCGCCCTGAGCCTGCTTCGGCGGGGGAGGGCGGGGTACAAATAAAATTTATTATTATTATTATTATTATTATTATTATTATATTTCTGAATTCCGTAGTTGGAATAGCTGCATATACGGTAGATGCGCGGCTATTTCCGAATATACAGCCCCATTATACCCTATGGGCCATTGGAATCAATGGCAAATAGGGTATATTTGAAGCCGCCTGGAGGGGAGGGGGTTTGAGGGAGAGCCCCCAAATTTTCAGGGGACCTGTAGGGGACTCTCACCTACAAACCCCCCAAGTACCAAAAAGATTGGACCAGGGGGTCCCATTCCAGGGGCACCCAAAGAGGATGCCCCTACTCCACCATTATACCCTATGGGCCCATGAAATCAATGGCAACATAGGGCATAATTAGAGGCTACGGGGGGGGCAGGGGGTTTGAGGGAGAGCCCCAAAAACTGCAGGGAACCCGCGGGGGGACTCTCCCCTACAAAACCCCCAAGTCCAAAAAGATTGGGCCAGGGGATCGCTGTCTTTGGGCTCCCCAAAAAGCCCATTGCCAACAATGATGGGGAAAGCCCAATTAGCCACTTCCTCCACTATAATTGCTGTGGGGAAAGTGGCTCTGGCCAGAGGGCAGTTTGAGGGAGAGGCCCCAAAACTGCAGGGCAGCTTCAGGGGACTCCCCAGCATGAAACCCCCCTGGCCCAAAAAGACTGCACCCATCTGTGGGCACCCCAAAAGGAACACTGTTTCCAATGGTGAGAAAAAACCAATTAGAGCCACTTCCTCACTGTAATTGTCGTGGGAAAAGTGGCTCTGGGGAGCAGGAGGTTTTGAGGAGAGCCCCCCAAACTGCTGTGCAGCTTCAGGGCACTGTCCCACACAAAACCCACAAGGCCAAAAAAAAAATTGGACCGGGGGTTCAATTCCTGGGGCACCCAAAGTCAAACCTAACTTCACACCAGAGAATCTCTATAGGACCCAAATGCACTACATCCATCTATCTACTCTATGAACCCTGCAGGCCTGAAACCAATATAAACCAACATCACTGCCACACAAAACACAATCTGCTCAAGGTCTGCTCTGCAGACATGGCTGCAGCAACCCCAGATGCCAGCTCTCCAGCCCTGCCCCAAACAACACAGGGAGAGCTGGCCAAGCACAACAAGCATGCTGGCTCTGGGTCTCTCACCCAGGTGCCAGCTTCCCTGCCACAGAACACACAATCTGCAGATGCCAGCTCTCCAGCCCTGCCCCAAACAACACGGGGAGAGCTGGCCAAGCACAACAAGCATGCTGGCTCTGAGTCTCTCACCCAGGTGCCAGCTTCCCTGCCACAGAACACACAATCTACAGATGCCAACTCTCCAGTCCTGCCCCAAAGAATGCGGGAGAGCTGGCCAAGCACAACAAGCATGCTGATTCTGGGTCTCTCACCCAGGTGCCAGCTTCCCTGCCATAGAACACACAATCTACAGATGCCAGCTCTCCAGCCCTGCCCCAAACAACACAACTCTCAAACAAGAGAAGTGGTGGATCACCACACCTAACTCCACATCATTCTGTATCTGACACAAAGCAAGAAGCATTTTGACTTACCTTGAGTGATGGATGGTTGGCTGGTCCAGGGTCTTTTGCGTTACCCAGGGTGCACCACGAGGAGGCGAGCCAGAATTGCACCCCAAATGAGGAAAATCACTGGAAGGGCCTCAGATTGTGTGAGAGGAAGGCAACCATTCCTTCTCTCTCAGCTCAGCAACACACCAGCATCACTGTCCCATTAGAGGGACCTCAGCATTGGTATGGCTGCTGGCTGCCTGTCATCATCACTGGCACCTCCCTCTTTCTTCCTCCTTCCCCTGAAAAAAACCCTGGGTTATCCGGGCTGGGCCTGTGGGTGCTGTCGGTTACAGTTGGGGGCTGCAATGGCCCATTCAGTATTATTAGGCATGTGTGGATGAGGGACTGGGGAAATTTGGATCGCTTTGCAGTTTTTAAATTAGCATTCACTTTTGGTTTGGGGAGGGATGAGGGGTGGGGGTGGGGATGCACTGCCAATCAATTTGTGAGTGAGTTTTTGGGCTGTCTTTGGACTCTAGTCTATTTTTAGTGGAGGAGCGTTTTACAACCACCTTCCAAGCGCGGGCCAAGAGAGGATTCAGGCATAAGTAGTTGCTCACTTCATTCACTCTCAAAGTCTATGTTCGGGGAGCCGAACAGAGGCAAGCTGACCTTCAGGAAGACCAACTGCTCAACTGTCCAGGGTTGCAGGTGATTGCAATGCTCGTCGGTGGGCATGAGAGGAACGCCTTGGCCATGGAGGAGAGGGCCAGCCAGACCTCTTCCTTCATGACCCAGTATCCAAAGGAGATGCTTCCTGCAGCTCGAGGGGCTCCAAAAGATAGTCCCTCACCATCGCAGCATCCGTCTTCGCTCTTAGTGCCCTACCGCTCCTAGAAAGGCCAACGACCTGCCCGATGGGTGTCACCTCAGGACTCTTCGTGGTGTGAGTCTGGTGGGAAACACTGCCTAGCTGGGGAGGTTGCGGATGAACAACAGAAGTGGAAGTGGCAGATGAGCTGCTTCCACCCCCCCCTCCTCCTCAACTACCGGCACTGGGCCCGCCCTGACTCTGGAACGCTCGACCTTCTGGGAGAGCTCGTCTCGCCAGCGATCGAGCTCATTGGCCCGCTCGGTGACTGTGCCCTTAAGGCGCGGGTCTAACATGGTTGCCATCATGTAGACCTTATCCTGGGTGAAAGTCTGAAAGCGGGCCTCAAGCCCTTCCTGCAGCCTAACAACCAGGGTGTGCACCGTTGGAAGAATGTCTGCACGGCCTTGAGCTGGCACTAGAAACGAGGCCAGGTCATCATGGGCCATCTGGACCATGGGGACGACCAGTGTGATGCTCGCCGTGTCAGACGAGAGCATTTCTGTGTGGGTCTTGAAGGGCCCAAGAACCTCCACAGTCTGAGAAATGACCACCCAATCCTCTTGGGTGAGACGGTTCTCATCCCGAAAGACCCTCGTCTCAAAGACAAAGGCATCCAGGGCTGCTCTCTGCTCCACTGTGCGCTCCAGCATGGCACAGGTAGAGTTCCAGCATGTGCTGACATCACCGATCAGGCGGTGCCCTGGCATGCCTATCAGTGTCTGTTTCTCATGCAGCCGATATGAGTCCGTATTGCTGCGTGAGAAGAGACCAGTGACGTGCTGACTCTTCTGGAGCAGAAGTCGGTACTCATGGGTCGCGGCTAGATACTGACGATCCTGGCTTTTCGTCTGGCCCAATGTGTCCTTAACCATGAGGTGGAGAAGGTGGGCCACACAAGGAAGGCATTTTAGGCCCTGATGCTGGACAGCTGCCTTGATGTTGGCGCCACCATCAGTCACCACGAAGCCGATGGCGACGTCCCCGCTGCCTACCCAGCCTTCTAACTGCCATGAGAGGATGGCTCTGAGAGTGTCCACCGTGTGTGGTGCGTCGACTGCTTCGGCATGCAGCAAGGCCCAGCGATAGCTGGCCTGGCAGCCCTGACCCTGCCTGCCACTACTGCTGCCAACCCCACACTGCACTGCCCCCAGCTCTCTGGGTTGCCACCAATGCGCAGTCAGGGAGAGATACCCCTCGAACACATGTTGGGAGCTCCAGATATCTGAGGTGAAATGAACAGTCCCCCCGGCAGCACTGGACAAATGTTCCTTTACCACAGATCTGGTCGCCCTGAAAACAGCTGGCACTATGGTCCTGCTAATGGTGGTTCTCACAGGAACTTTGTACCAGGGTGCCAGGTACTCGAGCAACCCTAGTACCCCAGGATTCTCAATCACTGAAAATGGAAGCCCATGGGCAATCGACCTGGCAAGGTTCCAGGCGATCACCCTCCTGCCGTACCTAATTCCCCCTCTTGGCACACAGGTGCGTCCCCCACCAAACATCTCAGGCAGAGATGCCTGGCGCCCCTATACTCCCATGGAACGCTCCTGGAGAGCGGAGGTAGTCGCAATGGGACGGACCTCCTGGCTGGGTGGTGTTGGCCGCTTGGGCACCACTCAGCCTGCTTCTCCCCCTTAAAAAGCACCCCCGGTGGTGCTTCCGCAAATGATTCCGCATCCCCCCCAGAGTCAGGTGGGCAGGGTCCCGCCCACGACTGATCCGGGACCTGCACAGCTGGCACTGCGCATAGCGTGGATCCTCCATAAGTTGGAAATGCTTCCAGACTTCGGATGTGAATGGATGCCAAAATGACTGGCAGCTTGGGTGTCCAGAGCCACCTCCTTTGAGGTGCTCGGGGCAGACACATCGTGTCTCGGGGTGGCAGGAGGGGCTGGCCGCCAGGGGGAAGTGGGCGGAGATGGAGGCACCTCGTGTGTCTCCATCTCTTCCCCCTCCACCCCATGCGGCCTCCACTCCTGGTCATCCCCTGAAGGACTGCTGGTGCCTGAAGAAACTGAAGAAAAGGGCTGGTCCTCCTCAACCAGCTTCTCCTCCAGCTCCTGCACGACACTCTGCACCCTCCTTGGGGTGATCGTTTTGAACAGAAAACTGTCCCCAAAGCTCCTCTCCAAGGAAGGCTGCTCTTGCTGCCCTTCCTCTGGCTGCTGAGGCCGAGCAACATCAGCTGGAGGAGAGACTGCCTGAGCAGCAGACCCCTGCTCAGTGCCAGCACCTACTGGCACTTCTGCTGAGGGCGCCCCAGCAGCGGCCTCGATGAAGGGCCCAAGGAGGGCCTTCTTCTTCATCACACTCCGGCCAGAAGTCGGAGTGCTGGAAGGCGGCTGTGGAGTGGCCCCACGCACAGGTGGGGGGGAGACCTGGGTCCTCCCCCTCCCCTCCACCCTTCTAGTCTTCTCCTTGGCCTTGCCCCCAGGGCCCCTCTTCTGCTGCCTATCACTCATATCACCCTTGGCCAGTCTCACACAACCTGAACTGAGAGTGGGGTTTTTTACAAACCTAACTCACTGTACTGTACCCTGAACCAACAGGTGCCCTGACTTCTTTTTAAGAACACTCCCACCAAAACTTGTTTGTTTGTTCTTTTGGTCCCTAACCTGTCCCTCTTTGGGTTGGGGTAGTAGTAGTCTGGTAAAGTTTAGGATACTAGGTGATCCTGCCTCTACCTGGCTACAGTTTTTAAAAGGCTACCTTGAGATGAAGGCAATCCTTGTTATATCCTCCTAGTTAAACTTCTCCTAACTAGATCCTGGGACAAACCTGATTTCCTTGCAAACTAGAAATCAGGTGTCCCCTATAACTAGAGAGAAGCTGTGGTTTATCCTATGGAAATCTAAGGATGCACCAGCTTTCAGTGGCTGAAGGCAAGATGCACTGCAACCCATGTCTCTTTAAAAGGGAGCCTGATGTGACCTAGCAGTCACGCTGCCTTTTATGAGAATCCTAAAATCTTTTTAAATCACCCCTATCTGGCCTACTTGAATTTTGAAAGGAGATAAAGACCTAAACTGGATTTTTTTTTTAATTTCAAAAAACACAATCCCTAAAAACACCCTTATTAGTGGGGCAGCCTATTTAGTGGCCCTAGCCAAACCGAAAGCACACTCAGACTCCAAAAATAACTCAATAAAAACATGAAAGTGACCCAGCCCACACAGCCCACACACACTCTCACCAACCCCCAAACCAACCAGAGGTAATTTTAAAAAACCAAAACGTGACAGAAAGAAACTTAACTTTTAACCCACCCATCCCCACCCCCCAAAACCCAGCACAATCAGAAAAGGCCAAGCAACTCAACTGTTTAAAAAAGTGGCCTTTTCACCAATAAGAAACCTCAGGCCAAATCAGTCAACAACACACACACACACACACCGAACCAGAACAAGAAAAAGGGACAACAGGAGAAGGCCAAGAAACTCAACTGTTAAAAAGTGGCCTTTTCACCAATAAGAAACCTCAGGCTAAATCAGTCAACAACACCCCCCCCCCCCCAAACCAGAACCAGGAAAAGGGGGACAACAGGACAGGAGGATGCAAAACCTGCAGCAATAGATAATAGATCCAAACAGAAGGCCAACACAAACTCAACTGTTAAAAAAGTGGCCTTTTAAACAATGAAAATTAGGTCAAGCAGCACCCCCCCAAGAACCAGAACCAGAAGAGAAAAGGAACAACAGCAGCACAACACAGCAGCAACAAATCAAACACAGAATCCTTTTAAAACAGTAAAAAACTTAACTTTTAACAATACAGGAACTTTCCCAACCCCTTCCGCCCCCCAAAAAAACTTTCACCCTAATTGCAAGAAATCCAAGCCACCCAAATCAGGAAAAGTAAAAGGACACTGCACTTTTAAAAGTCCTCTCACTAAAGTAAGATATGGGCAAATTGGGAAAAAAACCCACCACAGGCCCCCTCCCCCAGCAGAACCCCCTTTTACCAACTAAAATAAAAACAAGAACCCCAAGACTGTCTTACCTTAGATGTCTTCTCTACTCCAGGCAAGTCTGGTAAGGCTGAGAGAGAGCAGCAGCAGCTGAGGCCAAGGGCCAGCACAGCACAATCTCTCTCTCACACCAACACAGCAGCAATGGAGGAGTCCAGCCAGGTAGACTCCTTAAAAAGGTTCTCTGGCCCTACAAAGAGCAGTTTCAAAAAATAGTACTGCTCTGTGATTGGCCAGACAACCCAAGTAAGCAAAAGATCAAAAGAACAACAATGTTGCTGATGGCTGGGGGATCAGCTACACAACAGCCCTGCTTTGGATTGGCTGCTGGGGCTCCTCTTCCCCCTCCCCCCTCCCTGATCCCAGGGAGGCTATTGGAGAGGCGGGAAAAGGCTACCAAAGGCGGGAAAGGAGGCAAGCAGCTCCCCTGAGGCTGCAGAAGCCCCTTTTCCGTCTTTTGCATTGAATTCCGTATACTTCCGAATATCTATACAGAAGTTTACGGGGAGCCATACTCGGCTCCCGCATAATGGGCCCCAATTGGATTAGGCTGTATGCAATTCTGTATACAGCCGAATCAGAGGTGATTCAGCAGTTGATTTGGTTCGGCCTAACCGAATGCACACCCCTATTGAAAATTATATGCTCAAGCAAATTCCAATGCATGGGGCTTGCATAGGAGCAGTGTTTGAGAGACTACCAAGTACATATCAATTCATTTGCCAGCCACTGATCTGAATCCTCAGCAATAGGGAGGGAAGCACAACTGATGTCTTGTGCCATTCCTGTGACGCACAGCTGTTGGTGCTAGGAAGCAGAATTTGAACATGTCTTCATTTCTCATACAGTGCACAACAAAGAGCACATACTAACAGTTTACTGTCACTAGAGATCTTGGTCAGATTCAGATCACTAACCTAAAAGTCTCCACATCCCATTACTAAATCCAAACATATCCAGTCCTCCAGTCAATTAATAGTTGATCATTATGAATTCCATGTTGGGATAATTAATTACCGTATCTGAACTCTGCCGTAGGATTTATTAGATCATCAGGGGCCTGCAATTTATTTTATTTAGTGCTGCATGAAATGTTTCTTTTTAAAAAACTTAAAGCTTCAAGAATGCAGTATTTTCTTCTATACACAAACTGCTATGTACACATTACATATATTATTGAAGCAATCCTTTGGGACTGACACAAACAGCAATGCAGCTAGCTAACAAGCTGGCCCAGAGGATAAGGAACATGCTGGACAACCATAGAGACAAGCCATTTGTAAGCCAAAGGGCCTGCAGAAACCACTACCATGTTAATGAGTCTCCACATATAATAGGGAAAGGGTGGTTCGTAGAATAGCATGGGAGGTTATTTTTAAACATCTGATCCATCTGGTCTGAGTGAGATTCACTTTTTAACAAGTAACTTCTATGGAATTCATACTTTAAAAGACTAGTTCATCTTCTAGGAACTAAACTTATATTGCATTATAATGTTTTGTTGGATTTTCTTCTAATTTTGTAACCTGGACAATGGCCGGTGCCTGATGAGGCACTTTAAACCATGTTGGGCAACTAAAGATTTCTTTATCTGCAGTGCTTAATTTGAACCTAAACTCCTTACTGGAAGCTATATTTTTGTTGTTAATCATCATCATCACCACAGTCATTATTTGACTGGTAGACAGTATTCTGCAATCTGAGATCTAGCCAAGTTCTTGAGAATTGCAGATGCATCTTTGCAGGATTCTTGCTGTTCCAAGCAACACCATCTTCTGGAGCTGAGCTGTTGTCGTTTGTTCAGTGTCCAAAATTTCCAGGTGTTTCTTGACACTTCTAGGTACTGCTCCAAGGGCTACAATGACAACTGGCATTATGGTAGCCTTCTTCTCCCAGAGGCACTCTAACTCTATTCATAGGTGTTGGCAGGGCTTTTTTGAGCAAGAACTCACAGGAACGCAGTTCCGACTGGCTTTGTGTCAAGGGGTGTGGCCTAATAGGCAAATGAGTTCCTGCTGGGCTTTTTCTACAGAAAAGCCTTGTGGAAACAATGGTGACATCAGGGTGTGTGGCCTAATATGTAAATGAGTTCCTGCTGGGCTTTTTTTTAGGAAAAAAGCCCTGTGTTTTGGTATTTTGAGGTCTTCTTTCTTTCCTGTTCTGCTGACTCCTGGGATTGCATTGTCAATTATCCAAACCCTATTTCTGGGAGAACCAGATTTGATTCCCCACTCCTCAACATGCAGCTGCTGGTGTGAACTTGGGTCAGCCAAAGTTCTAAGCAGAGCTGTTCTCTTAAGAGCAGTTCTCTGAGAGCTCTCTCAGCCTCATCTACCTCCCAGGGTGTCTGTTGTGTGGAGAAGAAGGGAAAGGACTGTAAGCCTCTCTGAGACTCCAAGTGAAGGGTAGGGTATAAATCCAAACTTTTACTACTACTACTACTCTTCTATTATGATGCTCTTTATAGTCCGTTTGATCAATTTTACTGCTACTGTGATTGACTGTTTCATCCTTTGTCTTGCCAAGTCAACATTTGCTATCATCACTGGTCTTCTGAATCTTAGCTTTCAAGTGCCTGCTCTTGGGCAGCTGGAATGAGTCTTTCAGTTTCTTTCTTCATATTCCAGGTGTTTTCATTATCAAATATATTTTCTATGTCTTTCAAATATTGTCTATGAAAGTGCTTTTGCTTCCAGTTGTCAAAGCAAGTTTTGTTTTCAATCTTTTTGTAATCATCTTTTATTTCTGTAACCTTAAATAAGTCTGTCTTGCACACATCATCTAGAAGCTTCTAGAGAATCTCTGCAGTCAGTTCAACTGTGGTGAGGGTGTTTGCTTGCAAGGAACATAACTGTGCTATGTGCCCAGCAGAACAAGTTCCACTGTGACAGTAGCAGTGCAATACACAGGGCCTTCGTTCAAATTAGATAACCTTTCTGATTCACAAATTGGGGTGGGGCTTTCTGCAAGGACTGCAGCACAGAACCAGTGCATTGAATGCACTAGTGCCAAGCAGCAGTGATGAGGCATGCATTTTCTGCATTCAAAGCAGGTGCACAACCCTACAGAACAAACATCTGTCCTTTAACACTGACCTTGAAGAAAGAAAATCTTGGAAACTTGAGCACTTGGGTTTTAAAAGAAGCTTCTGAGAAGCTAAGGCTGCTCAAGAGGAACTTTAACTTACATGGCAATATGTTGCATGAATATTATCTCAAAGTCAGATTTTCCAACCATAAATGGGGGCACCCTATTTGGGTGACCTTAGAACTGAGCACCTTGTTCTAATCCTGTTGAAACGTTGGGTGTCTGTGAGGGAGAGGCATCTGAAGCAGCCCTGCAAATTTGGTGTGTCTCCCTCAAATCTCCTGCCCCTCAGAGTCACTTTTCCCATTCTAATTACAGTGGGAATAGTCACTGATTGCTTTATTCCCACCATAGGGGAAAAGGGCCAATTTTGGGCACCCCTAGAACTGAGCCCCTTGTGCCAATCTTGTTGGAACTTTGGGGTTCTATAGGGGAGAGGCTCAAGCAGCTGCCCTGCAAACCCCAGCACCCCATCCGCCACCACTCATTATACCCTATGGTTTGCCATTGACTTCAATGACCCATAGGGAATAATGGTGGGATGGTGCACCCTCTTTGGGTGCCCCTAGAATTGGACCTCCTTGTTCGATCTTTTTGAAATTTGGGGGTTCTGTTGGCGAGAGGCTCCTGTAGCCACCCTGCAAATTTGGAGCCTCTCCCTGAAACCCCCTTTCCTCCAGCCGCAATTCATTATACCCTATATTGCCATTGACTTCAATGACCCATAATGACTTCAATGGGACCAATGGCCTCAATGGGACCATGTATTTAGGAATAGCTGAATATCTCCTGAATCAGATTTGGCTACTGAATCTGGTATTCCAGGATATTCAGCCTTCTCAAATGTCTTGCCCCCATATAACCCCAAATCCAGATTTTACCAGATTTTTTTTTCTTGCATACCCCTAGTGTCCACATCAGTAAGACCTACCAGAAGCTGTCTCAAATGCCAAGGTTTATCCCAATAGAAAAGAACAGGGCAGGGACATACACTCTACATATGTGGGGGAAAAATTCCTCTGGGCATATCTAGTTTGCAACCTCTTATTAATGAGTAAACCTAACTAATTCCTATTCATCTGGAAATTGGATACAGATCTTGCAGTTCTGCAGGGCAGATTTCAGACATGCCTGATCCCTGACATTTCTCTATTAAATAATTAACTGCTGTCCTTTACCTTTTAACCCCTCCCAAGATTATTTTAAAAACCAAGCACATTATTTCTTATCACGCTGCATAAATTAATTCCATCTGCATTTCAAAATGGCAAGAGAACTAAGTTTGAGTCTAGTGGCACTTTTAAGACCAACAAAGCTTTATTCTATGTATAAGCTTTCTCGTGCATACACACTTCTGAGTAGAGTTGCCAATCCCCAGGTGGGGGCAGGAGATCCCCCGGTTTGGAGACCCTCCCCCCACTTCAGGGTCATCAGAAAGCAGGGGGAAGGGAGGGAAATGTCTGCTGGACCTCTATTATTCCCTATGGAGATTTATTCCCATAGAAAATCATGGAGAATTGATCTGCGGGTATCTGGGGCTCTGGGGGAGCTGTTTTTTGGGGTAGAGGCACCATATTTTCAGTATAGCATCTAGTGCCTCTCCCCAAAATACCCCTGAAGTTTCAAAAAAATTGGACCAGCGGGTCCAATTCTATGAGCCCCAAAAGAAGGTGCCCCTATCCTTCATTATTTCCTATGGAAGAAAGGAATTGAAAAGGTGTGCCGTCCCTTTAAATGTGATGGCCAGAACTCCCTTTGGCGTTCAATTATGCTTGTCACGGCCTTGATCTTGGCTCCACCCCCAAAGTCTCCTGGCTCCACCCCCAAAATCCCCAGATATTTCTTGAATTGGACTTGGCAACCCTACTACTGAGAATTGAAAGCCAAAATGTGTGACTTCCAATATATGTCTGATGTCACATTCTCAGGGTGCAGGCAGGAGTCCAAAGCCAGTCCAAGGTCAAAGTCCAGGAAGTCAAGCAGAAGCCAGGTCACTAATGCAGAATCACAAACTGGAATCAGAAGTCAATGTCCAAAAGCCAAAAGGCCAGGGTGCCAAGGAAATCAAGCAGGTCAGGATCAGGAAAGAGTGTGGATGCAAGCCAGAGAATAGACTTGTTGCTTCCACAAGGTTACCAGGTCCTGGGTGGGAGCTATATGGGAGTCTCAATCAGCCTGCTCCCTGGGTGGCAGTGACTCTGCTAGAACTCAGGGCTGAGAGATCTGAAGCATTGGCGTGCCTCATGTCTTCGCTCTGAAAGTTCTTTCTGGAGCCTGCTTCGAACTCTTGAGATGGGAAGAGAAGAGCTTGGAGGAGATTGATCGTCAACAGCTGACACTGGTGCCTGGAGAGTGATTGATGGGCCAGCTGCTGTTTGTTCAGCTGAGGAACTGGCTGGCAACTCTTCCAGGTCTGTTAACCCTTCCAGCTCCTCCTCGTCAGTGCTCATGACACTACCCCCCCCCCCGCAGGACCCACACACACACAGACGGGCCAAGCCGGTCAGGGTAGGCCATGTGGAACTGCTGCACAAAGTCAGGGGTGTGTAGGTTGTCCACGGGTTCCCATGAACGGTCCTTGGGGCCATAGCCTTCCCAGTCCACGAGGTACTGGAGGTCCCCGCGGTAGATTCAGGAGTCGAGGAGCTGGTGGACCTCATATTCCCCCTCGTCATCGACCAGGACAGGAGGAGGCAGTGCTGGAGGCGGCGGTTGGATGGGATCCAGTGGTGTAGCAGGAACAAGGAGGGACCAGTGGAAGACCGGGTGGATGCAGATGGTGGCTGGCAGCTGTAGCAACGGGGTTGATTTGGTCCATGATCAAGTAAGGCCCCACGAAGTGAGGGTCCAGCTTGAGAGACTGGCCAGGCCAATGCAGGTAACGGATGGAGATACTCGCACTGGCCATAGTGGGTCCCGAACACCATCTTCCATTCGTCTCCTGCGCGGATCCACACCAAGTTGTACGCGCCCCGATAGTCCAGCTTGGTAGAGACCTGGGCTCCCTTAAGGTGATCCAGTAGTTCTGGGATCAATGGCAAAGGGAAGCGGTCCCGAATGATGATTTTGTTCAGGGCCCAGTAGTCATTGCAGGGCTGGAGCTCGTCGCCTTTCTTCTTGACAAAGAGAACAGGGCAGAGAGCGGGGAGGTGGATGGCTGGATGAAACTCCATTCCAGGTTTTTGGTGAGGAAGTCCCACAGGGTTGCTAGCTCCAGTTCGGACATGGGGTAGAGCCGCCCCATGGGTAGGGGTGCCCCTGGTACCAAATTGATGGTGCAGTCATAAGGCTGATGCGGGGCGAGCTGGTTGGCCCCCTTTTCCTCAAAGACATCGGCAAAGTCTGTGTAGGCCGAGGGAAGTAGAGGACCAGCCACTGGGGCAGCGGCAGCCAAGGTGGACGACCAGGCCTGGTGAGGACAAGGGTCCTTGAAGCTCAGCTTTCCCTGTGCCCAGTCCACAAGGAGGTTGTGATTTACAAGCCATGAGGGTCCCAGAATGAGGGGAAAGCGGGGCATGTGAGCAACATCAAATTGTACTTGCTCGTGATGGAGCGTAACCGAGTGGGTCTCCTGCGTCATCAGACCAGAGCAGAGGAGGCGCCCATCGATGGCTTCGACCAACGTCAGGGTGTCTTTGTCCTGCACCGGGATCTGGTGTTGCTTCACAAAGGCCACGTCAACAAAGCAGCGGGCGGCCCTGGAGTTGACCATGGCATAGACAAACAGCCAGCACCCGTCCGACAAGCCAAGTGTGATCGGTATGAGAAATGGGCCCTGGCCAGTAATGTAGGGTTCAGGGGACCCAGCTAAGTGCCCCAAGTCGGGGGGGTCCACTCAGACTTGGGGCTGGTCTTTTACTGGCGGCAGTGGCATGGTACTGGGCTAGGTGTGCTTGGCTGGACAGCTGGAGGAGAAGTGCCCCGCCCCTCCACAGTACAGGCAGAGATTCTGTCAGCGGCGCTGTGCTTTTTCCTCAGGGGTAAGCCATGGCCATGCAGCCCTGAGTTGCATAGGCTCAGGGTCGTTAGTCCTGGGGCTGGTGTGCATTGGGGTTGGCTCCGTTGCTGGGCGGCGAGGCAGCTGAGAGGGACAGACGCTGCTGCACACTTGGCGGCAGCTTTCCAGGCGGCCATCGATGCAGAGACACAGCGTGATTAAGCCTTGCAGCGTGACCGGTTGGTCTACTCGTGCCAGCTCATCAAGGACTTCGTCAGCCAGCCCCTCCATATACTGGTCCATGAGGGCAGCCTCATTCCAGGCCAGGTCTTGAACTCAGTGAAGTACTGGGAAACCAAATCTCTACCCTGTTTCAGGGTCCGGATCTTCTGACTGGCGATGGCTGCTTGCTGGGGGTTAGCAAAAGCTACCGTCATATGATCCAGGAAGCCCTGGTAGTCAGTCAGCAGGGGTGATGGAGCTATAAAGGGGGTAGCACATTTAGCTGCCGGCCTCTTTAAGAAACTGACAATGAAGCATACCTTGATCTTGTTGTTGGGGAAGTCTCTGGCACATAATTCAATATACAGTTTGCACTGTGCCAGGAATGCAGGAAACTCCTCCACCTTCTCAGCGAACGTCTCTGGGGGAAGCACCGGGCATTTGGGTGCGGCAGCAACAGCGGCTTGCAGCTGCTGCTGCTGTTGCAGATGAGCCACCATTTGGGTGAGGTGCTGCACCTGCGTAAGCAAAGCTGCTAGCTGCCCAGAGCCTCTGCTTGCCTCCTCATCCAGCAATCTGGAAGCAATCTGTCACATTTTCTGGGTGCAGCACCTCCTCATCAGGGCTCATGACATCTGAGCCCAGCACTTAGTGCCAGTGTTGCATAGTGGTTAGAGTGGAGGACTAGGATCTGGAAGACTGGTTAAATCCCCACTCTGCCATGGAATCTATCTGGGTGACCTTGGGCCAGTCACTCTCTCTCAGCCTCCGAGGATCTACTTCAGAGGATATTTGTGAGGATAAAATGGAGCTCAGGAAAATTATGTAAATTGCTTTGAGTCCCAGCTGGGGAGAAAGACAAAGTATAAATAAAGCACCTCAGAAATTAACCACTAAAGGGACTTCTTGCACAGCAGGGCTGCTAGTTATTGTTGCAGTACCAGCTCTGTATCTGGGCAAAGCTTAGGTCCCAGTGCCAATGTTTCAAGCTGCAGTGGACAGATGGTGAAAGTATTTGTGGGGACTTGGCTAAATAGGGGAGGGGCAGGCAACTAAGTTCCCCCAGGATACCCACCCACTCCCAGCCCACCTGATGTCAGACACACTACCAGGATATCCAGCCCCTTGTCCCTTGGACCTGGCTATGTGGCCACATAATCAGTAACTCATGGACACCTTGCCAGCTTCACCTGAGCCCCAAAACCACAAAAGTGGTGACAAGGTAAGTCCTGGACAAGTCTTGTTGCAATACCAACTCAGTATGTGGGCAAAGCTTAGGTCCCACAGCCCATGTTTAAGAAGCTTTCTTATTAGGGTTGTCAAATCAAGAAATATCTGAGGAATTTGGGGGTGGAGCCAGGAGACTTTAGGGATGGAGCCAGGAGCAAGGTTGTGACAAGCATAATTGAACTCCAAAGGAAGTTCTGGCCATCACATTTAAAGGGACTGCACACCTTTTAAATGCCTTCCCTCCACTGGAAATAATGGATAGGGGCACCTTTGGGGGCGGCCCCATAGAATTGGACCCCTGGTCCAGTCCTTTTGAAATTTGGAGGGTATTTTGGGGAGAGGCACTGGATGCTATGCTGAAAATGTGGTGCCTCTACTTCAAAAAACAGGGGCCCCCCAGAGCCCCAGATACCCGTGGATCAATTCTCCATTATATGCTATGGGAATCGGTCTCCATAGGGGATAATGGAGTACCCAGCAGACTTTTCCCTCTTCCCCTCACTGCTTTCTGATGACCCTGAGGGCTGGGATATTACATACAATCCTAGCAACAATTTTATTGAGTTTTGTGGAGATGTGGACTTTCAGGCTATATTCTCCTAGTATGAGTTCAGAGTTTCCCACTAAAATCAACACCCACCCCAATCTAGCATATGTGGTATGAAAATCGAAACCTTACAGTTTAAATATACAGCCCCACCCCACCCCCATTTCTGGCCATTGTCATGCACAAACTAACTTCAGCTACTAACATATTTGGATTTACGCCATTTGAAATCTCATAACCCACAAGAAATGCAACTGGCTTCAGCATACAGTACCTTTTTTAATAGTCTGAGGATCTACAGCTCTTTGTAAACAGTAAGGGGACTTCTTCAGTTCTATGACTGCTCATTCTTTCTCTGCTAAACACATTTGGACTAAAATAGTTTTTCTGTGTTCTTGAAGGCTAGAATTTAGTTCTCATGTTTTAATTTTGGCTCTTTAGAGCTAATCAAGGAGACATATTGATTTTCTTTGGCAGCTCAGGGCACTTGGTGCTGTCTTTGTTGATGCCAATATTGCATACCATGGCTAATTCTGGAGTGAAAAATGGGTGTAGCACTATCAAATACAATCCAAATTTGGTTAAAATGGGACAGACAAACTTAGACTAATTTGCAGAGTGCTCTGAGAGCACATGGCCTTATTAATCAGTGAGTTTTAATTCACTGGATAATAATGCATTTCTTTTATTTTCCAGAAAAGAAAAGAATGAGTGTAGAATTTGCAAAAAAAAGCAACATCTCAGGATATCTGAGGATCTGAACATTTGTGGATATCCATGTTTTTTCTTTCCTGAAGAAAATGTCAGTCTTGAGCATCAGTATCTTTAAGTGATGTATTTTATGCATATCACAAAGTGTGCTCTAGTTCATGAAAACATCTGCTCCAATAAATGTGTCAGCTCTTGATGTGCCACAAGACTTTGTTTTTATCTTCATTGCTGTTATGAGTGTCATCTGCAGGGCTAGCTTTATACTAAGGCAACTTGAGAGGCAGCTTTTGGAGGGTGGTAACCCCATTTCATCCACTGCCAACTTCCAGTTGCCTGCCAGCCAGCCAGTAACCTACAGCTTACCTGTTGCCACCTGATTTCTGCCCCTGCCTGTAGCCAGAGGAGATAACTATCTATCCCTAATTACACTCGAAGGCCTCTTTAAAACTAGATCAGCCAACTGTTCATTCAAGTTCCTGAATTCTCATAAAATCCCTTCTTCTTTTAGCAAGAGATCAACCACCATTTCTGGTGGCCTGATGCAAAGATAAAACAGTATCTCAAAAGGGAAATGAACTTCATGAGAGTTCAGGATGAGCTATGAGGCAGCTTGCTGTAGTCTTTAAAAAAAAAGGATGGGGTAGCAAAGAAGTAAGCAAGCTTACCTCCTCTAAGGTAGGTATGCAGCAGAACTGGGGAAGCAACAGCTACAGTGGTTACTGCAATAGTGGAGAATGGGCGGCTGTGACAGCAGCTATGAAGCAGCAGAAGCCTCTGGCAAGAAAGATCTTGAGCTACAACTGGTAGTCTACAAAGTGCCAATGTGTAAGTGCTTGAAGTCCATATCCTGTTTCCCAGTTCTCACCCCTCAACCCATCGTCACCCCTGTCTGATTGCAAATTTTGTGACACTGGGGAAAGTCCAAGGTTTATGAACATAAGTTGTTTCACCCCACATTTCTGGATGTCTGAACCCTCTGTTGTGAACTCAGGCATTTGGGAAGTCTGAACCTTCTATTCCATTTTTGCTCTTTAAAAAAAAAACAGTTAGTGATATGTGCACCATTGGATCTCCATGTCAGGATTGTGAATCGCCACTTGTGCATTTTGTTGTCACAATATTTTGTTGGAATTGGGGTCCCTGTGTGGGGGGTATTTTTGAGCAATAAATTCAAGAAAAAAGACACTTTCTGCTTTTTCTTGTGGTGAGACAGTGGTGGAAATGTGTAGGCTCCCCTGAAACTTTACTCCAAGTCACGTCACAGTATTCCTCTGGTGGGAAAACTTCAATATAGCTGGTGTTCATGGTGTGTTGTGGCAGGATGAGGAGGCAGAGGGATCACTGAGCTGTCAAAAAGGAGCTGTGCTTTGAATATGTGCATGTGCGAAAAAGAATAGAATGCTGCCCAACCACTCTGTGGTCACCATGCAGGAATAATCTGAATGATCTAGCATGGGTTGAGCCAACAGTGCAGTGGGTTAAGGATGAATGTTTGGACAAATTTCTCCAGCACAAAAAATACAGATAAAATTAGAAGTGCATCCAAAATTTGCTAAGTCTGTTGTCTGACCACAACCATGGTACATCATTCTTTTAGCAGCACTACAGACTAAAGTTCCATCATACCGATTTGGGTAAATCCATCACAATGTGAAAGCTGTTACAGTCATAGTCTACACAATGTCCCTGTCTAACTTTGGCAGGTGTCACTGGTGAAACATTTTAGTAGACAAAACTTTGGAGGATATCATCACTTCTCTGTCTCTCTCCACCCAGATGTACCTCTGACTGCATGAAATCCACTCTGACCATTTTCTTATTTATCAACAGCTGAATTCACCCATAGCATAACTAGCTGCATCCATCCCTCTGTCCTGTTGTGTACTTGAATCTTTGTATACAACACTGAGAGATCTTAAAATCCCCAATAATAACTTCATATACAAGAAACATTCAGATATGCTTCAGCCTTTGTGATGAGCTAGAATTAAACAGGATAAAGACTTAGTTCAAGTAATTCCCTTAGAAGATTCAGGGACACATCCAAACCTATGGTTTACCAGGACCTCTTGTAATTACAAAACTCTGCCAGAAATCTAAACAGTTATCAACATGGATAGATTCGGATAGTTAGCTTAATGTGGTAACCCATCAGGTGAACCCACCAAATAGTGACTGAGAGAGCAAAAAGAGTGGTCATATGAATAGTTTGCCATACATTTTTTGCCATAACATATACAGGTATCTAGATTCACTTTTTGGGGGACTGTCAAGTCACAACTGACTTATGGTGACCCTGTAGAATTTTCAAGGCAAGAGATGCTTTGCCATTGCCTGTCTCTGCATCATGACCCTGGCCTTCCTCCCTGGTATCCCATCCAAATATTTGCCAGGGTTGGCCCTGCTTAGCTTCCAAGATCTGACAAGATCAGGCTCTTAGGCCACACATTCCTGATGTAGCCAATCCTCCAAAAGCTTACAAAAATAGCCTTGTAAGTTCTTGGAGGATTGGCTACATCAGGGGTGTGTGGCCTAATATGCAAAGGAGCTCCTGCTAGAATTCCACCCCTGATTCTAACATAAACTTTAAATGGACTAAAGTTCACAACTTCAGATGAAGTGCAGTGGTTCTTCACTAGGCAGACCTTTTTATACAGGAATCATGAAAAAAAAATAAACTACAAAGTCATGGGGGTAGGAAACACAGTAGGCACATACGAGAAGATTATGATCAGGTTACAGTCTTCCAGAAAATATCATTATACCCACTATGAATGTGAGGCTCTATATACCAACATTCCCACAAAGACTGACTATGTGTCATCAGGAACATTATCCCAAACAGTTTATATCTTGGCAACAGTTTATATCTTCAGAAAAATGGCACAGCGATGGGTACCCACATGGCCACACACTATGCAAACATATTGATAGGTGACTTGCTGTCTTTCTTCATCTACTTTCTTATAATTGAGGGAAATGTCATTGGTAACATTCATCTGAACATATGGGAAGAAATCTCTCTAGAAATTCTACCAGGATCTGGGTTCTTAGAGTTTCTTCCAAATTTGTGACAATACATCCTCACGTAGAACATTTGGGAGGTTGTTGATTCAGAGGATTGACATAAGTCAGAAGCAACTTAAAGGCAACTTAAACACACACAAGAAGAGTACTGAAGAATAATCTTTTACTCTAAAAGGGACAGAAGCTATATATCAGGTTTAGTTTTGTAGGATCTTACAGAAAAGGGGATTCAGAGGTACCTTGGAAAGGCAACAGCTTTCAAACCATTTATATATACTGCTATTCAACCCAGAAAGTTCTGTGCTCTGCCCTAGTTGCAGACTACTAACCCACCTACTCCAGCATTTTGATGATGCCACTAACTGCTTGCTCTTTCTTTCTTTCTCAATTTTATTTATAACTACTGAAGATTTGTCTGAGCCACCCGTTCAGATCCAGATGTTAAGAGCCTAAGCATTTCATATTTACGAGCTCCTTAGTAGGGTTTCACTTGTAGTGTGTCAGGGGCATTAGGTATTTGGTTCCCTTTAAAGACCTATCCCCCCCAATAAAATATTTCTGCCCCATGAGTAGAATGGCCAATACTTGAATGCATTACCCCTACTAAGCATAATTTAAAAAAAACCTAGCTCCCTCCCATTCTCAATTGCTCATTGCCAACTTCCAGTTTAATAGCGTTTATTGTACTATTAAATGCCACAGAATTTTCAGCAATTCGTTTTCATATGGCTTCACCCAGCACTTTGCATGGGTAATGAATCACAGCTATTCTATAAAATTAAAATACTTTGCTAACTCTTAAATCTGCTATGGAGGGCATATTTCAAAACAACTTTGGCATTAATAAGCTGGGCAGGCTGTTTTGTCAAATTGTTCTGGCACTGAGAACCCAGGCTGACTGGTATCTTGAATGACCCTGGCACTAAAAAACCAGGCTGGCTGGTATTTGACAATACCCTGGCAATGAGAGTCTGGAAGTGGAACTGTTTTTTTCAGATTAATGAGTACCCTAAAAAAACTATAAAATTGGAAAAGAAAAAAGTGTTTTCAAAGCTATTTGCTGCCCATTTTGCCCCTTCCCTTCCTCCATACAATTCCCAACTGCTTTTAAACTGTTTGCTCTGGAGGTCATCATGTTCTTATTTCAGGAGATTCCATATTTTTCATTATGTCTCACTTCCTGTACAAGCTATATAGTGCAGTTATATTTATTATGCTGATGCACAATTATAACATTGGTTTAATGCTTCTTTAGTTTTCTAAGATGAACAGGATCCACCTGGTAGCAGTTCAGAACTTAACACATAGCAGGGCAGTCATTTTGTATATTACCAGAGTGATGAGTGAACCACTTCTGAGTGGCCGGATCCCAAGCTGCTTCAATGACATTTGCAGAAAGAAAATATAGATCTGGTGAGTTACATAATTACTTTCGTTTTTGAGGGCATGAGAAGGAAAAAATCCAGTCCCTGTCATGAAAGTGATAATGTATGGATGAGCCATATGTAACCTCACAGCAGGTGGTAAACTTAGTACTTCAACCCTACTGTTTGCCCAGATGAACAAATCACATGATGATAACACCATGCCGCATATATCCCGCATTGTCAAAGGCATGAATGCCTCAACATTCAGTTGTATATATCTTATAGAACAAGTATTCAAGAAGTTGCCACCAGACTCCCAGCACAATGCTGTCAAATGCTGTCTTTCAATAAAATTCTATCCTTTAGTATTTGTCTCAGGAGTCCTTAGTAATGCTAATGGCCACCAATGAGTTTGAAGCAGAAGAATCTCCGCATATGTGCAGTTTTGGGAAAGTCTGATGCAAATCTGTTTGATAGATGTTTGTGGCTGCTTGACATGAACCAAACTGAGTGATTGGCTCACATCTGACAGCCACTTTTGAATACAGTTAATACAGTAAATTCAATGGTCAGATGGGTTTACAGCAAAAGTCACAGCATCCCTACCTACCAATAATTATAGCCCTGCTTATGAGGTAGTCAATTTCACCCCCAAGGCAACCAAAGAGGGTGTGAAAGGGAATGCATTCTTGAATTGCAGACCAGGATGGAAAAGAAGGAGCCTTGCAGTTCTGATCCTCTTTAAAGGAAAAAAGACTTTTACTTGCCATAAGCACTACTTCTCGAGACAACTGGAAAAGAAAAGCTGAGCCCATAGGGCAGATTACTTTTGCAAACATGTTTGTCAGCAGTTCTGTTCTTAAATTTTGCCGGGCCTGCTGTGAAAATGCAATCCTAAACAAGTCTATTCTGAATCCTACTGAATTTGACTCAATGAAACTCACTCCTATGAAAATATTTTTAGGATTGCACTCCATAGCATTAAATGATTAAGGAAACATGGCTTTTCCTCTGAAACAGGCTTCATTTATCTTCGAAATCTTCATTATCTTCACATCTGGCTAGGATCAACAAATTGAAAAAATCCAGATAGTATTATCAAGTTAATAAACACAGAGCTAAATCTGGTTGGTTATGCATCGCTGTTATATTATCACATTCACCAAATGATCCTTGATAGGCCAGCATCATTTCAGGAAAAAGAGAAAGAAACCCTGTTAAGCAAACAGTAGTACCCAAGCAGCAGCCGGCAGAGGGAGCAAAAGCTGCAAACAACTTCAAAAAGGATGAGCATTGTGCCTTTAAGGGAAAGGGGTTCAAGAAACATCCCTAACACTACTGTCTGTCTGAAAGAGGTAAATATTCTGCATAGATCTATGCAAAAAAAATATTCAAAGTGTTCACTCTTCAATGGTTGATCACACTTCTCATTGCTAGTGTCATTGACTTCAAGAAACAACTTGAAACAGTATGAAAACCTGCAAGGTTAGTTTGACTAAAGACCACTGCTGACCTCCAAAAAGGAACAGGTATATTTCAGGTAGTGATTTTATCAAAGTAGTTGTGTGAAAGACAACATCAGATCTGTATAGATCAAATGTGCCCTGAGGGCACCAAAGCTGCAGTAGCATTGCCCATACCATCACTGTGACAAAGTTATTATCATAATATTGATACTGTCCAGACCATGTTATAACAGCACTGTGGTGCTGATGTAAGTGTGCAGACAAGCTTCTATATCAAATTGTCCCTAGGCCATGAATCTGCTAAGTAGTCTTCCAAAAGCCACCATCTCCAAGCCTTTCTTTTCACAACAAAGGGATAATAAAACAGATATAATACCAACAATGCAAAGTTGTTGTATAGATTGAGGGAATAGACATGAAACGTTTCAGAAAAATAGTGGCTGCAGAATCCCAGCTAGTCTGTGATTGGGATGATCTGAAAATCTGAGCAATTTTAATGGCAACAAGCATTTATTTGATTCTTCCAAAGAGGTAAAAAATGAATAGAAAAATGGGAATAAACCATCACATTGAAATTGGGGCATTAAAAGAGATAAACAAGAACAACTGGGCACAGTCACATCCCATTGTTTCAAGGTGTAAAATGTTTGGCTAGAAGTTCTCACCATTGCAAAATACATGATGCCTTTTAATTTTAAAAAGAAAGATCTGAAGCTGGCAGAGATCTATTTTTGTTCTAAGCACACAGGAAAAATGAGCATAGAGTCAAAACGGCCCCCATGTGCTGTTTTTGCTGATAGAAAATCATATTTGTATAAAAGGTCTTATTAGTTTTCCTCTCAAACAAAACTGGCAATGCTAGTACTTTTCACTCATTTATTCTGAGGTTCACAATATCAAAGCTCAGTTACTAATGCTGAAATCTTTCTTTTCAGAAAAGTAAAATGTTATTGCCCATAATTTTTTTCAATATTATTACAATGCTTTTTACACAATGAATATAATATAAATCAAATAGAAGAGTTCAAAGGGGGAAAGGGGAATCACATACTGATAATTATGCAAAATGGGAATGATTTTCAAAAAGTCAAAACTGGTTTTCAGGTATCCTTCCCCAAAATATTCAGAAATATGTGATTGTGTGTACTATTTTGCTCACCAGTTTTAGCCACAGTAGGTGATCTGACATCACATTTACAGTACAAAAGTATTATGTTTTTGGACACAAAGATTTTATAGCTGATAGGAGATGCCTCAACAGTTGCTATTCACAGTGTTGAGCTGTGTTATTCTAGCTTGTCCTTTTTCCTTTCAGGCTAGAAGAAATCAGAAAAGAAAAGAAAAATTGCAGCTATGGGTTTGTGCCAAAATAAAGCTTCATATGTTTTAGCTCTTCCCTTTGTTCTGCCACAGCTCCAATGTCTGCTCCCCGACACATACAATTAGCTGGTTCATGCCCAATCTAACAGTTCATGAAAACAGCAGATGAATCGCTGTTCCATCCTCCTCCCTGACCTCCCTTTCCTTCTGCAACATGCATAGAAAAACCATTTGTAATAGGAAAGGTTTTTACACAGTCAAGCAGTCTAAAAAGATGTCTTTGCAAAGAAAAGCCAAAGTGACTATATCTCTTAGGCAGCTGTAAAAAAAGTCACATTCCAGATACACAGAAGGCCCAGAGGGATATGTCCTTCCTAAGTGATTATTTGTTATTGCTTGTGTCAGAGGAAACAGAAAAGGAGACTGAGCTACAGAAATAGTTGGATGCAGGGGAAACTTTTTTAAATGATGGGAGTCAAAAAAATGATTTTTTTTTTTTTATGAGGAGCCATGAATTGGAAATGTAATCACTGTGGTTAAGGCTCTGTTTTACCTACACTGTCTGTGCAAGTAGATCAATATTAGGAAATCTGCCCATATGGAAAAATGGAAAGGGACTTCACAGACATAACTGCAGCAGATTTACTAGTCCAAACACCAACTCATAGAGCCATAAAACAGATTCCTTTTACTGCTCAGTTGATGGAGATCTATGGTTCTCAAAGACAGGTTTTACTAATGAGGTGTAAGACCTTTCTGGAATAGGTTCAAGCTTCTCATGTTCTTCTAGTCTCATTTTTGTGTGCCTTAATTGTATGAAGTGACTTCATACCAGTCCTCTTCTATCTCTGCTTTTGCAAAACAGTTCATGGTTCAGCTCTGAACTTTGGAGAAATAATGTTGCAATCAAACTATAAGAATGCGCTGTATCTTTACTGGAGAATGTTGCCAGTTTGAGACAAATGGTCTGCATTGTCTTCCCTAAAACATCTTGGGATAAGTGATGGTGTGGTGCTGATTTGTTTAAAGGGCTGTTTGAGACAACTTGCTATCCAACACAATTGTGTGTGTGAATGAAAACTAGTCAGTTTTACAGATTATAACTTCTTGGCTAAATTAGTTTTCTGTTTGGGCCCAACTTTTCCCATTTTGTATTTCTCTCCTTTTTCTTGTTTTTTGCACAGTAATGCTATTCTAGTATCTTGGAAGGGCACAACTAAATGGCTTCTGAATGTTTTATGCTATTTTAATTTTTCTGTTTTTCTTATTGTATTGTTTTTACTTTGTAAGCTGCCTTTAAAGGCAGCACATAAATTTCCTAATAAAGAGATAAGAATAAATATTGGTCTAACAGTATGGTGACTTGACAAATAAATGCTATTTACAAAACCGGGTGGAGAGACTGTTACTGCAGAAAAACATGACATAGGGGAAAAGAAAATGTGCATGGGGATTTAGGGAAGAGCAAAGAAGAAAAGACAAAGGTGCTGTTAGCAATGTGAATCCAAATCTACCAAACTCCAGAACAAGCTAAATTTTCTCAAGGGGCCTTATGCTTTTACACCTGGAAATTTTACAACTGGTAGAAAAACAAGCTATACAAGCAGCATTGCTTCTTATGCTAAACTGTGAAATATGGCATTTTTTTTCTTTAAAAAAGCTCAGATTGAGGGCTGGACCTGGTACACCTTGGTCAACAGATGTGGCCGGAGGCGCTGCCTGCCTATACAGGAGCACCCCAATAGTGAGAGAGAGAGAGTGGGGCTCCTCGTTCTGGAAACAAAATGGATTCTGATTAGAAACAAGCCAAGGAAATATTCCATTCAAAATGGAGTAGAACCAGATTTTGTTTACTCCTGGGGTAACGTCTGACACCTGGACAAACCCTTTGTCCTCTATGCTTACTTTTCCTCTGGGTATCTTTTGCTAAATTGCCTAAGCAATTAACACCCATCCTGACCCATTGTAACTCATTCACGCAAACATTACTAAATCAGCCCCATTCTGTGTTGGCCCCCACCTTGTAGAATAGCCCTCCTGAGGTGGTCAGGATGTCCCTCACAATCCTATCATTTCACAGAATGTGCAAAATGCAAATGTTCAGGAGGGCATTTTTAGAAAAGAACTAGAACAGTAGTATAATGGAACAGCCATAATACTACAGCACAATGCAGTGTTTATCATCCATGTCATCTCCCTTTCTCTACTGCCATGTCCTCTTTGTTTGTAACACCCTCTCTTTATTATGGTTTTTCATGCCTAAGACATTTGGTTTCCTTAGGCAGGTTTAATTCACATTGTTTTCCAGTCTCTGTAATCTCAGTCCTACTGCATAGTTTAGTGGATTTAATTTAATTTTTGAGGATTTCTTGACCACCCCCTATTGTGAATGCAAGTTTTGGATATAATTTTAAGTAATATAGTGATTATTCCATAAGAACTGTAACAAATCCACCATTTAACAAGGAGCAGATCACCTGCCTTTGAAATGCTGGAGCTAATATTCAATTTCACTTTTATCCAAAAAGAATATACAAAAGCACACAAGGAATTTTGCACCAGTGCCAGTTGACTATATTACATTCAAAAAAGAGTAGTAATAATAATACTCCAAAGCCCTGAATTATTAGACTGAACAGCCAGAATCTATTATACAGAAGTATCGCACTGAAAGCCTTCGTGAAAGATTTTTGCCAGACTCCTTATCAAGGCATGAAAGTTTCAAACTGGATGTATTTTTGCATTGCTTACTTTTCTTCTTTTAAACTGTGACCTATTTTTATCAACAAGCTCTGTAAAAAATTTTAGTGTTAAGTGACTAGTTAAGACAAAAAATATGTGTGATAGAGTTCATATTTTTCCATACACCTTTGCATACTGGTGACTTCCTTGACAGCAACTGTTTAACAATCACAAAACAGAAAACATTTTTGAAAAAGAGAACTGATATAAGAAACATTATCCCAGAAATGTAATGTTATAATCATCTTCCTTTTTGTTGTGCATAATAGCATTAATCAGATTCAGTCCAATTGCCTGAACATAAGAACATAAGAGAAGCCATGTTATATCAGGCCAATGGCCCATCCAGTCCAACACTCTGTCACACAGTGGCAAAAAAATTATATATATATACACACACACACACACACATTGTGGCTAATAGCCACTGATGGACCTCTGCTCCATATTATCTAAACCCCTCTTGAAGGTGGCTATGCTTGTGGCCGCCACCACCTCCTGTGGCAGTGAATTCCACATGTTAATCTCCCTTTGGGTGAAGAAGTACTTCCTTTTATCCGTTTTAACCTGTCTGCTCAGCAATTTCATCAAATGCCCATGAGTTCTTGTATTGTGAGAAAGGGAGAAAAGTACTTCTTTCTCTACTTTCTCCATCCCATGCATTATCTTGTAAACCTCTATAATCTATCAGGAGAGCCAGTTTGGTGTAGTGGTTAAGTGTGCAGACTCTTATCTGAGAGAACCAGGTTTGATTCCCCACTCCTCCACTTGCACCTGCGGGCATGGCCTTGGGTCAGCCATAGCTCTGGCAGAGGTTGTCCTTGAAAGGCCAGCTGCTGTGAGAGCCCTCTCCAGCCCCACCCACCTCACAGGGTGTCTGTTGTGGGGGAGGAAGGTAAAGGAGATTGTGAGCCGCTCTGAGACTCTTCGGAGTGGAGGGCGGGATATAAATCCAATATCTTCTTCTTCATCATCATCCCGCAGTCGACGTTTCTCCAAGCTAAAGAGTCCCAAGCATTTCAACCTTTCTTCATAGGGAAAGTGTTCCAGCCCTTTAATCATTCTAGTTACCCTTTTCTGGACATTCTCCAATGCTATAATATCCTTTTTGAGGTGCAGCGACCAGAACTGCACACAGTACTCCAAATGAGACCGCACCATCGATTTATACAGGGGCATTATGATACTGGCTGATTTGTTTTCAATTCCCTTCCTAATAATTCCCAGCATGGCGTTGGCCTTTTTTATTGCAAACGCACACTGTCTTGACATTTTCAGTGAGTTATCTACCATGACCCCAAGATCTCTCTCTTGGTCAGTCTCTGCCAGTTTACACCCCATCAACTTGTATTTGTAGCTGGGATTCTTGGCCCCAATGTGCATTACTTTGCACTTGGCCACATTGAACCGCATCTGCCACGTTGACGCCCACTCACCCAGCCTCAACAGATCCCTTTGGAGTTCCTCACAATCCTCTCTGGTTCTTACCACCCTGAACAATTTAGTGTCATCCGCAAACTTGGCCACTTCACTGCTCACTCCCAACTCTAAATCATTTATGAACAAGTTAAAGAGCATGGGACCCAGTACCGAGCCCTGCGGCACCCCACTGTTTACCATCCTCCACTGCGAAGACTGCCCATTTATACTCACTCTCTGCCTCCTATTACTCAGCCAGTTTTTGATCCACAAGAGGATCTGTTTTTTTACTCCATGACTCTCAAGCTTTCTAAGGAGTCTTTGATGAGGAACTTTATCAAAAGCTTTCTGGAAGTCAAGGTAAACAACATCTATTGGGTCTCCTTTGTCCACATGCTTGTTCACCCCGTCAAAGAAATGTAACAGGTTAGTGAGGCAAGATCTTTCCTTACAGAACCCATGCTGAGTATTCCTCAATAACCCGTGTTCATCAATGTGCCGACTCATTCTGTCCTTGATAATGCTTTCTACCAACTTTCCCGGTATTGAAGTCAGACTGACTGGCCTGTAATTTCCCGATCTCCTCTGGAACCCTTTTTAAAGATGGGGGTGACATTTGCTACCTTCCAGTCCTCAGGAACGGAGGCAGATTTCAATGAAAGATTACAGATTTTTGTTAGAAGATCCACAAGTTCAACTTTGAGTTCTTTCAGAACTCTTGGATGTATGCCATCTGGACCCGGTGACTTATTAGTTTTTAATTTGTCTATCAGTTGTAGGACCTCCTCTTTTGTCACCTCAATCTGACTCAGGTCTTTCAACACCCCTTCCAAAATTAGTGGTTCTGGGGCGGGCAAAAAGTTCTCATCTTCCACAGTGAAGACGGAGGCAAAAAATTCATTCAGCTTCTCAGCCATTTCCCTATCCCCCTTCAAAAATCCTTTTACCCCATGGTCATCCAAGGGCCCCACTGCCTCCCTGGCTGGTTTGCTACTTCTAATATATTTGAAGAAATGTTTATTGTTGGTCTTTATGTTTTTTGCAATATGCTCCTCATAGTCCCTTTTTGCCTGCCTGATCACAGTCTTGCATTTGATTTGCCACAGCCTGTGTTCCCTTTTACTAATCTCGCTTGGACTGGTTTTCCACCGCTTACAGGAGTCCTTCTTACCTTTTACAGCTTCCATTACTTTGTTTGTTAACTATGCAGGTTTTTTCTTATGCCTGTTTGTGCCTTTCCTAACTTGTGGTATGTATTTTATCTGAGCTTCTAGGATTATAGTTTTAAATAGTCTCCAAGCTTCCCCAAGGGTTTTGACCGTATTTACCTTTCCTTTCAGTTTCCTCCTCACATGCCTCCTCATCTCAGTGTATTTACCCCTTTTAAAGATAAACGCGGTTGTGGCGGTCTTTTTGGGCAACTCCCTATTTATACAAATCAATAACATTATGGTCACTGCTCCCAAGCAGTGCAATCACTTTTACATCTCTCACCAAGTCTTGGGCATTACTTAGGACCAAATCCAGGATCGCCCCACCCCTGGTAGGTTCTGAGACCATCTGCTCCATAGCACAGTCATTGAGAGCATCAAGAAACTCAATTTCTTTCTCTCGACCAGAACACATATTGACCCAATCAATCTGCGGGTAGTTAAAATCACCTATTACAACACAGTTTTTACGTTTAGCTGCTATCTTTAAGCCTTCCATCATATTATAATCGTCCTTTCTCTTTTGATTTGGTGGGCGATAACAAACTCCCATAGCTAAATTTCCTTTTGGGCCCTCTATTTCAACCCAAAGCATTTCTAAAAGTGAATCTAATTCTCTGACCTCAGTCTTACTGGACTGTATATCCTCTCTGACATACAAAGCCACCCCACCTCCAACCCTTCCCTCCCTATCCTTCCGATATAACTTATATCCAGGAGTCACCGTGTCCCACTGATTCTCCTCATTCCACCAAGTTTCTGAAATTCCCACAATGTCTATGTTTTCTCCCAACACTAAACATTCCAATTCACCAATTTTACTCCGAACACTTCTAGCATTTGCATACAAACATCTATAATTTCCCAGGCAAGCTAGGCCCACCACGTTCCTCCTGCCGCCTCGAGACTCTGGCAGACAGTCCATACTGTTTGCCACCATCACAGTGGACAACTCTGGTCCGTTACCCGGTAGAAAAATAGCAGCCAACCCTTCATCTCTTTGAGACGAGTCCTCCTGAACCAGAGACATTTCATCTCCTGTCAGCTTTCCCCCAAGATTTAGTTTAAAAACTGCTCTGCCACCTTTTTGATTTTAAGCACCAGCAGCCTGGTTCCATCTGGGGACAAGTGGAGACCATCTCTTTTGTACAGCTTCCGCTTGTTCCAGAAAGCATCCCAGTGCCTAACAAACTTAAACCCTTCCTCCTTACACCATCGTCTCATCCACATCCTGCACGTGGAACACAAGGAATTTGAGGTTCTGGCCTTAAGTCTCCCGCCTAGCAGCCTAAATTTTTCCTCAAGGACCTCACGACTGCATTTCCCCACATCGTTGGTGCCAACATGCACCACGACCACAGGCTCCTCCCTAGCACTGTCTATCAGCCTATCTACTACGTGTGTAATGTCTGCTACCTTCGCACCAGGCAGGCAAGTCACCATACGGTAAGTACGCGGTTTTGCCACCCAGCTGTCTACTTGCGTAAGGATCGAATCACCAACTACCAACCCCCCCCCCCCTCTCCCCCTGCCCAGGGATGGTTCCTTGGTGTGAAAGGATTCCCGCTCACCAACCGAAGAAGAGGTCCCTTCTGAGGGCGCATTCCCCTTATCCTAAGCACGGTGCCCTGTTCCCTCTCGACCCTCACGCTCTCTGGCAGCAACGGGGCTGCTACGTTCAGAGCGGGGCTCATCTAATACGCCCCGAGAGTCTTCCCCAAGAGCCTAACTGACCATCTCTGCTTCTCCAGGGCAGTCACCTCGACCTCAAGGGTACGAACTCGTTCCCTGAAGACCAGGAGCTCCTTGCATCGAGCACACACCCAAGACTTCTGTCCTTTGGGCAGATAGTCATACATGTGACACTCAGGGCAAAACACTGGAAAGCCCCCAACCCCCCAACTGGCATTCTATCTTCATTATATATGAAGATAGAATTATCTTATATATATATATATATATATATATATATATATATATATATATATATATATATATATATATATATATATATATATATATATATATATATATATATATATATATATAAAATATACAGTCCTCTTTAAATGCTGTTTGTTTAAGTGGCTCCCCTTCTGGAGGGTCAACTTACCTTATTGGGAGAACAAGGAAATCAGGGATCTGGGTTCCTGGTCCTTAGGGAGCCTGCAGTCGAAGAGCCACAGGCCAAGAGCCCTTTAGCTCTCACCCTTTAGCTCTCGCCCTTCGGCTCGCGCCTTTGGCAAGGTGCAGCTTAAAATGCAAAGAGGGTGGAGCAGAGGCACTCCTAAGCAATCAGCAGCAATCACTCTCAATCTCTTTCTCCTTTAGCCCACTCAACCAAACAAAGAGCAATCAAAGACAAAACAAGCAGCAGTTCCCCAGCTATCGCACCTTAGAATTTTAGGCAGCCCCACAAACCTCAGAATGAAGTCTTTCCAAACTCAGAAATTCTCAGCAACTTCTCCAGTTTTCTCAGCTATGAGAGCTGCTCTGCTCTGTTCTGCTCCTCTCAGACCTCTGTGAGATGTGCTCAGCCTTTGGCAAGGCGCAGCTGAGTGTTGCTGATCATTATGTAAGGTATTTCTGAACCCATCTGTGATGTCACATGTGCTTGGAAAAGTGACAAAAGAGATGTCAGCAAAGTAAAGGGAAAATATGAAATGAAGAACAAATGCCAGAGAGATTTGGAGGTGGGAGGGAAGAGAAAAACTGATTCCTCATTGGCAGTTGCTCCACCCCCAGGCTTCTGCTTGAGCCAGCTCAAGTGATCAATTTCCCACAGTTGCTGCTCAGACACCTTTTGATCCACAGCTACCTCCCATTCCCTTCACAGCAACCAGATCTGGGTTTTTAAAAATCCAGTCACCACGAGGGGAATGGGAAGTAGCCACAGATCAAAAGGCATCTGCGCAGCAACTGGTGGGGAATTGATTGTTTGAGCTGGCTCAAGCTGAAGCCTGGGAGGGGGTGGGGAGAAGCAACTGCCAGTGACTGTGGTATTAAATCAACAAAAAGAAGAAAACAGTTCATATAGTAAAAGAGTAAAAGAAACAATGAGAGAAAAGACATATATCAAGAAAGTGGAGACTGGAAGGGTGCAAGTAACAGGACTCCCCAAACTTTGACTGAGCTGCTGTGACATCACTGAATGTTCAGGGCAACACAATTAACCCAGGGCCAAGGATCAGAGGGGGCTTTGTTGTGCTGATGGGAAACAGTGCAGACAGCATATGGTGCCTTATGTTGAGAAAGATTACTAACCTATCTGAGTACTGTCAACCAGGGGTCGTTTTGTAGAAAAATAGGTGGTGGAGTTCATCCAGGGATTGTTATGCAGCTGCACCTACTATTCAATGGACAAGGTGGGAAGAAGGAGGTGGAACTGTCAGAGAGGTTCAGGAGCTGCACTCCTGTGAGCTCCCGCTGAATACGAGGCCTGTTGTCAACACATTGGAAATGCATCTACTGGGTCTCAGACTAAGCTTTTCCCCTATACCTTCTACCTAATATTTTGTAAGTGGAGATGCCAGGCTTTGGACCTGGAGCCTTTTGTATACAAAGCTTGTGCTGTACCCAGGAATCATAAAAAAGATAATTTTTTGATGTACCTTCTTTATTCTTCAGATCCATTTGTTGATCTCTCTAGACTCTGTCTTTTTTTGTCAGGGAGCCAAAGAGAGTTTTATTAAGGATAGCACTTTAACACGTGAAGAGGAGAGGAGGGATTCATTTAGAACAAGCCAATTAAAACAAACATTTATGTGACCTTTTTGTTCCCAGTATCCCAGATAATCATTCTTCTGGTGCACAGTAGACTTTCACTTGTTCAAACTGTTCCTCTGTGTTGTGCAGGAAGAAACATGAAGTAATGGGGGATCTCTTTTCCTTTGTGTAACCAAAGGAAGCAGATGCTGTTCTCGCTTGCAGAACCAAGAAAATTATTGCTTTTCTGGAGCCTAACTATTGGGAGACAAAGAGTGAGTGCCCTTGACCCTCATTCAGACTCTTTCCTTTACTATGGAAGTAATTTGAAAGAGAGATTTGTTAAATAAATTGACCATGTTTAAGCTGCAGTCAGAACAACCCTTTCCTGTGAGTAAGCCCCATTGTGTAGATTTCAGTATAATTCTGAGTAGACCTGCTTAGGATGTGAATGCCAGCATTCTTAGTGACAACTGTGTGGGATAGATTGAGAAATTTCACATCACCCATAATAATATTGATTGTACATGTTTTAGTTCTAAATCAGTCTTGAAATGCAAAAGAAGGGATAAAATGTGATCTGTAAATTCACATATTGGTTCATTCATCTGAGTTCTTTTAGATCCACAAATATTCCAACAAATCACACAATCACCTTTACTATTATGTGGGAAAGGCTGACATATGTTACAACTGAGACTGGTTCTCTAGAATGGTGATGGTGGCTCATAGTTCATAACTCTGCATTGAAAAAGGCTCTGACATTTCCAGTTAAAGGAGCAACAAGTAGCATGCCTAGGAAAGGCCCCTGCCTGAGATCTAACAGATCTAATGCCAGACAGGAACTGACGGTGTTATTTAGTATATAAGGCTGATCCTTATTTCCCTGTGAAATAGGAAATAAGATTTGAATGAATAGCTTTATGCATTATTAGAGAGAACATGGAGACATCAAGGAAGCAGCACTACCAGATCTACAAGAATGAGGACACTTATCTGCTCTTTATTTAAACATGAACTAGCAAAGATGCCTCAGTAACATAGTTATGCTGCTTTATTTTAATCACACCTAAGCCCAAGGTTTTACTTCTCTGGTCCCTTGACAAGAACATCTAACTACTTGGGGACACAACACCAAGATGCACTTAAGGATTCTTTTAATGGATGGACTCGAACATTTTTAAATGCAGGTCTCCCATCTCCCCATTTCTGTTCTTCTCTCACTGTGCTGGCATAAGATACACACTGAAAATAGAGCAAGACTCCTCAGCATGCACTTCTATTGTTACTGAGGATTAAAATAAGACTATAGCCCATTTAATAGAAAATTTTGCAGCTGCAGTCATCCCCCCCCCCCCACTGCCACCACCACCGCTAACCAATTGGCTGTGCCTGCGATCACACTGTTGGGGTGAGTGTGACCATAAATCAATGGAACCCTGGAAATTTCGATGCATGGCTACTGAAGGGAAAGCAGGGGGGCTGAGATAACACATGTATTAGTTTTAGTGACCACAGTGTTATCTTTATTGAAGAAAAGTTTTATTCCCCTAAGTTATATCACTAATGAACGTGTAACAAAAGTTCTTTTTCTGTAAAAGGTGATAATTTTGCACAGGGGATTTATCAGTCTTTTTCTTGGAAAGGCTGATACACTGGGAGTTCTTTAAAGGTCTGGTTTTTTAAAAAGAGAGAGAGAGAGCCTGTACTCCACATGTGGCTTTTATGACCTGTAAAGTAAAGGGACTCCACATGCTCTGAGGTTCCATTGAAATTATTGCTGGAATGTAGGAATACAACAGTAGGACTGTATTCACCTCAAGAGTCACACTCTTTGTTGCTTCAGCATGAGAAGAGCCCGTACAGATCAGAGCTCAAAGTTATCTCTGACTTTGTTCTCTCTTTGTATTGTGCTTTTGTTTCTCTCTTGCAGCTTCTAGGAGGGTCACTCTGTACCCAACATAATCTGTTGCTACAAAGCACTCTGTGGTCATTTCTACAAAGGTTTCTATGTGGCTATATGTATGTGGCACCTGAGAGTGACACATGGCTTGTGCAGTCTAACACTTCCAGCCCCTGAAATAATAATGAATTCTATCATTCCATAAGGATAAAATGGAAGATGGAAGAACAACACTTTAGTTAAAATTCAAAATATTTGGACCAATGTTATATGTGTGAAGGCTTCATTGTTTTCAGATCTCATCACCCTCAGAACATGTAGCTCTAATCTGGGGGGGAAAGATGTGCTACTGCATCACACCATTCTCCAACAGCTGTTACCAGATTCTTTAGCACCATAAACCCATGTAACTGACAGAAACCACTGTAGATTTTGCAGTATGACAGTCTTCCTCATCTGTGGAAAGTATTGAAGACAGCATCTGATCTTAGTAGTAAGCTCTGAAGTATGTGACTCTGTCAAATCAGGACATCAAGAAGTATCTCTATAACCAAAGATCCCTCCCATCATAATTTCCATTTTTTAAAAAAACAAATGAATTTGTTATACTTGTCCTACATTTCTTCTGATGAGCTCAATCTCAAATTATGGGTTGTGACAGTTGAACACTGCATTTTTCTGTCATTTTCTCCCTAATATTTAGGATATCTTAATCTATTACATTAAAAAACTATACCCAAGACTTTAGGCACTGAACAACACTAGCTACTTGACTATGCTGAAGGATTCTATTCCTGAAGAGACTCATTTTTCTCCCACCAGAAGATGATTTCCCTTCACCACCACTGGATAAATCCATGTGGAACTGAGTCATGTGATGGATCTAGCACATGTTCACTCCCTGGCCAACATACATTCAACAGTCCTGACTTCTGGACTTTGTATATGTGAGTTGGCTGGGGCTCTGGGCATATGTTGGCCCTTTCTTTATGACACAACTCCATATGGATCTCATCATGGGGGACTGGGGGAGGAAAACATTTCCAAAGCTCTTGAGCCAACTTTCCCATTGTGGTTTTGTAGCACCCAAGAGTGTGCTGTGAATATTTTTACATATAGGTCATGTATTTGTAGCGAGCTACAGGAACTCTTCAGAGGCAAAGTTGAGGAAGGCAGCAAGAGAGCCATAGACTGGAAGGGGAAACTGTTCTGCCCAGCTACTCCCTATTCCCAGTCTGACTTCTGGACTTTTAACAAAATCTGCTGCTTGGGAAGCATTCTGGCTTACAGCTCATCTTTTTCTCATCCTCTTGACAACTTCTGATCCTGCAAGAGTAAGGCTACTTGGATCATTCCCTCTGTTTGAGTCCTTGAAAACTAGCTTATAGTGTACAGGGATAAAATAGACCTGATGGAGTTATGAGATTGTACTAGAGATGGTTAGCAAATGAGAACATTAAAAGGAAAGGGAATTAAATCAGCAGCTACAGTGAATCAGTTCTGCCAGTATATCCATGCAAGTCAGAAGCAGGGCTTTTATCTTGAGCAGGAACACACAGGAACGCAGCTCCAGCTGGCTTGGTGTGGCCCAATATGCAAATGAGTTCCTGCTGGGCTTTTTCTACAAAAAAAAAAGCCCTGGTCAGAAGCCAATGACATACACATCTCCTTCAGCATTGGCCTTTTCCTGACAGATAGTGCTAACTTTTGGGGCATTGTGACCCAAATTAAAAGAAATATAATGGGCTGGATCTTGTGTAGAGTTCCTCAGGTGATTTTTATTAATTTCCCTCTCCTGTAGCAGTCAAAAATATCACTGAAATGGTATCCTGGAAGATGGAGGAGTCAGCAATGTCTTAGGAGGAACTGACGGTGTCCTTTGGAAAAGGGGATTGATGACACACACCCCCACCCCCATGGATCTGCAGAAGTCAACACAGGATGAAGCCAATGACTCAGGCATTCATAAATGCTGATGGCAGACTCTGCAATGAGAAACATCATTCAGACAAACTTTTGATGAGATCATAAAAGACAATCCTTATCCTTACCTTCATATTATGTATCTAACATTCTGTTTTCTAGTACATTGTATATTGATCAGGAAATTCTAGGCTCAAATCGGGAATCTTATTATTTATCCTTTGTAGGAGGAGATTTGACTTATCCGAAGTCATGACCAACTGCAACATCTGGTGGATGCCATCAAAAACCAATCTCAAGTAGTTTGCACTGGCAGTCATGTGATTCTATGTGTCCAAAATACAGCATGGGTGTTGTAAGACATGGCTGCTCAAAAGACAATAAGCCTTCCATTCAAGCTGATGCTCAGCTTGCTTGTGTACTTGGGAGTAAAGGCAAATGCTTCTCTGCTAGACACATTTCTTGTGAGTAGTACTGGTGAAGAAAAGCTACTTTAAACTAAAAAGGTTCCAGAAGGGAAAGGGGAACAAAGACTCATGGTGTGCTCTCTTAAGAGAACGCTTTACTGAGATGCCTGCATCAAAGCGGGTAAGGGGGAGGCTGGCGTCACTCCTCTGAGGGCACCAGGGGGGTGGCAGCTGGAGTGCAGTACTGCATTGTGGCACCACAAATAGGAGAAGGGAGGGGAAGGGGCATGCAGGCAGAGGGGAACAGCAGCATGGCACGGTGCTTCAGGGCAGCACTGCAGAGGAGGCGTGGCACAGCAAGTCTGCCTGGGGCGCTGCACACTTTAGGGCCAGCCCTGCTTCCACTACATGCCAGGCAGGCTGTAGATGTGAATGTGTGTGTGCGCGTGCATGTGCACACACACACACACACGCACACATAAACGCTAGGGTTGCCAACTCCATGTTGGGAAATTCCTGGAGATTTGGGTGATGAAGCCTGGGGAAGGCAGGGAAGGGACATTAATCAGGTGTAATACCATAGAGTCTGTCCTCTGAAGTAGCCATTTTTTCCAAGGGGAGTGATTTCTCTAGTCTGGTGGTCAACTGTAATTCTTGGAGACTGCTGGCAACACTACTGCATTCCAGCTTGAGAGCCTATAGCTATTCTTAAGTCCTGATAGCAAGTTATATGACCTTCTTGCGCTCAATGCACAGCAGCCAAGAAGGTCAGAGCGCCTGCTCTGGCTGCAACGCTACTGAGGATGTTCTCCGCAGCAGAGAACGAAACATCTGGAAGAAAAACTTTCTCCAGTAGAACATGGCACTTGAGCCTGAAAGATTCTACAAACCCTAATGATGTTACCAGCCGTGAAAACCTGAAATCTTTGATATCATTAAGATTGCATCCACAGTATGATATTAGAGTACAGATAATCTATAAGTATGCCATTTCATATAACATAGCAATCATTGCCAACTAGTTCTCCAGGATTTAACCTGCTTGGACTCATTTCACATAATTCAATCTTTTAAAAAATCATATTTGAAAGGTAACTCCCAGAGCTTCAAATACCACGCCTGAGATCATTCTTCAGAAATTCTATCCTCTTTCTCAGAGCTGCCACATATGAATAAAATCAGTAATTTCAATGGTTTGTGTTCTGTATCATTACTCTGTTTTAATTGTAAACTGCCTTGAGAATGACTCTGAAAAAAACACCATAGAAATATTCTAAATTTAAAAATATAATAAAACAGACAACATTTTTTTAAAATCCAACTTAAAACCTTATGCCCATAAAAAGCCTGAAAGTTAATAGAAGAACCTCCTAAAAAGAAAAGCCTTTCAGGCCTTTCATTGAGTCAGAGTGATCGCTAAAAAAATCCAGGAGTAGGCTGAAATTGCTCTAACCTCTCTAGATACAGCACGACAAGTAGCTGCTTTGCAGAAGACCATGGCTGCCACTGCTTACACAGAGAAGAGATGCCACCACTGCTCACTTGGAGGAGAACAGTTGGCCAGGTTGCACTATTTGGAAACAACAGTTGTTAATGCCACATCTGCACTGGTTAGATGAAGGCAGGTCAATGAGGCACAGTTGGGAGGATGCTTGAATACCTTTGTCCAAGGTCCTCCAATATTAACTCTGATTTTAACCATACTGTTATTCCCACAAGGTTAGTTGGGATGATACTTTACATCAGGAATAATCTGTTCTCACATGAATGCTCCCTGCGCTTAGATAGGGCTGCCAACGTCTGGTTGGGAAATTCCTGGAGACTCAGAGGTTAGAACCTGGAGGTAGGGATGCCAGTCTCCAGATAATTATATCAACAACTGAAGCACCATGAATATGAAACAATAAATGATTCTATAATGTGAAGATTGTAATGTCTTAATTCTATTATGAAAAGCAGTATATATTCAAAATTTAGAAACTTATTGGAATATCAAAATTATATACTTTATAAGAAAGTATTTGTTATAACCAGGGCTTTTTTTTTTTAAGTAGGAACTCTTTTGCCTATTAAGATACACACCCCTGATGTAGCCAACCCTCCAGGAGCTTACAGGGCTCTTATTACAGGGCCTACTGTAAGCTCTTGGAGGATTGGCTACATAAGGGGTGTGTGGCCTAATATGCAAAGGAGTTCCTGCTACAAAAAATGCCCTGGTTATAACCAATATCACTTCATACAGAACTTAGAAATCAATACATTGATTGAAATACTCCAAATCTGAAAAGCTCATAGGACACATAAGGTGTAAAAATTTCTTCAAGAAGGAAATTAGCAAGACAATGGAGTGCCTGTCATAAGGGTCCCATTTCTCAAGGTCTTGTAACTTCAATGAGAGATATTTGCAATGTTTTCAAAATATAATAACTGGGAAAGCTTCAATTAGTTCATAATGTATAAGAATTTTACAGTTAGAGAGAATCACCATTCTCAACACGACCTTAGCTTACAAAGGCATTCACATATGGTAAGATTCTGGATATGTCCTGCTTTTGCAACTGATCTCCAGGCAACAGAGATCAGTTCATCTGGAGAACATGACTGCTTTCAAAGGTGGACTCTATGACATTATACCCCATCCTCTCCCTAAACCCTGCCCTATTCTGGCTCCATCGCCCAAATTTCCAGGGGTTTCCCAACTTGGAAATGGTGACCCTATGGAGGGGATGAGCTTTAGGGAGGGAAGGGATCTCAACAGAGTATAATGCCAGTAAGTCTACCCTTCAAAGCAACCATTTTCTCCAGGGGGACAAATCTCTATGATCTGGAGATCAGTTGTAATTCTGAGAGATTACTGTGCCCTACTTTCAGACATTGGCAATGAGGCCTTTCTCAAAATACCATCTTTTAAGAGTACAAAATTCGCTTCTTGGTCAGCCTCTGCTTTCCCATAAGCAAGAAAGTGTTAAAGCCTTGTGGGCAGATTTACGGATGGCAGTAAAAAAAAAAAAAGAATTCTACCTTATTTCGGAAATTAATTTCTAATTTAGAGAGTAGGCCTACAAATGTTTTTAATATACCATTTTTTCCAGAGGTGTGGGTACATAATTATAAATCCTTTTTTTTGTTTCTTTTTTCTGCCTCCATATTTTTGTCTTCAGTCAGGCATTTGGAATTAGAGTTTACTCTTTTAGAGCCAAATTACTAGATTTTGTTGGATTTTTAGCAGATTTTAGGTATTAAAAAAGATTTGTTGATTTTTTTGTTTGTTTTGTAGTTTGATTTTAATTTCTGAATCACTTTGGAAATTTTTTGGTTAAAAAGTGGAACAAATATTGTAAATAATTATACCCCTAATGAAAGGGGGTGTTTTTCCATATTCAGAATACATGGTGTATGAAGAAGTGCTTTGATATTATATTAATTAAATAATGAGCTGAGAATTGGATGAATAAGTGTAAATACACAGGTGTGATTGTATACACATGACTTGCAAAATGTATTGACTGCTTCTGGCAACACAAAACCAGAATCTTTCTAACAGAGTGGAAAGTGGTAGTGTTCCAAAATCCCAGTTCAGATTGTATCTTTTAGAACTTTGCTGCTGAATTGAAAGAGGCCCACTGTTCATGACCACAATATTCAAAGTATTCTGGTTTGAGTTTTTTCCCTCCAACAACTTACTTTATAATCATTGTCTTGGCTTCCATCCCTGCTTCATTTAACCTCATCTGCCTAAATTCATGGAATAGATTTCCAGTGTCTTGGACTCCCATGTATTTGGCTGCTGTAATACTCTTGGACTGTTTATTATTATTATTTTAAAAAAATGATACCATTAATCATATTGCCATATGTAATAAATTGGCTGCCTTGAATATATTGCTTGAAAATGTCACATGGTTCCAATCTGAATTCTGCCAACTGAAAGTGGCTATTGGAAACTCTGATTCTTCCTTTCAGGTTCTTCCAGTTGGGAGTTCCAAAGAGTTCAGTCCTGTTTGTACTGTACATTAATGACCTGCCGGCTGGTTTGCTGCATGTAGGCCAAGACTTACAAGTATGCAGATGTTCCTAAGTGCTGTACTACATAAAGCAATAACCTGCTTGATATCAAAGTCACGTCATTACAGTCAGCCTTTAACAGCACTTGCAAAGTTTGGAAGCTAACATGGTACATCTCTAATTTGTAGATCAAGTACACACAAGAATGAAAAAAGAGGTCATTCCATTGAATTCTTTTATATTCTGTGTAAAATAATTCAGGGAACAAGAACACTACTGTTATGATTTTAAGGTTCTTGATATTGTCAGCTCTCTTGTCACATCACAGCTGGAATGCCACAGACACAGAAGAACAATAGAATGATTTGTATGGATGACTGTAGGGTGGGAAGGAATATGTTGCTATTTTGAGTATTAGAAAGAACATTCACCACAGGTCTTCCCCATATTTAGGAAGTACAGAAAACTATTTGCAAAAAAAAGCATCTGAGAAATTTCCAAAAAAGAAAACAAACAACTTCTCCTGCTCCTTGAAAATTCAATCTTGTTAAGCTACTGGGTTATTTCTAGGGAGTTTACTGTATTTCCCAACAATTCTAATTTGATCTGAAAAGTCCAAGCTTGCTTTATGTTTTCTCTGTATAGTCATCTTTTTTTCCAACCACATTAACAAAATTTGACAGGAATACTGTGATTAAAATTGATGACTGTTTTTGCATCAATTGCATATAAATGGAATACAAATGGAGCACTGATGATGTTTAAATTGGTACTACAAACGGCATGAAAATGCTGTAAAAATGAAACACAAGGGATTTCCAAAGACAATAGACAAAAATAGTCTTCCCAGGCATAAGTTTGATATTGTTAGATCTTGATATTATTTGGACCATTCCATCCTTTTTCATTGGCTGGAATATATCAGAAGGGTAGCTCTTTTCTGGTTTCAGTCTCTTTCGCCTGACTGGAAAAGAAACTTTCCACCAAAGGAATATTCAGAAAGTTGAGACCTATTTTGCATAGTGTACTAAGGGGTCTATTTGGTCACCTATACTCTTCGGTATTTATATGAAATCATTGAATGAGATCATTGGGCACTCTGAGTTGGATATCATCAATACAGGGATGACACTGGCTCTATATTTTATTATCTAAGCCTCTACATGTGTCTTTCTTAGTTCTGAACCATCTCTGTGGTCAAGTGGTTCAGCCAGAACAAGGATTTTAATGAAGTTCAAGCATCATTCCTTTGGGGGGGGGGGAGGATCAATTATTTGAATGGATGATTGTATGGGTGGGAAGGCATATATTGCAATTCTATGAAGTTTGTTTTTAATTTGGAATCAGGGCTCTTTTTGAGCAAGAACGCACAGCAACGCAGTTCCAGCTGGCTTGATGTAAGGGGGTGTGGCCTAAAATGCAAATAAACTCCTGCTGGGCTTTTTCTACAATAAAAGCCCTGTTTGGAATTATAAGCCACTTGGCCCACAAAAGAAAGGTGAAGTATAAATATTGTAATTAATAAAGAATACAACCCAATTTAAAAGGCTACTTTACTTTAGAGAATAGTGCTTCAAATACAGCAGCTGAGAAGTTAGTAAAACATATTTACTTTTCTGACAATAGTTCCAGAGCACAAAAACAAAGGCAAAACAAGAGACCTAGTTTTTTCATAGTCAATTTGTAACATACAGTTACAGTGCAGATTCAAGGAAGATTACACAGAGTGAGTCAATGCAATCAACAAAATGGGACATTTATGCAATAGGATTTGGACAGTAGAAAATTGAAACCAATCAGAAATCTGGAAACAGAACTGGAGCAAAGCATAAGTAATAATATCATACATTAAACTGCAAAATTACATAGTGGTATCCTACTTATGACTCTTTATTAAAGAAACAAGCCTTCCCCTCCTCCTCCAGGCAGTTAGCAACCCTAGGTAGGACAGGCTGAGACCTGACTGGTCTAAAGTCACCAGTGAGCTTCACAACTTAGGTATGCATCTAATTTGTTTTGCATTGTTGGAAAGCCTTACTACATTAGTAGGGTCCTGTTCCTGGTAAAATGGTGATTTGGTATTTCAGTGTGTATAATAATTAGGGGTGTGCATTTGGTTCAGTCAAACCAAATACAATGCTGAATACCTGCTGATTTGGCTGTATTTGGCACCAAATACAGCCAAATCAGATTCTCTGATATTATTTGGCAGCCAAATATAGCCACCCAAATACCACTGAATAGCTATTCAGTGGTATTTGGGGCTGCCAAATAATAGCAGGAAAATGGGATTAAAAGTCAAAGGGAAGCAACTTACTTCTTTTCCTGCCATTTCTGGGCTTTTCTGCCTCTTCCCTAACTTTCCTGGGATCCCCAACAGCCAATCACAGCCATGCATGTGAAAGGCAGATGTTGCTGTTGGGCTGTGCCAGCCTAACTAGGCATCACCTACCTTGTTTGGCGGGAAGGAGTGAAAATGTCCAATTCTGTCAATAGAATTGCAAGTTGCTGCACAGGGCAGGGTTTTTTTATGCAATAGGAAACTGCTATGTGCATGAATCTCATAGGGTCCTGATCTCTGGTTCTGGTCAAGGCCAAATGGATGTCCTTCAGGCCAGAGACCACAAGCAGCTGTTCAGATGCTCTTCGAAGGACATAGCAGAAGAGGTGGTTCTATAGATATGTAGCTCCCAGACCCTTAAACCACTAAAATGTTAGACATGCATAGCTCCATGCAGTTACCTGAAAACCAGTTCTCTGCTTAGGAGCTAGCTCATGATATAAGGGACATACAAATTGACAGCCCCTTGCTACATGCATGCTGCTTATCAAAGGGTCAGTTCACCTGATATGGGTTTTAGAAAAATGGATCTCAAAGATTCAGAAAATTTGGCTTTAGAAATGAAAAAAAAATCCAAGTCCTTTTCAGAGGTTATACTCATGGTGAATTTTAAAAATCCATTAACACTGATTGCACACATCTTTTGCTAAACAGAACAAAATGCCTGTCAAACTAGCAGCTTTATTATATAAGGTACATAGATCAAAGTTGTAAGCAATGACCAAGGTATAAATAGGATAAAAACCATATGAGTAAACCATATTTTACATTTATTGATTCATTGAGAATGCCAGTCTCCTCAAAAAGCTGCTGCTGCTGCTTGATCAGTACCTCCTTCTTGGCATGGCTGCCACTCTGTCACTTATATAATCTATGAAACATGTTCACTAAAAGGTCAGGAGCCTGTGAACCAAAGGGTCAGTTCACCTGATATACTCCCCTTATTTCTGATATACAGGCTCCTTCCCACTAGTTCTAAGATGGGGCTCTCAACATGGTCTTTGGATGTGGTTGCCGCTGCAGCTACACAACATGCAACATGGTCACTAATTTATTTCCCATTTATAGTTCTCATTTTGGCCCTGTTGGCTTTCCTTACCATAGTTACTAGTGTGTCTTTCATCTTACAGGTTATGCCAAGGAACCATACAACATTAAAATTATGCTGACTAAACCCCCACAAGAGAGCCACGTTGTCAGACTCTGTTCATCGATACTATTGCTGAATGCTGTTTACTAACCAAATTGATTAATGCACATATATGCTCACTAACCTATGACAGTAGAATAGTAGAAGGGGGGCCAAGTAGGGGATAGCCGAAGAGTAGCTTCCCAGGAATATCAAAGGTTGTTGGGCAGTCTTTGAAGTGGAGAATGCCTGGCAGATTCTCATCTCCCTCCCTAGAGGCAGCAAGGACATTGCCGCCAGGAAATGTAACCACCAACTGAAAAAGATAAGGGGGAGCCATGTGAAAAGTCTCACATGCAAAAGCAGCCTTTGTTTTGGGAATTGGGGGGTAGATGCAATTGCTTTGATGTAGAATGTTAAATACCAATGATTCGAACTGCTTGCCATCAGTTCCAATGCCTATCATGCTGGAGTAACTTTGGAGTATACAATAAATACAACTTTGTTTCAAATAACAAGTCTGCTTATTTGGGAACTTCAATGAACCTTCGCTGACACACATGCTCATTTATCTGATGAGAGTGGCTAGCTAATATCTTCAAAACCTATCAAATGCCTGCTCAGTTCTTAGCTATAGCATCTGCAGGCTGAATAGGGAAGTTTTTCCTTTCCTTTCCAGAACTGTCAGTTTGAGGCTTGAGCATAATCTCATGAGTTAAAGCTCAAGTAGGACAGAGCACGAAAAAGGGTGGCAGATCAAAAAACAGGGTGGGCGAATGCCTAATGATCTGCCTTCAATGACCTAATATACAGTGTCACTGCCTTTAGGAGTGAAGAGCCCCTTGCCACCTGCCCTTGACTGGAAAGTCAAGAAAGAAAAGTCCAAAGTCTGGGGAAAAAAAGTCATCCAGCTGTGAAAAATAACCCATCCGTGGTTTTGCAAAAGCTTTTTTTCCTCTTCTCAAATTTTCTGACTTGACATGTTGCTCTAGTGCACTTCACATCTGATTAAATTAGTCGCATTGATTTATACCTTAACAAATTTGACATGATGCAATGGAATGTGAACAGTGCATATGAAGATGTACTGGCTGCAGATAACGGCCACCTGCTCCCGGATGGTAGCCTTGCTAACAGCAGATAAGTAGCAAAGCTGATTTCTGATTCTGATACCTGATTCCTTTTTTGGCTGATATGATGAGCCTTTGCAGTAAACTGATTGCAACTTGGATTATAATTACAATACCAGTCTTCTAAGCATGCCATTAAAACACAGCATGACAAACAATAGACCATGAAACACTGAAAGGATGGGGGCCATTTTAGTAAGATTGATGTAGCTAATAGATAGAAGTTCCATTTTATGAAATGGGTTTACTCTCAGAAGTGTTCTTAGAATTGCAGCCTGCATCACATAGAATGAATTGTCAGCAAAATTGGACTTCCTGAAAAAAAATAACTTTTGTCCCTAAAAACCCACATTTCTCAACATTGTGTGCCAATGAATTTGAACTATCTGCTCCTGGTCCAATATTTTTGAAACTTGGGTGGTCTTTTGAGGAGGGGCATTGGATGCTTTGCTGAAAAATTGGTGCCTCTCCCTCAAAAAACAGGGGCCCTCCAGAGCCCCAGATACCCGCAGATCAATTCTCCATTATACCCTATGGGAATCAGTCTCCATAGGGAATAATGGGAGTGCCCAGCAGACATTTCCCTCCCCCCCACACACACACTTTCTGATAACCCTGAAGTGGGGAGAGAGCCTCCAAACTGGGGATCCCCTGCTCCCACCTGGGGATTGGCATACCTTGCCCTAAAGTTCAAGGCCACATCCATCACCATATTGACAGCCATTTAAAAAAATAAAGAAAGTGGAAAAGTCCACAGACAACAACCAGCACCAAGAAAAACAAATCAGAAAACATCCTATGGAAGAAGTCTACAAGAACAGTGCAAGAGTTGTTCTACCTCCCAAAATGTGTCTGCTGTTGCTTTCCACACCAGGATTTGTTAGTCCAGTCTAAGCTGGTGGGTGGGCTCATACAGCAATTTTCCAAGGAAGTGGATTTCCTTTCATGAAGGGCTAGAATCATCAATTGATTTGAACACAGAACCAAACTGTTAGCTCTTGAAGTTCTTTTAAAAACAAGCTTAATATGCATATCCAATCCAACAAGAAAAGGCTGGTTGCATTTTTGTTCAAGGGCAGACCACAGTCACCATGTTGTGTTGTCCTCCCACCTAGATGTCACAGAATCAATGCCGCTAAGGCATCAGCAGAGTCTAGGAGAACAAACTTACAAATGAAATTTAGCTGCAAAAAAGGTGCTCCAATTTGCTTCTCTAACAGCAAGTTTGAGCTCAAGAGTACCTAAACTCTTGGAGAGGGTCATGCACATCTACAATTGGCAAGTGAGAAATAAGGGGTTTTGTGGCACTTACAGTGATCACTAAATTCATCAATATTTTATTGTAATTCATAAATATGTAGTCAGCTATCCACAGACACAGTTTGAAAAGAATATAATCCATGCCTTTATATTCTGCAATATTTGTGTGATACCTTTTCTGCATACGAAGTATACAGTGAATACTAAAAGGTAGCTTCCAACTGTTTCTGCCAGAGATGGAGAGAGGGACCTTTTTCTACATTCAGGTTTGATCCAGATTTTGTGAGCACTCAATCCACCTGCTACAGATCTGCATTACCTAAACTGATTCTGCATTTTAAAATTTGCTTTTCACCTTTCCAAATGAAACAGTGTTAATCTGTGATTTTTTTACTTCCCTTGCAATGTTTAATGAGCTTCTGGGCTATATTTTTCTTTAAAATTAGCATTTTGTGGTTCTATAGGCTGTGTGCTAGATGGTGGCGCTTCTGCAATATTCCCATTAAACTCGATACGTTTAACAGAACTAATTTTGCCTTAGTTTAAAAGTTACAATTGTTTTCATTCATTGAAAGCTTCTACAAATTCTTTCATCATGTTAAAGATGAAGCCATGTCATGACTGAACTGCTATCCCCATACAAATTAAAATCAGAAGTTAGATTGCCATGGAACACACAGAGATATAAATTAACACAACAATCTTACATTTAAATGCAAACTATGGAGGTTTGAGGAGGAATTTGGAAACTTGAAGGAAAAGTTCTATAATTAAGACTTAGATCTGGAAAAAAGACTCCAGGTCAAAAGCAAGTTTTGAGTGGCTCTGCAAGGCAACAGCAGAATGAATGTGCTGTCGAATACATATTCACACAAAACAAATGTAGGAGCTAGAAAAAACTGTGAGGCAGGACAACTGAAGGTGGTATGTAATGTAGAAGGTAGCTTTGAAATGTGAACAAAGGATCAGATGGCTAGTGTAGAAAGGACCAGGGTTAGCAGGACTGCCCTTTCTTAAAGTGATTCTCCAGCATTTTGAAGACAGACCCATTTTTAAGTTTCTTGTACTTTATAGGCCCCACTTGCAAAGCAATACCTCCTCCCCAATTTAAAAAGCAGAAATCTCACATCGGTTAACACTGAACAATTTTATATTAAATCTTTCATATTTAGTATTTCTAAACACTTCACAGCCCTGTACAGCAGGCTGTGTTTCATAGCCATTTTGCACATTATGCAGTAAAAGCAAACCCAGGTTTGCCACCCAGTCTTCCAGGGCCTCCTTTCCCAGCTTACCCTATTCCCATAGTACAATCCTAAGAACATATTCTTGGGACTAAGCCCCAATAAGTAAACTTGAGTAGGATGATGTATACTAGACCTACTTAGGATTTCACTGCCAGTCTTCTTTCAGATCCACCTGCCTGACAGATCCATTTTTGGATCTGAACACATATTTTGAAAACCATTGCCATTTTCTGAGCCAAAGTCGCCCAGCTGGAATCCTGAGTGTTCATCTTCACTCTTGATTCTCTGGCCACTGGCTATACATCTTGATAGGCAGCCATTTGCCAGTTTGTCCTTTGCTTCTGGGCTCAGAGCCAGTGGCAAAATCTTCCTTTTAGATGGAACATCATATGTGGCTTCTGGTAATTTAAATAATGACATTCTTTCCCCCACCCTACATATGGAAAGAAACTGATGGAAAGCCTTCCTTCACCTTAGTGCTAGAAGTGAGTGAGCTGTCCAAAACAGAGGAAGGATTAGGCATTAAGAAATTTTAATAAGGCTACATTATCTGTAGTGACAACAGGCCAGCAGCAAGGTAGTTCTGCATTTATGAGAACCAAGTGACCTCCAAAATACTTTGTGCATTGAGAAAGCAGTGGTTATTTTTTTAATTATCTACAAGCTGAAATAGAAGCAATGGAGAGAGAGCAACAAAGGCTTGCTGTGGGTATTTAATGTGCCTGCAAAGCACTTAACACAAGTCTCCCAAGCTCTCCTATGGAGACTGGGGGCCATACCAGATGAGAAGCTGGGAGTTCCAAGACAGGAACATCCAGGATTTTCTTTTACATTAAATTATCATACCCAGGGTGCGGCCAGACACAGCTCCGTCTCGCTGACGGATTAAATGTGTTCGTTCAGACATCCACATCTGGCAATCGAGCGTGATCCAGCGTCATTCCGACTTGCTGCAGATCAGTGCCGCATTAATTTGACACCACAGAAAGTCCGGCCCTTTTTCAAAACAGTGACACAAGATCGGCTTTATGTTGTTTGGACAGCTCATGCGCGATACTGCCTCCCACCTTGCTTTTGAAAAAGAGCCCCAACAGACATGCGCATTGCCAGATCATCCGGGAATCTGAGATGACGCTTCTGCTTCTCCAATCAACACAGGATCGGAGGGGGGGGGGAAACGTTATCCCACTTTTCAGAACAGGAAAAAAGATCTTTCTTTTCAATGTGAGGATTTCAAGATATCATTGTCACTGCCAATTTCTAGGAAAATAATTCCTGCCAGTGCCTTGGTTTGGATCGGCAACATTAATTCCGGAAACTTTCCCCCTTCCCCCCTGCCACTGAAGCAATGTTTGATTTCCCAGCTCCAAGCAGTTGGGCACATGTTCAGTGGACCCCCCCCCCTCCCAGAAATCACCATCACCGTGTGATCAATCAACTGCTTTTCACTAACGGGACCAACTCTTTATACGACCGTTCATGTGAATGCCGCCATGTCGGATTTTTCTGCCCCGGTCCAGAAAAAGGCTCTTTCGTCTCGCTTTAAGTGTTCCATCTGGCCGCACCCCCAGACTGTTCCCTGGAAGGTCAGATGCTGAAGCTGAAGCTCAAATACTTTGGCCATCAAATGAGAAGGGAGCACTCACTGGAGAAGATCCTGATGCTGGGAAAGACAGAAGGCAAAAGAAGAAGGGGATGGCAAAATATGAGATGGCTGGACTGCGTTACTAAAGTAACAAACACAAATTTGAGCAGACTTCGGAGGATGGTGGAAGTCAGGAGGGCCTGGCGTGACATTGGGTTGCAAAGAGTCAGACTCGACTGTGCGACTGAACAACAACAAACAAAAATCATATCCCAATACTGATAAAGACTGGAGACTTCCCCTTTGACTTCTTCCTGACCTGGAAATGCTCCTGAGAGCTGCATTCCTAAAAGCCATGAAAACTGTGGTCACAGCACTCCCACTCCCTTGCTTGTTTCAGCCCTGAGCACCTAAGCTAGACATATTTCCTCTTGTGCAAAATGGCTTTGAAGTTTACTAATCTTCTTTTACAGAGACTTTCTTACACATTACATAAAACAAACAGGTCAGTTCCTAAGCAAAAGTACAAATAGACACAAACCGGACATTAAAAATGGCACCATTCAGAAACCAAGGGAGAACACTGAACTTTCTCTGGCTACAGTTTTGCCCGCACAGGAACTTTAAAGGGAGACTCCAGCATGAAACTGCTGAACTGCAGTTCCTCAAGAACTCTGATATGTAGAAAGGGCTTAATAAGGATCTGGGATTTCTTGGCCATTACAGATGTCAGCCAGCTTAGCAAAACTAGGGAAATTATATTATCGTCAATCAGTATTATTGTGAATTGTTTCTGTAGTATTCTTAATTACATTTGAACTTTACATAATGACATCTTACTCTGTACTTCTTGCTTTTCATGATGCTTTGACCCTATAACTTCCAAAATACACACACACACACACGCACATGTCTAGCGAGGTCCCGGTATTCACACATGACCAAGAGGATTCCAGTCTAGGAAAGATTATGCTTGAATGACAACCAGTTAGTCTAACAGGTGTCTCAGGATTCTTGTTTATTTTTTCCTAGCATTAAGTCATGATGCAGTTCAAGGAGGACAAACAGAAATATTTGCCTTGACTGTCTGCTTTCCCAATGTAACATAGGGATTTGTGTTTGCATGGGTTTTATTATTATTATTATTTGATGGTTAAATAATCACAATTTGTCTGTGGAGATTCTCCTTTCAAGTCTGCCTAAAATATGCTCTCAAATTTGCCATGCTTTTGAGGCTGAAAATTACAATTAAACACTTCATTTGCCACGGCTGCCTCCCAGACATCATTGGCCTCACCTCACCTAAGAACATTCCTTCAGCATCAGAACAAGTCATATTACATCCACAGTCCAGTTTCTGTTCAGGTTTGTGTACTCCAGCAATTGCCAGAAAGGGGGGGATAATGATGCTTCGCCCCTTCATTTCCCCCAATGCAGGGCAATATTAACTTGGTTTTCAAAGATTCAATGGCAATTAAACCCCTGAATTTGCCCAACTCTGCTGCCAATGAACTGTCACATTCTCAGTTGCACTTGTGACTTATGCAGCTCAAGGGACACAGCCTATGAGTTAGGAAGCAAAACAGGCTGTGATCTCCCTCCACTATTCTGAATTTGATGTGAGGGCTGGTGGGGCCCCCTGTGCATACTGGGGCAGTTCAATGGCTCTCAGTAAATACAACTCTCATGAAGCTAACTTGTGCTTCTAATTAGATCATGGAGCAGTTAGCTCTTCCCTTTTTTTCCCTGAGTATCAATGGTACCAGAAAAAGTTCAAGAAGGCAGAGGTCAGTACCTTCTTTATCTACATTATCCAAGGTGGATGCTTTCAAAAGTACCTATGGGAGGTGGACATAGGAGGGAATGATAGCTTGAAAAGAATTCTGCATGGTTTTTGAGAAACCTCCCCCCACTGAAAATGCCTTAATTCTAGCAGAAATTCAGAGCTTGTTGATTCATCCCAACTGCAAACATTGTGCTTCACTCCCACAGTTTCCTTCTCTTCCTGCTCAGTGATGCCTCTACCCACCCACCTCACCTTTCTGAAGAACAATAACTCTTGCCATACACAGTGCTGCAGAGCTTCTGCATCCCTGTGGTCTTTTTGGGCACCTTCCTGCAGGGCCATCCTTTTTGTGGGGAAGAGGCATGCAGGGCCATTCGCTTCATGGGGAACCACAATTGTGGCACAGCCATGGCTTCTCTGGCTGCTTTAGTCCCCTCTGCTTTGTATACAGCTCCCCAGCAAACAGTCTCCCACTCAGGAGGAAGCACCCCTGCATGTAAGATGAAGAGCCATGCACGGAAAAGTGAAACTCTGTGAGCATACTCAGGGATGCACGCATTAACAGGAACCCTGCTCAGGAGCATGGTCTTGCAAAGCAGTATAGAAATAACGGAAGTAATTACATAAATGAAGATGTCTATACAACCTCTGCCTGTGTGAGTACTATGGCACTAAATTAGTAATACAACTTTCAAGACAATGTAAGTTAATAAATGTCTTTAAATCAAAACCCTCCAACATACAGAACAATACAAGATTTCTATACCTAAAAACATAGGTGCAACAGAGAAATAATATTTGAAACAGATAAAGTCTTTGTATTCAGCTTGAAAAAAATCACAGACCTATAATATCTGAATGGTTTCAATAATAATACCAGTCATACTAAATTTACCACATTTCCAATTAACATGTCACATATATAAATTTCAGTTACCTTATACAAAGTGATAAGAGCTCAGGATAGGGTTGCCAATCCCCAGGTGGGGGCAGGGGATCCCCCAGTTTGGAGACCCTCCCCCCACTTCAGGGTCGTCAGAAAGCGGGGGGAGGGGAGGGAAATGTCTGCTGGGAACTCTGTTATTCCCTATGGAGATTTATTCCCATAGAAAATCATAGAGAATTGATCCGCGGGTATCTGGGGCTCTGGGGGAGGCTATTTTTTGGGGTAGAGGCACCAAATTTTCAGTATAGCATCTAGTCCCTCTCCCCAAAATACCCCCCAAGTTTCAAAAAGATTGGACCAGGGGGTCCAATTCTATGAGCCCCCAAAAAGGTGCCCCTATCCTTCATTATTTCCTATGGAGGAAGCCATTGAAAAGGTGTGCCGTCTCTTTCAATGTGATGGCCAGAACTCCCTTTGGAGTCCAATGATGCTTGTCACAGCCTTGATCTTGGCTCCACCCCTAATGTCTCCTGACTCCACCCCCAAAGTCTCCTGGCTCCACCCCCAAAGTCCCCAGATATTTCTTGAATTGGACTTGGCAACCCTAGCTCAGGACTGTATACAGCTCACCAGCAAACAGTCTCCCAGTGCTGCTTGCCTCCATTCACAGACTCCATCTCTACAGGGCTAAACCAGTGGGTGCTACACTTACCTTTAGAACAAGGGCTCAAATCTGACCCATGAGCAAGTGGCTATTTTTGGCTTCCTTCCCCGAGGTGGCTGCTGCCACCACATTGCACTTCACTTTTACCCAGCTCCCTCTCCTCCTTCCTGGAGATCTGATATCTCTCACACACACACAGCTCCCTCAGTCGCTGCTTTCTGTTTGCACAGGAGAGATACAAAGCAAGGCCTCACTGTCCACCATCGGCTGAGCTCTCCTCCATTGAGAGGAAGGAAGAGGGTGGGAAAGAGCAATAGAAAGGAATGTCTGTGGCTCCTTTAAGATCTCCTTTAAGGTATAATCTTTCATATGCATGCACTCTTCTTCAGAGGATTATTTTGACAAATACAATTTACATTGAGATTGTTGTGCTCTGCTGTTTTCTTTGAGGCTTGGTCTCTCACTCACACACACACATGTGTTCATATGTTAAAAGGAAGGGGAGTGTTGGGATAAGGGGAAAGGAGAATTAAAAGGATTTTTTTTATATTTCTGTGGTTTTTATTTTCTTTCAAAAAGATCCTGACTAGGAGAACTTGGATTGGATTTCATTGTTTAATGACTGGATATAGATGGCTAAGTATTTAAAAATACATCTATGGTTCTATATGTTCCAGTACAACACATCTCCCGTTCTCTCTTCCCACCTCTCTGGCTACCATTTTTCAGTCCCTCTTTGCTTTTTAAACCATTTCATTATTTTCACTAGCAGAGTGGATTTTGCCTAGTCTGAAATGAACACATTTACCTTTTTCGCACACAGCTTACCTCGCAGTCACAATCCTGTTCCCTCCGGATTTCTCACCATCTGCGCCGGAGTTACAGGAAGTGCTGCGGCTTTTGCGTAGCAAACGTAAACTGGGTTTTAGCGGTTTACGTTTGCTATGCAAAAGCTGCAGCACTTGCCCCCCCAGTCGGAATAAAGAGGCTGACACAGTATGTTGGGTATAAAACCGGGCCGCATTTATTGAAACAAACTTATCAAACTATAACTGGCAGGGGGTAAGCCTAGAAGGACAAGCCCTGGGGTCACCCCCTGACCCCGCCTTGTCCTATGAGGGTGAGCCACCCTGCCCCCAGCACAAACCCGCCATATTCGGGCTGTTGCTGAGCGGCCAGGCCCCAAGCCATTCGCCACCTGGGCTAGCATCAATCCCCCCTGGAAAGATCCGCCCAGGTGAGGCTGTCCATGATCTGCATTCCCCACACTGAGCCGTACAGCCCATCTGCGGTTCATACAGACCACCCGCACACTCAGTGCTAAGCCATAGGTGCTCCCCTAAACACTATGGCCAATACATCCTCCAGCCTGCGACCAAAAACTCAAACTAACACCCTAACACTACAAGGCAGTACAAGGTAGGCGAAAAACAACTCCACATGGGCCAATTCTGTGAAGATGAAAAAATTCCTACCTGGCCCCCAATAAGGCGACCGGTAAAACCTGTACTGCCAAGGGGAGGGCGGGCGGGCGGGCAGAGAGCCAGAAGCAAACTGCGTAGTTCTGGGCGGGTTCAGGGCTTATATAGCCCTGACGCCGCGCCCAGAAGAAGCCCTGGATGAGCCGAGGCTGTCACTCAACCTCTTCCTCCATCCGCGCGGGCAATAACGGCCCCCAGCTTGAACGCCGGCGTTGTCGGCTTAGCTGGGAAGGGGCCGGAACTTCCTGTAACTTCAGTGCAGATGGTGGGAAATCCGACCAGACGCTGCGGAGGGAACAGGATTGTGACTGCGAGGTGAGCTGTGTGCGAAAACGGTCCTAATTTCACTTGCAGAGATCTCCCTCTCCAGTTTAAGCAGCTGAAGAAAAGAAAGGAATTTAAAAGGAATTTTTTTATATTTATGTGGTTTTTATTTTCTTTCAAAAAGATCCTGACTAGGAGAACTTGTATTTCATTGTTTAATGACTGGATATAGATGGCTAAGTATTTAAAAATACATCTATGGTTCTATATGTTCCAGTTCAACACATCTCCCTTTCTCTCTTTCCTCCTCTCTGGCTACCGTTTTTTTCAATCCCAGCTTGTGATATTTTAGTAGAAAGTAGCAAGAGTCCAGTAACACCTAACAAAATTTTTAACAGGGCATGAACTTTTGTGAGTCACTGTTCACATCTACAGATAAAGCTAGAATGTGAGTCCATTGGTCTTTATAACTTGAAGAGTGGAGTGCTTTTAGATGCCAGATGACATTAGCAAGCACTGGTAATGAGACAGGAAACCTAGGACTCAATTCAATCCTGAAGGATGCATTGTCTTGAGCTTCATTATCAGTTGCAATTCAGCAATCTCTCTAATCTCCTTTTGGAAATCCTTTTAAAGAGAGTTGCTACTCTTAGGTCTGCAACGGAATGTCCTGGAAGATAAAATGTTCTCCCACTGTTTTTTAAATGTTGTGGTTTCTAATGTCAGACTCATGTCCATTTATTCTTGTATCCTCCTGGACTGAATCTTCCTGGACCTAATTGAGACCTAGGTTTCCTGTCTTGTAACCAATGCTGGTATCTCCATGCTTACTACCCCTCTGCATATCACACCTAATTCAATCAAGCCTACTATTGTAATTCACCTGCAATTGCAATTTGGCATCTGAAATCACCTTCATAAAATTTATAGCTCCGGTATTTCATGTTGGACATATGGACATATGAAGCTGCCTTATACTGAATCAGACCCTTGGTCCATCAAAGTCAGTATTGTCTACTCAGACTGGCAGCGGCTCTCCAGGGTCCAAGCTGAGGTTTTTCACACCTATTTGCCTGGACCCTTTTTGTGGAGATGCCAGGGATTGAACCTGGGACCTTCTGCTTACCAAGCAGATGCTCTACCAACTGAGCCATCATTCCTCCCCTAAAATGTTACATTTTATAGCATGCATGGGCTGGCCAGACAAAATGGCATTTATGTCAGTTTCAGCCCTCATTATAAATGAGTTCGACACCTCTGCTTTAGAACATTCCAGATGACATAACATTTTTCTATGCTGATTTATTTACTTCTTTACTTTATTTCTAGCCCCACCCTTTTACCCCAGGCTGCTTACAATATTTAAAAACATTAAAGTACAAAAGATAAAACAGCAACTACAATATATATATCAACAGCAGAAAACATCAGTAAAAGCCATCAACTAAAAATTAGATCAAACTGAATACTTGCCAGAAAACTTGGAAGACTAACAAACCCCTCATTTAAACAGAAAATCTCAGCCACGGGGGGGAAAGACCAGTAAAAGCAAAATTTTTGAAAAAAAGTTTTTAAAAACAATTTGTTGGAATACTACAGCCTTGATAATAATTAGTAGGTGTTTTAATACATACATTGAAGAGCCCCGTGGCGCAGAGTGGTAAAGCTGCAGTACTGCAGTCGGAGCTCTCTGCTCAGGACCTGAGTTCAATCCCAGTGGAAGCTGGTTCAGGTAGCCGGCTCCAGGTTGACTCAGTCTTCCATCCTTCCGAGATTGGCAAAATGAGTACCAGCTTGCTGCGGGGGGAGGGGGAAGTAAAAAGCTTGCCGTGAAAATGTTGTGAAAGCAATGTCACCCCAGAGTCAAAAACGACTGGTGCTTGCACAGGGGACTACCTTTACCTTTTTTAGTACATACATTGGTGAGGAATTTTAATCAATGGGTCTTGGGGTTCAACTGCAGAAGACACAGGAAATCTGAGACTACATTCCTGTCTTTAAAATGTCTTTTAATAACTATCATGCCTGTTGACCAAGCAAACAGAGAAGAAACATCCAAAGTTGGAGATCTGGTACACAGGAAAATGGTTTCTCTCCAGTTTCCTGTTGCCAAGTTCCTGATCCCATTCCTGCCTTCTGAACCTGCCATGCATCTCCACTCAAAGAAATTTAAATAAATGGAAAATGCAATCATGTTGATATTGTTTTTATTCTGGTGTAATACTACAGTAGGCAATTAAAAAGATAAATGAAATATTTTTTTCCAACAAAGAATGGTAGCTTTTATTTTTTACATTCTAAATTCTTACACTTCTTAGAGTACCTCAAAAAGTTCTTATGTTGACATTTTAGCATCATGCAAATGTATTTAAATTGGATTGATTCATTGGTTTAAAAGCTGCTGATTAAAAATTCTTTGAAGTCTTGCATAGATCTAATGTTAATGTAAATTCATTTCTTGATGTTTTCTTACATTTTCTTTGGTGCTAGTTTTAAGCCTGGGGGTAGCCTATCATACACATAATGCTTTTAAAATCAATTGGTGTCAATGAGAGACTGAATCACAAGCTTTAGCTGTCTCATTATAACCCATGAGATTTAAGCATAGAGGCTTCCTTAGTGGAGAGGAATCAAGTTTTCAAGCTTATTTTGTTTGATTGGTTTGCATACTGTAACTTAATCAGGCATGGCAAACTGGGCAGGCAGAGAAATTTGTTTTGTTGGGAATTTCTTTTCTGTGGATGGAGCAGAAACAAATGAAGTTTTCTTGCTGATGAATTTAACATCAAATGAACTTTAGCATAAAGCAGGGTGCACTTTGTATGAACTCTGTAGCCCTAATGTAACATTTTCAATTAATTTGTTTATTGGTTTTAATAGGTTTCTCCTATTACATTTATGAGACTATATAGGCTTTCTCTGTTGGCCAATTAACACCTTTTTACATTTTTGACCAAAGACTTGGCTTGTCTGCTGGGTAATAGAGCCGTCTTTGATTTATCAAGCTTTGGACCCAAGTAGTTTTATGGGCAGGGCTAGGGTGGGCTAAATATGGTCATTAAATCGTATCATGCTTATTATCTGTCTTTTCTGTCATTAAAAATACATAGTAAATAAGCTGTTGGTATGTCAGATTTTTCATTTTCAACATAATCATTTTATTTTGCTTTGATTTTAATGATGTTGTTTCCACTTTATAAGGGTAGGGTATAATTAAACTTGTTCTAAGTATTTCAATAACTGGTCTTTACCACACTGATCTGGTTTAGCTTACACTCAGTACAATATTTTTTTAAACTCAGAAAGCTAAGCTTTGTCCACCATTGCTTGAAAACTTACAGTCCAATCACTGGGTAGGATCCAGCACAAACTTAATGCTTGCACTACAGTTTTTGCACAAGTGGAAATGTATGCGCGCGCACATACACATAAGACAATAGTAGATCTTGTACTTAAGATGGGGTTTTTTGTATTCCCACTTGCATTTCTGCTTGCACAAGATGTTGTGCAACCTATTCCTGGCACTATAATACATAAGGAGGAAGGTGCTGGATATTGTACAAGACCTTGTGCAAGCAGAAATGCCCTAAAGCCTGTTCACTTTTTTGCTTGTGCATTATCGCATCCAAGCCCCGGGCTTTTTTTGAGCAGGAATGCACAGGAATGCAGGGAGTGTGGCCTAATATGCAAATGAGTTCCTGCTGGGCTTTTCTACCAAAAAGCCCTATCCAAGCCTATGAATCTATTTCACTAAGTAGGATGCTATGACTTTCTTCCACTTAGCCTTCCTTCAACAGAGAACAACTTCCTCTAATGGGGAATGACTTCTTCTAATGAAGAAAAGTCTTTCTCTGTTGGAGGAAAATTCAGTGGAAGGGAGTCATAGGATACTGCTTAGTGTGGAAGAGAGGCTCAGGATCCAGTCCATTGTATGAAGAATGAAGAGTAGGGATGGACACAAACCAAACCACGAAGCAAAATTTGTGACAAATTTTGCCTTATTTGTGGTGTGCTGACTGTAGTTCATGATAAGCCTACCATCACAGACTTCCACAAACTTTTAAAGCAGAATATGGTGGTTTGTGGACAGAGCAAAATACAGGGGTTTAAAGGGACTCTGAGTCCCTTTAAACCCCTGCTTTCTGTTACCTGAGAAAGCCGCAAAAACAGCTGAGTGGCAGGGATGCTTGCTCCCCACTGCTTAGCTGTTTTTCAGGCTTTCTGCAAACACCGTTGAAAGGAATTGTGGTCCTTTTCAGTGGGGTTTGTGGACCCACAAGCCAGAACCTTTTTTTGTAGAAAAAGCCCAGCAGGAACTCATCTGCATATTAAGTCACACCCCCTGACAGCACCATTGTTTCACTCAGAGCTTTTTTTGTAGAAAAAGCTCAGCAAGAACTTATTTGCATAATTTGGCCACAACCCTGACACCAAGCCAGCTGGAACTGCATTCCTGTGCATTTCTGTTCAAACAAAACAAAACAAAACAAAAAACCCTTGCCGCAAGCCATAAACTGATTTGGCAAGCAAATCAGTTTTGTTTTGGTTCAGTTTGTGGTTTGGCCACAAATGAATATGAACTGCATTTTTCCAGTTCATGCCCATCCCTAATTAGTAGCCCACAACCGAAATCAATCTTAAGATTAAAAAAAAAATGAAATTCATAAACATCTCTAAAGTTAACACATTACACTGATTGTTGACCAAGAATTAAACTCAGAAGACTGGAAGTTATGTGGCCATTATGTACTGATTCTGTATCCATAGTATTGCGGCTGACCGACCCCGTTACTCCACAGGTTTGCACTTAGGTTAAAAGGCCACTGATGCTTTTAAAACCAGCCTTACACTTAATGAAATGTTGGCTTATGTTGCACAATTGTGACATGGAAGTCTCCTGTCACGTGTACATTTATTCATGAAATTCATATGATGCACTGTAAATATTTACAGTATCATAATACAATGAGCTTGACCTGGAGAAAAACCAATAAAAGAGTTAAATAAAGTCCCATGGGAGAGGTCTGCAGACAGCATTGCCAATTCTCATCGTTTTATCACAGGCCTCATAGCATTTGATGCTTTTATTAGGTCCCTAGATCTGTTTATCTCAGATTTCATATGGGGGTAAGGGAGGAGAGTGTTATTAGGCTTTGTACACACGTGGAAAAAAATTGACATTAATTATGTACTGCAACATACTAGCTCTAGTATACTCTCCGCATCTGTTTACACTTAGATTGTATTTTCAAGTATTACTGTTTCTCTGTTGTCTCCTGAGAGTCATTTTGAGTTTCAGTCATTATTGTTTTACAAGAGAAGCTTGCACCATACATGCCATAAGGCTCATTTTCCAAAGCAGTTGAGATCCACCTTCTAATAACATAACAGATCAGGAAGCAGAATATACTGATTAGGTCAGCCATGTTATAAGTACTATCATCCAATCTCTAATGTACCATTCTTGAGCAAGGTGATTGAATGAGTGGTGGCAAAGAGAACTCTAAGGATTTTTTGGATGAAGCCGATTCTTTGGATCCTTTCCGGTCTAGCTTTATTCCTGACTATGGGACTTAAACAGTCTTGGTCATCCTGGTGGATGACCTCTCAGGAGATGGATACAGGGAGTATAACGCTCCTCCTGGAGCTCTCAGCCGCTTTCAATACTCAATAATTTTATTCTTCTGGTCCACCTTCCAGGGTTTTGTAGTGGTTTCATTCCTACCTGGAAGGTAGGTTTCAGATGGTAGTGCTAGGGGAATACTTGCCTCTAACCTCTGGGGTCCAACAAAGGTCCCACCTTGTTTTTTAACATTTACTGGAAACCATTGTCATCCAGAGATTTGGGTTGGGTAGTCACCAGGGGCATAGACTTCTCAATTTTCAGGAGGAGAGGGGGATGGGGCTGAACCTAGTCCAGTCTCACATTTAATAATCTATACTATATTATATAAATGTGAAATTATTTGTATTTCCAAAAGCCAGCAACAATTAATCATGTTTTTAAAAATATTTTCTTCACTCATAATAGTGGGAATCCCAGTCAAATAAAGAGGACTCTGTGAGAGGAAAGATGTCATAAACTTATTCAGTAAGACAATTTGGTAAATACTTCTGTTGAGTTTTTGGCAATTTCACTTCCTGGAGTCATGAGTTAATTAATTGTTTGTTTATTCATTCTGATACTTAGCTAGTCCGTAGTTGAGCCAATGAGCTAGTTTGCACAAATCTCCTGCCAGAAGCTAGGTGTCAATATGCATAGGGACCTATAAGGGAAAGCCCTAATTGAGTAATCTATAGATTTGGGAATGGTCTGGGGAGAGGGCATTAGGTTACAGCTTATGACCCTTTGTTTAAGTCCCCAGATCTCCATGCAGTTGCTGTTTAGACCTGAGAGAGTCAACATGCAAGTTAGAGGAGACAGATAGGATATTAAATCCTTTTCTTGTTTTGTAGAACTCCAAGTTACCCCTTTCCTCACTAGACAAGTAAAGATTATTGTGTTAAAGCTAAATGTGTGTGCCTGGCTATTCTGGCAGTCTACTCTGCGTTACTCTGCTAAACTAAATCTTAACAACTTCATTCCTGTATGAAAGGATATACTTCTTTCCCCTTTCTCATTTTCTCTCAATTTAGGCTGAGTATGTGACTGGCTCAAGGTCACCCAAGTCCATTACACCCGGACATTATTACTGCAGATTTTCAGAGCAGTAAGCCTTTAATCTTGACTTTGGATCCTGTGCCCACCTTATGCACCATTCTTTTTCCTCTGGTGTGTTTATACTGCAGCTATAATTTTTAAAACATACTTTTCTAAGTCAGGGTGGAATGTCTCTTGTGACATGTGCAGGCCCAGCACATGGGAGTCAGCAAAGTAGGCAGCCACCTGGGGCGCCACCTCACCACAGGGGTGGGCGCCCACTCCCCTCTCATGCCAACCTGAACCTGGTTCAGCTGTCTCTTGCTGGGCGGTGGCAGGAGCAACTTTCAGCCTCTCTTGGGGGAGGAGGAAGGCGGCCTCCAGGGCCCTGGCCTCCACCCCTCCCAAACACAGCCCCATCCTTAGCTGGGCAGCGGCAGGAGCGACTTTGGACTGCTCTTGGGGGGGGGGAGGCGGCGGCCTCCGGGGCTCTGGCCTCCGCCCCTTCTGAACGTGGCTTGGCCTGTCCTTTGCCCATCCCTCTTCAGAGGGAGCCGAGAAGAGGCTGCCATCTTCCCAGCTCCCTTTGAAAAGGGAGAGAGCCGGGGTGAGTGTTCACACGAAGTGTGCGTGGGAATAACATAGAAGAGGGTGCTGGCACAGGGTGCAGCATAGGGCAACAGAAACCCTAGCGCAAGGCCTGGACATGTTGAGGGTGGGATCCATTTTTTTTTAAATTACGATTGCCCTACTGCAGCAGTGCAGTAGCATCCAGCAAACACCTTTCATTTAAATCCTTATGGTTTGGGTTTTGCATATTGATATTGAAGATGAAGATATTGAATTTATACCCCACCCTCCACCCTGAATCTCAGAGCAGCTTACAATCTCCTTTACCTCCCCCCCACACACACACAACAGACACTCTGTGAGGTAGGTGGGGCTGAGAGATCTCTTACAGCAGCTGCCTTTCAAGGACAGCTCTGAGATAGCTATGGCTGACCCAAGGCCATTCCAGCAGCTGCAAGTGGAGGAGTGGAAAATCAAATCCGGTTCTCCCAAGTAAAACTCCATGCATTTAACCACTACACCAAATTTCATTTTAGCATTAGTTTGTTGAATGAAAGGGAACAGACAGGCAAAGGGAGAAAACCCACTGTTGAAACTGACAAGCAGCTGCAAAATCCTGTTTTCCATATTTCCAAGCACTAGGGGATTCCCTGCTGTTCTATCAACCACTTTGAGAAATGGAGTCACATGATCTCATAATATGGGGAAACATGTTGAGTGCATAGAATGCATAGTAGAACCCACTGACATTGACATTGCAAGCTGTGTTCATTGGCAATGTATGTGTGTGGGTGCACGCACACCCTTGTGCAGTCGGCTGCAGTTGCATCACACTTTGTACAGGGCTGCAATTTCTATGGGGAAGGAGTCCTCTGAAGAGCTTTTTAAGTCTTGTGTCACTAAACTGAAAAAAAAATGGAGTGGGTATCTTCACTGACACCCTAGCACAGCTGCATAATAATACTACTTTCCTGCCCTCCTTTGCAAATTTGCATGATTTTCTCTAATTCTCTAATTTGATCCTGTACATGGATTGTGATCTTGGCAGTCTTTTAAAGTCTGTCCTGTGTGGACTCTTCCTCCAAAAGGATTGATTCTTGAGTTTGGCTGTTTGCGAAAGGTCTGTGCAGCTCTGCCACCATTATAATGTAAGGCTTCCCAAGACTGCCAGAATGATTCCACCCCAATTTAAAGGCAAAAATGTTTTTAAGCTTTAGGCTCCCCCTCCAGTGTCTATCTTTACATCTCATGTCAATTTCATTCCTTACTGACAATCTCCCCCCCCTTTATTTGGCTATTTCCATATTTTCCATTTCTTTTCCTCTAAAGCTTGCAAGTCTCAGGATACAAAAATCAAATCAACATAATTTCTAGCATTTAAGCCACATGTTTCTTTCCCCCCTGCTCCCCAACACACACAGCTAAAGACAGATTTATTCCCATTTCCTCCATTTTTTCTTATCTGAAGCTGCAAGTCCCAGGATTTTACCTTAACTTCCCACATTTGAGCCACAGGCCTCTGTCCCCCTACCCTACCCCACACAAATAGCTAAAAACAGACATATCCCTATCCCTCCATTGCTTTTTCTCTAAAGCTGCAACTCCCAGGATACCAAAATCACTTTAACTTCCAGTACATAATCTGCTTTTATGATCCACAGGTTGAAATCAGGGGTTTAGACAGAACTTCCAAAGATCCTAAGGGAAGAATAAAGTAAATAAGGTAAGGCAGTGGAGGGGTGCTCCTATGTGACAAGTAAATGTCCCAAAGTCCCAGAGAAAGAAAATGGAGTTAGCAGCCTCTTTGCAAGTGGAGAAGATGAAACTGCACCATTTAAACTTAACCAGCTTCATGATGCTATCTGGCAGCAGGGGGGGGGGGGGGTGGGGGGGGATGCATCCTTCAGAATATCCTGGTGGAACTTGATTCATACTGCCCTAATTTAGATCCCTGATATTCACCAAATTCACAATCTGCTCTTTTCTGTTTCCTGCTGGGGAATCTTAGAGAGAGAAAATTGGGATACAGCATAAATCAGTTAAGAGGCAGGGTTAGCAATGAGGGAGTGACAGAGTAATCTAACTGAATGAAGCTGAGGGTAAGAGTACCTTAAAGCTAAATGGAAAGAAAAGTTGTAACAAAAGATCCCCAAATGCTGACTTTCCTGCCTGCTCTCTGGTCAGTCGCACAGAGGTCTGAGACACAGGGACATCAAACCAGGTATAGAGAAGGCTCTCTCCCGAGTGGTCTTCAATCTTGCCTTCCTCATTAAATTTATACTCTACCTTTCTGCCCTCAACAGGGCCACTAAAGCAGCTAGCAAATTAAAAACATAGACAATAAAATCAATACTTTAAAACAATTAAAACTAAACAAAAATGCATAATTAAACAATTAAAACCAAGCTAAAATACACAAAAAATAAAATAACAAATAAAATGTAGGGCAGGGAGGAGATCACTGAGGGAACACCAGAGGGAAAAAAATATCTTCACTCACTGGCCAAAGATGGCAACAGAAGAGGACAGATGAGTGACTCTGGGCAGTGAGTTTCAGAGTTTTGGTAATGTGATCAAGAAGGCCCTCTTGCTGGTTGGCACCCACCTATGCTCAGAAGTTGAGAGCACCCAAAGTGGAATATGATCACAGCCATTGTGTAGGTTGGGTCGATTCCATCCCCAGGGAGATTTCTCTGTCCCTCTCAATTATTCCCTTCCACCAGTGGGTAAAGATTTATGTTTCTTTTGTCATTCCCTCACCAACCCTTCTTTTTGTTTATGTGTTTTAACTCTTTTTTTTAATGTTCAGGTGTTTTTGAAATTGTTTTAGATTCTTTTATAATATGAATTTTAAAAGCTTGTTTTATTTTTTAATAATGTGTATTAGGGCTGCCAATACCCAGTTGGGGGAAGGGGATCCCCTGGTTTGGAGGTGGGGGGAGGAAATGTCTTCTGGGCACTCCATTATACCCTATGGAAACTGGTTCCCACAGGGTAAAATGGAGAATAAATCCATAGGTATTGGGGGCTAGATATTTCTTGAGTCAGAACTGCAACCGTAATGTGTATTTTAAAGACTTGTTTTAATGGTTTTCATTGTTTGCCACCTTAGAGATGCTAAATTGAATGGAGGCACCAGTGTATATCGGTACCAATATCAACCAGTCAATCAAATGGCAGAATAATTCCAAATGGTTGTGCAGATAGTAAAGTGTACTCCCCAAAATTTAACCAAAGAAGACAAATTTTGCCTGGCACCTAAAAAGCAATGGAAGCCCCATAAAAGGGAACATATTTACATAGTTCCCTAGGGAAAACAAGTTCACCTAGCAAAACGAAAAGTCCTCATGATGCATGTGTTTACTTGTTCAAAACAAAATATAATACCTTCCACAAAAGAGGAATTATGTGTATAGGCCATATGAATTTCCATGGGGGGGAGGGATAATTATAGATACTAATCAGAGCATTCTACCACACATGATGAAATCGAGTTAACAGAATAACTATGCCCCCAAGGAAAAAACAAATGTGACCTTTTGACAAAAAGTGATTAAGCAATATTCTTAAAATGTTTGGACTTTCTTCTGTATCAGATCTGGGATTCTTTTTAAACATGAGTCAGTGCTGGCCACCAAAATGGGGAGGAATAAAGAACTGCTGATCTGCATATCCCTTTTTTGGGTGAACAGATGGCCAGCAGAGGATGCTGCTCTGTCATGGTCCATTTATCCAGCAGTTCCAGGACAGAAACTATAAGCCTGTGATGAGAAGGACTTTGAAACCAACTAGAAGATTATGGACAAGCCCAAGAAACAAATACTGCTCATTGTTCTAAAAGTCCTGCATAGGTTGAAGGAAGAGACAAATCAGAATGATTGTAAATTATGTTAACATATTTGCACATTTAGCACAGAAGCTTTTGAGGCAAATTCCAATCCTAATCACACACATAATTATTATCAATAAAACAGAAATAAAAATCAGTATTGATAACAGCCATGAAATTAACCATCACATATCGAAAATGATGCCATACATGATCCAGAGTAAATTAATTCTTTTCCTCCCAGAGCTTTGCACATATATTTTGAACACCTCTGATTATGTGGTTTGCCAGTAGGATTGGTTTGTTCCTTACTTCTAGTCTAGTTTTATTGTGGATTTTTATTAGTGACTTGTAAGCAATTATGACTTTAAAAACTATGGATTTTTATCCAAATTCTTTACCAAAGAAGTTCTAGACCAGCTCCAAACAGAGCCAGGGAGAAAAGTTATTGGAATAATTGGCTAATCTCTTCTGTTGCAAAGTGGTCTTCCCTATTTCATGATAATTAGATGAAGAAATGTGGGTGGGAGCACAATTCATTTCAGGGTTTGATGAATTATTTACCAATTAAGGAGAAGAGCAAAGGATAGTGCATGCTATATTACTCTGATATGAATGTTCCCTTTATTATATTATTTATACATGTGAAATTGTTGCTTTTATTAACTAAGAGGTTAATCACTTGAATGGGATTGCTTAGCAGTTCTTTACAGTCCCACACACACAGAGGCAAATTGGCTAATTTTATGGGAAGAAAATAACCTGGCAATTTTTCTAGCACTTATCTGCACAGTACAGTTTAATAACCATTACTGCATATAAAAGGCATAAAGAGTCCAGAGCCATAGTTGCAGTGTGACATGAGCCTCCCTAAGGATAGAACAGGCCCAAAATCTTCCTTCACTCTTTGTTGGGTCAGATGTGATGACAGATCACTAGCCATCCACTCCAGTCCATAGCATGCTGGCTCTGGTGGCTATCCATTCTCTGAAATGATACTGAGGGCTACTTGAGGTATGTTCATTTTTTATATGATTTTTGCTCCCCTCCCCAGAGACTTGAGATTGAAGACAGACATCAGGGCTGGCTCCAGGTTTAGGGGGGGGGGGGCAGGAAGACAGTGCCAAGGGGCCCCCTCCTGTTCTCCCTTCTACCTCCACACCAGCATGCCCCCTCCTGTCTGAGCATCCTTATTCAACTTGCAAGCTCTCTCACTGTCCATGCTCAGTTGCCTGTACTACCTACCTGCCAGTGCCACCACTGTGCACCACCCCCACCACATGCCCTTCCTCAATGACTCTGGGCAGCTGGGAGAAATAGTCCCTCTAAGCTGTGGAGTCTTATGAGCAAAAATTCTAGTTTGTGAGCTGCTTATATTAAAGTTGTGAGCTACTGCATAAATTAGATTGCTTTGCGGCCATTTTTCCTGAGCTAAAACAAAAATGTGTGAGTTGGAGCCCAAAAAACTGTGAGCTAGCTCACATTAACTCAGCTTTGAGGCAACACTGGTTGGGAGCATGAGTGCAGGCTTGTTGCAAGAGAGGTGGCAGTGGACCCCACCAAAAGTGCTGAGTCCTGGCAGCTGCCCTCACCTTAGGGTATGCTGACATTGGCCCTGACAGACATGCTGTTTTAAAAAGTATCCCTGAGGTAGCTCAATGGGAATGAAGGATGTATATGTTGTAATAAATAAGTAATAAAAACAAAGAAAATTTTATTTCCAGCTTTAGACAACAGGCCTACTAATGAACTGACTGCAGAGATATCAGTCTTGTCCATCCATGCTCGCTTGACTACTTGCTTGATTCAGTTTTCACTAGGGAAAGTTAACCAACAGTGCAGTCCTATGCAGATATTCCAGTCTAAGCAACTCTGCATGGGATTGTACTGCTAATACCCTGCTGGGAGCAGTCTCCACCTTTCAGTGTGAGAAGATCTTCCTTCAGTCTGCTGTTTGTGGGATTTGGAGGCGAGGAAGTGGTCTGCTGTCTTGAAGCAGCACATAAATTCAATCTACAGTCCATTGGTAGAACTACTATCATGTCAACTAGTGGAGAAAAGTTTCCAGAATCCCTTGAGTTTCCATTGTACATATATGTAACACCGCAACAGAATTATAATGACTCAAGCCTTACGTAAACCGTATTCCTTTCTTTTGGAACTGAAGCTTTGTGGCAATGTCAGGCATGTACTGTAGTGTACTTGCTAGCTTTCTCCAGCTGTTGAAAGCAGTTATAGTAGTTGTGACGAGGCAAACAAGGGAGAAGCTGTATCAGCATTTTATTTGTTCATTCAACAGTGTGGCCAAAGAATGCGCTGGCCAAAGAATTGAGCTAGCACAGACACACAATGGATAGATAGATATTCCTTTGGGGATCCTGGACACACCCTGTATCCTCTGTAAGGTATGAATGATTCACTCTCTCTTCCAGCTCCTCCTTTATCCCTTGTAGTCCAAAGGAAATGAAAATTTAAAGACAGAGAAAATAAAAGTGAAAGCAAAGGTGTAGCCACCGACACCATGGCACCACCAGAAGAATAACCAGATCTTTTGCATCTAAAAGTCAGATAAAGGGTGCTTTCACATGGTGACCATTTGCAAGTGGATTTTGCTATTACACAGTAAAAATCCAGTTGCAAACCTTGTTATTTAGTGTGTGTGAATGCACCCATAAATTCATTAAATGAACATGATATATTGGGACCTGGTTTTGATAACTTACATTCTGAATACACATTCCTGTTTATATTCACAGTGAGCTTTCCTTCTTATTGCTAAAAAAAAGGCTACCAAACAGAAATATTTATCTTGTTCAATTAATTTTTTCCATAAATGTTTATATTCCCTTCTCTTCATTTTAGTTACCTCTCAACCCAACTCTCCATGCTTCTATTTTTAGATAGGCATAAATGTCACACTCATTAGCCATTAAGGAATTCATTTGGCCAATTGATGTTGCAAATAAGCCTCTGGCACATCTAATGAAAATTATTATTTTATTTTGGCTATGTAGGCTGTTGTTTTTTCCCCCTCACTGGAGATAGTGCCTTAATTTACCCTATTTAGAAAGAATACCATTTCCATACATGCAGGTGAAGAGTAAGGGAAAAGACAGCAGAGTCACCGGTCCCACTTTGCAAGGCTACAGGTGCATCCAGGGAAAGCTTGTCATTTTACTATGATTTTTCTGACATTACCACAAAGACTTACCACAAAGTCTCAGTTCCTAAATAAAGGAATAAGGTTTAGTTAAGGCTTGAGTCATTACTATTTTGTTGTGGTGTTACAAATATGTACAAATGGAAACTCAAAAGGATTCTGGAAACTTCTCTCCACTCCTTCCTGTCTCTGGAGCTCAGGCCTTTCTGTACTGTTGTGATGATCAGCAGGAATGTTGACTGACATTATAGTAGTTATACCAGTGGACAGAATGAACCATTCAATAAACTATAACCAGAGCACTGACAGCCATAACGCCTGCGTTTTGTAGCTATATTGTAGTAGGTCAGAAGGGAAGGTGTACACACAAGTAACTATCTGCCTAAGTTTAGTGAAACAGCTATTTCCCAGCAGATCTATACATTTTAAAATATGACTTTGAAGTGTTAAATTATTGGAAGTGGATTCAGCTCTGTGCATTGGAGATGTACCTCCAGTTAGAAGGCTGTTGTGGTCTCTAGTTACTGTGATAAGGAATGTTTCAAAATAATTTAAAGGGCCCTTCAAAGCCTGCTGAGAGGCCTAAAAGGTTTTAATTAATCTAGAAATTAGAATATGGTGATGAGGTTGCCTATGAAGATCGTGTAACCTTCAACCAGTCCAAATAGAGCAGTTTTGATTCTCAAGTGAAATAACGTATTGTGCCATTAGTGTAGGACAACTATATCCACTGTTTACAAAAGTAGATGTTTTAGGAAAGAAGAAATGGATTCTTGAGGCTGGAATATAGCAGATATTCTGTGCAAAATATGCCATGGGATCCTTAATGACCACAAGTGGTCAGGACCTCAGTTTTATGTCTCTTAGGAGACAGCTATGGCAGCCTTTATAGATTTAGGTACACTAACTGTGAACAAAAGCTGAAACTTTTAGATTTAATGAAGCTGAGGATCTAACAGCAAATAGCAACTATTGAACTTGTTATGGACAAACCTAGAGTTTGATTAAGTCCATAGAGCATTCATTATATATCTTTTTTTTAAAAGAAAGAAAATTGAAAAGAAAGACATCATAGAACATTCATTTTATATATAAAGGAAGAAGAAAAACAAAATATACCATAGTTTACATGTTTAGTTTCCTTCAGTTTTGAAACAATCATATATTTTGTTTTTCTTATGTCTACCACAGTGTAAAATATGTGTTAAAATTAAAGGGCCCTAATTGGTTATTTGAAAAATGGGATCTATGCCTCTACTATTACTAATATTTATAATTCTCTTGTAACCATTATGGAGTCAGCTATAATCTTATGATGTATGTTCCATTTTCAAAACTAGGGAAAATATTTTACAAGTGAAGCTAGTGCAAACTATTTTTGGTCAGTTCTGTCCTTCCTTAAGATGTCAGAAAAGATCAACATTTCTTTCACTGCTAGTTAATTTTTTCCTCCTGGACTTAACTGGACCCAGTGTTGAGTAGTGGCTGAAGTATCAGACTTGGATCTGGAAAACCTAAGTTCTCTGGTCTGCCATGGAAATTTGCTGGGTGACCTAAGGCCAATCACAAGATCTCAGCTTAATGTACTTCACAAGATTGTTGTGAGGATTTAACAGAGGAAATATGTAAACCATTTTGTGTCTCCAGTGGAGAGAATGGTGGTGTATAAATGAAGCGTACACACAAACACACACATACACACAAATTAAAGAAACAAATTAGTTCATTGTTTCATATAGTGCTCTACTAAGGAATCAATTTTAATCAATTTTAATCAAAATTAAAATTGAGGCTAGGAAGAGATGTTAAAAACATTTTTTAAAAAAGGCTTCTTTTCTTATGTTCAAAGTAAGAAAAAGCTCAAGGACATGACAGGCCCATTGTAGATACAGGAAAGAGAAATTGTAGCAGGTGGCGAAGAAAGAGAAGAACTGCTCAATTCCTACTTTTCCTCACTCTTCTCTTGAGAGGGAAATGGTGCTCAACATGGCAAAAACAAACACATGATGAAGGAAGGGGGATGCAGCCTGGGATCAGCATAAGGAAAGTACATAAACACTAGTTTCTTTAAGTGAAAATAAGTCCTTGAGGTCAGATGAACTGTATCCAAGACTACTAGAAAAACTTGCAGATGTAATTTCTGAACTTCTGGCCATTATTTTTGAGAATTCTTGGAGAACAGATGAGGTGCCAGAAGACTGGAGCAGGCAAATGGTGTCCGCATCTTCAAAAAGGGGAGAAAGTAGGATATAGTAACTACCGACCCATCAGCTGGACGTCTATTCCTGGAAAAGTTTTAGAACAAATCACCAAACAGTTCTTGAGCATTTAGAAGACTGTGATTACTAAGCGCCAGCGTGGGTTTCTCAAGAAGAAGTCATGTCAGACTTACCTTATCTCTTTTTTCAAGAAAGTTACTACCTTGCTGGATCAGGGGAATGCTGTAGACATAGTTTATCTTGATTTCACTAAGGCTTTTGATAAGGTTCCACATAATATTCTTGTTGACAGGTTGGTAAAATGTGGTTTGGATCCTATTATTGTTAGGTTGATCTGTAACTGGTTGACAGATAGCACCCAAAGAGTGCTTGCGAATAGTTCCTTATCCTCTTGGAGAGGAGTGACAAGCTTCAAATCTGTCCTGGGACTTGTTTTGTTCAATATCTTCATAAATGATTTAGATGGAGAAATAGAGGGAATACTTATTAAATTTGCAGATGATACTAAATAGAGAGGGGTAGCAAATATAGTAAAAAAACAGAGTCAGGATACAGGATGATCTTGATAGGCTGGAAAACTAGACTAAAACAAATACAATGAATTTTAACAGGGTTAAATATAAAGTTCTGCATTTAGGTAGGAAAAACCCAATGCATCATTATAGGATGGGGGAGACTTGTCTTGGCAGTTGTATGTGCAAAAAGGATCTGGAATCTTAGGACTGTACACTGAGAATGAGTCAGCAGTGTGATGGTAGCTAAAAAGACCAATGCAGGTTTGGGCTGTATCAACAGAAGTATAGTGTACAGATTACATGAAGTGATGGTATCACTTTATTCTGCTCTGGTTAGACCTCACATAGAATATTGTGCTCAGTTTTGGGCACTACAATTTAAGAAGGATACAGACAAGGTGGAACATGTCCAGAGCAGGGAAACAAAGATGGTGAGGGCTCTGGAGTCCAAGTCCCATGAGGAAAGGCGAAGGAGCTGGGTATGTTTAGCCTGAATAAGAGACGACTGAGAGTACACATTCAGGATGATGTGGAGTTATTTTCTGTTGCCCTAGAAGGTTGGGCCAGAACCAATGGGTTGAAATTAAATCAAAAGAGTTTTTGACTAAACTTTAGGAAGAACTTCCTGACAGTTAAATCAGTTCCTCATTGGAATAGGTAGTGGGCTCTCCTTCTTTGGAGGTTTTTAAACAGAGTCTAGATGACCATCTGAAAGCAATGCTGATTCTGTGAATGTAGGCAGATCATGAGAGGGAGGGCAGGAATGTAAGAAAAAGCCCCCTACTTTTCATACACATGGACATCGTGATCACCAGTATGGTTGCCAGGGTGCCTAGAGTTTTAACTCGCACACATCTGCTCTAAGAAGTGGACTTTGCCCACGGTTTCTAAGGCTTATATGGATACTATAAGCCTCAGCTTTGCAAAAGCATTCTACATCTCTGGATGGGTGTTAGTCAGAACTACAGACGAGCTTCCAGCTGCTCCTTGCGTGCCCAGTCACGGCCGTTGCAGTGGAAGAAGCTACGCCACCATGAACTGTACAGGCAAACAGTTTTCAGCCTGTTTCCATGAACCAAAGGCTAACACCACCAGAATCCATCTTGTTTTCCTGACTCCATTACAGCAAAGCAAGAGACTCACGTATCCAACAGCTGCTTCAACTTCTGCATAAGGCAATCAAGCTTATCTTAGGCGTGGATCCTGCCAGACCGCCTAAGCCTTTGTTTAGCAGAACTCAAGACAAAGACTGGTGCCAAAAGAAGACTGAAGAAGAAAAAGACCATCTTCAGCGAGCCAAGTTCCTTTGTGTAAACCGGGTGTTACCTTAGGTAGCAATTTGGCCATCTATTGTCACCTTTTTAGATAAGTTTGATAGACTTAAGCACACCTTCACCCAGTAATTTTCCCCATCCTTTCCCTTAACGGTCATCCTGGAGCCTTCCATCCTGGCCCATTGCTACCTGGAAGTCCAATCAGGTAACCAGGGCCCAAGCTTGTTCATTGGTCAGTTATGGGCATCCAATTAGGTGCCACCAATAAACTTGCTATTGGCTACTGCATAAGTCCAGCCCTTATGGTCACTGCAGTGCCTCCTTTTTTTCTGAGGTCCTGTACCAGCTGATCACCTCTCCTCCACCCCTGTATCTCCCATTCCCTAAGGGCTCAAGGGAGTCCTTATAACCTGTGACCCAGCTCCCCACAGGTGTGCATCTAGCAGTACCCCAGTTCCACTGTCTAGATTCATCCCCGATTCTTGGCCACAGTTGAGGGTCCCATTTCCCCCATCCTCTTTCGTCGCCATTGGAGCCTTCCTTGAAGACTACGATCAGTAATTATCACCCTGTTTATCTATTCATGTGATCTCTATATCTCTATTTTTCTTAGGACTATATGTATGTTTCATGAGCACATTGCCTTGTATGTATGCCTATATTTTTATGGAATAAATTTTAATTGCTTTACTTAATTAGAGTCCTTGGTAAATTTAACCATTAATTTCTGGATGTGTATCCTGTATACAGAGATAAAAAGATCCTGATTAAGCCAGGTGCCCACCTGACAATTCCCCAACCTCGTTTTGAGGGCATTTTGGCTTAAAGGAACGGCTGCAATAGTGCTTAGTTCCTGTGGCCCTTTATTACACACCCAGGGAAATGCTGATCACCAAGCTGGAGTCAGGAAGCAATTTTTCTCCAATTCAGTTTGGTAAGGATCCTGGAGATTTTTTGCCATCCTCTAAGCATGGAACACCAGTCCCTGGGGGTGGGGGAGGGGGAGGTATTTGTGAAGTTCCTGCATGGTTCAGGGGATTGGACTAGATCAGGGGTGGCCAACGGTAGCTCTCCAGATGTTTTTTGCCTACAACTCCCATCAGCCCCAGCCATTGGCCATGCTGACTGGGGCTGATGGGAGTTGTAGGCAAAAAACATCTGGAGAGCTACCGTTGGCCACCCCTGCCTTATTCAAATGTCAGATTTTGATTTGTTTTAAATTGCCAGGGAGATAAAGTCTAAGATTGCAAGGTTTTTTCTGGCAACTAATAGGGGTGGAGAGGGACACAATGAGTATGTGGAAACCACATTTGCAAAAGAGGTCAGTACCTCTTTGTAAATTATACAATACTATATGCAGGGCTTTTTGTAGGAAAAAAAAACAACAGGAACTCATTTGCATATTAGGCCACACCCTCTAATGTCACCATTGTTTCACACAAGATCTTTGTGTACAGAAAGCCCAGCAGGAACTTATTTGCATATTAGGCCACACCCCCTGGTGCCAAGCCAGCCAGAACTGCATTCCTGTGCTTTCCTGCTCAAAAAAAGTTCTATGTATATGTTTGTGTGTGCATTTGTGATTGAAATGTTGAGAAATAAAATCTTACAGCTGTATGAAATTCAGATGTCAAGTATAAAAAAGATTATATGCACATTAATTCCGATTAAGGTGGCAATGGATTCTTCCAAGGAACTCTGCAGGCAGAATCTTTATGGAACCAGCTTACTACTCCATTCTCCCTCATTTTTAATTTGGACACCCTCATATCTACTTTTCTTTTAGAATATTTTACTATGCTGTTCGTTGGTCCTTTTTTCAACAGTAGAAGAACATTATTATATCCATTTAATATTTTAAAAATTCAAAATAAAATAATATACATGGATATTTTAAAAATTCAAAATAATACACTCCATTGTTTTTAACAAGAGTCCCAATCACATACTAAAGAGGCAAGACTCTAAATTAAATTTCATTGTTAGCCCCTATGGTAGCATTGTCTCCAGTAGATAAAATTCCCTTCAGTACTCTCTGCAGGTGGAAACCGATATCCATATGGCCCAATGAATGTGTAACACAGATTTCTCTGTTGTCGTCAGATTAACAGCACAGCCTTTGCATGGTTACCCTTTGGTGCTAAATTCTCCTTTCACTCAGGGGGTTAAAACAGCCTTGCACTATCCAGATGTTCAGCGAAATGAAAGATTAGCCATTCTTGCTACCACTGCTCTTTTTTCCTTTTCTTTTTTAAAAAAACTGATATTTTCTTTAGGAACTTGCTTGGAGTAAGTTGGAGGAATTTCTTCCCTGAGGTATATCAATCAATAGGCTGCACTAGAAGAGAAGCAAAATGTTGAACAAGTAGACCAGAGTGCTATGAATTTGTTTACAGGGAATGGCTTCCCAGAGAATGAAGTATGCATCCCAGGGTTTCACTTTACCCTTTAAAACACTGCAATTCTTCTACTAAACAGACAAGAAGCATACGTTTTTTCCAGAAGCATTCTTATTAATTTTAGTGTAAAACTGTCCCAGTTTATTTCAAACTGTGCCTTAAGCGAGAAGGATAGGTATTAGAAATATGGCAATATCCAATTCCCAGTTACCATAAACAATGGCTTCCCAGGAGAGAAATGAGAAAGGGAGCCAAAGTGGATTTCACTCAATGAATGCCAATTTAAAACCTACTAGGCCTGTCTTTTGTATACACAGGCATGCTCAGGTTCCTGCTGTTTCAAGAACCGTTCAAGCATAGAATAAGAAGCATTCCAATGAGACAAACCTTCTGCCTCAGCTGATGTTTTACAAGCTGTTTTCTTGCTGTGACTGGTTCTGAAGGTGTGGGAGACAGGCCTTACTAAAAGAGCTTAGGTAGAAGCTCAGAGAGGTTTATTCTGAAAGCTCAAAGCTAAGATAAAACTGGGGCAGGGGTAGAGAGGGAGGAAATAGATTGTACTATCTTGCTCTTCTTCAAGAGAACAAAGAGGGTTTTCCACACAAGTAGCATCTGCCTTGGAGATAATTACTGTAACAAAATGCAAAAGTCTAATGGTATCCTCCTGAACTAATTCTAAACAAATGAGATTAATATATTTTTATGGCTGATCAAATCAGTTTAGCAAAATACAACAAACTTGCAGCAACAAGTGGAAACTCCAGGCATAAGTAGTCCTGTGCCTTTCAATCTCAGTAGGAGGAATGCTGGATGAGGGAGGGGTGAGCAGGCAGAGAAACATGGCTCTTGCCGAAGAGTGTATGAAGCTGTGAGAAAGAAAGAAAGAAAGAAAGAAAGAAAGAAAGAAAGAAAGAAAGAAAGAAAGAAAGAAAGAAAGAAAGAAAGAAAGAAAGAAAGAAAGAAAGAAAGCACAGTCCCTCTGTTTGTTTTGCATTTGTTTCAGAAGTTATTTGCATAGTAAAATAGATAGTAAAGAGAATACTAGAACTTGATTATGGGATGGAAGAAAACTCCACCCCCTAGACTGCTTTGTTCCTTATTTTTGTTTTCCTGTGTTAGTCTGAAGAAGTTGGTTGAAATACAGCAGACTGTTGCATTCAACAACTCCTGTGAATAAATTGCTCCAGTGAGATCACAAAAGTGTGGCCTTGCAAATTGTATTTATTTTGGCTGCTTTGTGAGCGTTTGTCCCTTAATAAAGCCATGACAAGAGACTGTTGAGGATATGACAAATTTCACTTTCATTTAGTGGAAGTGCAGCTGCTGGGGAAGCCTTTGAAGATAAAAAAAAGATGATGAGTAAATGAAGACTATATTCAAGGAAACTGCACTGCTGTATTTTTGTTTATTTAGGGAATGAGAAAGTCTCCTGGCTCCAACCCCAGAGTCTTCAGGCTCCACCCCCAAAGTCCTCAGGTATTTCCTGAGTTGAACCTGGCAACCCTAGGTCTAGGACCTGCAGCTATAGCTGTGAGAATTTACATCAGAACTACGTAATGAGGCACTTTGCTGTCTGAGGTGCACTTTGCCCAGCTTTCTTCCTTCAGTATTTCTAGGACATGGGGAGGGGGATGAATCACTTTCAGTGGTTTCCTTAGCTGCCCCCAGATTTTACCCCACTTTTTGCTCATGGCCATCTGTGCTTCTGGTCAAACATCCATATCCAGCTACGTTTGCTCTGACAGCCTAATGAGGATTCAGCAGATTCAGCCCTGGTGAAGAGCCATTTCCCTGTGCAGATCCTGGAGGCTCCTCCTGTGATCCATCTCACAATGTGAGCATTTGACCAGTAATGGCAATGGTTAGAAAGACTGGTAGTCACCCAGAAAAGTGGTTGTTTTCCCTATTTCCTTCACTGGTATGTGGAATTATTCTGACATGACATAACATTGATCATACAGTTTGGTGTAGTTTGGTATAGTGGTTAAGTGTGCAGACTCTTACCTGGATTTGATTCTGCACTCCTTTACATGCACCTGCTGATGTGACCTTGGGTCAGCCACAAGTTATCTCAAAGCTGTTCTGCTCAAGAGCAGTTCTGGGGAAACTCTCTCAGCCCACCTACCTCACAGGGTGTCTGTTGTGGGGAGGGGAAGGGAAAGGAGATTGTAAGCTCTTCTGAGACACCTTTGGGGTATAAATCCAATCTCTTCTTCTACCCTAAAGACACCAGCTAAATTCCAGTTCTCCCCTGGCATCTCTCTAGCATTTCCTATTCCTGGCACCTATAGGAGCATGCCTGCTCTGTTTATTTATTCACAAAATACCCCACCTTTCTGCCATCATTATGGCCACCAAGGCAGCTAACAGAATAAAACATACATAATAAGAACATATCTTATCCAGCAGTGGGGTTCAGTCCAAGAACACCCACAAATTAGAGACCTGTTTCTTCAAGCAGCCCCATGGCGCAGAGTGGTAAAGCAGCAATACTGCAGTACTGTGGTCTGAACTCTGCTCATGACTAGAGGTGTGCAAAAAAAAAAATCGGAATTAATCGGATTTGGAAATATACAGGGCCAAAATATTCGGAATACCGTATATTTCCGAATACCGGTACTCGGAATAGCTTTATATACTGCAGATATAGGGCTATTTCCAAATATACGGCCCCATTATACCCTATGGGCCATTGAAATCAATGGCAAAATAGGGTATATTGGAAGCCACCTGGAGGGGAGGGGGTTTGAGGGAGAGCCCCCAAATTTGCAGGGGACCTGCAAGGAACTCTTCCCTACAAACCCCCCAAGTCCCAAAAAGATTGGGCCAGGGGTTTCATTCCAGTGGCACCCAAAGAGGGTTCCCCTATCGCACCATTATACCCTATGGGCCATTGAAATCAATGGCAACATAGGGCATAATCAGAGGCTACTGGGGGGCAGGGGGTTTGAGGGAGAGCCCCCAAAACTGCAGGGAATCCGCAGGGGACTCTCCCCTACAAAAATCCAAATCCCAAAAAGATTGGGCCAAGGGGTCCCTGTTTTTGGACTCCCCGAAAGGCCCATTGCCACCAATGCTGGGGAAAGCCCAATTAGCCACTTCCTCCACTATAATTGCTGTGGGAAAAGTGGCTCTGGCCAGAGGGGGGTTTGAGGGAGAGGCCCCAAAACTGCAGGGCAGCTTCAGGGGACTCCCCCACATGCAACCCCCCTAGCCCAAAAAGACTGCATCCATCTGTGGGCCCCCCAAAAGGAACACTGTTCCCAATGGTGAGAAAAAAACAATTAGAGCCCTAACCCCAAGAAATCCAAGCCATCCAGATCAGGAAAAGTAAAAGGACACTGCACTTTTTAAAGTCCTCTCACTAAAGTAAGATATAGACAAATTGGCAACCCCCCACCCCAGGCCCCCACCCCCAGCAGAAACCCCTAACCCCAAATAAGCTACCAAGTACCACTCACCCAAATCTGGATAAGTAAAGGGACTCTGAGTCTTAAAAAGTCCTTTTACTAATTAAAATAAAAACAAGAACCCCAAGACTGCCTTACCTTAGATGTCTTCTCTTCTCCAGGCAGGTCAGGCAAGGCTGAGAGAGAGCAGCAGCAGCTGAAGCCAAGGGCCAGCGCAGCACAGTCTCTCTCTCACACCAACACCAACCGAGCAGCAATGGAATGGAGTCCAGCCAGGCAGACTGCTTAAAAAGGGTCTCTGGCCCCATACAGAGCAGTTTCAAAAAATACCACTGCTCTGTGATTGGCCAGAGAACACTGTTTACTTGGATATCCAAGTAAACAAAAGAACACCAATGTTGCTGATGGCTGGGGGATTAGCCCAGCCATCAGCTACACAACAGCCCTGCAAAGCATGCATTTGCAATGCATTTTGCGAATACATGCTTTGGATTGGCTGCTGGGGCTCCTCTCCCCCCACCCCGATCTCAGGGAGGCTATGGGAGAGGCGGGAAAAGGTTTCCAAAGGCAGGAAAGGAGGCAAACAGCTCCCCTGAGGCTGCAGAAGCTCCTTTCCCGCCTTTTCTATGGACTTCCGTATACTTCCGAATATTGATTCGAATATTGATTTGGAAGTATACAGGGAGCCGTATATGGCTCCCGTATAATGGCTTCCAACTGGATTTGGAAGTATATGGTGCCATATACTTCCAAATCAGGGGGGATTCAGAGGTTTATTTGGTTCAGCCGAACCGAATGCACACCCCTACTCACGACCTGAGTTCAATTCCAGCGGAAGCTGGATGCAGGTAGCCAGCCCAAGGTTGACTCAGCCTTCCATCCTTCCAAGGTTGATAAAATGAGTACCCAGCTTGCTGGGTGAAAAGTGTAAAAGACTGGGGAAGGCAATGGCAAACAACCCCGTAAAAAGTCTGCCGTGAAAACATTGTGAAAGCAACATCACCCCAGAGTTGGAAATGACTGCTGCTTGCACAGGGGACCTTTCCTTCCTTCTTCAAGGAAGTGCAAGACCATACAGAACAAGTGACACACCAGCATGCTGCAGTATTGGGTTTAATTTTTATTCTAAACAGTTTAAAGGATCTGTTGTAAATTTCTTCCACTAAAATCAACTGGACTCACAAGTGGCTAACTTTGGCTGGATCGTGTTTATTTGCCAAAATTCTGATTTCCGAAGCACAATTTTATAATTTGAATAGTTTCCAAAATTGACATTGTTGGCTAGTGCAGGATTTATTTAAAAGTGAAAATATATTCCATGTAAATATGAAAAGCACCACAGCTTCGCAGCAGAGCTCATGCAGAAGGTCCATGTTTAGTCCTTGGTATAGCAATAGCAATAGCAAGAATTCTCAGAAGCAGGACTGGAAATATTGGACTATAGCAGGGGTGGCAAAACTTGCTTAACATCAGAACCACACAGAATAAACATCAGATGTTTGAGAGCTGCAAGACATGAACAAATGTTACACACACATATGTTATTAAAACTCTTAATACTTTTTTTGCACAGAAAGATAAAATATATATGCATTGTACAATGCAACCATTCTAGGAGGAGATTTTATTTTAGAAATAAAAGCTGAAAATAACAGTCTTCATAAAACCAGCATGGGGAAAGATTAGGGAATTATTTTTTGGCACCAGTGGGAGAAGGAAACACATATGTACCATATAAATCGCTGACCACTACGTGCATCATTATGCATCGCTCTTCACCTTGACACCACCATTAGTAAATACAGCTCAAACAAGAGCTATGAAACTAAGGGGGAACCTAGCACTATCCTCTAATTCCATCCTTTCTTCCAGTGGCTCTCTTGGCTCTTGTGCTCTCTTTCCCTGCTCTAGGTCTTTGGACAACCTCTGTAGTGGAGAAGAGCTTGTAAGCCTGCCTATTTTCCCCTCCTTCCCCACTTCACACACGATGGAAATAGTCACCTGCCTATAGGTCAGTGTGCAGGGACTGAGTTCCTGATGCTAAGCATGCTTATTTGATAGTAAGGCTGCATTAAGTTTCTCCTCAATCTCCAGGAGCTGCAATAGCTGGAACTTTCCTGAGAAAGGCTCACTGTTTAGTTGTACAGTATTAAAAGTTCAGCGGCTAAACATGAAATGATTAATGCTGCATTTATCTCTGATAACTGTTTTATTTCCTTGTAGCATGGGCTATCTCAGTTTTATTTTGTATTTTATCTCTAATATAAAGTTTTTCTGCTGGGTATTATTTGCTTCCATTTTGCTATACTACAGTAGTTAGAATCTAGATGATACTCTAAGCTAAGCGTTGTTTCTGTATGGTTTTGATCAGCGGCGTCACTAGGGCGGGGCCAAGGGGGCCATCGGCCCTCCCCCAGAGCATTCTCATTGGCCCCAGGCACTGACCCATGACCCCCCCCCAACAGGAAGGGGCTGGCCCTGGGACTAGAACGCTGCTGCTGTGTGGGCTGGCCGGGATTCTGAAACCGGGGCCGCACTGCCGCCTCTACCACAAGGGGATCAGCATTCTGTTCAGCGGGGGTGAGTGGGCGGGCTGGCTGAGCTTCCCAGTTGCTTGCTTTCTGTGCATGGGGAGGGGGGCTGGGCTTCCAAAACTCCAACGGTGCCTCTGCTGAGTGAGTCCTGTCTGTTTTCTGTGTGCCTGGGGGTGGGGGGACGGAGCGGCTTCCCAAACCGGTGCCGTGTTGCTGAGTTGCTTGCTTTCTGTGCATGGGGGGGGTGGGCTTCCAAAACTCCAACGGGGTTGGATTATGAGGGCCGGTCACGTGACCAGAGGGGGATGGTCATGTGACCAGAGGGTGGATGAGGGAGGGGCCATGTGAAGTGGGCGGGGTTGTGTGCGGAGGGAGTGACGCAGCCCTCCAAAAGGGGTGATGCCCAATGGGGGGGGTGACTTGAATCAGTTACACCCCAGGGTGCAACCCACCCTAGTGACGCCTCTGGTTTTGATACTGTTGATCAGGGCTTTTTTTGAGCAGGAATGCAGTTCTAGTTGGCTTGGCATTGGGGTGTGGCTTAATATGCAAATTAGTTTCTCCTGGGCTTTTTCTACAAGAAAAGGCCTGGTTATCATTATCTCTCAATGGACCTGAGTAAGTCCAGAGTTGACCAGTGCGGGGGGGGGGGGCGGGGGGACAGTCACATGTAAGTGCTTTCATGTCAAAGAGTCATTAAACAAAAGGGTCACAGTCAATTTCCTATTGTGTATTATATATTTTCTCTGGAACTGAGGTATACTTTATATTTTAAAGTGCAGAAATTAATACATATTTAGGCATTCTTTAGCCACTAAGGGGGAAAGGGAGTGTATGTATAAATTGGAACTACTACCAGAAGGTGGCAAACAGGGCTTGTTTTATAGAAAAAGCCCAGCAGGAACTCATTTGCATATTAAGCCACACCTCCTGGCACCAGGCCAGCCGGAACTGTGTTCCTGGTCAAAGAAAGTCCTGCCAATATTGTCTCTGGGTTTTATTATAGGACTAACATGCAGTGCAGGTGCATCTAGAGCAGATGCCAGCTGGGAAATCTCCAGGTAAATTAAACCACTCTGTGCCTGGAATCCCATATTTATTATTTAAAGAACACTTCATAAATTTTAACTCTGTACGGGAGAACAATGATGCAAAATCTTTCTTGTCACAACCTTGTTTCTGGATCTTCTTATCCAGTTTCATTTACTTTCCCCTGCAGTAAACAGCTCTGTTCACTAATATTAATTCTTTTAATTTGTTGAACAGAAATGTTGTAGAAATGTTCTATAGGTGTGGCATATAAGAATCTGTATTACATTATTCAGAGTGTGGGTGATTAGTCTTGTCTTGCAGGAGTGCACTGGACTTTGGATGGTGTAAATTTATGGTTCTGAATAAATTCTTAGAAGCTCTACGACTTCTGTATTCACTTCTCCCACATGCTTTAAAGGGTGTTAAAATAAGCTGGAAGTAGTGAACATCTTGTGTAGGCTAGGAATAGCTGTCTATTTTTCCTTTTAGTCCTTTTTGTATTAATTTGATTTTTGGATTTTCAAACTGAACTGAGAATAGATTAATCTTTATTTTTGCTATCTAGTTTCTCTCCCTCACTTTTTTCTCACCTACTTCATAATGTCAACAGTATCAGACATAGATTTCTGGTTTTGTGTTATCATTTTGGAAGACTGTCCATTTCTTGGACTAATCAAAACTGGCCACAGGATGTCACTATTACTCTACAAACCTGCAGCAAGTGATGTTTGTTTATTACAGGGCACTGCCTGGTTCTTTCCTTCCCTGACTGTGGACACAACCTGAGGATATTTCCCATGCAAGTCCTGATGAAGTATGTAGTATCTAAGCTAGATAACAGTTCTTTTTCAATACTCCCCTTTTTTTTCTACAGGGTTACAATTAGGGAACTTTCTAATGGATTCTGTCCCCTCTTTTTCTGTACATTTTCCTCACCATTCTGAATTGTTGGCATTGCTTTGTGAAAGAGTGTCAGAGGGCCTATGTACAAGTTGTGCTGCCACACAGAGGATATTTTACATCAGTTTATCTTATGTCTGGCACGTTCACTATGCACACTGGGTCCATAACAATCTCCTTGCTCTATTCCCAGTTTACACTTTTAAGTTGCACAAATCCTTCCTCTAGTTGGAGGTAGCAGCCAAGAAAAGCACCCACTGGTAAAATATGCTATCATGCATCAATGATAGCACAACAGACAAGCCTATACTATTTATTTACAAAGAAACCCTAGCCCACATGTTTTGTGTCCATTCAGGTCCCATGATCCCCAGCACAGCATTTTAGAGATCAAATGGACCCTTTCTCCCCTTTTAGGCTTGCCAGGTCTGTGCGTGGCAACAGTGGAAGGGAAGGGCATTGGGAAAGTGATGTCATGTGACACATGGACACCTCTTCTGCTTGAAGTCCTGAAAGTGACATCACCATATCAAGTAGCGCCCTAGGAATGTTCCTAGTCTTAATGATACAGTCTACACATATTATTGAAATTCCTAGAACATCACTCAAAGTGGCGATGTCACTTCCAGGTCATCAAAGAAGAAAAAGACCAAATGGTCAGGCCTTGGATTCAGCAGGAGCTCACAGGAGCACAGCTCCTGAACCTTCCTGTGGGTCCCCCCTCCTCTTCCCCACCTTGTCCATTGAATAGTAGGTGCAGCGGGATAACAATCCCGGGAAGAACTCCACCACCTATTTTACTATAAAGCGACCCCTGGAAATGGTGCAAGGGAAAAGAAGCTTTAATAATTATACAACTCCTATACATTTTGCTTACAGTTTCATCAGCGGAATCTATTGTGAGAATACAAAATATAAAAGTAAGTTTAATACACCATTAATTAAAAATTAATAAAATACAGGACAATTTACTCTGGATAATCACTTGTGTTTTCACTGACAGAGCTCCTCACAGAAGTTTCAGAAAACTAATTAGTCCTCCTGTGGGAGCAGACAAGAAGAGTTTCTAGCAAGGTCCCCTTTCTAACCTGATAGGGAGAAAATGGGGGGAAAGACTTTTGGGTGTAAGGCAGGGCTCTTTTTTTGGTAGCAGGAACTCCTTTGCATATTAGGCCACACACCCCTGATGTCTCCAATCCACCAAGAGCTTACAGGGCCTACTGTAAGCTCCAGGAGGATTGGCTACATCAGGGGTGTGTGGCCTCATATGCAAAGGAGTTCCTGCTACCCCCAAAAAAAGCCCTGGTGGAAGGGCTGAGCAAAACCACCATATAGCACCTTCTGATTTTAAAAGTACATACTTTGGTAGGCCAAAGCAATTATTTCATATTCACACCCTTCAGCATCTATTTTATAGATATCCATTTGATATATGCAAGTTTGTCAGTCAGGAAAGAAACTATTCAAAGACATATATAGCCCATACAATGGGAAAGGGCATATGCAGTTATAGACTGGGTGTAGTCTCCAGGTTCTGGTAAAATCTCTCCACTCACAGACATACCATTTCTGGGACCCTCTAAATCTGCCTCCTGTTATATGTTTCTCATTTCAGTGCCTTCTTCACATTGCTTCATTACTTCATATTGCTTTTATGAAAGATTTATGTTTCTGTCACCTGAATTTCTATTTCCTGTAATTTCAGTGAGTCTTATGTATACACTTAACAGAGTACAGGAATGCCTGTTGATCTTGTAGCTTCCTAAATGCCCCTCTCTTTCTACCCTGTTCCTTTGCATCCTGAGAATCCAGTGGCTCAGTGGTAGAGGGGAGGGTAGAGTGGTAGAGGGGAGGGACAGTGGCTCAGTGGTAGAGCATCTGCTTGGTAAGCAGAAGGTCCCAGGTTCAGTCCCCGGCATCTTCAACTAAAAAGGGTTCAGGCAAATAGGTATGAAAAACCTCAGTTTGAGACCCTGGAGAGCCGCTGCCAGTCTGAGTAGACAGTACTGACTTTGATGGACCAAGGGTCTGATTCAGTATAAAGCAGCTTCATATGTTCATTCCTGAATCTAGAAATTTTTGTGATGTGAAGTTTACTTCATTAATGCCTATGAAAAGTTAGCTGTCGGGATTACAGATAAAAGCACCACATAAATCCAAGTATCTGTTTCCCATCTGCACTTCATTATAGGTAAGTAGGAGATTTTATAAGACATCCTGGCTGGCTCCATAGTAAATTATCATACTGTTACTCAGGATTTTTTTTATATCCTGTTTGGCTCTATTACCTAGCAGAAGAATAGCCTGGTAACTATTTCCCAGCATCAAATAACTGGAAAAGCTTTGTCCTCTTAAGGAGCTGGCTGAAATTCCAAGAACTGATCACTTTCATGCTGGGGTTGCGATTGCAAACATGAAGTTCAATGTAAGTCAGGATTGCATTTTGTTATTCAGTACTCGAAGTCCTCGGGTTCTCCACAAGGAAGAACAAGGACTGGTTTGACGAGAACAATCAAGAGATCCAAGAATTACTTGCGAAAAAGAGATCTGCCTACCAAGCACATCTTGCTCAGCCCTCCTGTCCCGGGAAAAAAGCAACCTTTCGCGCTATATGTAGCAACCTCCAGCGCAAGCTTCGAGACATTCAGAATGAGTGGTGGACCAAGTTTGCAGAGAGAACCCAGCTGTGTGCGGACACTGGTGATTTAAGAGGGTTCTATGAAGCCCTGAAGGCAGTATATGGTCCATCATATCAGGCTCAAAGTCCCTTGCGTAGTGCAGATGGCCAAGTGCTCCTCACAGACAAGGCATCCATACTGAACCGGTGGTCGGAGTATTTTCAGGTTCTCTTCAGTGCCAATCGCGTAGTTCAAGATTCAGCAATCCACCTCACCCCACTTCAACCAGTGAAAACAGAGTTGGCTGAGATCCCCACCCTAGAAGAGACTGTTAAAGCCATCAAGCAACTGAAAAGTGGCAAGGCAGCGGGAGTTGATGGAATCCCACCAGAGATCTGGAAGCATGGGGGCATAGTACTACATAGCACACTTCACAAAGTACTTGTCACCTGCTGGGAACAAGGCAAACTACCACAGGACTTTCATCATTACTCTACATAAGAACAAAGGGGAAAAGTCAGACTGCTCCAACTACCGGGGGATAACCCTGCTCTCCATCGCAGGCAAAATCCTTGCTAGAATACTCCTGAACAGACTGGTGCCCACCATTGCAGAAGAACTTCTCCCAGAGAGCCAGTGTGGCTTCAGGGCTAACAGGAGCACCACAGACATGGTATTTGTTCTCAGGCAGCTCCAAGAGAAATGCAGGGAACAGAACAAGGGTCTATATGTGACTTTTGTCGACCTTACCAAAGCTTTTGATACCGTTAGCAGGAATGGCCTGTGGCAAATCTTGGAATGTTTAGGATGTCCCCCAAGGTTCCTCAGTATGGTCATCCAGCTACATGAAGACCAGCGAGGCCAAGTCAGACACTGCAACAATCTCTCGGAGCCCTTCCCAATAGGCACAGGTGTAAAGCAAGGCTGTGTTCTCGCGCCAACTCTCTTTACGATCTTCTTTAGCATGATGCTTCAAAGAGCCGCAGTAGATTTAGATGATGACGATGGTGTCTACATCCGCTATCGCACCAATGGCAGCCTGTTCAACCTGAGGCGACTAAAGGCCCACTCCAAGACAATGGAAAAACTTATCCGAGAGCTACTGTTTGCTGATGATGCTGCACTTGTCTTCCACTTGGTATCAGCTCTGCAGCATATGACGTCCTGCTTTGCAGAGGCTGCCAAGCTATTCGGCCTAGAAGTTAGTCTGAAGAAGACAGAAGTTCTCCACCAGCCTGCACCCCAGGAAGATTATCACCCTCCTTGCATCACTGTGGGTGAATCAGTTTTGAAGACAGTTCAGCAGTTCAGCTACCTGGGGTGCATCATCTCCTCAGACGCCAAGATCGACAAGGAGATTGACAATAGACTGGCAAGGGCAAATCGTGCATTTGGCCGACTGCATAAAAGAGTGTGGAGCAACAAGCATCTGAAAAAAGGCACAAAGATCAATGTTTACAAAGCGGTTGTGATGACAACCCTCATCTACCATCATCACCTGCGACTCTTTGAGCGCTTTCATCAGCGCTGCCTTCGCACCATCCTCAACATCCACTGGAGTGACTTTGTGACCAACACTGAAGTCTTCAAGTGGGCGGAGGTTACAATAATAATAATAATAATAATAAATTTTATTTATATCCCGCCCTCCCCGCCTAGGCAGGCTCAGGGCGGCTAACAACAGTTCAATAAAATTATACAATATAGAATATACAATATAAGGTGAATTAAAACAACATTGAAATTATACATTAATTTAAAACAACAATCTAAAACCAGTTCGAATGTCTGGGTCATTCCATAATTTAAACGGCGGTGATCTTCCTGATGTTATTCTGTACACTTATATTATGGCAGGGGTCACTAGATAAATCATTGGTGGATTAAACAGCCATCCTATCAACGTCTACAAAAGCCTGCTTGAAAAGGATGGTCTTACAGGCCCTGCGGAATTGGTCCAAATTCCACAGGGCCCGTACCTCCTCCGGAAGTTGATTCCAAAGGCACGGGGCTATAACAGAGAAGGCCCGTGCACTCTGTAATTTTGCCTCCTTTGGCCCAGGGATAGTCAGCGTGTTCTTCCCTGCTGACCTCAGTGCTCTTTGGGGCTCATATGGGGAGAGATGGTCCCTCAGGTAGGCAGGTCCTCGGCCATATAGGGCTTTAAAGGTGATAACCAGCACTTTGTATCGGACCCGGTATGTAACTGGCAGCCAGTGCAGTTCACGCAGCCCCGGCTGTATATGCTCCCATTTCGGGAGTCCTAATAACAGCCTGGCCGCTGCGTCCTGCACTAGCTGCAGCTTCCGGGTTCGACACAAAGGCAGCCCCATGTAGAGGGCACTGACCGTCGCGTGGATCACTGTTGCCAGGTCCTGGCGCTCCAGGAAAGGAGCCAGCTGCCTTGCCCGCTTCAGGTGGAAAAATGCCGACTTGGCAGTGGCCGCTACCTGGGCCTCCATTGATAGTGAAGGCTCCAGTAGGACTCCCAGGCTCTTGACTCGGCCCGCCGCTTTCAGCGGCGCACCGTCAAAAACCGGGAGAGGTATTTCCCTTCCCAGAGCGCCGCGCCCCACGCAAAGGACCTCTGTCTTCGTCGGGTTCAGCTTCAACCCACTCAGCCTAAGCCAAGTTGCCACGGCCTGCAGTGCCCGGTCTAAATTCACTGGGACGCAGTCAGGCCGGCCATCCATTAGCAGATAGAGCTGGGTGTCATCCGCATATTGATGACAACCCAGTCCAAAACTCCGGGCAATCTGGGCAAGGGGGCGCATGTAGATGTTAAATAACATCAGGGAGAGAACTGCTCCCTGAGGCACCCCACAATCTAGTGTGCGCCTCCGGGAGAGCTCACCCCCGATTGCCACCCTTTGTCCCCGAGCTTTGAGGAAGGAGGAAAGCCATTGTAAGGCCAGCCCCCTGACCCCTATGTCGACGAGGCGGCGGGTCAGTAGCTGATGGTCGACCGTGTCGAACGCTGCCGACAGGTCCAACAACATCAGCACTGCCACGCCACCTCGATCCAGTTGCCGCTGGAGGTCATCTGCCAAGGCGACCAGCACTGTCTCCGTCCCGTGGCCCGGGCGAAAGCCGGACTGGTAAGGGTCTAGGATGGAAGCGTCATCCAGAAAACCCTGTAGTTGCAGCGCCACTGCCCTCTCAATAATTTTACCTAAAAACGGTAAATTAGAAACCGGTCGGTAATTTGCCAATTCGGCCGGATCTGCTGTACATTTTTTCAGGAGGGGGCGGACCAAGGCCTCTTTCAGAGGTGATGGAAAACGACCCTCCGAGAGGGATCTATTTATTATGTCCCGTAAAGGACATCTAAGCTCCCTCTGGCAAGCTTTAATCAACCAGGAGGGGCAAGGGTCCAAATCGCAAGTTGTTGGGCGCGCAACAGAGAGAATTCCGTCGACTTCCTCCAGGCTGAGCGGGTCAAACCGACCCAACTCCAAACCCGAAGACAGGCGTGGAGCCTCAAGTTCCCGTACTGCATCCAATGTGATAGGCAGGTCTTGGCGGAGCAACGTGATTTTATCTGCAAAATATTTCGCAAAAGCCTCACAGCCAATCTCTAATTCCCTAACATTTGGTTTGCCTTGAGGCACTGTAGTAAGGTCTCCAATTATTCTAAATAATTGTGCCGGGCGCGAATTTGCAGATGCAATCTTGGCTGCAAAGTAATCTCTCTTTGCGGCCTTGACTGCCATCTCATAAGACTTCATAAACGTTCTATAAGATGTTCTCGTCGCTTCGTCCCGAGTATGCCGCCACTGCCTCTCTAGTCGTCTGAGCCCCTGTTTCAGCCGGCGTAGCTCCAGGGTATACCATGGAGCCAGCCTCCTGCGAGGGCGCAGAGGACGCCGAGGTGCGATCTCGTCAATGGCCCTGGTTAGCCGGCCTTGCCAGGCCTCCACCAGGTCATCGAGGGAATCGCCAGGGGGCCAGGGGTCCCCCAGTGCCATTTGGAACCGTTCCGGGTCCATCAGGCTCCGGGGGCGAGCCAAAATAGGCTCTCCGCCCATACAGGGTTGGGGTGGCATCCCCACACGGGCCTTGAGGGCTAGGTGATCCGACCATGGTACCGCTTCTACCGCGATATCATTCACCAAAATCCCGGACGCAAAGATCAGGTCTAACATGTGCCCGGCCTGGTGCGTGGGTGTCGTAACAAATTGAGAGAGTCCCAGTGTCGCCATGGAAGACACTAGGTCCATCGCCTGAGTGGAGGCCGAGTCATCGGCATGGATGTTGAAATCACCCAGGACCATAAGCCCTGGGTACTCCAACGCCCAGCCCGCCACAGCCTCCATCAGGGATGGTAAGGCGCTGGCCGGTGCGTTAGGCGGACGGTACACCAGCCAGATCGCCAACCCCTCTCCGACATCCCACGCCAGACCGGCACATTCAATGCCTTCAATCTTTGGGCCCGGGAGAGCCCGGAAGGAGTAACCCTCCCGTATGAATAATGCCACTCCTCCCCCCTGCCCGCTATTCCGTGATTGGTGAAAGACCGAGTAACCTGGGGGGTCATCTGGGAAAGAGCCATCGAGGCAGGGCATATCTCCAGGATGGAAAACCACCGCCTTCCCAAGATTGCCTTGTATGGCGAACTTTCCACCGGCCATCGAAATAGAGGGGCACCAAAGAAGAGGTACAAGGACTCCTTGAAGAAATCCCTTGGTACCTGTTGCATTAACCATCACCAGTGGTCTGACCTAGCCTCAGATCGCAAAGCATGGAGGCACACCATCCACCAGGCTGTCTCTTCCTTTGAGAACGCACGCATCGCTGGTCTTGAGAACAAAAGGAGATTGAGGAAGAATCGTACTGCTACAGCACCAACCCCAAATCAGACTTTTCCCTGCAGCCACTGTGGCTGGACCTGCCTGTCCCGCATTGGTCTTGTCAGCCACCAGCGAGCCTGCAGCAGACGTGGACTACTGCACCTTTCTTAAATTTTCGTTCGCGAAGTCAAGCCGAGAGAGAGAGAGAGAGACTCAATAACTTGCTGCTGAACATGTGAACTGCCTCTGTTGCAATCAAATATCGTGTTCCTAGACACAATAGGGACTATGGTGGCTGATTCACTCATGCAGCTCACAGTGTAGTACTCATCCCACAACTGAGTGTGTGTGTATGAATTTACATGTAAATTTACTTTTATATTCAAATTATGGTGTGTTGTGGTTTCTCAGGGGGCTTAAATAAAATACAGGTAAATAAACCTTGTGATGAATCTTCTATAAAGGTGGTGTTCTATTAGGCCACATATGTTCACTTTTGTCAGAATATTGGCTTCTAGCAACCTGATAAAACAATCACCATTTTTCTGTGGGCCCTGTCCAATCATTGAGGAATCACTCATATGAAAGCAAAACATGACACCCTCTATAAAAACCCTGATATATCTGCAGTACTCATATTTGCACATAGCAAAGGAACAGAAAAGTTTGCCTACGATTTTAGAGTGGGAAAGGTGCAATGACTTCATATACTATTCAGGGCAACCTACATGTAGCCTTTATTTATTAAAGAGACAGGTTAAGTGCCATGGAGAACATTTTACTCTTTATCCACTAGATGGTACCCTATCCTTATTTTCTTTTTGTCAGTTGCACTGGGGCACTTTTTAAAGTTAATATCAATTCATTGCAGTGAGCAGTTTTTGCCACCATTCAATGCAAAGTTCTGCACTCTGAGATACCTGAAGATGATTCAGGCTGTTCCATCATTCTGTACAGTGAATGACTTCTCTCTCAAGCACACTTCATTATCAAATCCATATGCACACCTGACAGATTTGTGGATAGGGCTGCCAAGTCTGTGTTGGAAAATACCTGGAGACTTTGTGGGTGGGTCTGGGAGAGGATGGAGTTTGGGGAGGAGAGAGACTTCAGCTAGGTATAATGCCACAGAGTCCACCCTTCAAAGCAGCCATTTTCTTCAGGGGAGCTGATCTCTGCCAGCTGGAAATCAGTTGTAAAAGTGGGAGATCTTCAGGCCCCTCCTGGAGGCTGGCATCACTATTGGAGTATGGGGGTCCTTTTGAAATACTAAATTACTAATCCATGCTCCTCTTATTAACAACACTATTTTTCTAGATTATTTACTGAAGCACAAAACATGGTCTTCTCATCAGTGGCTCTGACCTACAAAACTTCCTCCCCAGGAAGGCCTATATAGTGTTTTCACTTCTTTTCTTCTGATGACCTTCAGCTGCCAGTCATAATTACTGATTGGGCGGGACAGAAACATGGGGAGGCATCAGCAATGGCATGTCATTTCTTGGGAAACCTGGATGTAATGCCACAATTGTCTAGAAATCACTGGAAACTCTCTGGTACAACCTTTATGGTTTCTCCCCAGAAGTGACATCAGTCCTCTCTAGGAATCACTTACTACTCATCAGAAAAGAAATATTTATGTGCCTCCTATATATTCTATAGTTTTACCACACAGTTTCTGGCAATTCCTAGAGAATGTGATATCACTTCTGAATTTTCCTTACAGGTACGCCACCTGAGGACAAAGGAGCCTGCCTTGGACAGAGAAGCTGGCAGCCCCACAGCAAAGCAGCTAAGTGCACACAAGTCAGAGTAGTTGCTGGCTGTTTTGTATGCACTGTTAGGCACTCCACTCTTTCAGCTAGAGATAAAATGACAATGTGGGGGAGCCTCCTGGAGACTCCATTCACAAGGTAGTAACATCCACCTGTGAACATTCTCCTCAACCTACAGCTTTAGAGACATGACTGGTTTCCTGCCTATTTACTTAACATACCATTGTTAAGCAAAACTTTACTATTCAAGGCATTAATTCTACTCAGTACCTGAACTCTTGTCTGTGAAAAGCCCTGAACTTCCTTCTCCTGCATGAGCGGCCATGCTTCCTCCTCTGCTTAGGAAAAGGAGATGTGTTTGCAAGACCTTGCTGTCACATTTTTGCTATCATGGGTAATGAGGACAACTCCATTGGTGATATTATTGTCAATGTAGCTTTCCAAAGCACAGGAAAATCACTAGAAAGAGAGCCGGCAACCTGTTTCAGCTGACTTGCATTTAGAACTCAATTCCTGCTGTTGTCCAATAAATGTTTGGGTTGTTTCACAGCTGTGTCACTTTTTTAAAATGGGGTTTGGTAGACAAGAATCTGTGTCACTCTGTACTAGTTACCAACCTCAGCTGTATTCAGCATGGGATTCACACTGGGAGGGGACTTAGAAGGTACTCCACTCTCTACACAGTTATGCTCTATCAAGAAAAATAGACAAGACTCATAATAGTTCAGAATCTCCTAGTTGGTTTGTTGTGGGCCAATGGATGAGATGAAAGCCTTACCTCCAGTTCTTCATGGAGGAGATTCAGGCCTCCCTTCATGCCTTATCTTTCCTACATGAGTGATATTCTCCAGGGAGCTATTGAGGAAATGACTGGATTTTAGGGTTGCCAAGTCCAATTCAAGAATATCTGGAGACTTTGGGGGTGGAGCCAGGAGACTTTGGGGGTGAAACCAGGAGCAAGGGTGTGACAAGCATGATTGAACTCCAAAGGGAGTTCTGGCAATCACATTTAAAGGGACTGCATGTCTTTTAAATACGTTCCCTCTATTAAAAATAATGACGGATAGTGCACCTTCTTCTGGGGCTCATAGAATTGGACTCCCTGGTCCAATTCCTTTGAAACTTGGAGGGTATTTTGAGGAGAGGTACTGGATGCTATGCTGAAATTTTGATGTCTCTACCTAGAAAACAGCCCCCCTGGAGCTCCAGATATCCACGAATCAGTTCTCCATTATACCTTATGGGTATAGGGTATAATGGAGTGCCCATCAGACATTTCCCTCCTCTTCCCCCACTTTCTGATAACCCTGAAGGGGGGGGGAAGAGTCTCCAAGCCAGGGGATCCCCTGCTCCCACCTGGGGATTGGCAGCCTACTGGGATTGCCTGCTGTGAATGTGCAGCTTTGTGTCCTGCTGTTGTTGTGTGCTCCCTTGTCTTGCAAAATGTTGCTATTCAGGGCATTAATGGTACTCAATATCTGAACGCTTGTCTGCGAAAAGCCATGGTCTTCCATCTCCTGCATGAGTGGCCATGCTTCCTCTTCTACTTAGCAAAAGGAAGAGGAGCATTCAACTCTCTTCTCTGCTATACTCCTAGAAGCGTGGTAATTACAGAGGAATCTTACAGGGCACACTTAGTCCTGTGTATAACAGAGAGTGACATTTCCCTTTGTTTCAACCCTTATTGTACTCTTTACAAGGGTAGAGGCAGGATGACTTCAGAGAGACATACTAGCATCACTATACATTGTCTGGCTGCCTCAACACAAGGGAATCTCATCAGTGTGCCACTCTGTGGTTAATCAGTGTTGGTGCAGGTGGTGTGATCTGTAATGCAGTCACTATGCTCTTAGATCTTCTGATTAGGTATCTTTTGCTCTGACATTGAGAGAGCATAACACACCAACTAGCTATGCTGATGCTCTCCAGAGTCCAGGATTGAGTTTATAATCTGTAACCTTAGATGTGGCCCATAAGGAAAGGGCAAGACTTTTTTTACAATAAGTGCTGATTGTAGGTTTGTAATTTTAAAAGGTAATATGGTTAGGAAGAGCAATCACTTTCTGTGATGTACACACTCATTTCCTTTATCCCAATTGCCGTTCATATTCTCTGTTGCTTTTCACCAACTAAAAATGTTGGCATTGTGGCTGCAAACTGAAATCGTATGATGCCCAAATTTATTCAATATAGTGGAGCATGAGTGTGGGTACTTCACTGTGTTCTCTCCTTTCTCTTTCCCAAAACCAACCCTCTCAAAACCCTAGTAATACCCTCACGATGGGGAAGAAGCTCGTTTCTCCCTGACAAGCAAGATTTCCAATTATCTGCCATAGTGCTGCTTTGCTAGCGATAGGACTCCCTCTCTTTGGGGGAGCAAACCAGAATTCTCAGGTAAGCCTAGCAATGAGGCAAAAATGTGTAACTCATGGTCCAAACGTAGGTGGGGAGCACAAACAATTTTTAGCATTACCTTTAAGCTGGCCCCCCAGCAGTTAATTAGCTATTCACTGCAATAGGAGGTCTTGAAAAAATATATGAAAAAAAAATTTTTTTCATAGAGCTGTTAAAAGCAAACAAGCTCAGATGGGAAGCCCTGCTTGTCCTATAATTATGACAGCCTTGGTGCCCTTAGACCCCACTGGTTTCTTGTTATGATTCTCTGTAACAGGTATTATCTTATTACTAGATTAATATGCAAGAAATGCTGGGTATAAATGGCAGGACTAAGAATCAGACAGACAACCTTCAAATACTTTTTAAATTCACTGTACTAGTTTAAAGTACCTCAAAAATAAGGATAATATATTCCTACTAGTTTAGTAGCTAGAATGGGCTAGATTCCCCTGCTTTTCTACAAACAGGTAAAGATATATGAAGACCAGTGCTCCCTGTAGGTGTGGAGTCTTGTGAGTAAAAATTCCACTTTGTGAGCTACTGGCATTAAAGTTATAAGTGAGCAATTTTGCTACTGCATAAATTAGTTTGTTCTGGGGCCATCCTTCCTGAGCTAAGACAAAAATGTGTGAGCCAAAGGCTAAAAACCTGTGAGTTAGGTCACACTAACTCTGCTTAGAGGGAACACTGATGAGGGTTCTGTCTTTTTCACATTGGAAAGCAGCTTGCAGGGGATAATTTTGAGCAAGAAAACAACAGGAAAGGCTAAACAGAACTTTTTCCACCCACTTCTGTTCCCAATACCTGCTACTGCTCATCAGAAAAGAAATATTCATGTGCCTCCTATATATTCTAGCTTGTCCCTCAAATAAAAGCATACCTTCATTAGTTCTGTAACTGCAAATATTCCACACTGATTAGCAAAACAGTTTTATTCTGAGTTTTACAGCGCAGCTGAAAATATTTCAGTAGGTTTCAGCATCCAATTTGTGTGATGCATGCTTGTTAATTGAACATTTAGCAAAGTTATTAAAAACACTCATTCTGTGCTGCATATGCCATTTTGCTGTTATTACACTAAGGGGAGGAAAGCTTGCTAAAGCAACAGAAAAGCCCTTCAGAGTTCTAACTAGGGTACTTTCCTTTCTTGGCTCATCACATAGATTGCCATTTAAATGAAAAATAACTGTAATATTTATTATGGAGTTCTTCAATTTAAACATGTGCTTGGTCAAGCTGCACAAGAACTAGACCAGAATAAATCTATGTATTCACACCTACCTGCCCTGTATTCAAGACTCAGTACATATACAGACAATCCTAAACAGAGTTACATTCTCCTAAACCCACTGAAATCAATGAACTTACAAGGGTGTAACTCTGCTAATGATAGCACTGATAAGAAAGGGGTTTCACTGAAGAATCAAGACCTTGCTGTCACCAAAGGGCTTATATAAACTCTGAAAGTCTACATGACTTCCCACCATGTGGTCCATGCAGTGAAAACCCAGGTGAGACCATGACATGCAACACAGAAGAGCTGCACATTGTCCACTACATGGGAATGCTCTCCATGGGTGGAATTCAGCAACATATGGCACTGAGTGGGGAAAAAACAGAAATGGCACCAAAAAACAAAAGGCAAGTGAACTATGAAGTACGGTATGTATTTTATAGAGAAAAAAATCACTCTCAACTGGAAAGATCCTGAAAGAAATTAATCTTTCCACACACACTGTAGACAGTATTTTAATTAGGGTATCAAGTACCAATTAATCGCTTTGCATCTTATCTTTTATTAACTTGCTAATTAGCTAATAAAATGAGTAACATAAAAACAATAGCACAAAGGGGTGTCACTTTTAAAGTACCTTATGGAAAAAACAGTTTCTCTTGCACTCCTTGTTTTGGCTCCAGATTTTGTGTTCCCCTAGTCTCCTTGAGAACCAGGACTTACCCTGCAGACTAGCACGTGACAAAGCCTGGCACACAAGGGCTGTGGCCTTGTGAACTGGCTGATCAGGCACTTAGCCTTTAGCATAAGACTGAGGAAAAACAACCTCAGCTCTTCTGGAGACAGTTTCTGGAACTTCCTTGGGGGAGATCTTAATTAGCCAGAATCCTTGCAGAGTACTAAGTCTAGTCTGGCTCACAAGCTGCTAACCTAGGGTTGCCAATTCCCAGGTGGGGAAAGGAACAAGAGAGAACTGTGTTCTACTAAAGAATAAATCAGTTATGTGAAGTTGTTTCTGAACAATGCTGAAACCCTTTGCAGAATATACTTCTGAAAACTAGATGCAATAAATGCAGGATGTCTCATTATTTTCAGTGCTTAGCACTACATAGTGTATAATGTACAACAAACATTCTTGCAGTTTACAATATACATTTACATAAAGGCAATTGCCAATTTACAATTTAATGAAAGAGTCCACTCAGAACGAAAACTCCAGAAGGTGCAAAGTCCTGATAGATGCAAAAAAGCCTGTCCAAATCAGTAATGATGTTGCCAACAAAGTTAAGGTTACTTTGCAGAAAATTAAGGCAATGTCTTTATACGTGTAGCTGATATGAAGTACAGCTGATAACACGTTCCCTAGGTTTACAAAGCCGTGTCAGCCTTCATCTGATCATTCACTTCATATTATCTGGAACCAATGCTCACAGCAGTATCAGTGCAGTTAGTCAGTTTTTCCAAAGGGCATTAAGGGTTCCCCAGGTTCCAGTGGGGGATCCCCTGGTTTTACAGGCTTCCCCCTGCCCCCACAGCCATCATGCACCTCTAGATCTCGGGCAGGTTTAGAAACCTGCAAACATGTCCATTTCAAAATGTGTGTGTGCCTTTAAAGTTGAGCAGGAAGTACTTCATGGGGAAGGTTCAGCAGCACAGTCCCTCGGTTTGTTTTGCTTTCATTTCACAGCAAGTAAGTGTGTGTGTGTGTGTGTGTGAGAGAGAGAGAGAGAGAGCGCAGCATAGCCCCTGTTCTTTTCAGATGTCCTTGTGGAGGAACCAGACCCAGTAAGTGTGTGTGTGAGAGAGAGAGGGTTGCCAATCCCCAGGTTTGGAGGCCCTCCCCCCCACTTTAGGGTCATCAGGGGGCAGGGAGGGAAATGTCTACTGGGCACTCTATTATTCCCTATGGAGAATGATTCCCATAGGGCAGGGGTGGCCAACGGTAGCTCTCCAGGTGTTTTTTTGCCTATAACTCAGTATAGCATCTAGTGCCTCTCTGCAAAATATGCCCCAAGTTTCAAAATGATTGGACTAGGGGGTCCAATTCTATGTGCCCAAAAGAAGGTGCCCCTATCCTTCATTATTTCCTATGAAAGAAATTGATTTTAAAAGGTGTGCTGTCCCTTTAAACGTGATGACCAGAACTCCCTTGGAGTTCAATTATGGTTGTCTCACCCTTGACCTGGCTCCACCCCAATGTCTCCTGGATCCACCCCCAAAGTCCCCAGGTATTTCTTGAATTGGACATGGCAACCCTAGTTTGCCTGTGTCCACACAATATAAGTTCCTAACAATAAGAGTCCTTTATCTCTGACACTAGGCCAGAGTTACCTCAGTCCATAAATGGTGACAAAAAAGGGAGTCCAGGGAGCCTGGAACCAGGGCCAGAGTGGTCACATCCCATTTAAAGATAGAGAAGAGGGCTTGGGCCTAACAATACCCCATTCCCACTTAGTCTTCCAGTTCTTGATTGCTTAGTGCTAACAGCAGAACCTCGTGAAATACGTGCTAGATCATAGCAAAGCCTAGTTTGTGATACTTTTCACTCAACCGTTGTCCCAAAATCATAACATTGTGTTGAATTATATTTGGTTAGTCTTTAGGGGATCATGGCAGCTAAATGGGGTCAATGCTCGAATACGACTCCACCAAGGAAGGCTCTGCAGAGAAAGGCAGTGGCAAACCATCTCTGCTTTGTACTTGCTTGAAAGCCCCTTGCTGGGTCACCATTAGTGAGTTGCAGCTTACATACATACATATAAGGTCTTTGGTGTTTAAGACATCAGAGGTCAGACTAGGACCTGGGAGACACAGGTTCAAATCCCCACTTTGACACAGAAGCGTGCAGGTGGCTTGGGCCAGTGACATTCTGACAACCTAAACTATCTCACAGGGTTGTTATGAGGATAAAATGGAGAACAGGAGAGTGATGTAAACCACTTTGGGTGAGAAAGGCACAGTATAAATGAAGTAAATAAACAAATAAGGTGCCACTGGGTTCCTATTTTATTTCACTGCTACAATCTCTAATGTATGTACAGGCTAGGGTTGCCAAGTCCAATTCAAGAAATATCTGGGGACTTTGGGGGTGGAGCCAGGAGACATTGGGGGCAGAGCCAGGAGCAAGGGTGTGATAAGCAGAATTGAACTCCAAGGGAGTTCTGGCCATCACATTTAAAGGGACACTTCCCCCCCCCCCGCCACCACCACGAAAAAGGGGGCTCCCCTCACCCTCGCCGCTCCCGCTGGCCGTCCAGCTTCGTTGCCGCGGGGAGACGGAGGCAAAAGAACCTTGCGCGCCCATTTACTGGCTTCCCGCCAGCCGCAAAAGTTCGCAGGGAGAAGAGCCTCGCGGCGGCGGCGGCAGGGAGAGCAAACAATCCGCGTCTCCCTGGCAAAGGAACGCTCTCCTCTCTCTCCCCCCCCACCCTTTCCTTCCTCGTGCTCCAGTCGCTGAGAGGAGGCGGCGCGGCGGAGGGAGGCGGAAAAGAGAGCAGCGATTTAGTAGGTGGGGCTGGGGAGCGTCTCGCGCTGCAGAGGCGAGGCTTGGTGAGGCGAGCGCCTTTTCCTGCGCGGTTTCTCCCCGCCCCCCTTTTGCCATACCACCTTCCAATCAGGGACGGGCTGCCGCTGCCCCTGCAACGATCAACGGCCTTCGCCTTCCCCTTGCCAAGTTTGAACTCTCCTTGTGAAGTCTTAGGAGAGGGAAAAGGGGGGCACCCCGGCGCCATTTCCCCCCTCCCCCGCTTCCGTTTTGGGGGGGGAGCGGGGGAAGAGGGTGGAAATCCTGGGGTCCCCCGCCAGGGCGGGAGGGTTGGGAAGCCTAGTATAGGCTACTCATTCGGAATTGTGCCATCAATATCATTGGTTTCAGTCCCCACACATGCACACTTCAAGTTTCATCTAATCCTACAGGGAATGCTTGGAGTCCCAGCCAGGGCTGGATTGACAGTTAGACCAAGTAGGCACTGGCCTTTGGGCCCCCACACCCTTAGGAGCCCCAGGCCAGCTTTTCCCCCTGGTTTTCCCCCTGTTTGCAGCCTTCAGGGCCTGCACAATGCAGCCAGCAACTGAGTCACTCTTTGCCTGATTTACCTGGTGATGCTGCTGCTAGTGTTGTCGCCAAGTTTGCCTCTCTCCACCTCTCCCCCGCAACTTTGTCAAAGGGGCTTCTGAGAAGGTGCCCACAGGCTGCAGCAGGGGCCATGGGTGGCAGGGTGGGTGATCCAACTCTGAGATAATTTGCAGGGAGGCCTTTGAGATTTTGACTGCCTAGGAGCCTCCACAGGGTTTAATCCAGCACTGGCCCTAGCACGTCCACCTAATAATTATTGTTCATGCATTTTGTGTGAACTTGATGCATGTCTCCCTCACTTTCCTGGGTGTAAAATACTGGGTTTGATGCATAGATGTTCGAAACAGGAACATGCTTTATTGATAACTCCGGAACAAGACAAAATGGTGGGGCTGCAACCCCGCTTATATGCATGTCCTAGAACCACCCCCCAGATCCCCATACCAAATCATGGCAGTCCAGCTTCATGCCAGAACTGCTCATTTGTTCCCTTTAGAGTTCAGATCTCAGAGTATATCCCAGAGTCTCTAGCGTCCCCACAGTTGCCCGGGCATGCGAAAACTTCCCACCAAACATAAAGTCCAGTACATAAAACTGGGCTTGGGGAAAGATCATTGATCAGAAATCTGCTTAATTTGAAAACTCTTTCTGAAATGTCAAAATTTGCTTGCACATATGACAGCATATTTAGTAAGCTCAATGTTTATTTTCTGTTATTGCTGTCCCATCCCTTTGAGTCCTAATAAAACTGTAAACAGTCTCCAAGCATGTGTTGTCAATAGCTTTTCACCCACAAGCATCGAGCTGTTCCGAAGTTTGCTGCCTGGTTTAAGTTACAAGGAATTAAGTGCTGGTGGGAAGAACATATGTGATTCTGGCTCAGGGTCCCTTAATGGTGCTATTTAATAAAACTGCTATATCAATCTCTATTTTCCTTCCCTTTTTAAGTTATATAAACAAACAAATGATGACAGTGGCAAAGTTTTCAATCTTTACACTGATATGGGGGTGTCATCACTGAAAATCAGAAGGACTTTACAAACCCACAGGACCGGATCTACATGTTTTTTGAGGGGGGAGGCAAAATTAAAAAATGATGCCCCCTTATGAGCCCATAGAATATAATGGACTCCATACCCAATTGGGCACCCGCTCCCCGTGTCAGCGTCCGGGGCAAGCACCCCCCTCTGCTTCCCCCCCCCCCCGATCCAGCCCTGCAAACCCACTCCCTCCCTCCCTGGTACAACAGGAAGGCCTTTCTTTCATTTCTTTCTCATCATAAGGATGACATATGATGAAGGATTTCTTGGGGAATGGGTAGCTGATGGGGGGGGGGGTTGTCCCATGCTGGTTAATTAAAAAGTGTAATTCTGAGATACTGGTTTTCTGAAAGGTTATGGCCATGTACACAGTTCTATATGCACAAATTCCCGTTGCAGTTGTCCCCATGCACAGTCCACTGGTTGAAAAGTGTCCCAGTCCAGTTTTGAATCATGATAGCCAAGCTGTTAACAAAGTTTCATGTAAGGGCAAAAAAACCCATAACACTAGATCCTCCAACTTTTACTTAAACAGTAAAAAGAAATTTCCAGTTAGATTGGAGGGAAATATTCCTTCCCACATGTGATGTCCTAGGTTAAAAAACCTTTTCACAGCTGCTATTATTAACCCCAAGGAAAAAGTGGGGGGGGGGGAGACAGGTTCAATGGAAGAACATCATTTTCATCCCTGTTCCTGGAAAAACAGAAATGGAGGGGTTAGATTTTTCATCAGGGAAGTGGAAGAGGTCCAGCACCATGGAAGTGATTTAAACCACTCCAACATTATATATGCCATCCAGTGTCAGCAATGACCTTCCACTTACTATGTCAGACAAACTGGTCATTCTCTATGCTAAAGTTCTAAATGGACATAGAACTGACATTAAAAATCACCACATTCAAAAAACAATGGGAAAACATTTTATTCTTAAGATCATAAAGTTGGAAGGGACCTCTAGGGTCATCTAGTTCAACCCCTGGCATAATGTAAGAACTTCACAAATACTTTTTCCACTCACATACATCCCCAGTGAGCCCTGCTCCGTGCCAGAAGATGGCAAAAAATCTCCAGGATCCTTTGCCAAACTGGCCTGGAAAAAAACTGCTGACTGACCCCAAAGTGGCAACTAGCATTTCCTTGGTGTGTAAGAAAGGATGCAACCCTTCCTGCTTTCCTTCTCATAACCTAATTCACTAATTCACTGATGCAACCCTTCCTGCCCTCCTTCTCATAACCTAATTCACAGAATCAGTGTAGCTGTCAGATGACCATCTAGCCTCTATTTAACAACCTCCAAGGAAGGAGAGCCCACCACCTCACAAGGAAGTCTGTTCCACTGAGGAACCAATCTGTCAGGAAATTCTTCCTAATGTTTAGCCAGAAACTCTTTTGATTTAATTTCAACCTGTTGGCTCTAGTCTGACCTTCTGGGACAACAGAAAACAATTCTGCACCATCCTCTATATGACAGTCCTTCAAGTACTTGAAGATGGTGATCATATCACCTCTCAGTCATTTCCTCTCCAGGCTAAGTATATCCAGCTCTGTCAACCTTTCCTCATGGGACTTGGTCTCCAAACCCCTCACTATCTTCATTGTCCTCCTCTGGACACTTTCTAGCTTGTTTATATCTTTCTTAAATTGTAGTGCCCATAACTGAAGTGAGGTCTAACCAGTGCAGAAAAAAGTGATACTATCACTTCATGTGATCTGGACACTATAGTTCTGTTGATACAGCTCAAAACTGTATTTGCATTTTTAGCCACCTCATCACACTGCTGACTCATGTTCAGTGTATGGTCCACTAAAACCCCTAGATCTTTTTTGCACATACTACTGCCAAGACAAATCTCCCCCAGGACATTCCATTGTTGACCTAAGAGTGGCTGTCAAACAGAGAAGTTCAAGGGGAAATTATGGAGACTACTGAACTTGAGTTCACGCACAAATTCAGAACAATGGACAAACAAGCACCGGGCTCAATAGGATTCTTCTGTCATAGATATTAACTTTCTGTCCCAAGCACTTTCCCCCAGTTCTAATCTAGCAGATTACATTTTGCATTGTACCTTTGCAGGATTCCTGAGTACCTTCTTTGCAACGCCCCTCCCACCTTCTGATTTGGATATTAGGGTTCAAGGAGCTCCATTCCTACTTGTATTTGATGAAGGGAGCTTTGACTCCTGAAAGCGTATATCCGAGAAATCTTGTTGGTCTCTAAGGTGCTACTCGACTGTTCACTAGTAAAGCCAATATGAGATATCCAGTCACAGATCTGCAACATACCATGTGGAACTTGACCCAGGGCATGAGATTTTATATATATGACAGCATCTGTTGCATTATAGCACAAGGAGAAAGTATGTTGAAACTGATGGTAATATTGAGAGGACAGGATGGGCTAGGCAGTGAGTGAGCAAAACTTGGAGAAGAAATGGAGAAAACAGAGGTGACCAGAATCCCAGTTCTCCGTGCATATATGCTTAGAGATGTCATAGTGCATTGTCAGGAAGAGCTGGGAGCATGAGAAAAGATAGTTTTTTTAAAAAAAATAGGTAGCTAAGCAACCTTAATGAAGTTTACTGGTCTCGTAAGTAGGAAAAAGTTAATATGTCATTACAAAAGCATACAGTAATTGTGAACATTAGCAATGTCTTGAGTCTAGTGCAAAGATATGTCGATTTTCTCCCCCCTGAAGATACAAAAAGGAGCATCTGTGTGCTTAAGGGAGCATAATTTCTGTATTCTTAGGGGGTTGGAGGGAGGACAGCATGCATTAGCAAAATCAACAGAAAAACCATCAACTCTTACATTTTCAACCCAGATTGCCTAACAACAAATCTACCAACAGACTTATCCAGAGGATGTGGAGGAGACAGGGCACATAACAGCTCTGCTCTTGATGGAAACCATCTTATCCCTTTCCCTGTAAGGGAAGAGGTTGGTTTCTTTTCTTACAACTGGATTTCTGGCACTATACTCTAATCCAATGCAGTGTGTGCAAATGTGAGATCTAAATTCATTTTTAATTCTGCTCCTTAAACACATAAATAGGGTATATCCCCCTCTCCTCTCAAACTGTCCTAGATGCTGCACTGATGTGTTTTTATCTTGTTTCATTAACTTCAGCAGAAATCTGGTCCACACAGAGTGCAGAGTATGCGACCTTACAAACTCATTGAGAACCAAAGCATGATAGTATTTCTTTTCCTCTCTGCTCATTTTTCCTGGCCAGAGAGGTGGGCATGCTGTATTCTCACCTTCCTCATCATGCTTCTTGTGCTTACCAGGCACTTCTGATTTTATTGAACCATTGTATGTCACTGACATTCCTAAGATCTCTTTTTCTGGTCTCAGTTCTGTTTGATGCCATATCAGTTTTCTAAAAGCATGTATATTTCTGCATACTTGCTATTAAGCCCATATAATGACAGTGCTCCAGCTCATGCCCTATCTGAACAGAATGTAAACTCCTTACAAATTTCACATTATTATAAAAAGCATGTATTTTATGAACAACCGCTATGATTTTTAAGTTTTTTCACAATTTGTGTTTTTTGCTCTGTTATCTCATTTTAAAGTACAGACTTGTTTTAAATTGCTAGAAAGATTGAACATAACACAAGTATTGCTCCAGCCCTAACTATTTAGTAGTGACTACGTACCATTGAATCATTTAATCAGAAGTCTCCATAAACACAGTCCTTCCATATTCAAAGCTATCATATTCAAAGGCAGTGCACTCAGGGCATTTTAACAGAAGTACACTCTTCTCTGATGTGAGCTCAGGAAAAAACCTGAAGCCAGACATGCACGGTATATGTCAGTCATGAAACCATGATATTGAAGAAGGGCTATGTACAGAGATGATTGACTATCCCTTATAGGGGCACTTCCCCTTCTTCTGGAACCAGTTGCTAAAATGTAAATGTGTGCATTAAAAGGTAAATGTAGTGCCCTGTGCAAGCACCGAGTCATCACCAACCCATGGGATGACGTCACATCATGATGTTTTCTTGGCAGACTTCTTATGCGGTAGTTTGCCATTGCCTTCTCCAGTCATCTACACTTAACCCCCATCAAGCTGGGTACTCATTTTACTAACCTTGGAAGGATGGAAGGCTGAGTCAATCTTGAGCCGGCTACCAGAGCCCCGTGGTGCAGAGTGGTAACCTGCAGTACTGCAGTCCAAGCTCTGCTTACAACCTGAAATGTGTGCATAGATGTCCTTTTTAAAAAGTTCCAAACATTTGAGCAGATAGGTACATCAAACATTTGAAAATCAAGCAAACAAAAATCCAAAGTGGAAAAGACTCAATCTAAAAATTGAGTGGAACAACATTGGATTTAGGGACATGTATTTGCTATTGCAGAAGCAAAAGAAGAGGGCAGAAGAGGTCACCTCACTGCAGAAAAGCCCACATCTACATTTGCATGCCGCCTAACTGAATTTGCATGCAGCCTAACAGAAAAGCCCACATCTGCATGCAGCCTAACAGAATTTATATTTATATGACATGCTAGTTTTGTCTATGCAAACATTTGACTTCCCTTGTGCAATTTGGAGTAACACAGTCCAACAAAGGGTATATCGTACAGGTCTGCTGATTTTGTAGAGCATGATTACTGAGAACATAGTGCTTTGATACATCCAAAATCCAAATAACAGCCAGTAAAATACTACTGAGACTCCATGCAGTTGTTTGATACCAGAAGCTCCAAGGGGTTACTATATCTTTCTTTCACCAAAAAGTGATGCAAGCACGGCCTTTTTTGAGCAGGAACGCACAGGAACACAGTTCTGGCTGGCTTAGTGTCAGAGAGTGTGGCCTGATATGCAAATAAGCCCATGCTGCACTTTTTCTACAAAAAGTTCCAATGTGAAACATTGGAGATGTCAGAGGGTGTGGCCTAATATGCAAGCCCAGTTCCTGCTGGGCTTTTTCTACCAAAAAAGCTCTGGATGCAAGGATAAGGGTCACTGGGAATTAAAAGGAGGGGAAATGATTATAATTTAGTTCCAAGTAACTGGGGTACAGTTGGATTAGTTCAGACTGCTTAACTCTGTTGCCCACTCCCACTCCCCCCAAAAAGGTTTAGAATACAATGGAGGGCATAAACTATTGACCCAGGCATTTGCATTTGGATACCACAATAAATTAATGATTGATTCAGAGCTTTCCAGACCAAAAGGAGTTAAATCATGATCCTTAAATGATAGGAGGAGCAAAAGAAGAGAGGAGAGCATGGCCACAACAAGCAGCTACGTGTTCATGCATGTTATGAAAAAAAGAGCATTGCTTTGATGTCTGAGTGCACCCCTAGAGCTCCATGTTCCTGTTCCTTTAAAAATAATACTTTATTAATTTTGTTACATCAAAGACAGTATTTTTTTCAAAATTATTGATTTATTTATATGCAACACACACGTACATGGTTATTTAAAATTCAGATGGCTGATCAACCAACATAAGTGACAGCACTAGTGCAGAGTCTATTTCATCCTACCCTGCCATCTTCTTTTGCAAGAAAAAAAATTGTTGCAGCAAAAATCATATGCACATCTAATGGAATAGCCTCTAGATGTGCATCTATTGATGGATGGCCTGGTTTGTTTAGACAGTACATTTACAAATGGAAATGGGCAACCTTAATAGAAGTCTCAGCAATTCAAAGCCACATGCAAGCAGCAGGAATGCTCAGAGGGATAATGTTTCAAACTTGTTAAAGGACCAGACAAATGTCAGCCTGATACTTGTTTTGACCACTCTCAATCAATCTGCTGTTCTGTATAGGTAATGGTATTTGGCAGCCCAAAGCTTCCACCACCATGAAGACTTTGGCTCAGAGTGATGCTGTTATTTTAATGACACCGTTCCTCCAGGCAGCCATCAACATTCATTCGCATAGTACCAAATTGTGGGGCTGTTCCTTTTCTCTTTGGACTTTGGCAGAGTAGTAAAAAAGAATTTGACAGTTGTACTGAAGTACCACCAGTCCACATTCAGTGCAAGTAGCACCATATCCAGTACCATAGAAATAGAAGCAGACTATATAGTCTTTTTGTGGCGGAAATAGCCCTCTTTGCCCTAGGACTAGTCTTGCTTTCATCATGCAACTTCTGGACATGCCCAGCAAGGCATTCAGTGCTGGAGTTGTGGTGTCCAAGAGCACATGACCTTCTGGATCACTGCTTCGCCCAGTTGGCACTGGATTAAAAAGTGGTCGGCAATACTATTTGCTGGCTTTCAGCCTGAGTCTCCTCCCCCCACTTTCAATTTTAAAGGTTATGTAACCATTTCTGTGCTGTACTTTCACAGTGTCAGCCTCCCCAGCCTCTGAGGAAAGAGGACAAATTGTTTATCACCAAGACAGCACCGATTTTGGCTAGTAGGAGCCCACTCTACTTACTACTGCATTTGAAATGGAATGAGAAATGGTATTTAGCAATCAACAAAGAGCTGAAGTTTTTCTTAGGGAAATGTAGATGATTCACAATACTACTTTTCAAACTATCTCATGGATCCCTCCCAGCTGCAAACTCTTCTCTCTATATTCTCTCTATGATTCACAATACTACTTTTCAAACTATCTCATGGATCCCTCCCAGCTGCAAACTCTTCTCTCTATATTGTCATTGCTGCACAATAAAATGTTTTCTGTAAAGAATCTTTATTCAATTTATATATTTATTTGGCATTTTCCAGACTTTATTCAAGGGTGTCCTCAAGTCATTATGCATTTATTATTCCACTGCTTTAAGAAAAATTAAGACATGTCTTACCTGCCTTTAGGGGACATGGAAAAGAAGCTTGCAAAATATAAACACAATTTAAAACAGCACAAAACTATTTTTAACAGTAAAAATGACAGTAAGAAACAGTGTTTGAGAATTTCATTGTTAGAAAAATAAAAACAACAGTAACCCCAAACCTTACACACACACACACACACACACACACACAAATTAAGGGAGGGGGAGTCCAGATTAAATGGATCTTCAGCAATTTCCTGTAATACTTCTTGGATTTCAATGAACCTGACCTTCACCAAAGTCTACTAAACTCAATACAGAGGCTTCATCCATCTGTGCAAGCCCAAAACAATGAGAAAAATAAACTATTGCCTTTGGAATTAAGTAACTGAATTTTACTTTCACTGGCATGCCTGCTATTGGACACCATTAGATTGTCACAGTTCTCATTCACTAGAAAGCAATTGGATTGCAGGACGAAATAATGAGGGAATAAGTACCTCTTTGGACCTAAGTGATTCGTCTATATTTATCTGCTTGAAAGTGTTGGCTGTTAACAGAGCTTTTTTGGTACAAAAAGCCCAGCAGGAACTCATTTGCATATTAGGCCACATTCCCAGATGTCACAATTGTTTCACACGGTTTTTTTGTAGAAAAAGCCCAGCAGGAACTCATTTGCATATTAGGCCACATTCCCTGATGTCACAATTGTTTCACACAGGTTTTTTGTAGAAAAAGCCCAGCAGGAACTTATTTGCACATTAGGCCACACGCTCTGACACCAAGCCAGCTGGAACTGCATTCTTGTGTGTTCCTGCTCAAAAAAAGCCCTGGCTGTTCATCCCAGACCACTGTAGCTGTTAATCCCAAACCATTGTAGTTATGCAGTTTTGGTGAGCAACTAGCAGTTACTTCCACTACAATGACAAAAAGTCACTATCTTCTCAATTTACCATCAAGCAGTGCATTGCCAAACAACTGCCTTTCTCCTATATTATAGAATGAAGGACTCTGCATGGATCCTTCCTGATGGTCACAATACCATACTAAATTTTTACACAGAGTGTCCTCATTGGTACAGCCATACTCAAGTAATTGGGAAACCACATTATTTTCAACATAATCTCAGCCAGCAAGAATGGGATGCAATAACCAGCTCAAGAACAATTTTGAAATCATAAAAAGGAGCACTATATAAGGCAATGATCATCAGCATAGTATCCATGGGTACCATGGGGTCCACCAAAGGGTTTTCTGGTGCCCATTTGCTTTTTTCTGGAATAAAAAAAGCAGATCTGGCTTTTCTACACGTTGTAGCAGGAGGTGCTTCAGTGAAAAACAGCATATATCACATCTGGGTCTTCAGGGAGTACCAATACAACTAGCTCCATCAGACAAGGATGCTTAGCTTGCAACATCTCAACATGACCCCAGCATCACATGGCTGCCATTCTGTGGTGGCATCCAGTTACCATTGTCAAAATTCTGGAAGTTCCCAAAGCACCATCATATAGTGCTTGGTTGGTATACTTTTGAGCTTCACTTGGAAATGTCACAACTATACCTGCTGCATATTATGGCCTGTTAATTCACTCTTTGCAATCTTTTTTCTTTCCTTTGGTTGTGCATATAACCTGCTGACAATGGTTCATGCATCTGACAAAATAGGCTGCAGCCAAAAAAGCTTATGATTCAACAAATCTACTAGTTTTAAAGTGCTACAAACTTCCTTTTGGAGTTTTATCTCCATATATGAAAGTCAAGTCCTATTGACTTCAATGGAACTTAGCATCTATGTAAACATGTTTGGGCCATCAGAATTAAGCATGTTTTGAGCACTTTTAAAATCTGACTGCAAATGTGTATTATATAAATCTTCCTGTCTTTTTTGGTGTTTTACCATTTTCAGCCTTCTTTTCTTTCTGCCCATGTTACCCTTTCCTTTGTTGTTCCTCTTAACAAGGTCTTGTTTATCTTTGGTAAATAACTCCAAATGTCTTTCTGGAATGCACTTTACTAATTACTAATTACATTATTGTCATCATTCCTGGACGGCTACAGAAATAGATAAAATATGACAATTCTCCTGAGTACATCTCACTGTACTTTATAGATTTCATGTTTATGTGATGCTATTGATTTTATCTTATATCTGCTAGTCTCAGTTATCTTACTCTGTTTCAGATATATACTACATTAAAGTATTCTTCGTACAGCTTTCAAATAAAATGTTATGGTGGCTACTCATTCAGTTCTCCATTATTTTCATTCTCGGAAGCAAAAATCTGTACACTGAAAAGTGTAGAGAAACAAAGGGATTCCTTCTACATTTCCCATTTTGCTTCTATCCAAGATGATAGAAAATGATGACCCATACATCATATGACTGGAAAGAGCTTGCATTCTTTTCAACAGCCTTTGTTTTTCTGCAGTCTAGGCCTTTTGTCATGGGACTGTCCCTCAGCAACCATGGGGGGAGTTCCTATCACTCTGGCACTAGCCCTGTGTAGACAATCATACAGTGGGGTAGGATTGTACCCTCTAGCCCCACTCCTGACCTTCAATGTGGTCTTCCGCATAGAATCTAAAATTTGCCTTAATCTCTGGGAGGACTTTAGGATATCTGAGCAAAAGAAGGAGTTGATATCCTTGCTGCTAACTGTGGCAAAGTTTGCAAAAGCAACAAATTGGAGGTCAAATTCGCCTCTCTCATTAATTGTCTGGCTGAGTAAGTGCTGGGGATATTTTATGTTGAATAAAAATGCTCACAATCTGTGTGGGAGGATGAGACCAGGTTGCAGGTCTACCCTTCTGCTTAAGTGGTCCCCTTTTATAGATTATTTTGCTTGTGATAATTTTGGACAGGGCATGTCTAATTCCAGTTTATTAGTTTGGCATTAATAAGTACCAAATATTTTTCATCTTATATTAACATATAACAATCTATTTGTAAACTGTCAATTTTGGCTTTGTATATTTTTTACCTTGTATATGATTTCTGAAATAAAATTATTCTGAACTCGGAAAAAAAAGAATCTACACTCATACAAGTGATCTCACTCACTTCCATGCATTAATTATCTCCTGAATTAAGGCCAATATTATCCAGGAGCTACTAGCAGTGAAGAGGCAGAAGCATTCAGATTACCTGATTTCTGAGAATGTATATTATCTACAGTGCTTTGTAATGTTAGGTGCCTTTCTTCATCTGAGGAAGAGAACAAAGAAACAATGTAATTTTTAACCAGCTTTTGCTGATCCCGCTAGACATACCTGTAATTTGCCTTTGGGATGCTGGAAGGATTTAGAATCTAATAATGTTTATTCAGAAGTTCCATTGGTTCAGCGAGATTCCTTAGGAAGGGTGCTCAAGATTTTAGCCTTTAATCAACACAAGTATTTGTGGTTAAAGTTCCTCATACTTACAATTTTGGACATCGTTATTAGCAGGGCTTTTTTTGTAGAAAAGGCCCAGCATGAGTTCATTTGCATATTAGGCCACACCCTCTGACATCACCATTGTGTCACAAAGGCTTCTTGTAGAAAAGGCCCAGCAGGAACTCATTTACATATTAGACCACACTCCCTGATGCCAAGTCAGCCAGAACTGCAGTCGTGTGCATTCCTGTTTAAAAAAAAGCCCTGATTATTAGTTTGCTTCATTTGTATTGCTTTTGTTGACAATCTTTTGTTTCCTTGACATGAACATAATATCTCAAAAGGACTGATGTCTAGCACAAAATCATACTCCAAACAAGGGAGGTTTGCAAGCCTAGCAAAACCCTGTGCCATTGTGGCAATGCTCGCTCTAATGTGAAGTATAGAATCAAGCTCCAATGCAAGGGAGGGGTTTTGCAAACCCAGTTCAGTGTACAGAATTCTCAGCAAAACATACACACAACTGATCTCAAAGCAGGGTCACAAGAAATCCAAGCAAGGGTGGAATTTTGCAAGTCCAGTATGAACAGATAAAGTGTGCAGAATGCCCAACATGGTCCAGTGCCACTGGCATTGCAGGCTTCAAAGGACTGGTCTCAAAGCACAGAGTCACAAATCCAAGCAAGGGGATGGGATTTTGTAGGTTTTGTGCAAGAAAATGGAAAGTGAACACAAAGGAATGCTGGCAAATTGGATGGGGGACCCTCTTGAAAGTGACAGCACTTGTTTGAAACAGACAATAGTGTTGCTAAGGTTAGAGAATCCCCTCTGCTGCTTTGAAGTTTGGTGAATATTTTGTTTGAGTGGAGACAGTTTGTCTGGAAATGTATTCATTCATGAACTGGCATAAACCTCCAAGAACTACTTGAAAGTTCATGGAAAGTTCATGCCAGTTGTGCCTTTGTGTAAGGGACTTACTTGCCTGCATTGTTGAGTTAAACAAAGACAAGACTGAGAATGACTGTGTAAATAACAACCTGCCATTCCCTGAACTGTCTGCTAAGGATATTGACAACTGGGGTAACCGGGGAAAAGCACAAAGGAAAAAATCCCAAAGAACATAAGAGAAGCCATGCTGGATCAGGCCAATGGCCCATCCAGTCCAACACTCTGTGTCACACAGTGGCCAACCCCCCCCCCCCCAAGTGCCATCAGGAGGTTCACAAGTGGGGCTAGAAGCCCTTCCACTTTGCCCCTCCAAGCACCAAGAATACAGAGCATCACTGCCCCAGACAGTTCCAATAATATGCTGTGGCTAATAGCCACTGATAGACCTCTGCTCCATATGTTTAGCTAATCCCCTCTTGAAGCTGGCTAGGCTTGTAGCTGCCACCACCTCCTGTGGCAGTGAATTCCATGTGTTAATTACCCTTTAGGTGAAGAAGTATTTCCTTTTATCCGTTCTAACCCGACTGCTCAGCAATTTCATTGAATGCCCATGAGTTCTTGTATTGTGAGAAAGGGAGATAAGGATTTCTTTCTCTACTTTCTCCATCCCATGCATAATCTTGTAAACCTCTATCATATCACCCCGCAGTCGACGTTTCTCCAAGCTAAAGAGCCCCAAGCGTTTTAACCTTTCTTCATAGGGAAAGTGTTCCAAACCTTTAATCATTGTAGTTGCCCCTTTCTGGACTTTTTCCAATGCTATAATATCCTTTTTGAGGTCGGTGACCAGAATTGTACACAGTATTGCAAATGAGACCACACCATCGATTTATACAGGGGCATTATGCTACTGGCTGATTTGTTTTCAATTCCCTTCCTAATAATTCCCAGCATGGCGTTGGCCTTTTTTATTGCAATCGCACACTGTCTTGACATTTTCAGCGAGTTATCTACCACGACCCCAAGATCTCTCTCTTGGTCAGTCTCTGCCAGTTCACACCCCATCAACTTGTATTTGTAGGTGGGATTTTTGGCCCCAATGTGCATTACTTTGCACTTGGCCACACTGAACCTCATCTGCCATGTTGACGCCCACTCACCCAGCCTCAACAGATCCCTTTGGAGTGCTTCACAATCCTCTCTGGTTCTCACCACCCTGAACAATTTAGTGCCATCTGCAAACCTGGCCACTTCACTGCTAACTCCCAACTCCAAATCATTAATGAACAAGTTAAAGAGCATGGAACCCAGTACTGAGCCCTGCGGCACCCCACTGCTTACCATCTTCCACTGCGAAGATTTCCCATTTATACTCACTCTCTGTTTCCTATTGATGAGGCAAAGGAAAAAAGCCCAAAGAAAAAAACCCATAGACATAAATGCTCATAGGAAAAAAGCCCCCATGAAAACATGCCCACATGGAAAGAAGCCCACATAGAAAAAAGCTCACATGGAAAAATATGTAAAGCACCATAGATGTTTATAATTGTGAATAACCATTAATAATATTTTGTTGCTATTTTAAGATTAAAATAAGTCATATTAACATGCAACAAAAAGTTACCATTTTGTTATTTTTATATTGTTATTTTAGGATTAAAATATGTCATATTCACATGCAGCAAGAAGTGACCATTTTGTTATCAATGAACATTATTAAGAAGGAAAAACAGTAATAACATAAATTAAACTCTACATAGAAATATATATTTAATTAAAATTAAATACTTTAACTTTAATAACTTTATTAACTTTTTAATGTTAATACATTGTGGTACACCCAGTGACCATGACAAAAGATTATCTAACCCTAATAGTAAAAGCAACAATTATTTAACAACAACAATAATAACTCAGATATAAACTAAGTTTATCTTCCACCTGCTCATATGGTTGCACAGAAGTGGCAACCATGTAATGTAGTGCCTCATATTTCCTCTTTTCTACCTCTAGGTGACCTGCCTGTGCATTAGCCAATGTTAGTTTGTGACAAGCCAGGTCCCTCTGTGAGAAAAATACCCCTAATTCCAGAACATCATAGTCACCTGTTTGTTTGCCAGGGTGCCTGGAGACTCAACTCACACGCATCTGCCAGGAGAGCGTGGTTTTGTCTACCAGACTGGTAGGGACTTATGAGTACTAACAGCCACAACGTGTAGCAGCACTTCATGTGTCTCAAGGAGGGCTACCCAGGAGAACAGATGGTTTCCAGTCATTCTGTGCAATCCCCATCTCGGCCATTGTAGCGGAAGAAGGTGCGCCGCCAGGAACTGTCCAGGCAAGCAGTTTCCATCTTGGAAGTCTAACACCACCAGCAGCTATCTTCCTGCAGTACCAGACTCCATAACAGCGAAGCGGGAGGCTCACGTACTCAACAGATGCCATCTATGCATAAAGCCATCAAGCTTATCTTAGGCGTGGATCCTGCCAGACCGCCTAAGCCTTTGTCTAACGGAACCCAAGACAAAGACTGGTGCCAATAGAAGACTGAAGAGGAGGAAGAACATCTTCACCTAGAGCCAAGTGTCTTTGTCTAGACTGCGTGTTACCTTAGGTAGCAATTTGGTCATCTATTGTCCCCTTTTTAGATAAGTTTGATAGTTTTAATCACAACTACCCCAATCATTTCTCCCATTCTTTCCCTTTATGGTCATCCTGGAGCCTCCCACTTTGGCCCATTGTTACCTGGAAGTCCAATCAGGTAACCAGGGCCAAGGCAGCCCATTGGCCAGATATGGGCACCCAATCAGGTACCACCAATAAACTGGCTATTGGTTACCACATAAGTCCAGCCCTTATGGTCATTGTGGAGCCTCCCCTTTTTCTGAGGTCATGTACCAGCTGACCACTGTCATCCGCCCCTATACCTCCCATCCCCTAAGGGTTCAAGGTAGTCCTTATAACCTGTGGTCCAGCTCCCCACAGGTGTGCATCTAGCAGTATCCCTACCCTGCTGTTTAGATACATCCCCGATTCTTGGCCAGTTGAGGGTCCCTTCCCCCTAGTTCTCGTTCGTCACCATTGGAGCCTTCCTTGAAGACTACAATTGGTAATTATCACCCTGTTTGTTCATCCTTGTGTTGTCTCTGCATTTCTTTCTATTTTTATTAGGACTGTATGTGTGTTGTATGTATTCATTACCTTGTATATGCGTTCTATATTTTTCTGGAATAAATTTTAATTGTTTTACTTAATTAGTGTCCTTGGCAAATTTAAGCAATAATTTCTGGACGTGTATCCTGTATACATAGATTCTAGATCCGTTTTGAGCCAGGTGCCCACCTGTTAATTCCCCAACCACATTTTGAGGGCATTTTGGCTTACACCTCTGCAGTCCATCAAATAGAGACCACACACTGGGATGACTGAAATGGAAAAAAGGAATTAAGAGCATTGTGCCCCCAGAACAGTTTATCTGGAATCAATAGCTTCATTATTTCAAACATTCTAATATAGGTGTCCATGTAAATACATGGTGGATGTGAATTACCCATCTTGGCATGCCATGTGTACAGTTGGTAAAACATATTTGGCACTTTATTAAAGGTGCCATCGCCATAGATGGCATCTTTGCTTAATTCAAGCATAAGATTTCTATCACCTAAAACCAGAATTCTGTCTGGATTTTTCCACACCAGAATTGTGAAGTATCAGTTGCCTATACTTTTCAGGAATGTCAAAATGTATGATTTTGGGGTTAGGTAAATTACTGCCTGCTCTATGATAGCTTCTCTTCCTTAAATAGCTGAAGTATTTTAGGCCTGATAGATCTAAGGAGCTAAGCAAGACTGATTCTGGCAAGTATCTGGAAGGAAGAAATCAATAAACATAGTTAGAATTAATTAAAAAATGTTATAATGGAGAATTAATCCACTGGTATCTTGGGCTTGGCGGGGGCTGTTTTTTGAGGTAGATGCACCAAATTTGCAGCATAGCATCCAATGCCTCTCCCCAAAATACCCTCCAAGGTTCAAAAGGATTGGACCAGGGGGTCCAATTCTATGAGCCCCAAAAGAAGGTGCCCCTATCCTTCATTATTTCCTATGGAGGGAAGGCATTTAAAAGGAGCGTGATCCCTTTAGAAGTGATGGCCAGAACTCCCTTTGGAGTTCAATTGTGCTTGTCACAACCTTGCTCCTGGCTCCATCCCCAAAGTCTCCTGGCTTCACCCCCAAAGTTCCCAGATATTTCTTGAATTGGACTTGGCAACCCTATTCCATGTGGGCTTCTTTCAGTATGGGCTTTTTTCCATGTGGCTTCTTTCCATGTGGGTCTTTTTCCATGGGGGCTTTTTTCCTGTGAGCATTTATGTCCATGGGGTTTTTCCTTTGTGCTTTTTTCCTAGAACCGTCAACTGGACAGGGGTGGGGGGAGGTACCTTTAAATAGAGGTTTACTGAAGCTTTTCATGGCATGAAGTTGTACCATTACTAGGTAGTTAACTTGCAAATCAAACATTAAAGGGATAGCAAGAATGACCAGTTTAAAAGCTGGAAACCCTAGTAAGAAGGTAAGGAAGAAGGGCCTGGGGCTGGGAATGGCCTGAGTTGGTGGGACACTGCCTCATTTACCTTAATGAACCAGTGTCCACTGGACTGGGCCTACATCTTGCTACAGTAAAGCAGAGATCTACTGAACAACTGAAACAACAGACTGACTCTAATCATGTTGTCAGCAAACAAAACAGTTCAGTCTGAGAAAGAGGTGTTGCCATATTAAATCTGTGTGACAATGATCCAAGATGTTTAATGATACATGCTGAATCCAAACAGAACTTTAAAACCAAAGTTGAGGCAGAATAGACAGGAAAATAACATATGTAGGATGTGTGAACATAAGATGTGTTTATGCTCACTAGAAAGCTGTGGTGATATAAGCCACCCACTGCTCTTGCCTTTGGGGATCTGGGTACTGAGGGAACAGAAGTGGATTGTGAGCACTGCTCTGCTACTGTTGTTTCATGTTCCACAGCTTCTTTCTGACTTCATGTCAATGCTTGTTCACAACCACATTGCGCTAACATAGCTTGCATAGGTGATGGAGAGGTGCTCTTTAGCTATCCTTGGATTACATAAACAACAGACATCCACCTTTTGAAGTTAGAACCCCACAATCTCTTCATGAATTCTTTCAGCAAATGGCAAGTAGCCAATTGTAAAGCAAGGATATTCAGAAGCCCAAGCTTTAAACTCAGTCCCTAAAATGAATTGGAGGCATCTGGCTGTTTTGCTGTCAGTGGGTAATGATGCAGCCGTGTCACAAACCCAGATGTGATTCTACATTTCTGCAGCTGTTCTGATGGGAATTTCAATACCCCAAACATCTGCTGTAGGGAATCAGAGGCATGGTACTCACACAACCTTTCAGGGCTGCTATTTTGGTTCAGGGTGGTTTTCTTTCCCTTCAAATTTTGTTTTGTTTCCAGTCCCCCCCCCCCCCCAATTTTTAAAAGGTTTAAAATCTTCACATACAGAAGAAAATGGCAATAATATTTGATTCAGTACCATACAAAATAAATTCCCAGAAGCTGAGAGTTATAGCTCCATGTAGCTCAGAAATTAGGTTTATGGAGGCTGATGTGATATGACAATGTCTGTCATATTTTTTTTTAAAAAAGAGAGAGAGACAAGCGTAGTTCTTAAAATGAAGCCATTATTGTCTGTTGCATAAATATGTATTTAGATCATTTTAATAATGCAGAGATGTTAGGTAATTATATGTTTAAAATATGCATTGGAAAAAAGCTTTTTGTAGATGGGTTGCATTTCAAAAGATGTCAGCCATGTTCATGAATAAAATCTAAAGTAATTGGAGAACTGCATCATGAAATAATTGCTTATCAAATATAGGCATAACACTAACAACTAAAAATGTGGTTTAGCAGCTCTGTGTGTGTGTGCGTGCATGCATGTGTGTGTGTACATGTAGTAATACCTGGTTAACCCGTTTGACACCATATTTTATTATTTCATATGAGGAAAACAAAAAGACTTTTTTGAAAAATGCTTCATTTCAGACATTCTAATTGAACAATGATCTGGAAAGTGTGTGAAATTATTGCTAAACAAATTATGGAATAACATAGATGTCTAAAAATCAATACATCTCTATATTTGATAACTGTACTCAGGAGTCTGATCGATCTGTTTAAATTTATCTGACTATAGAATACAAAGCCAATATTCTGTAAAATATTTACATGCCAAGTTAATTCCTGGAATGCACTTTTATTTCATAAATACATCAAAAACAGCATTTCTTATAGAAATGCTGGCTTGGCACAGAGATGTGAGCAGCCACTGTTGTAATTCTTTGATTTCCTGTAAACATAGGCAATTAATGAACTAAGTAGAGACAGGATAAGAAAAATCAATGTCATGCTACTGCTACTATGCCACTGCTAATTATGCCTTTGGGGCAGGGGGAGGGGGTGTAATGGAACCATTTAGTACTGCTTGCTGGTGCCTGTCTTCTATTCAGTATCTCCTTCTTTCATCCCAGTTTTTGGAAGTTCATCTTCCCAGCACTATGCCCATTGCAAAGGACATGGTGTCCCACTAAGGCTACCACATAATTCAGCTTATTAAGGGGCCTATTTCAGACCAATAATAGTGAGATCCCAGCTGGGATGTTACCATAGAGACAAGACATGCTGTAAAATGGTCACTGAAGTGGGTAGGAAAGGGGTATCAGAATTGTTATGTGCAATGTGGGTTCCATTAATATAATAAATGGAACTTCACAAAAATGTTGCATTGGAATCTTCTAACATTTCCCCCATTCAGCACTATGCTGCCCTTTTGTCTCTCTCTTTGGCATTATCACTCTCTAAAGGAACTCCCTCTGCTTCCTTGAAAACTTTGGGTGGGAATGGAACAATGAATAGGTACTGAGGAGATAATGGAACTGCAGAGAGCAAAATTCTGGGAAGTCTTGAAAGCGAAAGAACTGAAAGAGGCCATTTGTTTACTGAAAGTTAAGTGCATCAGTTTCACAGCTCATCTGAAGGAGGAGGCAGTCCTCCCCACCCCCACCCCACCCCCACCATTACTCAATAAATACCACAGTCTGCTGGCTCAACCGCTTTCAGGGGACTGTACTCAAAGCAGGTGTCACTTTTGGCTGTGATATAATTTTTTCTGCAGATTCAAGTTGTTACACAGCCCAGTAACAAGTATGTGCTATAGTGGCAATTGCCCTAATGTGACATTTTCACATGCAAGCCTGTTTTACAGCCTGCCCTGTGAAAGTTGGATTCATTTATTCTCTTTGGAATGTTTCACTGTTAGTTTGTTAGTTTGTTTCGCTGTTAGTTTGTACGGAGCAGTACAACACATGGGAAGATCAAAATATAACATCTATGGTGGCTGATTTCTGAGTGATAATGAAACATTACTGAAAATGCATGACTACATGAGGCCCAAGTTTCAATTTTAAGGCCTAAAATAGCATCTCAAACATTGATAAGTAAGATTAGAGAAAAGCTATACCATTAGAGTAAGATACACCTTATTTCTAATACGTTATAAGAGATGGGATTGGTGATAATCTGAAGATGTGTAATGGCCCCTCTCTAATTGCCTAGCCTTCATTACCTTTCTGTCCTACTACCATTTTCTTCACAGTTCTCTCCCCTACTTTTGGCCCCCACTAAAATTAAAAGGTCAGAGGAAAGTCTTGTCATTTTCACCTGTGCCAGTTTCCTTCAGTCTTCCATGTTCTGGGTTTCTGATGAAAGGTGCAGGTATCCATGATAACTTTGACGATTTCTCTAATGTCTTTTTTCTGCTCTTTGATAAAACAATTCTATTGCTGTTTCTTCAAACTTCCTTTACACTGGTGTACCTTAAAATGACAACTGTCGAGGACTTCCGGTTTCGGCGACCTGAGCTAAGGAGCGACTCGGACCAGCTGGTCCAGAGCCATTCCTTAATCAAGCAGTCGAGGGGTCTCTCCCACCGAGAGACCTGACTCTGGGACCCAGGAAGGGTCTCAGAAGGAGGACAGCTCGGGCTGAGGATCAGGATCGACAGCAGCAGCTGTGTCCCGAGCCCAGCTCACTGTGAGCCTCGTTGCCCCGATCGCCATTTTTAAATGGCATCTGGATTGACTGCCAGACCTCTTCTCTTTTTTAACAAGGTTTTCTGCATGATCTGAACAGGCTCTGTTACCTCTACGAAGATTGTAAGTTTTTCTTTCCTTCTAATACTGGATTTTGAAGTAGCATTTCTGCAACCATGGGACTGGAGAGTTGGTAGCAAAGCGGAGTACGGATAGAGGCAAAGGCAGTGAGAAGTGGGGGGGATACCACCCTCTCTCTTTCTCTTCAGTTTCTGCCCAATTTGGTGACTCTCTTAATGTTATCCTGGAAAATATGAATCACACCAGTTTCTGAAGATAGAAAAGACTTGATGGCTGAATTATCCTAAACTTGTTTTGGGGAGGAAGATCTTGCTGTGGGAAGTTGCTTGCAAGCATATGTGAATGAGGACAGTTGGTGTAAGAAGGCTCAGCTGCCAATGAATATTATAAAGAACTGAACTTTAATGGACAGATATAGTGTTATATAAACCTCTGAGACTTTGAAAGATATAAGAAAAGGAAGGCGCTTGACGTTTATGTTGAAGTATCCTGAATAAATCTTTGTGGGTTCTAAATATACACTTAAGGTTATATTGGATTTGTACAGTGGATTATAAAATGTAGCTATATTGTTGATTGATGGAAGAATAGCTGTGAAAGCTTCCAAGTGGATTATAAATTTTGGTGGATATGATGGATATGGGTTTTTTTTAATTTTGGCTTTTTTTCTCCTTTTCTTCTTGTGTGTTTATTACAAGCGGTTTTTTCCTGGAGGGTTCCTTTTTAAAATATGGTCTGAACATTTTTAATATAAGACTTATTGCTGTTTGGAGTTTGTTAAATTGTTGATAGAAGCAAGAAAGTTGTTTTTTTTAAACCAACTACTATAAGAACATAAGAACATAAGAGAAGCCATGTTGGATCAGGCCAACGGCCCATCAAGTCCAACACTCTGTGTCACACAGTGGCAAAAAATTTTATATACACACATACACTGTGGCTAATAGCCACTGATGGACCTGTGCTCCATATATTTATCTAAAACCTTCTTGAAGGTGGCTATACTTGTGGCCGCCACCACCTCCTGTGGCAGTGAATTCCACATGTTAATCACCCTTTGGGTGAAGAAGTACTTCCTTTTATCCGTTTTAACCTTTCTGCTCAGCAATTTCATCGAATGCCCACGAGTTCTTGTATTTGAGAAAGGGAGAAAAGTACTTCTTTCTCTACTTTCTCCATCCCATGCATTATCTTGTAAACTTCTATCATGTCACCCCGCAGTCGACGTTTCTCCAAGCTAAAGAGTCCCAAGCGTTTCAACCTTTCCTCATAGGGAAAGTGCTCCAGCCCTTTAATCATTCTAGTTGCCCTTCTCTGGACTTTCTCCAATGCTATAATATCCTTTTTGAGGTGCAGCGACCAGAACTGCACACAGTACTCCAAATGAGACCGCACCATCGATTTATACAGGGGCATTATGATACTGGCTGATTTGTTTTCAATTCCCTTCCTAATAATTCCCAGCATGGCGTTGGCCTTTTTTATTGCAGACGCAAACTGTCTTGACATTTTCAGTGAATTATCTACCACGACCCCAAGATCTCTCTCTTGGTCAGTCTCTGCCAGTTCACACCGTATCAACTTGTATTTGTAGCTGGGATTCTTGGCCCCAATGTGCATTACTTTGCACTTGGCCACATTGAACCGCATCTGCCACGTTGACGCCCACTCACCCAGCCTCAACAGATCTCTTTGGAGTTCCTCACAATCCTCTCTGGTTCTCACCACCCTGAACAATTTAGTGTCATCCGCAAACTTGGCCACTTCACTGCTCACTCCCAACTCTAAATCATTTATGAACAAGTTAAAGAGCATGGGACCCAGTACTGAGCCCTGCGGCACCCCACTGCTTACCGTCCTCCACTGTGAAGACTGCCCATTTATACTGACTCTCTGCTTCCTATTACTAAGCCAGTTTTTGATCCACAAGAGGACTTGTCCTTTTACTCCATGACTCTCAAGTTTTCTAAGGAGCCTTTGATGAGGAACTTTATCAAAAGCTTTCTGGAAGTCAAGGTAAACAACATCTATTGGGTCGCCTTTGTCCACATGTTTGTTCACCCCCTCAAAGAAATGTAACAGGTTAGTGAGGCAAGATCTTCCCTTGCAGAACCCATGCTGAGTCTTCCTCAATAACCCGTGTTCATCAATGTGCCTACTCATTCTGTCCTTGATAATGGTTTCTACCAATTTTCCTGGTATTGAAGTCAGACTGACTGGCCTGTAATTTCCCGGATCTCCTCTGGAACCCTTTTTAAAGATGGGGGTGACAGACTATCTTTGCATAATATTATACTATCTTTGCATAATATTGACACTGTCTGATAGATACTAGCTCAATTAATATAAATAGGAACACTGTGTTCCAAAACAGACTAGTGAAAGGGCAGTACACAAAATTTGTGGCTTTAATGCAGTTTCTGACAAACAATTGGATAAAAGGTCTCCAACTACCAACAAGTTTTTGGAAGCTTGTAGAAGAATTGGAGCTAGTTGATGCATGGAGAACAAGATACCCAAATTCGAAAGACTTTACATATTACTCTGCCAGCCACCAAACATGGTCAAGAATTGATATGTGTTGGCTCTCTACAAACTTGGTTAAAGATCTATCTGAGACAGAAATTCAGACAAGAGTTATATCAGACCAAAGTCCCGTAATGATAAAACACAAAGGTACCCAATTGAGGAGAACTTGGAGACTAAACATCCCAGTGCCTAACAAACTTAAACCCTTCCTCCCTACACCATCGTCTCATCCACACATTGAGACTTCTAATTTGTGTCTGTCTCTCCAGCCCTGCACGTGGAACAGGTAACACTTCTAAGAAGGCTACCTTGGAGGTCCTGGCCTTAAGTCTCCTGCCTAACAACCTAAATTTATCCTCCAGGACCTCGCAACTGCATTTCCCCACATCGTTGGGGCCAACATGCACCACGACCACTGGTTCCTCCCCAGCACTGTCTATCAGCCTATCTACAACATGCATAATGTCCGCTACCTTCGCACCAGGCAGGCAAGTCACTATACGGTCAGTACGCGGTTTTGCCACCCAGTTGTCTACTTGCCTAATGATCGAATCACCAACTACCAAGGCCCCCCCCTCCCTGCCCAGGGATGGATCCTTGGCGCAAAAGGATACCTGCTCATCAACTGAAGAAGAGGTCCCTTCTGAGGGCGCATTCCCCTTATCCTCAGCACGGTGCTCTGTTCCCTCTCGACCCTCATGCTCCCTGACAGCAACAGGGCTGCCACGTTCAGAGTGGGGTTCATCTAATATGTCCCTGAGAGTCTTCTCCGTGTACCTGACTGTCTCTGCTTCTCCAGGTCAGTCACCTCAGCCTCAAGGGTACAAACTCGTTCCCTGAGTACCAGGAGTTCCTTGCATCGAGCACACACCCAAGACTTCTGTCCTGTGGGCAGTTAGTCATACATGTGACACTCAGTGCAAAACACTGGAAAGCCCCCACCCCACTGCTGGCATTCTACCTTCATGATAGCTTTTTTAAAATATACAGTCCCCTTTTAAATCCTATTTGATTATGTAGCTCTCCTTCTGGAGGGTCTACTTACCTTATTGGGAACACAAGGAAAATAGGGATCTGGGTTCCTGGTCCTTACATAGTCCCCAGGCTAAGAGCCCTTTAGCTCTTGCCCTTCGGCTCACGCCAAAGGCAAGGCACAGCTTAATAATATAAAGAGGGTGTGGCCTCAGTCTGCCCCAGGAATACAGCCACTCCTAATCAATCAGCAACAATCACCTTCAGCCCACTCAAACCAAACAAACAGCAGTTCCCCAGCAACCACAAACTCAGAATTTTCAGCAATCACACAGTCTCACAAACAGAAATTCTCAGCAACTCCCCCAGCTGTTTAGAAAGCCAAACCTCACCCTTATAGCACTTCTTATCTGCTCTCTCTCAGAGCTCTCTGACATGTGTTCAGCCTCTGGCAAGACGCAGCTAATGGCCAATCGTACAATTCATTTTTGGCATGATAATATGACAGTGGTCCATGTCATTAATTCCCTTTCATCCAAATCTCAAAGGGTTATGAAATTGGTGAAGGCCTTCACTCTGCACTGTCTGCAGCTTAACATACTGTTTTTAGCCAAGCATGTTCCTGGGGTAGATAACAGGGTAGCTGATGCTCTTTCTCGTAAACAGATGGAGAGGTTTCGTCAACTGGCCCCAGATGCCAATCGAGAGCCGGTGCCAATGCCCCAGGAGCTATGGCTGATTGGAGAGCCGAGCCCTGCAGAGAGATAAACCTAGCCATTGCACCTAGCACCAGGAAGTCTTACGAATGTGTAGTGCGGAAGTTTGAGGACTTTAGGGCTGAGGCGGGGTATCGCATTGTTTGGCCCCTCCCGGTGGAGCAGTTTCTCCACTACTATGTTTCTCTAAAAGGTAAGGGATTGGCCATGCGACCCATTAGGGGACTTTTGCTTGCTTCTGGCTTTTGCTAGCAAGGCGTTGGGATACAAGGAGGAAACAGCAGACTTTCGGCTTTGAAAGGTGCTGGAGGGATGGGCCAGAGAGGCTGGGACTAATCTTGATACTAGGAAGCCTATTTCCCCTCTAATTCTTAAGGGTTCGAAGGGGGTTTGGAGGACAGTGGGTGCATCTTATTTTGAGTCCACACTGTTCCATGCTGCTTCCTTGGTTGCCTTTTTTGGGGCCCTTAGAGTTAGTGAGTAAGTGGAGGGCTCCAGAAATGATGTTTCTGGTAATGCTTTGTTGCTATGGGACCTGAGTTTAGTTGAGGGTAAGGCGGTAATTACCGTTCGACACTCTAAGACTGGCCAGTGTCGCAAAGGGACTGTGTTGGAGCTAGACATATGCTCTGAGATTGAGTTGTGCCCGGTTTCTGCTTTGGCTGCTTATTTAGCAGTTCAGGGGACCAAGGATGGGTTTTTGTTTTGTCACCTTAATGGCAGCCCACTGACAAAGCATCAGTTTTGGACCGTGACTTCCCGGGCTTTAGCTAAGCTGGGGTTGTTCGGGGTGAGGTTTGATACCCACTCCTTTAGAATTGGGGCAGCCTCTACAGATGCTGCCCTGGGATATTCTTCCTCCATTCAGCGCCTGGCCATTGGCGGTCATCGGCCTATAAATCTTATGTTCCTCCTCTGCTCAATTCCTAGCTTCATTGTTTGTAATTGAGATGTTATGGTTCTTGTTTCTAGTTTGACTGTTTTTTCTTTTTAGATGCTGTTGTTCCTGGCCAGAGGAGCCGAGTTCTCGTCTGTTGACACAGCTATGTGTTTTGGGCTGCACATCAGGCTCGGAGAACTTCAGTTGGCTCTCAGCTGGGACTCAGCCAATATGTTACTGTTGAATGGCGGGGCCACTGGGGTCTTCAGTGGCCTGGCCTGCTGTCATCGTTATTTCATGGAAATGCGGGCCCTCCTCCTGAGGTTTTAATCATCCACTTGGGAGGGAATGATCTAGGGCTAGCAAAAGGCAAGGCTTTGGTCTTGCAGGCCCATGAGGATTTTTGGCACATTAGGGAGAGATGGCCTGGGACCACTATAATTTGGTCAGCCATGATCCCCTACCTTGTTTGGCATAGTGCTTGGGACCCTGCAGGTATAGAGAGGGCCCGTTATAAAGGTAACAAAGAAATTAGGAAGGCATTGGAAGGGGAGTTGGGCCACTTTCTGCCCCACCCAGATATTTCTGTGAAATTTCCTGACCTCTACAGAGGGGATGAGGTGCATCTCTCTGAAAAAGGTAACATGCTTTTCTTGAGAAATCTCCGGCAAGGGCTGCGGGTGGCCTTGGGCCTCCCGGTGGGTGCGAAGCCCTAAGTAGAGACTTGGCTTTAGTAGTGGCAGGTTGTTAATACATTTATGGTTCTATGTGGCTAGGGGAGGACCAGAAAGAATCCCCCTTTTGAGGAGTTAGGGGTCTGGCAGGATCAACCTTAGGGTTTGATGACCTGGGGTGTGAGAATGTAGACCGTCCTGGAGGCTCGACTAGAGAGTGCCTTCCATTGAGATGTGCATCTGGTGGTCGGGCCCTCTGGGGCTTGCCTCCTTGCTGGGCCAGCCTGGCGGGAGCTGTGCCACACAGCTCCGGCTGGGGGGATGGGTGTCTCACCCACTAATGGCAGGGGAGCGGTCTGTTGAGAGCCCTGGCCTTGACCAGGCCACAGTTCTTGTTGCTCTTGCTGTTTATTATTATACTTAATAAAGTGGCCCTTAGTTATACCAATACCTTGCGTCCGACTCTTCATTCCGACTTGGGGGGCAAATAGATATGAAGAACTGTTGAAAAATGATAACCAACTGAAAACCAGGGAAGAGCTAGAAAATATGGACATTAAAATGAGTTGGTGGTTGAGAACACAAGTTGAATCTAAATATGCCAAAGACAAGACAACAGACTTCAATACAGAACAATATCCATTTGACAAAATCTTTTTAGGTCCTCAAGAAAAACTAATTTCCAAGCTATATTCATACTTATTACAGATAAAGATGAGATTGTAAAAGATTGTATGGTCCAATGGGCGAAAAATCTGGGGTGTAATATTATGTTAGAAGAACGGGAGATGCTGTGGAAATTCAATATCAAACTAAGTCAGTAACCTTTAAAGAAAATCTGTACAAGATGCTTTATAGATGGTACATAACTCCACAGAAACTGTGTAAGATGTATACTAATATGTCTAACAAATGTTGGAAATGTACTAAACATCCTTCTAGCATATGTGGTGGACTTGTGGGGTGGTGATAGACTATTGGAAAATGGTCCATGAACTATTACAGAAAATTCTGAAGACACAGATTCAATTTAAATCAGAACTATTTTTATTGAACATATATTCTGGTGACTACTTTAAAGAGATGAGACATTTGTTGGCACACATTAACACAGCAGCTAGGATTCTTTTGGCACAGAGATGGAAGCTTCAGGAGATCCCCATGAGAATGGATTTGGTGAGGGAAATTCTGGAAACGGCTGAGCTGGACTATTCATCCCAGTTGTTGACTGGGAAATCTAAAGAAGCAGCAAGAAAATATTGGGTGAAACTATATGTTTGGCCAGACGCTCAAGGCCGCGGTCAGACGCACCATCAAATCCGTCAGCAAAATTATCCACTCATCCAACACCCTGTGACCCGTCACCCTTGTTGCCCATACTTATCTATCACTGCCTATTGTATGCCTAATACTTGATATAGCTCTCTGGACCACCTTGGCCCCCACAGCCTAGAGGGAACTATGTTCAAAATCACATCCCGGACCCTGTAAATTATTGACAGCCACCAAAAATGGTGCCCAAATGTCCTCGAATTGTTGTTGTTGCATCATTCATCGGTAGACCAGCCTTTCATCCACCGCCAATCGCAGCATGTCCTCTAACCATTGCGCCACGGTTCCTGAAAAATCCGTTCTCCACATCTGCATGATTATCTTCTTTGCCGTCATCAGTGCCCGAAATCCCCAATATCGCTGTGGGCGAGACAACACCCATGTTGACGGGAAGTGGTTTAAAAGAACTTGCATGGCTGTGAATCTGTGCTGACCTCCCAATACGCGGTTTATCCACCTGAGTATATCGCCCCAGAAATCAAGCAGCACCGGACATGCCCGGATCATGTGGCTTAGCCCCGCTTCACTTCCCTGGCATCGCCAACATGCTGGTGAAGTCAAGAGGTTAAATTTGTGTAGTCGAACAGGTGTCCAGTAAATACGGAAATGAATTTTTTTGCTGAATTAATATCAAGCGTTGATCTTTAGAAACTTTTCAGATCGCCCTGTTGATTGTGAACCATTGGAATGGTAGAATATTAAGGTTCAGTTCATCTACCCATTTTACCCGTAATTCTTCAATTAGCTGTTGTTGTTGCGTCCCATATCGAAAGTACGTGTACAGGGCTTGCACTGGGTTATCTTGTTGCCATGTCCGCCTTAATACAGCTAAAAGGGATGGTGGATCAGGGGCAGCCAAGGCATCCGGACCCAGCAACTGTGTCAGCGCCGTCTTTATTTGGTAATAATGTAGCCATTGGTTAGATTCAAGATTATACTTGTCTTGAAGCTCCTTAAATGTCCAGAATTCTTCTCTGTTTGGGTCTCGTAGATGATCAAGAGTTGCTATCCCTTTTTCGATCCAACCCTTCCAGACCACTTGGCACCCTCCAATCCTCAATTCTGGGTTTCCCCAAAGAGTCATTGATCCATGTAAGAAGGCGTTAAAGCCTTGCTTGCTACCTATTAGCTGCCATAATCGCCTGGTGGCCTGAACTGCTGGAAGCAATACTTCCCCTTGGTGGTGCTTCGAACCCAAAACCTCTAGCGTAGAAAGAGGGGCCACTGTTGAAGCCTCGAGGGCCACCCAGTCTGGAGATTCCTTCCCTACATCTTGCCTCCACTTACTAACACTTGCCAACATATAGGCCCTATGGTATGCACTTAAGTCTGGCATACCAAAGCCACCTTGATCAATTGGGAGCTGGAGCCTAGCCAAGGAAAGTCGCGGCCTTTTCCCTTCCCACAAGAAGTTTGTTATTAGAGTATTGACTCTTTTAAACCACTTCTGTGGAATATACTGATGGAGACCTCGGAGAACATAAAAGAAGCGGGGGAATGTAACCATCTTGAGGGCATTCACTTTACCCCACAATGACAATGTGATGGGTTTCCATCGGGTAAAGTCAGCTTGTGTTTTCTCCAGGAGCTTTCTAAAATTCATCCCCACTAAGTTTTGACTTCGATTGGGAATTTGTATTCCTAAGTATTGAATCGAATCCTCCTGAAGTCTAAACCGCCTTCCCACTGCCTCAGGAGTTTTCTTACCGCCCACTTGGAGTACCTCTGTTTTCCCCCAATTCACTTTGTAGCCTGCAAGTTGGCCGAATTCTTCAGTAAGCTTAATAATTGCTGGAAAAGAGGACTCTGGCTCAGTCACCATCAAAAGGGCATCGTCTGCATATAACAGAATTTTAAATTCGCTGAGACCGTGCTTCATGCCATATATGGATGAGTGGATAATTATGAACTACGTAATTTTTGTTTGTTTAATTGTTAAATACTTATTATTACTATGGATCTGTTATATATACTAATCTCAATAAATGATGAATGTTGGAAAAAAAAAATCCGTCAGCAAGGCGTTCCTGTTTTGTCCCGTCCTCCACCCGTCCTCTACCTTGCCGAGTGCCTGTCCCGTCGTTGACTGATCAGATGGCCCGGCCTTTGCGCATGTGCATAAACAATGCCGCTGATTGGCTCAACCTCAGGGACTATTTTCTAGAAATACGGACTAAACAATGATTGTGTCACAAAATTTAACCCCACAAAATTAAAAAGAAACATTTGCAGTTGCTCGGAATTCATCTGTTGTGGTGCTTAAAGCGCCCAGGAGCCCTTCCGCCTTTTGCTTTTTGCCGATCCTTTTGCGGTTATGCGTGTATCGCTAAGATTTTTTAAAAATGGCGCTGATCTGGGATGCAAGTTGAGACGACTCGCTAACGCTGGCGTGATCAGACAGGGGAAATCCGTTTTTGGCCCGTCGTCAAGCATTTAGAACCAGATTTTATCCGCTATCAAAAAAGTCCGACAGTAAGTCGCAGCATGACGGGATACCCACAACTCACCGTCTACTCCCAGATGTTGTCGTATGGATGTGCACTTTCAATCCGATGAGCATCCGCTGCTGTGTCGGATAAAAATGTACGTCTGACTGCGGCCCAAGACTCTTAAGATTCTTCGGTGTGAATTTATATCTCCTTTCTCCTGTATTCTTTATTATAATGTCATTTGTATTAGAAACGTAAATTTAAATAGACATTTTAACAAGAAGACTTACAATCACTAAAACATATTATTTAGATGCTGATGATTTAATGTAAAGAGGTAATAACGTGATAGTATTTGTATTTTAAGAAAGTATATTACATGCAATACTGATATCTGTAATTATAATTTTCTATTCCCCCTTACCCGTTCCCTTTAACTTTCTAGAAAACCAATAAAATTTTCAAATCATGAAAATGACAACTGTCATTTTTGCCAAAGCTTAAAGTACATTGTTTCTTAATGACAAATCCAGACACTGGTGAAAATCATAGTTTTCCCTACCATTGTCAGTTTTACTATAGCAGAGAGTGGGTAATGAAGAATGGTGTTGCATGCTTTCAGAATGTCTCCCAAGAATGTCATAGTGAAATTGTATCAGAATTTCTGCTGCAGGCTGGATGGGCCAGAATCCATGGTACACAAATTGGAGTGCTGTCTTCTCCCAAACTAGTACAGTGGCACAATTGGATACCATAGAACTCCTTCCCCAGAGACTCCATTTAGCCAGGGCTATTTTTGTATAAAAAGCCCAGCAGGAACTCGCTTGCATACCAGGCCACACCCCTGACATAACCATTGTTTCACACAGGGCTTTGTGTGTAGAAAAAACCCAGCAGGGACTCATTTGCATATTAGGCCACACCCTGGCACCAAGCCAGCCAGAACTGTGTTCCTGTGCATTCCTGCTCAAAAAAAGCCCTGTATTTAGCAACCCCACTGAAGGCCTTGTGTCACCATCTAAAGACTTGCTGGTTCCAGAGGGTATTTCTTTGTTTAATCCCTGACTTTTGTAGTTCATTTTTCAATCCTGCTAGCTTTATAAGTGACAAATACACGTAGACAGTTATATTTTCTGTTTTATAGTGGTTTAGAATTTATTATATTTTATTGCACTTTACTTATGAGCTGTCTTGGGCATATTTATTATAAAAAGTAGCCTAAAAATGAGCTAAATAAATAAAATGTATAGTGGGAAAACCTTAACTTGTGAATGCTGGTAAGGCACATGAAATTTTTGAAGTGCATGACTGATTTCTACCTAAAAGTTTCAGTTTTTAAGTCTAAAATATCCTCTCATATAAGATTAGAAATGGGACCTAGTACAATTCCCACTAAGTTTACATCTGGGCGTCTTAAATGAGAGCGGTTCTATAGTAAGATCATGTATTGGTTTAATCTATCTATATATTAAAATGCCACCGCCACCCTCCAACTCATTCTCATACTAGGTTGACATCATTCTGCCAGCTTCATAAAGTGGCCTCAAAACTCAATTTAAGCCTAAAGAAACATATACATTGGGTAATGCATGTATGGACCTAGAATTACAGTCATGTCACTTGTCTTTTGGTGATACAATATAACAGTGAATAAGTTGTATTGCAAATGAGCTGAGAATGAAAAGTAAGAAATAATATAAGAAACGAGAAACAAAATGGTGGCCAGAAATGAAAATATAGATTGTAAGCAAATAGTAAAATGGATGCATGGTCACTGCTGATTGCATCTCCTACATTGGTCTATACACACACACACACAGGGGGAGAGAGAGAGAGAATATCTAATAAAACATAACACATAAAAAATAAAAAGGGGGAGACAAAGAAGCTAAAATAGCAAAATGTCTATAAAAGTTTGGGAAATAAAGACATGTTCCATACACTAGGACTTATCTATATGGTACTGTTGAATGTTGCAGTTTTGGAAACGCTGGAATTGAGAAAGTCTAAATGATGCAGTCAAATATAAATAATGGTCAGCACTAAGGGGATTTTTGGTTTTAGTTCTAAAATCTCCTTTTTTGGAAGCAAGAAGTATAAATCTTAGGGGGGGGAGGTAACAAAAATGTTGGGGGAGGTAAAGCATCTGTTGGGGGAAGATAGCCTACAAGTGCCAAACTAGATTGGAGACAGAGGCGCTCCAGCAAAGCAAAGTGAAGCATTCTGCTCATGATTCTCAGTAGCAATCATTTATACCGCAGTTCCTCCTTAATAAAATCCATCATGCACTCCAAAAGAGTATCTAGGACACTTAGTTTTTATTCCACATGCATCTCATTTGTCTTCAGCAGGTTCTTCCATAATCTCATCATTATTGCTATCACCCTCTGAGGACAGCTGACTTGCATTAATCAGCTAGGCCTCCCTCATCCCTCACTAGATTCTTTGCAGCTTTACTGTGCCCTTGGGCATCCTAACTTTACTTGAAAAATTAATAAACCTCCCCTCTCTTATCTTACCTTATTAATGTCTGTCTTTGTAACCCATTATCCCTGCATCTCATCAGTGACCATTTGAGGATGTGGTGATCACCAAAGGATTGTGCCCTGGTGAGGCAACACACGAGAGTGCCCTACATAAATGCAAAAGAGGAAGTTCAAAGCCCAGCTTTGTTGTTTACTAGTCTGAATGGTTGATGAAGTGAATGTCTGGGAATTGTTAAGATTCAACTGACGGCCATTAAAGCCCATCAGATAATTCCCTGCTGCCATATCTATCCCTGGTTCTCTTTCATTGCTGCTGCTGCTTCCTGCACCCAGCACATCTCCCAGAACTCCATTTTTCTTTCTCTCACTGACAACTTTGGATTTGTTAGCCACACAGTGTTTTAAAGTACTGGTACACTAATCACTCATGTTTGTACACCATTTTGGTGGGTTGTCGGTCATGGTCTGTAGTTATATGGGCTGTCTCTCTTGCTTACTTAAAAGTACAATCCAATTGAAAATAAAGATTGTGCAGGTTTGCTCATTTCACACAGTGATAGCAGCTGGTAAGTGTCTTTTGCAATTCATCAGAGGCCTCCCCGACCACCTGCTCTTGGCATCCTGCAAACAGCTGGCTCTGTGTATGTACCATAAGCTATTATCTTACTCAATAAATAATGAAAGAAAGAAAGAAACCAGGATGGAGTCATTTCTTTGTAAATAAAATAAATTGATCACCATCCATCTTTCCCCATTCTAGAACAGAGCCATCAAGTTAAAACTGTTTTAACATCAAATTAATACATCTTACATACATGCAAGTGCACATATAATAATATAACCAGGCAACAAGCATTACAGCTTTTTCCCCTAAAAATTGCTGCATTTATGAAGACCATGGGGAGAGTTTGCAGAACTTCAACTAATGTCACCAGATGTCCTCTTTACTTGAGAGGTGGTTATATTTTTCAAAGATTCTTCCACTTTACAATTCCAAAATTAATGTATCTGGTCTACAGCTCTTACCAGCAGTGGATACTCTTCTTTCTCTTGTTCTTGGAGGGTTATATCATTTCCATGTTTTCTGTCTGCCTGGTTGTTGTCACTGTCAAGTCACAGATAACTTATGGCAACCCTGTGGGGTTTTCAAGGCAAGTGATGTTCAGAGGTGATTTGTCATTGGGCTGCCTCTGCATAGTGACCCTGGTATTCCTTGGTGTCATCTGCCATCTAAATACTAGCCAGAACTGACCCTGGTTAGCTTCCAAGATCTGATGAGATCAGACTAGCCTGGGCCATCCAGGTCAGGGCTTTCTATTTGTCAGGAGATTTTTTTTAATTAACCAAGGAATTAGAGAAAATCATCAGGTGCAACTTCAGGTCTGATGTAGGTTGCTTTGATCTGGCTCAGGGCATTCTAGCATGCAGTTTGAATGGACATTTGATGCTTTTCTGGAAGAAATCTAGATGTGCATTACTGTAGGCACTGCATGTTGTTTGTGGGGGTACAAATGCAGCAATCCCATTCATTCTCTGGTGCTTCTTATCACATGTAACATCATCTTGCAAAACAGCTACAGCTAGATCTGAGTTGAACAGTATCACAGTGGTGGTCAGGCCTTTTTTGAGCAGGAATGCAGAGGAACGCAGTTCCAGCTGGCTTGGTGTCCGAGGGTGTGGCCTAATATGCGAATGAGTTCCCGCTAGGCTTTTCCTACAAAAAGTCCTGTGTGAAACAATGGTGACCTTGGGGGTGTGCCCCAATATGCAAATTAATTCCTGCTGGGCTTTTCCTACAAACAAAGCCCTAGTGGTGGTAGATTATGCAGCCTTTTGGGGGGGATTCAGAATGCCTCCCTTATGACAGCCCTGTTGATAGTGTTTCCTCATCTGTCGTATGGGGAACTAAGCTGAAAGTAGCTTGATTAAGGCTATTAAGTGTGTCCATAAAGAAGACATGATATGAACTACAGACAGTTCTGAGTCTCAGGTCTGACTTATATTTGATGCTACATTAGCTCACTGGCATTGGAAGGAACTCAACAAGCTCAGTCTTCATTGTACATTGTACACTCAATCTTCATGTATGAGGAGATGTGCTCCTCATGACCGAGAACAATGATAGCTTCCTCAATGGGCTTGTTTCCCTTTTTGGCCTCTCCCCAATACTGTTTATTATTCCTTTCTCTGATGAAATTGTACCGTATGTGGCATCTATCTATTACGATTAGTCTTAATTTTAAAAAAAAATTAAATAACTATTTATAGATATTTTTATAATATGTTGTTGCTTGTCCTGAGGCCTACTGTATGCAGGGGAGGGCAAGTCAGAAATCTAATTAATAAATAATAAAGGATAATAATTGTGTTAAAGCGATTTGACCTTTATGGTTTTATACTGTCTTTATTGTTATTGCTTTAGTTGTAATTTCTTTTGTTTTGTTTTTTTTTCATTTAATAGGCCACTCTGGTTTTGTTGGGAAAAGGATACAAATGTCCAAAATAAATAGTTTTTTAAAAAATTGCTGCCACCTTCTAGCCTTTCATTCCTTTGTGCTGCTCAGAGCAGAGTGATATTTCTTTGTGCTGTTTTATTCTCACAACCGCCTTGGGAGACAGCCTGATGACAGGGCAACTGACTCATAGGGAGTGTGGGGTTCATAGCTGAGCAGGAATTTGAACCCAGGTTTCCCTTGGGCTGGCATTCCCCACTCTATCTTCATTGTGCATGGTATATCTTACCATGTCCTTCTCAGATAAAGAATAAAGAATCTCATTATTGAATGAGTCCCTACATTTCTCAGAAACATTTGATCAGTTGTACTATATACATAAATGCAGCAAATAAAAGCAACATGCAGCATTCAAAATTTTACTGAGAAATTTTTAATGTAGAATTTTTTAAAAAAAATTAAGATTAAGAACTGCAGCTATCCCTTGGTCTCTTCTGGACTTTATTATGTGAAGCATAAAGAGGAAGAGAACTCATAGTTTAACAAAAGTAGGTATTTAAATAACAGGTGTAGAAAATATTGAAAATAAGTGTGGGGGGGTTGTAAATATCACACCTAACCCAAAAATTCAAACATTGTCTACTAGTGAAGTGCCTGACCCTATATAATAATGAAAGCAGCACAATAGGACTAGGCACACCAAAGAGGGAGGTTTGTGTGTGCCAGGGGCATTCCAGAAAATAAATGCAGAAAGATAAGACTTACCCAAAATTGTGTGTTTACTATAAGTTTATTTCATCAACTATTTAAATCTTAAATCATCAGTGAACCTCTACTTATACAAATATTCTCTTTTATGGAAAGGAGGTCAAAAGACACCTTTTGGCTTTTCCCATTTATCCACAAATATTACTTATCACAAAGGAGCCTCTGCATGACTGGTTTCCCACACCAGAGCTGCAATGCAAAGATCACAACAATCATATGGCAAATTTCCATATCATCATCAGTGGACCCAGAAATATTTGGCATGAGGCAGAAATTGTCTGCATCATAAGGGCAACTGGCATTTATACATGTCACCATCCAGCTGTGGGGAATTAGCCATGCAGAAGTTGCTTCTGAATACTATGTTAAGAACATACATAAGAGAAGCCATGTTGGATCAGGCCCGTGGCTCATCCAGTCCGACACTCTGTGTCACACAGTGGCCAAAAAAAAAATGCTCAGACAAAATATGGTTTGTTGTTATATGAACAAACTTGCGTCTCTGCGGGCTTCTTGCCAGTATGGATTAATTATGAAAGACTTCTGAATTCTTCCAAACCACAAATTATGATTTGCAAATCAGATTTTCAAATGATAGGCCTGGTTTGTGAACCTACTTTGTAGGGAACCCTAAAGTAAATAATAGGAAGTGAAAGCTCATCCTCCTCCCACCTACAGTGAGGCACAAGGAGAAACCACAATTTTTCACTTGCCCCAACCCACTGTAGCAGGAAGCTGCTCCTGATGTCCTCACCCTGAACACAGGGGGGGCACCAAGAGGAGGAAGGAAGATGCTGCCCACCCTCCTTGCCCTTCCTCCAAGGTAGCAAGGGGAGGCAGGAAACCATCACCTACCCTTCTCATCCACACCACAGTGAGGCGAGGCACAGCATGACAGCACAGTAGGGAAGCTGGCATCTACCATCCCCATCCCCTCCAGGGGTAGGGAACGTTGGCTCTCCAGATGTTTTTTGCTTACAACTCCCATCAGCATCAGCCATTGGCCATGCTGGCTGGGGCTGATGGGAGTTGTAGACAAAAAACATCTGGAGAGCCAACATTCCCTATCCCAGCAGAAAACTGGTGCCCACCCTCCTTAGACCACCCACCCCCAAGTTAGAAACAGTGGGGGAGCCACTGCCTGCCTGCTTTGCACCCCCTTGCACCAAGGCAATGAGGGAAGGCAAGAAGCCACTGCTTGCCCTCCTCATAGGGTTGCCAGCCTCCAGGTGGCCCCTGGAGATCTCCTGCTTTTACAGCTGATCTCCAGCTGGCAGAGATCAGCTCCTCTGCAGAAATGGCTCCTCTGAAAGGTGAACTGTTTGGCATTATACCCCTCCCCCCCAAACCCCACCCTCTCCCAGATCCATCCCCAAAGTCTCCAGGTATTTTCCAACAGAGACCTGGCAACCCTACCTCCTCACCACCACCACCCTGCCCACACAAAGGTGCTGAGGGGAGACAGGAAGCTGTCTCCCACTCTCCTTGCCCCTCCACACAAAGGGAAGGGAAGGTGGTGAGGGGAGGCTGGAAGCCAATGCCTGCCCTCCTCTTCCCCTAGCAAGAGAAGGCAGCAAGACAGAACGAAGGAAGAAGAGAGCCGTGGAGGAGGCTGAGGACTACCCACCACTTACTCCCTGCTCTGTCCTGTCCCAGTTGAGAAAGAAAAAGCAACAGCAGATCACAGTATTATGAGCAGGCGAACCAGAGGGTGACAGGGCCAGGAGTTGTCCCTCTGAGCTGCCACATGCCTCGGTGGAACCCAGCACTGCAGACTAACGGAGGCACACCACTGCTGATTAATACCCCTCCATCTCTGGTGCTTAGTGGACAGGCCACCCACAGATTCAGTAGCCTTTATTAATTTGCCATGTGTAAGGGGAGATCATATGACTGGATGATCCCCTAGATTCATTCCCATATAATAAACCATGGCATGTCATTAGTTTGAACCAAGTAAGAATATACAGTGTGTTGATTGACATTGATCCTGTGCAAAATGTCCACTAATAGAATAAACTTTTGCCAACTGACCCTCCTACAGAAGACCCCCTATTCCTTCCTTGTGTTCTCCCTACAGGTTCTCTGTCCCCCAGAAACAACATTTTGAGGGGTAGCTTAAGCTGCAGTAGGAGGGGGAGGTAAGGATTTCCACTCTGCTGATGGAGGGTCCAGACTTTAATAATGAAGCAAGTCTCTTGCATATCTAATCAAAATTCATGACAGGAGGAATTTGTATATTATTTTATTATTTTGCCAAGTCTTCAACCCTCTAGATGCTCATTTCATTTGAAGAGCAGCCTGAGTAATTTGTACAATTAAATATGTACAACGTCAGATATTACTGACAGGAGCCCAACAATTCAAACTAGAGCAGGTGACTAAAGAAAACCCCCTGATTAACCCCCCCCCCCAACACTTTTGGTTTTCTAAAAACATGCATCTTGGAAAAGCCTCTATTTTCAGGATTTCACCTCATAAAACTTGATTATTACAGTACATCTACATTTTTTTAAGCTTGTCAACGAAGACATACTTTGTTGTGCCTTTGGTGATCTGGAGACCTCGAATGTTTTTGAAGTTTGATTGAAATAAAATCATTATGTCCTAGAGAGACTTTTTTTTAATGTTTAGAATGACTGATGATTCTTTTTGTCCTCAGAACCAGTTTTTAATCATTATGACAAATAGTGGCAATTCATACATGACATACAGTTAGTTTCTGTCTAAGAAAATAATTTTACGCATCTTTTATGTGTGAAACTTATGTGAACGTTTCTTTGGCTATCATTGCATGATGCCTTCCAAATATGTGTAATGATAGCAGGAGGAAAACAAGATGTATGGACTGGCAATTTTCATCCAGCAGCGTACTCATTTTTCCTAGTCTGATGTTATCTCCATGTAGATAAAGTCATATGTAAATAAAGTCCCTGCTTGCCAGTCCTGTGACACAGCTGGATTTTGCCTCTAGAAGACCACAGGAGGAAGAGATAACTGAAAGATGCTCTTGCTTATCGTTTTGTAAATATTTTCAGCAGGCCACCATTTTAAAACATTTTAGTGGAATGGAAAGTCCAGTTAGTATTTCTCATGTAACCACATCAGCATGTAACTTAGAAAAACAGGTCTTCCATTTGTTTGAACGCTTGGAAAATATCCAAGCAAGATGGGTGAATGAGCTTACTAATATAATTGGTACATGGGAAAGTCCACATTTCTTGTATCTATTCTAAAATTTATATCCTGCCAAACCACTACAGATACAGGGTGAATTTCTGCCATTGTTTTAATGGTTTGATAGAAGGCCCCACATTACCTAGCTCTGGGTAATTACAGACAAACATGCTTAAATGTTGGTGCATTGGCTCAATGATCCAATTCTTCCCCTTCCTCCAGATTCCCCTTTGTTCATCAGCCAAGCTATTGGGCTGTGAAAGCCCATTGATCAGAACCCCAGTCTCTGTTTTTGCTGCTCACGGCCCTCCCCAAAGTTAAGGTTCAGAGCTATCTTCCCAGATCTCTCCCATTGCCTTATGTAATGTCAAGTCTGAAGTGGGATTACTACCATGCCTGGGAGGAAAAAAGAAGCCCTGCCCCTTTAAAAGAGGCTTAATGAGCCGTTATTTATCAGGTGAAGCTTCATAATAAGTCTCTATTAGAGGGACAGGATATATTTATCCAGGCCTGTTGGTAACCCTAGTTTGTTAGATGCCAACCTCCAGGTAGTACCTGGAGATCGCCCACTCTTACAGTTGCTCTCCAGACAACCAGTTTGAGAGTCAGTTTGGTGTAGTGGTTAAGTGCATGGACTCTTATCTGGGAGAACTGGGTTTGATTCCCCACTCCTCCACTTGCACTTGCTGGAATGGCCTTGGGTCAGCCATAGCTTTCACAGGAGCTGTCCTTGAAAGGGCAGCTGCTGTAAAAAGCTCTCTCAGATCCACCCACTTCACAGGGTGCCTGTTGTGGGGGGGAAGATAGAGGAGATTGTGACCGCTCTGAGACTCTGAGATTCAGAGTATAGGACAGGATATAAATCCAATATCATAATCAACCAAGATCAGATCCTTTTGAGAAAACAGCTGCTTTGGAGTATGGACTCTGTCATTATTCCCTGCTGAGGTCCCTCCACTCTCCAGTCTCTACCCCCAAAACCTCCAGATGGTTCCCAACCCAGAGCTGGGTGTCCTATTTTCTGATCATTCTAGTTTGAGGAAACCAGTTTGTTTATAGCAGGGGTTTCAAACTCATTTGTTATGAGGGCTGGTTGTGACATAAATGGGACTTTGTCAGGTCGGGCCATGTGTGTCATAAAACATAATGCCTGGCAGTGGAGACAGTCCATTGGAGCCCTACATTAAGAGTGTGTGTGTTAAAACAAATATTTCTCTGCAAAATTGGAGTTCCTTGAGTTTGCAGAAATCTATATTTTAACTGTGATCCATCCAAAATCAACCCTCACCCTTAAAAGATGTCTGCCAAAAATTGAAAAATAGGGGATACTAGGATTTGGCAACGTGGTTTTTAAAAATAAAACATCAAGAAGAATCACAAAGATTACAGCAGACATGAAAAATATAATTTAAACATATAAATGCTCTGAGCCTTGGACTCAAGGGAAAATATGAAATGGCTGAGCATTGCAAGCTTTTCCCCTTCCCTATACTCAGAGTGGGAGTGGCTGGTCAGAGTCTGAAAGCTAAACAGGGTTGGTAGTTGGATGGGAGAGCATCAAGGAAGACTAGGGCTGCTTTGCAGAGGAAAGAAATAGCATACTACTTCAAAGTCTGTTGCCTTGGAAACCCCATGAGGTGGGACTTCATGGGGCCACCATGAGTCAGTTGCTACTTGATGGCACACTGTACCTTTCTTGTATGCACACATTACAGACAAACGAAACCAAATGACGTGTGCTTCTTTCAAAAAGCCTCTACTCTCTAAGATGACTGTAGCATTTTTTCCCTGTCACTGATGCCTGGAGTGTCTTCCCAAAGCATCTGCATGATGCTAACCCCTCTCACCTCCTTCAAATCCCTCTTCCAAGCCCTTATTTTCCATGGAAGTCTTGGCACACAAAATTACTCAGGATAGTGAAAATCAAGGCTGACTTTAAAGATCACCAAGACCTCTGCAAACTGGATGAGTGGGCAACAATGTGGCAAATTAAGTTCAATGTTGGTTATTTCTTTCTTGTCTTTAGTGTCAGCCCCCCCCCCCCCCAGTCTATTAATACAATATCCATCTCATCCCCATGCTGTTGAGTGTGCATCAGCTTTGTACTGTCACTGCACATGGAAGCAATGAGTTTGGATGAGCCAGTCAGTACAACTCTGGTGCAATTAGCTACCCCCAACGTCTGTCATATGGTAAAGCAATTAGCTACCCCCAACATGCCTGCCATATGGTAAAGCAAAACTAATGCTACACAGTTAACACTAGAGCAACTCTGACATGGAAATAAGCAAAGGAGGAAGCGGTTCCAGTCATCATCATTTCAGCATTACTGAGGGCATCATTTGCCTAATTCCAGGGGTGGCCAACGGTAGCTCTCCAGATGTTTTTTGCCTACAACTCCCATCAGCCCCAGCCAGCATGGCCAATGGCTGGGGCTGATGGGAGTTGTAGGCAAAAAAACATCTGGAGAGCTACCGTTGGCCACCCCTGCCTTATTCTATTCACACAGAACCCAGCAGAAAATTCCCCTGTGATTTCAGCATATAGTATAGGCCTTTTGACGTGTACATCAGAGCATGATATTCAGTCTGTATGAGTACTATGGTGGGTCTCTCTCTCTCTCTCTTTCTCAAGTGTTATTGCTAACTAGGCAATGCAACATATTTTTCAAGCTGTCTGCAATTGCACTGGAAGCCCACATACTTTAGTTAAAAACTGAAAGTAAATTGAGGATATGGAATATCAATGGGAGGTAGGGCTCCAGCTGCTGGTGCAGCACTGTTAATTACACAATACTTTTATGGAGCAATTCAGTGGTAATTCTTACTGCTATTCCTCCTTAATAAGATCCATTGTGCACCATAAAATAGTAACTAGGACACAGTTTGTATTCCACATGCATCTCACATCTCTTTAGCAGCTTCTTCCATATCCATAATCTCATCATTATTACTATTACCCTCAGAAGACAGTTGACTTGCATTAATCAGACAGGCTGATGTTCCCCTGCCAGATTTTTTTTCTGCAGTTTTATTGTGCTTTTGGACATTTTAATTAACTTGAAAAATTAATTACGAAATCTTACCTTATTAATGCTCATCTCTACTCCCCGTGTTCTGTAATCCATTATCACAGTTTTATCGCCAGTGACCATTGCCAGGCAGGGTCACCAAAGAACGAGACCTTAAGTAAAGATCACACAAAAAATGACCTTATGTTGCAGAGGGATCCTATGCTTGAGTTACACTCACCTGGTAGGACAGGATCACTTCTAAACTCCCATATGTCAGGAGAGATTAATACTACTCTTACAGAGAAACTATAACTTTATAGTGAAGCAATATTCGAGTCCAGTAGCACCTGAGACCAGATTTCTAGAATATTATCACCTCATAGTGATGTGCACTTGCGGATGAAGTACTTTTCTCTCTTTCTCACAATACGAGAACTCATGGATATTCAATGAAATTGAGGAGCAGTTGGGTTAGAACTAATAAAAGGAAGTACTTTTTCACCCAAAGGGTGAATGACACATGGAATTCACTGCCACAGGAGATGGTGATGGCTGCGAGCATAAACAGCTTCAAGTGGGGATTGGATAAACATATGGAGCAGAAGTGCATCAGTGGCTATTAGCCACAGCATATTGTTGGAACTCCCTGTATGTGATGCTCTGTATTCTTGGTGCTTGGGGAGATCCAAAATGGGAGGGCTTCTAGTGTCCTAGTCCCACTAATGGACCTCCTGATGGTGCCTGGTTTTTTTGGCCACAGTATGACACAGAGTTTTGAACTGGATGGGCCATTGGCCTGATCCAACATGGCTTCTCTTATGTTCTTAAGATCTGGTGTCAGGGGCTGCATGATTCCACAGGGTGCAGGGTTCAAGTGCCGCTAAAGTTCCTGCAGCTGAACTGCTAAATTGTAACAGTAGCTGTCCTAGCCTGCCCTGTTTGCCTAGACATGAGTGGGCCCTCTTGGTAGAATTAGACCTCTGGATCAACCCTGTTCATCATGATGCTGTGCTACACAGGCACTGTGGCTCATTTACTGGGCAAGGCAGTGGCAATCATGAGCAGCAGTTGCCTGCCTCAGAATGAGGGGAGAGACAGAGGATGAAAAGAAAAAAAAACTACTGGCACACTTACTGGGGGACCACTGAAGGTCATGGTACCCAGAGTCCCCCAAAACCTGGAACTGGTTTTTAACCTAACGGTCAGCATCACCTTCATGCAAGCAAGACCCACCAGATTTGGTTGGGGATCTAGTAAGAAAAAAACTACAAAATCCCATTGTGCATCTCCTGAGATCTATGGCTGCATGGTTAAAATGCCTGTCTTAGAGCAACAGGTCTGCACGTCTTGCCATTGCATTACCCTTTTTTTCAATTGGAATTATTACTGTCAGCAGGATGCCAAAAATGTTGGTGGTCCCTTGGAAAGACCTCACTCACTTCTCCTCAGGGAGAGGGAGTCAAGCTTATATTTTTCTGATTACCATTGCATGAACATTTCCCTCTGAGCTATCAGGAAGCTCAAAGCATTGCCTCCTGTGAACCTGTTTTTGTAGCTTCTAGCATTTCTTAAAGATGAGACAATTCTTCACCAGCATTTTAGGAATAATAATTGTTATAATAAAATTCTGGGAGATCGATTTTTGTTTTTGTGGAAATCAAAACATGCAGAAGCTGCACCCTTCTGGCCACCTCTCACCCAGATACCTTCACCCCTACCAAATCTTTCCTCCCATGCCTCTCTCACAGCGATGGCCACATAAAAAAGATGCTCCAGCCAACATGGAAAGAAGAAAATAAAGTTCATTTCTTGGACCTCTGCTGATCCACTAGCAGATTTCTTGTGAACAGTACAATGTAGAAAGATGATTGATTCTCACAAGATAACAATATATAGTACTTTAAAGTGGTCAACAGAGCTTTATACACAAGATTACTGTTATCCATACTACAACCCAATGAAGGAGGTCTGTATTAATATCTGTATATTGCTAACTAGTAAGTTTTAAGGTAGCTCATTCTTTAAGCAGTTATGTTAGACCAATTACCACATTTCCAAAGTTTTCATCTTTAGTAGTTCTCCCCCCCACCCCCACCCAGGCTATATAGCCTGAACTATGCTTTACTCTTAAGATGAATTTTCAGCCATCTACTCCCAGACTAGTGGGTAGGCAGGCATCCTCCTTACATCTTCAAGAAAGTCTTTATGTGTCTATCTGTACTCAGTGCCTAGTCAGTAAAGACTCAGGGAAAGGACAATGCTTTTTGGACAAAGTGATGCTTCAGAGGTTCATATTCCCTCAGCAGTTACAATGCAGAGAGACTCAGTACTCTTTTTTTTTCAGGATAGTATCCTTGGCCATATAATGTCAAGGGATTTATGCTGTGCGGGCCTCTCCACTTCCAAATGGCATAGACTTGGAGCATAACCCAACATGCTGACTTATTTTTTTAAAGACACATGTCAAGCCACTCTAGCAATACATTAGAGTGGCCCAGATGGTGAGTCAAATCTCCCAAGCCATCTGGTTCAGTTCCAGTATCCCGTTTTGATTACATTTTTTTTTTTTACTTGTAAGAGGCAACTGCACAAATCTTCATTTTTGCGCCAATTTATCTTTCCTTGCGGTAAGATACAAAATAGTAAATATAAATGGTGTGACCACAGCATAAAACAAACAGAAGAACCATTAACAAATAGTGACAAAAACTAATGACTGTGATAAGATACAAAATAAAAAAGAAACAAAAACAGCCATAATAATCCACTCCCATCTGGAATGGAGTTTTAGAATCACTAAACTACCATTCTAAGGAAGGGGGGCTACAAAAGCTGCAAAATGTGTTTCTTTTTCAGTATGTACTTTGTCTAAGCTTTCAAGTTTCTCATCACAAATTTAAGACCATGAAAACAACGATAAAGTACAATGCCCAAGGTTACGTTTATACATCACACCATATTAAAAGCACCCAGATAAAATAAGCCTTTTCCTGTGACTCTTTAAATGAGTCCTCCCCTGCTGTTCTACTCTCAACATTGCTTTGGGACTGGATCCAGCTTCTGACCCCTGGCCTAAGAATTTTAGAGCAATAAGGTCACAGGAATATGTTCATTATTTAGTGCCAGAACATTCTGTTCTATTCTACACCAAATACCACCTTTACTACTTAAGAAAATTCATTAAAATAAAAGGGAACTCTTGGCCTCGCAGAGGAAAGAACACTTAATCATGAGTAAAACTGATCTACTGTTGTGAGCAATCATGGTCATTTTTATCTATCGGCAACCCTAAAAAATTTAGCCGGTGCTTGAAACATTTTACATCTTAAAGACTGTGTTGAGCTTTGACACATGATAGTGCTTAACCTGTTTCAGAAATGTATAACAGGTTCAATGGAATTCAGATCAGAGCTCCAAAACAAAGTCAGGAGAGATAAGATGCTTCATGTTAAGTCTTTTATACAGCAATCCAATGACGGAAAACAGTCTGCATAGATCAGACTAGATCTCAGAAATTTGATGGAAAACAGTCTGAATAGATCAGACTAGATCTCAGAAATTTGGCCTTAGTGACATGATCCCTGCATGAAACCCATCTTGTAAAACATTCAAAGCTGGCCAGAAAACCCAAGAATCAGTTCCTCAGTTGTCTTTTTTCTTAGACCTTATGAAGACAATTCTGGTTCTGGGGGATGTTCCCCCATACAGGAGGCAAGTCCCTTTATCTCCATCTACCAAGAATCAGCACAAGCCAAGCACTGTGAGCTCCCCAGTCAGTTGTTCTGGAGTGGAAACAGGAATGAACTGGGAGGAAGAAATGAACTGCTGGGAAAGAGCCTCATCCCAAGCTCACCCACTCCCAAAGGAGGAAGGGAAAAACACCCTGACCCCCTGACCCCCACACTCCTTCCTCACATCCCATAGGTCTCAGATGGGCACTTCACTCCACATAGGACTTGGGCCAATGGCTTGTAGAGGCATCAGCTTGTACTTACCCTGAACAGAACAACTTGTGCCCATTGTAACAATTAAGTAGCCCCAAGAATTTCCCTAGAATCTTTAATAGTTAATCCACTCTTGGTGGAGAAAATACATGCATTTTGCCCAGTTACTGCATTTTAGCCTGTGTCAGGGAAAGGAGCTATTTATTTCCTGTAGATCTGGCAACTTTTGATGTCATTTTTTGATGATATTGATGATTTGGCAACTTTTGATGATATTACCCAAGCATCAGTTTAATTCTCCAAGAAGCATTATCCTCCAAAATCAAATATACATATAAAAAAGACAAGAGGCTGGCCTACAGCAATGTAGCATCAAACATAAATCAGAAAAACAAGTTAGCTTAGGTGGCTTCAGAATTTTATCCAAAGTTGCCTTACCTCTCCAAGCACAGAATACACAAGTTGCCAGAAGGAGTTTCAAATCTCTTAGGACTTGAAAGAGACAGGGGGAAAGATGTGGCCAGGAGTTGCCCCAATACCACTTTGTGGGATTCTGAGATGGGAGCACAGCCATACATTGCACCCACCATCCAGTGGGCCACAGGGCCTGGACTGGGTCCAGAAGAGGGCAATCAGACCTGGAATGCAGGACACACATCCTGGGCAGAGCCATGGGCTTTTCCTGCCCATTCACTACCTATTGAAGCAGTGGCTGCCCATGTCTTGGGCCCTGTTCCACACAGCCTTTTAATTCAAAGGACAACTGGGATTGGATGCAGAGGCAGCACAGCTGAGCCCCAGGACTTGTGATGGTTGGAGCACTGGGATGGATCCCTGCATGCCCACATCCTGTGGTTCTGGGGACTCCCTTAACAGGTCTGGGATAGAGCCAATTTATCAGCATGCCCAGCTTGGGGCTGTTGGTGGAGCTCTCACCACAGAGTAACAAGGGAACCATGTAGGGGCCAGTTTTTGCCACTCATTAGGGGACAGATCCTGAATCAGGCACCGCAGCAGATGGGATGGGGGTGTGAGGTTCATTGGATGGCAGGATTCAGGATCTGCCTCCATACAGGACCAATGCTTCTGCAGTGTAATCAATAAAGGCGGTGGCCTCTTTTACCCAAATCACTATAGTCTGCAAACCTTCCCCCTCTGTGCCCCTGGGCCCATAAACCTGAGCCACTCCCACTGTCATTACTTTGGATGAGTATAGAGGCTTTAAAATAAAGTGCATAAATTGAGGGCTTTTTTTGAGCAGGAATGCAGTTCTGGCTGGCTTGGCATCATGGTGTGGCCTAATATGCAAATGAGTTCCTGCTGGGCTTTTTCTACAAGAAAAGCCCTGTATAAATAAAAACTTGTGAATCTCAGGAGAGCAGGGGGCTGTTCCGACTGGTGATGGAGAATAGAACTTGCAATAATGGGTTTAAATTATGAGTGGAAGGATACTGGCAGTGGTCAGGTACTAAGATTTTTTTTTTAACGGTAAGGGTGGTTCTGTGGTGGAATAGGTTGCCCAGGGCATGGTGGGTTCTCTTTCCTTGATAGTTTGTGAGCAGAGGCTTGATGACCATTTCTCAGGATGCTTTAGGTTATCCTGCTGTGCAGGATGTTATACTAGATGGCCTGTAGACCCCATCCACCTTTTGACTCTATGAATCCCTCAAACAGGGGAATGCCTGACTGTGATAGAGTTGGCTTCACTGCGTGTTTGCTGTTCTCTTCTACCTGTTGAATGATACTCCTCTCTGATTTCTCAGAGGGCATCTTGATCCTTTCCTGGTGGCTTATGGTTAGCAAACTTCCCTTTAGTACAGTGCCTCAGCACAGCATAAGATCTAAAATGGCTTTGCATCTTTGCTTATGGTCTGCAAATACTGTAGAAATTCCAAGCAGACAATACTCAGGGCTAAAGTCTGCTCTTTTGACTTTACTTTTTCTCCATGTGTTGAATTTATGACACTTTTTGCCCCAAGAGGTTTTTATAAACCCTATGATGTGTTGTATTTGCAGTTGTTCCATAAAAAGGTAAAGGTAGTCCCCTGTGCAAGCACCAGTCATTTCTGACTCTGGGGTGGCGTTGCTTTCACAACGTTTTAACAGCAGACTTTTTATGGGGTGGTTTGCCATTCCCATAAGTCCCAAGTCATCTACACTTTCCCCCCAGCAAGCTGGGTTCTCATTTTACCAACCTCAGAAGGATGGAAGGTTGAGTCAACCTGGATCCAGCTACTTGAACACAGCTTCCGCCGGGATCGAACTCAGGTCGTGAGCAGAGCTTAGGGCTGCAGTACTGCAGCTTTACCACTCTGCGCCACGGGGCTCTTTATTGGTTGTTCCATACCTTGACTGTATTCATGCAATGGTAGGCATTTTGAATCAGCATGCAAACAAGTTTGATAGGAGCACATAGATAATTAGAATTCATATCACAGCATAGATCCTTTTGCCTTCAAGTACAGATGAGAGCTGTCGACGCAGTTGATCATTTTAAACTTTTAAAAACTTTATAAGAAGTGGGATTTCATGGATCATATTGGATTTTAAGAGGCAGAACTCTGTGAGTGACCAACATGTTTCCATCAGAAGTCAGAAATTTTGCAAGGCAGTTTAAAGTTACATGTCCTACTGCAACAACCAGAAGAGAAGCTCCTGAATAATTTAATAATCTCAGGCTGTTCAAAAGAAGAAGAAACTCATTGCCCGGATCTGTGGAGCTTGGATGAAGTTGTGTGGGTGGAAGTATATATTTATTCACTATGGACTTTGATAAATTATTTACCAGTTCAACTGACATTAACAAGATCTCTGAGTGGCAAGGTCTCTGCTGGAACGAAATTTAATCGTTCCCTTCATTATTTACACAGGTGAGATCCTCACCTTTTAATATAGAAATCTGGTACTGGGCTCCCTAAAGTCACCTGAATAATTGGAACACCCCAGGCTACCAATTTAATTCAGCTTCTTCCAAGTCACTACTCTGGGCCCAGTCATACTTGCCTAGCATCAAATAAAAGAGATTACTCACGTGCATAGGAGCTGCAAGATCAGAATCTCATTTTGCATAATGCAGTTTATACTGCAGGGAAACAAAGAAAAAATCTGCTGGAAAGTTTCAAAATATCGTATTATGCATTTTGCTGACTATCAAACATAGTATTTTCAGCAATGTGCAAAAGCAATGAAAAGCAGAAATGATATTAAATTGCCATAATATTAATGTCATGCATTTATGTTGTGAAATAATGCATTTATACAGTATGTGCTTACTGTAGACAGCTTCTTCTATAATGCAAGCCTGTGCCTCAAATATGGCAATACTAGAGCTGATTTTTATACCCCCAGAGTTGGTTTTTTTCTGTTTTAAGGCATCTCAAATGGCATACAATCACCTTCCCTTCCTCTCTCCATAACAGGCATCTTCTGAGGTACATGGGGATGAGAGAGTTCTGGGAGAACTGTGACTGGCTCAGAGTCAGCCAGCAGGCTTCATGTGGATGAGTGGGGATTCAAGCTTGGGTCTCTAGTCTTAACCGCTATACCACACTGGCTCTCTATATTTCTGTGGCAAAGTAAACATTGGTCAATGTTCTGCAGCAGAGTTTATGGGTTGTGCCAGATTTGTAAATGTACTTACATTAAATGGTCAATAGCACAATAATCCACATAGTTTATATATTGTAAGTGACATCTGTTGCTTGTATGGAGTTCAGTGGGTGTCAGGGGTCAGAACTTGTGGGATGTGTAGTTAGCTGTCCTCAGCAGCTATTTTTTAAAAAAATGTCAGTGTCCCAATTGCCCCTTGAAGCATATTCCTGGTTTTTATCAAGGTTTTGCCAAGGCTTGGGGGTTGTTTGGTTCCCAGAGAAGCAAAAATGGATGGAAAGATAGCCTACTCTATCTGGAATTGGAACCATTTATCAAGAAATGCAATAATATTTTTTTTAAAAAAAATCCATGAATGGCTTTGTTTTACTCATGTAAAGTAAGGACATAATTCAGAGTATAAACTCCAAAGAGTGAAAGTTCCCTTAGAGAGGGGGGGAAAAAGCTACACTTGTAAAACTGGATGCCTTAGTTGACAAAGTATGGACATTAAATTGCCAGAGTTGCTCAATAAACAGGTTTTGAATACCTGGACAATTTTGTCCAACCATATATTTTCATATGCTGAACAAATCAAAACAAGAGGTGAATGCAGAATGTGCCAGATTTTTGACAGAAAGTTCAAAAGGACTTTTTCTGTCTTTTTTCTGATTTTCCAGGGGCACTTGACTAGGTGAAACAAAGTCCTGAAATATTTCCAAGGACAGGTGTCCTTCTGGCATGCTGATCTGGGAAGTTCAGCTTCATGGATCCCATGGAATCCCACTCTTATGTAGTTCCTGTTAATTTCAGTGGGGCTTGCCAAGGAGAACGTCCTGATGGAGTGTGCCCTTTCTGTAGAAGCATTCCCTCCAAAGAGTGGTTCAGGCTATGAAAGATGAATGGAGATGCCTGTGTGCATAAGTCTTTTTAATTTTGGCTTGTCAGATTGTGACAGCCACTCTGGCATTGTCATGTTGGGTTGTCATGTTCTGTTGATGTCAGATTCTATCTCAAAATGAGAGCTGACAACATCTGAATTATGATATTTCAAACAATAAGGACTGCATGAGGATTCAGCTAGACTTCACTTGATGGTTTGTGTGACATTATTTGGTCCTTTTTACAATTTCCAGAGGCCAAAGACATGGTGGGAACGTTTAACCCTCTCATTGCATGCCTTCACACTTTTTTAGTGCATCCCAAAGCAGCTTCTCTCCCACCTCAGTGCTTAAAATGTTACTTGGGATGGATGATTTGAATCAGGAGGGTGATTACAGGAAGCAAGGGCACATGCACCTTCTACTCCTCCAATCCCAATCACCCCTCCTAAAGTGGCTGCTCCTGTGTAAAAAAAGGGCCTTCGCTTGTATCTTTATGTAACATCTAGTTTGGCCCTTTTCTAGAATGCATTTTTAAAAGTAGCTTTGGAGATAGTTTCACTTATTTATTACTCCACCCTATGAAAAGTGCACCTAATGAACACTGCTTTTGAAATTTCTTTAAGCCATCCTATTTGAGGACTGTTTATGATTGGATAAGAACATAAGAGAAGTCCCATGAGATCAGGTCAATGGCCCATCTAGTCCAACATTTTGCCACTCTGTGTAGCCAAAAGCCAGGCACCATCAGGAGGTCCACTAGGGGGGCCAAAACTGCAGAAGCTCTCCTACTGTTGCCCCCCAAGCACCCAGAATAGAGAGCATCATTGCTCCAGGCATTGTGTTACATCTGTACCTTGTGGTTAATAGCCACTAATGGACCTAAGCTCCATATGTTTATTCAGTTCTCTCTTGGAGCCGTATATGCTTGTAGCCACCGCCACTTCCTGCAGCAGTTAATTCCATGGGTTAATTATACTTTGGGCAAAGAAGTTCTTGAACTGTAAGAAAGGGAGAAAAGTACTTCTCTCTTTACCTTCTCTATCCAATGCATAATTTCATAAATCTCTATCATGTCATCTCTCATTTTTCATTTCTCTAAACTCAAGAGCCCTAACCTCTTTAACCTTTCATCATTGGGAAGGTGTTCCACCCCCTTAATCATTTTACTTGCCCTTTTCTGCACCTTTTCCAATGCTATAATAGCTTTTTTGAGGTGCAGTGACCAGAACTTTACACAGTATTCCAAATGAGGCCAAACCATAGATTTATACAGGAGCATTATGATACTGGCTGGTTGGTTTTCAGTCCCCTTCCTAATAATCCCCAGCATAGCATTTCCCTTTTTTATTGCAGTCGCACACTGAGTCTACATCTTTGTTGAGTTATCTACCATAATTCCAAGGTGTCTCTCCTAATCAATTACTGCCAGTTCTGACCCCATCATATATTTATAGTTAGGATATTTTGCTCCATTGTGCATTACTTAGCATTCACCCACATTGAACTTCATTTGCCATGTTGACACCAACTTGCCCAGCCTTGACTAATGTTCCTCTGGAACTCCTCACAGTCCTCCCTGGTTCTCACTGTCTTGAACAACTGTCTTCCACAGACTTAGCCACTTCATTTCTTACTTCCAACTCCTAATAATTAATGAACAAGTTAAAAACCACCAGACCTAGTACCAAGCCCAGTGGTACCCCACTGCTTACCACCTTCCTCTGTGAAAACTGCCCCTTTATGCTATCTGTTTTCTGTTAATTAATCAATATTTAATCCACAAAAGGACTTGTCCTCTTATCCCATGACTGCCAAGTTTACTTAAGAGCATTAGATGAGGAATATCAAAAGCTTTTAGGAAATTTAGATAAACAACATCTCCTGGGTCACTATTGTCTACATATTTATTCACCCCCTCAAATAACTCTAAAAGGTTAGTAAGACAAGATCGTCCCTTAAAGAATCCATGCCAATTCTTCATCAATAGCTTTTGTATATCAATATGCCTACTAATTCTATGTTTAGTAATGGATGCCACCAATGGATGCCACCACCAACTACTTTTGATGTTCAACTGACCGGCCTATAATTTCCCAGATCTCCTCTGGACCCTTTTTAAAAGTTGGGGTTTATATGAGCTACCTTCCAGTCCTTGGGAATAGGAACACATTTTAGTGATAGATTGCATATTTTCATTAGGAGAACCACAAATTCAAATTTGAGTTCTTTCAGAACTCTTGGATGTCTGTCATCTGGGCCTGGTGATTTGTCAGTTTTTAATTTGTCAAACATAGGACCTCCTCTCTTGTCACCTCAATTCATCTCAGGTCTTTTAACACCTTCTGAAATTGGCAGTTCTGGGGTGAGCAAACACCTGCCATCTTCCTCAGTAAAGGCAAAGGCAAAAATTGCATTCAACTTCTCTGCCATTTTCTTATCTTCCTTTAGTCATTCTTTTATCCCTTGGTCGTCCAAGGTCCTCACTGGGTGTTTTTACACTGGCTGTGACTCTCTATCACCGCATTGGAAACTCACCTTTTACATTACCTAACGTTCTCACAACTGTTTTGCATCGTTGCTGCCTGAAGCATCTACATTTGTTTCGGTGAGATGAGTTCTGGAGCTGCTGCTGTAACATTTTTCTTGAAACTAGTTTTGATCCAGTCATTTCTCTACAGGCGTTTCAAACTTGTATTGTAGAAGTTTTCATGCATTTTAAAAGACTCCTCCAAAAGCCACAAGGTGCAGTAATTTGTATGAGAACTGACAGCACTTGAAATTTTTACATATTGCTTGCCTCGTCTTGTAATTTAAATTTGTATTGTTTTTGCAGTGTTGACACCATTTCCAAGCAATCATATACATTTAACTAAGCACTGGTATTTCGTCTGCCCTCTGATCAGAGACCCCCCCCCCTCCAATTGAAACGCTTTCAGCAGGAAATATAGACGTTTGGCAAAATGAGCAAAGCAAATGTAAAAGGAAAATAATTAAAGTGGAACGGTGGCAGAGTTTTAGATCAAACTGAATGTAAAAACACCCACTGCCTCCCTGCTTTCTGATTCTCATGTATTAAAAGAAATGTGTATTGTTGGTATTGAGGGTTTTTCTTTTCTTTCTTTTTTTGCAATATGTTCCTCATAGTCCCATTTTGCCTGTTTGATCACCAGATTGCATCCCCCCCCCCCTTCAAGCATGGGTTTTAGGGCTGCCAAGCTCCCAGATTGGGTGGAGGTTCTCTCGTCCTGGAGGTTCCCAACCCACTGGGCCACATTGGGCTGGTGGGGAGAACCTCCCCTGACATCGCCGGTGCAATGACATCACCTGGAAGTGACATCATCATGCAGGCAACGTCACTAGCTGGCACTCTAGGCATTTCTGGGGAAACTGGTTTTCCTGGAAGCTCTAGAGATTTGGGAGGAAAAACTCTATGATACAATAGGTACCATAGCGTTTTCCCCTCCCAAATCGCCAGATAGTCCGGAAAACCATAGAGTTTCCCCAGAAATGCCTAGAGCAGCCATCAAGTGATGTCACCGGTGGAATGATGTCACTTCCAGGTGATGCCATCACGCCGCGTGCACAAATAATCCCCCACCGGAGGCAGCGGGGGACCTGGGAAACCTACTGGATTTCCTTTTATTTACTTCACTCAGACTAGCCTTCTGCCATTTAAAAAGAATCCTTCTTAATTTTTACTGCAGGTACGTCAAATGTGCAGCCCATGGACCAGACATAGCCTCCAGAGGGCTCCTCAGGCCCTCAAGCAACTCACTGTCTACTTTCTTCTCCCTCTCTTGCTTCCTTCTGCATCACAGCTTCCTTTGCCAGGCTTGCTCAATTGCACAGGAGCTACAGAGCAAAGCCTCTATCTTCTTAATTGGCTGACCAGCACATGAAGCAACTTATGTACAAAAACTCACAGTGCCCAGCCATTTCATGTTTTCCTCTGGGTCTTAGGCTCAAAGCATTGACTATGAGATTTCTGTAATGAATGTCAATAAAATCAAAAGTATGTTTTCAGTTTTCGGATACACACCTGAACAGCACCTGAACAGCATACTAAAGATTGCTACAGCACAGACATTTTGTTGCAATAATTCAGAGTAAGAGGTGTCAGTTATCAGAGACTGTTAAATGAAGAAAATACTGCAAGAGTGCTAATGTTGTATTTTAAGTTTTTTTAAAAAAATCTTTAATTCTTTTTGTCTGTGTCCTTTATAAAGTTTATATCTCTGTTACCTGGCATTACATTTTATGACACACATAGCTTGGCCTGACAAGATCTCATTTATGTCAGATGCAGCTCTCATAACAAATGAGTTTGGCGCCCCTATTTTACAGCTTCCAATACTTTGTTTGTTAATCTTTCTATATCTATTTCTTTCCTAACCTTTCCTAACCTGCAATATACATTGTATCTGAACTATCAGTACTGTAGTTATTAATAGTCTCCCATCTTCCTGAAATGATTTGACCTTCCTTACCTTTTCTTTCAGTTTCTTCTTCACAAGCCCCCTCAACTGAGAAAAGTTATCCCTTCTAAAGTTAAATGTGGTTGTGTTGGTCTTTTGGGGCAACTCCCTATTTACATAAATGCTAAACTTAATAGCATTCTGGTCACTGTTCCCAACTGGTGCTATCACATTTACATCTCCCACTAGGTATTGGGCATTACTTAAGGCATGGACAGCCTTCCCCTTGGTAGGTTCAGTGATGATATGCTCTGCAACACAGTCAGAGTATTTCTTTCTCCTGACTTGAACACATACTGACCCAATCAATGTGTGAGTAGTTAAAATCACTTATTATGACACAGTTATTTCATCTTGCTGCTTTTCTTAAATATTTTGCTGTTTTTATAATCAACCTCTAGCCTTTGATCACGTGGGCAATAACAAACTTCCAGAGTTAAGCTTCCTTTGGGGCCCATTATTTCTACCCACAGTGTTTCCATAAGCAGCCCTGTAGCTACAGTGGGGCCTCTTGCTGCCTGGCCCCCCAACTTACTGCCAAGGCCCCTGAACTTTCCATCCAGCACAGGTCCCTCAACTTCCAATTTTAAATTTTATTTATCACCCCCCCACACACACACACACCCTTTCTCTCTCATCACCAGCAAGCTCTTCATTGGAAAAGAGAGTGTGTGTGGCTTTTAATCTCCTTGCAAGGAATGCTGCATGGGGGGTAGGAATGCCAGTAAAATAAAAGTAAAAGGCAAGGTTCATGGTGGGGATGTGATTTTCTTGATTGAATTTGTCTGCTGCTGCTTTAATTTGTCTGCCGGATTTTTTTCTGGTTTGGAACTTAATGCCCCCAAAACCAAAAAATCCTGGCTACAGCCCTGACCGTAAGTAGAACTATTTCTTTTAGATTCTCAGTCTTACTGGACTGTATACCCTCTCTGACATACGGAGCCACTCCGCCTCCAATCCTTCCCTCCCTATCCTTCCAATATGATTTATATCCAGGAGCAGGAATTACTGTAACCCACTGATCTCCTTTCTAGAACAGTATCCACTCCTCTCTAGAACAGTAACAGGTACCATCACGAACCAGAGACATTTCATCTCCTGTCGGTTTTCTGCCAGGATTTAGTTTAAAAACTGCTCTACCACTAGGCTTCCCAACCCCCCCCCCCCGCCCTGCTGGGGAACCCCCAAATTAGCAGCCTCTTCCCCTGCTCTCCAAAAATCCAGAAACGGCGCCGTGTCTCTTTCCCTGCCTGCCTCCCTTGCAGGCTTCAGGCTTCTCCCTTCCTCCAGGTCACAAAGACCCGCCCACCGCCGGCCTGCTATTCGCTCCAGTCCGGCCTCCCTTCGCGAGGTGCATGCTGGGACTCGTAGTCCTTGCGTCCTCTCTGGCTGCCGGGTGACATCTCCTCGGGGAGTCTGGCCAGCGGGGGGGGGAGAAGCTCCGTGCACAGAGGACCATGTGCGTTTCTATCTCAGGAGGTGTCAGTCACTGATTGAAAGGCTTCCTCTTGGGATGGTGTGTCTGTGTTACTTTGAAGAAGTTGGCAGCAACTCGTGAGTAGAGAGGCCAACCCCTCGCTTCAAAGTGGCCAGAAATGGGGGGGGGGGAGTCTGCTGTGCACTTCATTATTCTCTATGTGGAGATTGATTCTCATAGGGTATAATGGGGAATTGATCTGGAGGTTTTGGGGGCTCTAGGGGAGCTGTTTTTTGAGGTAGAGGCACCAAATTTCCAGTATAGTATCTAGTGACTCTCTCCAAAGTATCCCCCAAGTTTCAAAACGATTGGACCGTGGGGTCCAATTCTGTGAGCCCCAAAAGAAGTTGCCCCTATCCTTCATTATTTCCTATGGAAGGAAGACATTTTAAAAGGTGTGCGGTCCCTTTAAGTGTGAAGGCCAGAACTTCCATGGAGTTCAGTTATGCTTGTCACACCCTTGTTCCTGGCTCCGCCCTGATGTCTCCTGGCTCCACCCCCAAAGTTCCCAGATATTTCTTGAATTGGACTTGGCAACCCTAACTACCACCTTTTTTATTTTTAGCACCAGCAGCCTGGTTCCTTCTTGGGACAAATGGAGGCCATCTCTTTTGTACAGGTCCTGCTTGTTCCAAAAAGCTAACAAACTTAAACCTTTCCTCCCTACACCATCATCTCATCACATTGAGACTTCTAATTTGTTCCTGCCTAAATGGCCCTGTATGTGGAAGTTGGCCAGTGGATGGATAGAGTGGATTTAAAAATCAGTAAGAGTTTATCCATATGTGGTAGGGCCACCAACCTCTACATGGGGCCTAGAGATCTCCTGGAATTACAGATGATCACCCAGACTACTGGTATTTCCCCCAGAGAAAATGGTTGCTTTGACATTATACGTATGTGAGGTAATTCCCCTCCCTAAGCCCCACCCTTCTCAGGCTGTATGCCAAAATCTCCAGACGTTTTCCAGACTGAACTTGGCAGCTCTATTTTGGGTAGCCTCCACAACAGCATAGAACCCTGAGCCTCCTTCAAAGACTGTAGCACAATATCTACAAAACACTTCATCTTTTATTCCAGTGTGGTAACTGTTTTAGACCATTGCATCAAAAAACAATTTTACTGCTTGTAAGTTTTTGTCAGATGCATTTGATAAGGCAGATGCAGCTCACAGGTACTGCTTCTCAATGGTTTCATTCTTTTCTGGTCTGGCACCATGTTGGTGAAACAAGTACTTCCTATTCGATAGGGTTAAGGTGTTTACATAGGAAGGATCCACACTCAGGATAGTATCACACACAGAAGGCCCACTGCATGCATGATAGTTATTTATATGTTACATTTAAAACATTGTATGCCACTTCTCTACCCAACTTAGGGACCATGGCAGACAACTCTCTCTCTCTCAAACAAACAAACAAAAATACCTAAACACACACACTCGAAGGCAGGGCAGTGAAGCAATGCCAAACAAAACAGAAAAGTGCTCACCTATTAACTGAAGGCAACAATAGAGGGGACACAAATCTCCCTGAAATGCAGCTTTTAACAATAAGGCAGCAGCAACCGATGAAACCATTGTTAAGTGGTTCTCACACTCCTCCCCTAATCTCTGAAGTGCATCTAATACACACATAATAGAGGGCGAGTTAGCCCCGCTGTGATTGAGATCTGTCTTCTAGCACCAAAGAGGGAGAACGCACAGTTAAACTGCTTGATTCTACATTCTTATAGGCATAGTTGGTGGAATCAGTGGGACAAAAGGATGGCACAAAATAAACACAGTGAGTGATGCTGGAATGAGATTTAACCACACTGTCATCCTTTCCCATATGATTGCTCCTATTCTGAGTTATACCAGTTCACTCAAGCTGAAGAGGTGGCTTACTGTTTGTGCCTTGCACAGAAGTCATAATTAGAGCTCTCCTGAGAGAAAGAAAATTTCCAGGGTTGGGTTTAAAATTTTCCAGATGTATACTGAAAACCAATGAACACACTTTTCTACAAGCCAGTGAAATGAAAACATACCTGATATATGTCCATGCATTTTGCTGCAGGCGAAGGACATTCCATTAAAATTCTTCAGGCTACAGAAAATTAAATGCTCCCTTGGAAGACTTGCTAGGGGTCAAAGGTACATTTATTGTTCAGCCACATGTGTTTTCAATCTGCTTGGCCTTTGTGAACAGCTAGGCTCTGTCATGCAAAGGGGAAGGACTAGGTAGGAAAAATGCAAAGAAATCCCTCAAAAATCAGAACTACAAACAAAACTCACCTTTTGTTTTTGTCTTGTTTCTTAAGCAGGGATTTTTTTTTAAAGCAGAAATGCACAGGAACACATTTCCAGCTGGTTTGGTGTCAGGATCTGTGGTCTAATATGCAAATAAGTTCCTACTGGACTTTTTCTACAAAAAGAGCACCCTGTTTATAAGTATCAAACAGTGCAACTATAATTACATTTTCCTGGGGGTAGATCCTATTGAATACACAATGAGTAGGATTCGGAGCAGAGGTACTGACTGAGGATTCCTCTGAAATTCAGTCAAGACTTTTGAAAGGCCTAAAAGATGCCACATGAAGAGGCGCAAGAGGCCCTGTGCAACCTTTGCCAGCATCCCATCTCTGTCTCTATTTCCTTTTGGGTCCCCATGGCACAGAACTGAACACAACTGAGAAGCAGGCAGCACAGAAGCATGATAGGTGTAGTGGCAGAAGGAGGTGACTCGGTTCCTTCCATTGGTTTCATCTATAGTGATCATTTCTCCTGTCTAGGTTCTTAAGCTCAATGGAAGATGGTCCAACAGTGGAACACTGGATCCTTAGTAACATGTAGGATTCCCTGTGTTTGACCCCATTGCCTAATTGTATTGCTTTGTATAATGCCTGGGATAGGGTTGCCAAGCCAATTAAAGAAAAATCTGGGGAGTTTGGGGGGGAAGCCAGGAAACTTTGGGGGTGGAGCCAGGAGACATTGGGGGTGGAGCCAGGAACAAGGATGTGACAAGCATAATTGAACTCCAAGGGAGTTCTGGCCATCACATTTAAAGGGACAGCACGCCTTTTTAAATGCCTTTCTTCCATAGGAAATTATTAAGGATAGGGGCACCATCTTTTGGGGCTCATCGAATTGGACCCTCTGGTCCAATCGTTTTGAAACTTGGGGGTATTTTGGGGAGAGACACTAGATGCTATACTAAAAATCTGGTGCCTCTACCTCAACAATAGCCCCCAGAGCCCCCAATACCCATGGATCAATTTCCTATTATTCTCTATGGGAATCGTTCTCCATAGGGAATAATAGAGTGCCCAGTAGACATTTTCCTCCCCCCCATGCTTTCTAAAAGGGGGGAGGGCCTCCAAACCAGGGGATCCCCTGCCCCCTCCCTCTCTCACACACACAAATACTTACTAGATCTTCTTCCTGCAGAACTTTGCTTGCTGTAAAAATGAAAGCAAAAGAAAGGGAGGGGCCATTCTCCATGGAAACTTACTGACCCTTTCCAATGAAACCCTTCCTGTTTCCTGTTTCCTGCGCAGCCTTAAAGGGGCACACATTTTACAAATGGATCAGAAGCGATACAACAACATGATGCCTACACGTATGTTCTCTCCCCCCCCCGCTTCCAGATTTTTTGAGAGCGGGGGAGGAGGCTGCAAATCTGGGGGTTCCCCGCCAGGGCGGGGGAGTTGGGAAGCCTAGCCTGGGACCAGCATACCTGCAGGACCGTCTCTTCCCGTATATGCCCCAGAGGTCACTTCATTCGGCCTCCCAGGATAGGCTGACTGTCCCTGGCCCAAAAGATGCCCATCTTGCCTCTACCAGAGCCAGGTCCTTTTTGGTCCTGGCCCCAGCCTGGCCCTACTAGAGATCCAGGCCCTACCTGGCTTACTAGCCTTTCGTACGGCCTGTAAAATGGAGCTGTTCCACCAGGTCTTCGGGTGAGGCGACGGGCATCTGCCTACTAGGTTGGTTGGCCTCCCCTACTGTATATCCTACTGCGCTGACTCGCTGCACTGTCCAGCTGCACCATCTCATCAAAATTGTTCTGCCGAGCTATTTGTTTATGGAATAATTGTAATTGCTTTTATTAATATATAATTTTAATGTGATTCTATTTATGTTGTGCTCCGCCCTGAGCCCCCACGGGGGAATGGGCGGAATATGAATAAACTAATAATAATAATGTTTGCAACCATCTCTTACCTGTAGTCACTTTATGACTTCATGAAAAAGAATGCTGCTTTAACAATTTGTATAGCATATATTCACTACAAAGCAAATTTCCTCATGGATTCACCAGCCTTTCTGCCTGCATACTATGTAATGGCAACTGCTATTTATACATCTCATGATTTTCTGTTCTTTCTACCATTGACTTTGTGTCTTTGGTATCTGTGCGCTTCTTAATGGGACTGCCTGAAGTGCTTTTCAACCCCCACTGCTTATCTGACTTTCAATACTCTCCAAGTGGGTCCAAATGCAATTGTATTCTTCAGGGTCAGATAGGATTTTGCTGGCAGAAGCTGTGCTAAATCTTTAGTAAAAATGACAATTCTAAGTTGATATCAAATGCATTCTCCCCCTTTGCAGGACAAATCCTCAGTATGACAATTAATGGTCTTATATTGATTTTGCTGGAATGTTACATAATTATACTTGCTGTGTCTCTAATCTACATTATCAGTACTGGCTTCTGACTTGCTTCTCATTAGCAGAATGCCATAGAAACGAAGCACTGTATTTTATAACAAAACAATGGGTGAGGGCACTTCAAAGCAGCTTTCACAAATCTGTCTTGAATTAGCTCACGACTACACTGTTCCTTCTGTTAGGGCCAAAGTCGATGAGATTGCAACTCCAAGTTTACATCAAAGATGCATCTCCATTTTGCAGGATGAGTCCCCACGAGGCAACTCCTGATAAAGGGGCCATGGGGGCCTAATTCTTATTAAGCCCAACATAGTGCTGGGGAGGAGGAGATTTTGCCTCACCACCACCACCCCCGATGCCATTTTTCTGATCTGAAATGGTACAGAGGAGGTGTTATTTGCCAGTATGCACATTTGTCAAACCAAACCAAGATTTGAATGATTGTCCACAAACTGAAATCTGGTTTCACAAACTATAGTTAATGGTTTTGTGAATCCGACCAATGCTCGAAAATATTTTTCTCTGTAAAGTTAAATAAACATCTTCAGGTCTATGGGAACCCTGTTCTAAAGGCTGTTCTTAATGGGAAACTCATGATTACTCTCCAGACCTACACCTGGCAATAAGACCCATACCTTACATAAGAGAAAAAGAGGAGGAGATTGGATTTATATCCTGCCCTTCACTCAGAGTCTCAGAGAGGCTTACAATCTTCTTCCCTTCCTCTACCCACAACAGACACCCTGTGAGGTAGGTGGGGCTGAGAGTATTCAATTTTAGCATCCTATAGATTTAAAAGACAAGCCAACTTGGCAACGACTCACCTACCCTCCCACTGGCTGAGCCATGTGTCACTCAATCTCCATGGAGAGCAACCTCTAACTCCAGCCTCAGGACAGACTAGGATTGGGCCACTGGGGAAACTGCCATCACATCCTATTGGCCTGTCCCTCCAGAGCCTCCATTTTCCCTCAGTGACTGTTGCTAGGCAACCATAGTATTCCAAGCTTGGTTCTGTCAGTAAAAGGCAGGGAGGAGGCCCTTTCCAGGTCTATTTTGGCCTTTGAGAGATAACTCATTGGGGCCAGTCCTGACTAGGGTTGCCAACTCCAGGTTGGTGGAAAAGTCCTGGAAATTTTGTGGTGGAGTCTACAGAAGCCAGAATGTGGGGAGGGGAGAGACCTCAGCTGAATATAATGCCATGGAGTTCACCCTCCAAAGCAGTTATTTTCTCCAGGGGGAAGAGAGAGATCTGTTGTCTGGAGTTCAGTTGTGATGTCAGGAGATCTACCCTTGGCCTGGCAGCACCCTCTGGGTTACCTGATGCCACCTGACTGGCATGTTCAGCAGCAGCCCTACTACGGTAGCCAGTGTGACATAGGAGTTAGGGCTTCACATCAGGGTCTGCCAGTGATCCATGCTACGGTCACCTCGAGGTTGGACTACTGCAATGCCCTCTACATGGGGCTGCCCCTGTGCCGAACTCGGAAATTGCAGCTGGTGCAGAATGCCGCAGCCCGGCTGTTATTGGGCCTCCCAAGATGGGGGCACATTCGGCCGGGTCTTCGGGCTCTGCACTGGCTCCCAATAATATACCGAGTTCGGTACAAGGTGCTGGTCATCACCTTTAAAGCCCTATATGGCCTGGGACCTGCCTACCTGAAGGACCGTCTCTCCCCACATGTTCCCCAGAGAGTACTGAGATTGGGAACCCAAAATCTTCTCGCTATCCCTGGGCCAAAAGAAGCCCGCCTAAAATCTACTAGGGACAGGGCCTTCTCTGTTATGGCCCCTACATGGTGGAACCAGCTGCCGGAGGAGGTGAGGGCCCTGCGGGACCTTATTCAGTTCCACAGGGCCTGTAAGACAACCCTCTTCCGGCTAGCTTACACCTAACTGATATGGGAAATTAAATGTAGCTTTACCAGATTCTTGCTATACATACTGTTGTAATGTTTAATGTTTTTGAGGTTTTAAATGTTTTGAATGTTTTAAATGCTTATATATTTAAATGCTAATTTAATTTTATGTTTGACTATCTGTTCTGAGCCACCTTCGTGGGAAGGGCGGGATATAAATCATGAATAAATAAATAAATCACTCCTCTTTTCTTCTGTTCAGCCAATGAATAAAATTCTTGTCCCAATTGTTTATTCCATAAAAAATTGTAATCCTTTTGTTTAATATGCACTTCTTGTAAATTATATTACAATTTTGCTTTTTAATCCAATGAAACGTCGCCCTTCTTTTTTGTGGTAAATTTAGTCCATTTGCATTCCAAGACAATAATTTGTAATCCATCATGGTGCAAATTCTTTATGTTCTTCATAAAATCTATGCAGTTTCTGTGCATTTATAATTGTGATTCTTTTCCCCTGAAGTTCAAAGCTCAAACCTTCAGGTACAATCCATCTAAACCTCATTTCATTGTCCTGTAATTTTTCTGTCAGTTTTTTATATGTTCTTCTATCATTTATCACTTGCCTTGGCAACTCCTTCATAATTCCCGAAATAAACGAAGTGGTTGACAAAATTTTTAATGCTGCCGAAATGGATATACTTTCGAATACGTTAAAAGGAGAGTCCAAAACTGAAGCTAGTAGAAAATGGGTCAAATTTTATAAATGGTATGAAGCAAAGCAAGGTGTTAATAATACATCATAAGAAGGAAAATTTGAATGCAGTTTATACTTTGTATAAAGAAATTGGAGGGGGAAAAAATGTTAGACTAATGACAGACTAATGATTAATTGGTTTTTTCAGATGCTTATATTTGTTATTTTCTGGTTACGATAAAAACCACAGACAACCCTCCTTAAGGATGAATGAAATGCCAATTATATGACTATTCTATTATGTTGTTTGTCACTATTATTGATAATCTGTTGGCTGGTACATATTACTGTTTTCCTTTTTAAACTAATAAAAGAATTTAAACGGAAAAAAAAATAATTCTTACTCTGCTGCCTCCCACTATCAATGTCTTTTCAAAGTTTTTGTTCATGCTCTTACCCACCATTTCTTTTGTCATATATCTTATGACAACATCTCTTGGCAAATTATTTTTTTTGGCATAGAGTGAGTTCACTCTATACATATAATCATACATATTTTTAGTCTCTTCAGGATCTTTCTCTAAAAATTCTGCAATTATTTTTATTATATATTCTTTCAAGTCGCCATCTTCCTTTTCAGGTACTCCTCTCAGACGTATCTGAGTCTCCATCAATTTACAGTCATGGATTGTCACTTTTTCTTGTATTTTCAACAAGGTGGAGTCATGCACTTTCATTCTCCCTTCTACCTCCTGCACTTTCTTAGATGTTTCCTCTCTTTTCTGAGATCTTCCATATCTTTTTTAATCTCTTCAATAATTTCTTTTTTAGATGCAGTTATCATCTCTTTCATACCTTTCATCATTCTGGCCTCCATTGCCTCTAATTGATCCAGCATTTTCTCCAATGAAGCAGCCCTTGCACAGGTTTGCTTGTGTTCTGACATTTAAAAACACCGAAAATTTTGATATCACCAATTTCAAATTTGACTATCAAGTTCAAAAGATTAGAGCTTGCTTTTTACAACAAGCCTAATTTCGCCATCCTCAGAGCTTCCCCGACTGAGATATTAATTTTTAAAGTTTTTAAATCCTTCAAAATGGCGGTCGCGACTTTTTCCTTCTCTCTAAATTTTTTTTCCTTTTAAAGGCTTCTAAAGTCCATTATAAACAATATGTCCAATAGTATTTATCTTCTTAACATCACCTCAATTATTTCCAACAATTTTTAATGTCCCGAACACTTTAAAAATATTATTTTAATTTTAACCTCCTTGCAATGGCCGCTGATGTTTCTCTATGGTATTATAGTCCTAGAGTACGCTTTTCATCTGCTACTTCCTGCTCTACTTGCCACTAAATCTCGTTTTCGCTGATAAAGTGATCTCACGATACTTGACGTACTTCCTGTGTTGATTGTATATGCTGCAGGTCTGTAACAATGGTGCTCTTTTTTCAAAACCACAAGTAGACCAAACAATAAATTCCTTCCCACTTTTTAGCACTGTCCTTTAAATTTACAAAGTCCAAATGTCACCTCTTCCTCTTTTCTTCTTCCAAGCTTTCTAAATTTCCATTTCCCACCTTCTGAATTTATTCTGTTTAACTGTAAATAGTCCCGGAATGAAAGATAGTAATCTGTACCTTTTCTGCCAATTATCCAGATCCACACCGGTCTTGTATAGCTTTAGATGTTTAGCAATGTCCAAGAAGGTTAGGATTCTGTCGAACTTATGTCAAATAAATGACTCTGAGAACTTCTGCAGATGATGAAAATGCAACTCTTCTCTGGAGACCCCTCAAAGGAGTCCCCCCCCCCGGGACTCCCTTTTAGCCAAGGTAAATCTCCTCAAAGTTTTCTGTGCATATCTTGGACTAATCTCTAACTGAGAAAAGTAGGCAGTAGGCATTAATTTGCCTTCCACTACCCTGAACAGAAGTTTCAGCCTGCTCCCGTTATGAGAAGCAGCTCAGCTCGGCATTTTCCTCCCCCGGAAGTCAGGTAGGCTCATGTGTTTGACTTTTATGCAGTTTGAGAGGTATGGCAGATAGTTGTGTATAACCAGGAGGCAGCAAGACTATCCCCATTACACTATTTCAACAGAAAAGAGAACTCTGAGTTTTACTGAAAAGAAATTAACTTCAAGAACAAATCCAACTAAATGCCAGCGTAGTGGCTAAGTTTAGGAAACATGGGGGCCATGTTAAGGTCCCTATATTGATAGCACTGGGCAGTTGAAACCACATAGGCAAAATCACTGTGACTTGGATTCAACAGAGTATTTCCAAGGACAGAAGGATTTCTGCTCATGCAGCATGACTATCTCCTTCCCCCACATCCAAATGCCCTTAAAATCCTGTTTCTGGGGGACAAGGGACTCCCAGGAATGGCATTTCACAGGGTACGCTTAGCTGCAGTGGTACAGGAGGTGAAAAAATAACTTTCTGCAGACAAAAACTATTCCACTCATGGAAATGCTCCATTGGATCCAAGCTTATATCTCAATATGGGGATGACATGATGGTACTACTTTACAAAGCTGTTGAACTGATTACTGAGTGTATATTTTACATGATTTGAACACTTAAAATTATATAAATCTGAAGTCTTATTTTTAATTAGAAGTAAAGGGCAATTTAATGAGATGAAATCCAATGGATGCTGCATTTGTATGTTTGGAATTGGTGCTAAATAAATAGAAGCTCCCAAAGGGCAGCTTGGATTCTAATGGGGAGGGGAGAAAGAAAAGTGATCCAATAAGTCATAGCAAATACCCTATTTGAAAAGTCTTTATTGAGTGAAATGCATGCACTTCAGAAATATATTTTGGAGCATTTTGTTTGAACTGCTCCAGATTTTACAGTGACTGTGCTACGAATGTCATTGCGAAGGAGGCCTGAGAGGCATTTCAAACGATATCCTCAGCTCTAAATTCAGATGTTAGAATGCATTTTACATTACTCTTGAATCTGCTTTTCCAGTACAAATCTAAACCCTTGCTTCTCACATTTATACACTAGATACAGAATTTTCAAAGATCCCTGTTCATTTTATCTTTCATCTCACTGTGCACCATTTCGCTACAGACTCTGTTTTTCCCCTCGCCTTTTCTATTCAGTGTGTGACTCATCTGCAAGCACAAATTACCTTTGCTAAAGTATTCTTAGGAGAAATAATTAGCCACAAGCACCTCCTCTGCAGGCTCCTACATATGCCTCAGAGACTGGAGCGCTTGACATAAATCATTTAGTCCTGAGCCCTAGCACACACCTCTCCCAATGGACTCTGTAATTGGCAAAGTAGTTGCCAACTGGGTTTAAAGTGATTTGAAATTGTTTTCCATACAGCCTTGCTGATAGCTAAAGGTTTCCCCTTTACCTCAAGCATGAGTTACAGTAACATGATTGAATGTAACCAGTTATTCAGTTCAAGCTGTGATTCTGATACAGTATAGACAATATAAATTCCCTGGAGCTCGGTGAGGCCACCTCAACGGTCCATTTAAGTCCAATTCAATTAGGCTCACTATAGTTCTTAGGATTTCGAAGGTATGTTTGCAGCAGCCTTGAGGCTTGAATGTGAGAACAGTATTCATCTAGGACTTTTAAATTAGGTCTCGGGTGTCATCATTCTAAATGAATCATTACAGTGGTATGTTGTTCATGCCACTACAGTTAAGGGTGTGTTAGTCTCCTCAGTCAGCCATTTCAATGCACTCATGACTGAGAGTTGTCATGGCAGGTCCTTCCACAACAGTGGCTTTTAAAATCCAAACTGGAAAAAAATTACACTCTGAAGGAAATTCATACATGGATATGTGCATGTATATACCATGTTTATCCAAAATGAAGCCAACTCTCATTTTAAGATGATTCCCAATTTTTAAGTGACAGTGCTTTCAGGTAAATATTCTGTGTGTGTGTGATTGTGCGTGTATGTGTGTTTGTGCATACCAAATGGTATGGATTTTGGGAAAACATATTTTCTCTTTCTGTGGTGGAAGTAGAGTTCACCCTTTGCGTTATGCATACATTGGGGCAAGAGTGAATAAATTCCCCTATCACATCTAGTTTAGCGAGGTTTCAACCTGGATTTCCATGGATTCAACAACAACACATCCTTTTACAGGATTTAGGAAAAACGTATTTTCTCTGTGTGTGGTGAGAATAGAGTTCACCTTCTGCTTTATGCTTACACTGGGACATGAGTGAATAAATAAATTCCCCTATCACATCTAGTTTAGCGAGGTTTCAACCTGGATTTCCATGGATTCAACAACATGGATTCAACATGGATTCAACAACACATCCTTTACAGGATTCTGCTGTATGGGATCCTCTGGGACGCCTGACTTAACTAAAAGAAAACAATTCTTCTTTTAAATTGAATGCACTATAAGACACTGTAGTGGGCAAGACAGGTAGTCTTGCGCTTTGAATAATGTAGCCCTGTTGCTATAATGAAACCCCACCTGTAAGCAACATTGATAGTGAGTCCTTTAAAAAGCTACACTCTTCTAACTCCAGCAAATTTAGAAGGGTATTCTCTACTTAGGATTGCACCGATAGACAACTACTAACTCTCTACCTCCTTTACACCTAGATATCCACTCAGGTAAGAAGCCTGTGTACTGAGAAGGCTGCACACTCTTCCTCTTTCTGCAAAACTGCAACTGCTTCTCTCCATTGCTTATCTTCACTTCCGACAAACAGCATTAAAAAGAATAATGAACTTTAATATTCAGTGATCACTGATATAATACCATTGTGTTGCAAATATTGGTAAACCATAACAAAAACTATATATATAGGGCTAGAATATCAAGTTGAACCCTACCAGTTTTTCTGCTCAATCTTACTCCATATTCCTGTTTGTTACAGTCCTCATCCCCTGGGGGGTTTGCCCATCTAGACCCCATGAGCCTTTGTCCTTTCAATGGTCAAAAGAGGTAATTTCTCTCACTTTTGCCAGTGGAGAAATTGGTAGGATCCATACTATATTCTTAGATGAAATTGAATGAATGAAAATGTCTAGGAGAAGAGTTGAAGCATTCATCGGTTCACTAATCCATTAAATTACAAGTTAATCATACATTGCTACCTTAAATTTCCACACCATGCTGCAGTAAAGATGTAGTGCTGTCTGAAGTGTGTGCTCTTTAGGTTCTGTGCCAGTGGTATCTGCAGGTGTCTAATTTCACCCTTGTTTGTTAACATCATAAAAGGATGCTGTAAATTAAAGGTTAGCAACAGGTTAGCAACAGGTTGCAGGGCTGCCTCTCTCTTGAACACACATGAGCACATAAAGTTGCCATTGGGGTCACTATTGTCTACTCTGAGTGGCAGCCACTCTCCAGGGTCTCAAGCACAGATCTTTCATATCACCTACTGGTCCTTTTAACCGGATATGCTGGGGAGTGAACCAGGACCTTCTGCATGCCCAGCAGATGCTCACCTATGAAGCCACAGCCCATCCCCTCTTCTTGTACCTTTCTTATTTTTTCCATCTCACTTTCCTATTGCTCTTTTCCCATCTCTTTTTCTCATTGCAACACTATTGTTATCTATTGAATATAGTGTCTTCATTAGCATTTTTAAAACCAAAATATTTTTGCAATTAGAAGTTTTGGAAAAAAATATAAAAGCCAATCCTCCTATTAAATCTTAGAGCATATCCCAGAAAAGTGTCTTCCCGCTTACAAAGCATGGCTCTCTCTTTCAGCATCGTACATGTGTCCTGTTTGTATAACTTAATTTGTCATACCTGCATAATTCACAGGTGTCCTATAAAGGATGATATCTCTATATTTGTTACTCTATGCTAAAAGAGGCCCAATTGTCCCCTTTATTGGCTGCTGTGTAAACTACTATAGAGCAACACTCACATCTAGTGGTCAGGTTTATACATAGCAAAACATTACATATCTCTGAATCAGAGGCATTCCCAGTGATGGTTATTCTGATGCTTTATTTTCTGGTACATTTCAAGTGCAAAGAGTGAAACGTACTTGATAGTCTTCATGCTAAGTCTCACAGATGTTTTAAAGAATTGTGTAAATCTAGACAAAAGGGAAATACTGAAAAGCAGCTGGTTCTTAGAATTAAAGAGGTGGTGTATAGTGAAGTTAAAAATATTACTTTGACTTCACCTTCTTACCCACAGGCTACATTAATATGAACAACTTTGCTTTTGCCTTTCACAGCCTGTTCTCCAATCATGTAAAATGGAGCAGTTCACAGAATGTAGTCTTTCCAATAACTGATATTTACAAGACTCAAGTAATGTTTAAAATCCAGCATTTAAATTCAAGGCTGCATATTGCCTTTGTTTTTAGGGACACTGGCAGCACCTCCCCTCTTAGAACTGTTGGCAGCCAGAGCATAACAGCTGCTCACCTGTTATGCAGAAGGTATAGTAGTCTTGCTTGCAGAGATGATGATTTTTATCCCCTTAAACAAATAAAGTTGTTCGAGAGATGCATGGCAGTGCTTCGGATGAGGTACAGAAAATAGGAAAAAATAAAGGAAGTGGGGAAATAAGAAATAAAACGGTGAAATGGAGGGATGATGCTCAAATAAACCTGACAACCTTATTCAAGGAAACTGCTTGCTTTCCCTTTTAACAGGAGTTTCTGTAGAAGGAGCCCATGCTAAACAGACAACATGAATACTAACATGTAAACCAAAATTAAGCATGCATAGTGGGTATTGGAGTGAAATTCTGACGTATCAGTGATGTCACAGGCAGCATCCAATCTATTCTAGTAACAACAATTTTACCATATACCAAAGCAATCTAATAACAGATATACTAACGTGCACGTGAGAAACATCCATGTGTTGCTGGAGAAATATATTTGACCAATGACCTCTAAATGTGCTGCAAGTCACAGGTAACAGGAGCATAAAAGAGAAATTGGTTGTTCTGTACAAATCTGAAACACAGATTCCCTCAAAACCAAGGCTACACATTCCTTTTAATCCTGTAATAAATATATTACCCATAATAATTACCTGGTTTGAAAACTCTGGTCCTACAGACTTTCAGATTCAAAAATTGTCCTCTGCCTGCAAACATGGGCAGCACACTCCTGCCTTAGTACAAACAACAGTTGTTTAAGTTTACAGTGCATTGTCCTTTATAATAATTAACTACAATCTAAGGCCCATGTGTGTTTAATTTTATTCTCCCACTTAGGTCTTTGGTCATTTGTATTGAGATGTCTGATGCTGTGGCAGTACTTGACCAAACCAAACTCTATAACTGTAATGATTTGATGTGTTCAGAAATGAAATTTTCCTCCTGAGCAGAAGATGTTCATCTTTCTTCTGTTGGTGAGCATGGTACAATATTGTGATGCAGAGGGTACAGATAGGAGCAAAACAGCTGCAATTGGATTCCTATTGATTTTTTTATTTTGTTTATATACGACATTTCTCTCCAATTGGACACAAAATGGCTTACATCTTTCTCTTCCCCTCCATTTTATCTTCACAACAATCCTGTGCAGTAGACCAGGCTGAGAGTTTTTGCATAGGCCTAGTCTACCTCACAGCCACTTCCAGTCCAGTCATTGTTAAGTGAATGTAGTGGTGAAAAGTGCCACCAAGTCACAGACAACTTATGGTGACCCTATGGGATTGGAGTATATACAAGTTCTCTTTCTGATGTCATTAAAGAGTTAACTGTTTATATATGCTAATTATTCATTAGTATGTAGCTAATCTACTTTGTTGCACGCAACTCCTGCCAAGGAAGAGGATATCCCATTCCTGATGAGTTGTAGAAAGTACTGGATAATGCAAACAATGTCAAAGAGTTCAGTTCAGCCAGTTACAGGGTATTCCTAAGAAGAGGTATAACTGAACTGCAATGCTTTCTGGGACTTAACCAGAGTCCATTCTTAGTAAACGATAGGCCTCATCATCCTTAGAGAATATATTGAGAAGAACAGAAATTCTCATGTCTCCATCCATCCAAGTCAAAATTCTGCCACAGAAAGACTATTGGTTGATCAAATGTATAGGCAGGAGGGGATTTGGGGTTTCTTCTTGAATCCTTTGTTCTAAGATCAGAATACAATAGGCTTCCCAAACCTCCTGCCCTGGCGGGGGACCCCAGGATTTCCACCCTCTTCCCCCGCTCCCCCAAAAAATGGAAGCGGGGGGAGAGGGGGGAAACGGCGCTGAGCCGCCGGATCCTGGAGCCGGCGAGGCCGCCGCGCCGCTGCCACCCCCTCCCCGCCCACCGCAGTTTCTCCTCCGAGATGGGCCCAGGCTGAGCCCATCTCGGAGGAGCAGCCAAAAGACGGCAGTAGCGCAGGGGAGGGCGAGGCAGGCCAGGAGCATGGCGAGCCGCGAATCCAGGCCCTTCTAGGACCCGGACTTGTGACTCACCACGCTCCCGGCCCGCCTCCACCCCCCCCCTCCGCTTCCACCCCAGAGGCGGCAGCAGCACGGCGGCCTCTTTCCGCTCACCATGCTGCTCCTCCAAGATGGGCTCGGAGGAGCAGCACGGCGAGCGGAGAAGAGGCCGCCACGCCGCTGCTGCCTCTGCTCCGCTCCGTGGCTGCTCTTCCGAGATGGGCTCAGGCTGAGCCCATCTCGGAGGAGCAGCACGGCGAGCGGAGAAGAGGCTGCAGGGGCGCGTTTCTGCCCCTCCCCCTAGCTCCACCCCCGTGTCTCCTGGCTCCACCCCCAAAGTCTCCTGGCTCCACCCCCCAAAGTCCCCAGATATTTCTGGGGTTCGATTTGGCAACCCTAGAATACAAGTATCCATCTTGAAGTAACCAGTAACCAGTTAAGATGTAGGTTACTCTGCTTCAGAATCCCTACAGTTAAGAAACAGCAATGGGAGGGACCCAACCTGAGAGTCAAGTCAGGAACCTAGAAGGCTGAGCAACTAAAACAAAGAACAAAATATATCTATTTATTGCAAAGTGTACAGTAACAACAAAACAAAAACAACATTCATAAAGTGTAGATAAAAACAAGGTAGTGGTTGCAACATCATATCCATTAGAACATTGCATACAGCAGCAAATATAAGTTACACATAGAACTTTTTTTGAGTAGGAATGTGCAGGAACGCAGTTCCGGCTGGCTTGGTGTCAGGGTGTGTGGCCTAATATACAAATGAGTTCCTGTTGGACTTTTTCTACAAAAAGTCCTGTGCAAAACAATGGTGATGTTGGGGGTGTGGCCTAATATGCAAATGAGTTCTTGCTGGGCTTTTTCTACCAAAAAAAAGCCCTGGTTACACATACAATAACCGTTAGACCAAAATATTGGTTACACATACAATAACCAGTACACCAAATTGTGCTTTCAGCGTGTGTTGTTATTTAGACTACTGAAGAAGGACCTCACGGCCAAAATGCACTTGGTCTAGACCCCATAAGGTTTTCAAGGCAAGAGACATTCAGAGATGATTTGCCATTGCCTGCATCTGCATAGCAACCCTGGACTTCCTTGGGGATCACCCATCCAGGTACTGACCAGGGCTGACCCTGCTTAGCTTCTAGGATCTGACAAGAATGGGCTCGGCTGGGCAATCCAGGCCAGGGCATAAGTGCATATGCTTGAGGGAAAACACACAAAATAGAGTTACAGTTGCCAGTTTTAATGCAGCTGCTTCTATGCCTTATGTGGGCTAGGCAGGCTGGAGTTAGTTCTTTGGAAATTAAAGGGTGTGATCTTGTGGTTATGGCGTTGGAGCCACCACCATTTAACTAACTGTGTTTTATGTTTCTGTGGCTCCTGTTCACCTGGAAAATTAACAGATTTGATGTTGAATTTGAGTCTTCCCTAGGGCCAGAGAGACTCCAGCTGGTGAGCCGTCATCATGTATAAGCTGCCCCCTATGGAAATGGCATGCTAATTTATGCCCTTAAATCAAGCATCTGTGTTACCATTTGTGCTACAGATACCAGCAGAAGATATTTGACACTTACTCAGGTGTTAATGGTTAAGTGAGAAAAATCAGATTTATTTCCCCATTACTGCCATAGTCACTGGAGCAATTGAGACTGGATTCCCCTTTCCAGTATTTCATGACGGCCTCTGAATAGTTTAGAGTCTTGGTGATGCATCACTGGAAAATGTTCCTATCTGAATTATACATATATTCAGCCTACTAAGCCAGATAATAAGAGATGGCAGAATGTTTCCTTGACTCTCATGGGGCGTATTCATATATGTTAAAGATTAATATTCTAGCCAAATATATACCTTTCAAGATGTCATTTTGTCTAGTTCTTTCCATTCAATCAGTTTTGTGTTCTTTTGTTTGAATTTTGTTCCAAAGAAACAAAAAATAATAGTAGTTTCTGGGAATAATCAGAGTTAAACATGCAATAGGTGTGTTGGACTTATTTTTATATAGCAAACAGTGAGCTGAAGGAAATTGCAGCTAAAAGATCCATAGGCTTGGCTCCTGCGCTGGATCTCTGTGGAAGGAAAGGATTTGCATCCATAGAGTCATGACTCCCTCTACCTTAACCGCACATGCTGCGACTGCAGGAAAGGAGTCCTCCAGGAACAGCTGGAGGGTGTCAGGGGTAAGCAGCAGTAGGGGAGAAATCAGTGACCCTGTCCTCAATTCATAGGTCCTTTGTGGAATCCATCACAATTGCATAACAAAAGAATTATCCTTAAATAATTTATTATCTGAATTGTGTTGCCTTCCAACTGACCTGGAGAAAATCCTTTTGAGATTCAATCATTGCAATCTGTGTTAGGGAGCCCTTTCTGGGTAAGGGATGTGTGTGTCCCTTGTAGGACTAGGAGCCTTGAGGCTTTTTTTGTACAAAAAGCCCAGCAGGAGCTCATGTGAATACTAGGCCACACACCCCTGATGTCACCATTGTTTCACATAGGGCTTTTTTGAGGAAAAAGCCAATCAGGATCTCATTTGCATATTAGACCACACCCCTTGACAGTAAGCCAGCTGGAACTGTTCCTGTGTGTTCCTGCTCAAAAAAAGCCCTGGGGAGCATTAATAGTTTCCAGAACCTAAAGAGCAATGGATTAGACAAACGAGAAGTGGGGAGTGGATACAGCTAAATCAGCACTGGCACATAATTTCATTTCACAAAAGCCACAAAACAAATTGAGGTCATCAGCAGAATGGCAGGCCAAGAGTCAAGACTTTCCTGAGAGTAATCTGCATTCAATAGGCCTAGCAGGTTTCTGAGTAGACCTATTTAGAATGGCATGGTTAAGCCATAAAGACAAACAGGAAGGAAAATGACCAAGCAAGGTATTGAAATAGACTGGACAATAGGGAAGAAAATCTGACAGACCTGTGGGCCCAGAAGCTGGCCAAACTCATAAATTATAATGAGGGCCTGGCAAAGGTTTCTGATATTGCTCACAATACCTGTTCTTAGATTAGCATTATCAAATTTACTTTCACATAATGTATCAGAATTTCCTCTTCCGGTAAACATTTTCCTCCAGGCCCACATTAAGGTAATCATTGGTTTAACATACTTAAAAGTGCATGATAGATGCGAAAGAATGACCAGTACAACACTTGCCACAGGGATAATATCAGTCACAGCTAGTAGTACTGTCACTCAGTGTGGGGAACAGCTATCTAGAGAGAGGGAAATTGCTTGTAACTTTCAGCAACATTTCCCTCTTTTAAAAATCCCCACACCCACTTTTTAACAAGGAAAGGAAAAGTCCCCTGTGCAAGCACCAGTTGTTTCCGACTCTGGGATGACGTTGCTTTCACAATGTTTTCACGGCAGACTATTTACCGGGTAGTTTGCCATTGCCTTCCCCAGTCTTTTACACTTTCCCCCCAGCAAGCTGGGTACTCATTTTACCAACCTTGGGAGGATGGAAGGCTGAGTCAACCTTGGGCCAGCTACCTGAATCCAGCTTCCGCCGGAATCAAACTCAGGTCATGAGCAGAGAGTTCAGACCACAGTACTGCAGTACTGCTGCTTTACCACTCTGCGCCACAGGGCCGCTCTTTTTAACAAACCCCCTTTTTAACAAAAGTTTCCCTTTATCTACAAACAGGAGATTGGAGAACCAAGGGTATATAAAGGCAATGGCAATCTACTATTGGTGGCTCTGAGTCATGTATCTCTGATGTAGCCTTGAGGCAAAACAAAGTAGAAATAGCCAAACTTTCTGCATCATGACTCCTGTTCCTTAGTAGCCAGCGAGGTGAGCATCTTTTGACAGGAGCAGTTTTTCAAAACCCTATAGTACTGTGACATGACAGGGGATGTTGGTTGAAATTCTCTTTTCTACACAACTATTAAAAGTCCTGGAGGAGCCCTAATGTTGAGAAATGGGCCATCCTTGAACTAATGTACTCCAGAGAACTGGGAATCTCTGATGTTTCTCTAGGAGTCGGGGTTTATGACCTGCAGAGCCTCATGCTGTATGATGCTGCAGTCTGGATTAGGGCTGCTTCCCATATTACTGTTAGGGGAGATGAGTATGCTCTCTGTACCTGTCACAAGCACAGCATACATCCATCTTCACAGATTCAGAAAAGATGTCAAAGAAGCATTAATGAGACCATATTACTAGATGTGCCAGCAACGTGCTGTACTGCTGTATGCTATTCCTGTTTTTTTTAAAAAAAATAAACATTCTGTCTCTCTACAGCTCTCCCTGTGATTATTCTATTTGAAAGAGAGTATCCTTTTAGGGAAGTGTTGACAGCTTCCAGATTTCACATACCTTCTCTCAGAACCAGCTATGTGTCTTGCTGCTTCTAGTCACTGGATGCACAGTTTGTATCCAGGGAAAGCAACCCTCACCCAACCTCAGACTAGGGCTTACATGGTGGTTTGGAAATTATTAGCACCCTCCTTTCCTTCAACATGTTGAGACATTAAATCTCATAGGGTTGGCCAGCTTTTCAACCTCAAGGTTCCTCGGCTTTTAACAGTTGCACAGAAATTTCAGAAGAGGCTTGCATAAATTGGAAATGCTGCAGTGGTCCAAACCCCTTCCAGTCCAAAAGTACTAATCTGCCTTGAAGCTGGGTGTTGTTGTCTAGCCCAGTTGATCCAGTAAGGGCTTCTGTGAGGCTTCTCTAGCATCTAGTTATACAGTTCCTGTGGGAGTATTATGGATTAATCCTACATCCCATATTAATTTTAGGAGACACAAGAGCACATTCCATGTGGCACTTGCTATGGACTCATCCCACATCCTTTTGCATAGGTAAGCCATGCTGTTGATAAGAGAGTTCATAAGAGAGTGGTGCTGTTGATAAGAAAGAGAAACCACCACACACTGAATTGTGCTTCTCTCCTGCAGCTTCTAACTTACACTGACAGTAGCCAACTTTGCCTAATTGTAAAAGGAGAACAACTGTTGCCAGAAACGAAAGATCCTGCTTTTTAAACTAGATACTGTTGTGTTAATCCTGACCTGGATGTCCAAGTCCAAGTCCAGCCTGATCTTGTCATATCTCAGAAGCTAAGCAGGGTCAGCCTGGGATGGGAGACCTCCAAGAAAGTCCAGGGTTGTTACACAGAAGCAGGCAATGGCAAAACACCTCTGTTAGCCTCTTGCCTTGAAAACCCTATAGGGCAGGGGTGGCCAGCAGTAGTTCTCCAGATGTTTTTTGCCTACAGCTCACATCAGCCCCAGCCAGCATGACCAGTGGCTGGGGCTGATGGGAGTTGTAGGCAAAAAACATCTGGAGAACTACCATTGGCCACCCCTGCTATAGGGTTGCCATACGTCGTCTGCAGCTTGATGGCTCTTTCCCCCACAGCTGTTGTATTAAAAAGAGAGCAGATGGTAATTCCTTTTCTTGTCCTGGAGTTCAGGGAAAACTCTTTACACATACTACATACGCACCTCTCATCTCACCCCTCATATGTTCTGTCTACTAATTGCTCCCTAATTCAGCATTCCAGACATCAGATTAATTGACCAAAGAGAGAGAGAGATACATAGACTTCCTTTTTATCAAGAGAAACGTGTGAACCAACACTCAGTCTTGTTTCAAGTAGTGCAAATCAACAGCTCTGTGCAAGCAACCAAAGTGTGTAGAAGTGTATGCAGGTAGGGGAGATTAGGTTGTACCTGTCAACCCAACCCTGACATTAATGCATTGATTATTCATGTTCAGGTTGCAAAATTAGAAGCTACTGATCTGTATGTTAACATGTAGGCTCATATGCAGACTTTTATTATCAGTATGTGTAGAGGTCAGAGGCAGACGCAGAGATCATCTCAGTTATGTCTCCCACCTATATACACATGTATGTGTTTAACACAGACCCAGGGCTACCATGCCCCCTACCTTGTGTATCAATACATCAACCAGACTATTGTCCTCAATCGGTATTCCTGTGCCTTTAGATCAAAAGAAGAATGCACCTGGATCCGATCTATCTAGTACAGCACTATTTTCCACTGTGGGCAAAGCCACACTCAATGAGCTTCATAAGGTTAGCGAGATAGGTCTTTTCTTTGAAGAAGCCATGCTGACTCTTCCTCTATTTGCTTACTAATTATATCCTTTATAATAATTTCCACAAATTTACCTAAATAAGATATTAGGGTAATTAACCTGAACACTTCCTGGATCCCTTTTTAAACATTAGAGTCCAACAGCACCTAAAAGACCAGATGTCCAGGGTTATGACAATCAAAGCTCCCTTCAGCCCTTCAAAGCTTTGACTCTTGAAAGCTTACACACTGGAAATCTTGTTGGTCTTTAAGGTGCTGCTACGGGACTCAAACCTTCTTCTACTGTTGCAGGCCAACCTGACGCTTTTAAAATATTGGCATTGCTTTTAATTTCTAATTCAGTTTTAGTGTGTGACAAGCTGCATATTTTTTTTTCCTGCTTCTGGTGTCTGTAAAGAAAATTTTAATGTTTTTCTTAATGATTTTAGCAATATGCTTTGCCCTTGCCACCTTACTGGCACCTTTAATTAGATAACAGAGATTTGGCAGATCAATTTTTTTCATCTAAAAAACCTTCCAACTTTATATTCAACATCAGATTCTACTTCCTTAAAATTTCCATTGATCTTAAAGCTATTTGTTGAAATCCCTAATGCAAGCTGCAAATTGCTATTACCCATTACTATCATTAAAAAGAAATAGATTAAATAATAAAATGGAACACTGGCAGAATGATATAAAATCTTGGGATTATTTTCTCCTCAGAGAGAAAGAACATCGATAGTACATTTACATTAAGCACAATAGTGCATAATACATTTACTGGATTATCTGAAGCATAAGGCACATTCCTATTTTCTTATAATTACAGAATCATTAAGCATAAGCAATTAGAATCTGTCACTCTCAATGCATTTTTATATATCTTGTGTTTCTTTCCCAGTTCTGTAGAAGGATATTTTCATTCACTTGCTTGAATTGTTGAAGTATTCTAGAACAGTCACCACAATGTGTCTTTTGCCCTTAATAGTCATTTGGTAACATGATATAGTGAATGTACCTTCAGGTACCAAAACCCTTCCAAATACTAGAAAACAAGCTGATTTTGGCATGCAGTAACTACCAAAGAATGGTTTTGGTATGTAGTAACTACCAAAAAAGCAATTTAACGAGACTTCTTGATCAAATGGGAGAAAAGTGAGCTGACTACCTGGAGTTAAACATTGACTCCAGCCAGGGGTCATTTTGTAGAAAAAAAGGTGCAGGAGCTCAGTAGCATATCTCATTTGCATATGCCCCAGGATCTGTGTGCAGATCCCCACTGCATGCAGACCCTGGGTGGAGGTTCAGGAGCTGTGCTCCTGTGATCTCCTGCTGAATTCAAGCCCTGACTCCAGTCATTATTTTTCCAGTCCCCTTCCATGCTCCCCAATCTTAAAACCTCCCTTCTCCTCCTCTTATTCTGGCTGGAGAAAGAAATGTAAACAAAAATATACTGCAGAGAAGAAACTTGAGAAGAAAAGCTACCTGTTTTATGTACTCAGGCGCTTTAAGCTTCTGCAACTGAAATGACAAGAAGGGTGCCATGAGATGGAAACAAAAGAGAGAGTAAATGGGATCAGAAAGTAAAGACCAAGCGTTTGGTGTGTTCATCTACCACTTAAGAAGATGTTCTTGCTGCAATGTGAATCCCCTTTATATATTTGCCAGTCTGCTCCCTATTCCTGTGCAGGAATCACAGTTTCTAGAATATAGTGGCAGTCTTTGACTGGAGAAAGGCATAATACAAGAATGTAGGTGCACACAAGGTCTTTTTTAGCTGCACTGTCTGGCAGCTCACGTTCAAAATGGATCTGAATGTTAGTGCTAGCTCATCCTTCATCTCCTTGCTCACCAGCCCCCTCTGCTTTCTCCAATGTGGTAAAGTTCACGGGTGCCAGAAATGGAAGCGGCACAACTCCTCTCATCGCACATTCTTGGCTGTAGGGCTCCTTAACATTTCTCAGTGATGAAGGAAGGGAACAAGTGGGTAGGGCAGGCAGACTGTTACTGTTGTACCAGAAGCTCTGTTTCAGAATGGGACCACTGGGAGAGGGGGGGGGGGGCAGGGCTGAATGGCAGTTAGTTATCACAATCAATCCGTGACTACAATATTAGCTTCTGTCATTCATGGTACACTGACTGACAAAAAGTAGAAAAGGGATGTATCTATCTTTTTATCTTTAAAATTTAAAATAATCTATACTATTACCAGACAATAGAGACACTGCTTCAGTACACCCATGATTCCTAGCACCAATTCCATTTTTTATTATTACGGTTATTTGACCACCATATAATCAATTTTACTTTCCAGCACCAACATACGCTGCATGCTTCAAACTGTGTCAATTGCCACCATCACCATCAGCCCAGCCTACCACACAACAGAAAGCAGTGCTGCTTGTGAAGTTCATGTAAGTGTATTCCTGAAGTAAGGAAGAAGTATTCTAGAGACATTTCCTACATTACAAATTACAAGGTCTAGAGAACCCATGAAATTGCCCCTAAGATGTACTTGTTTTCTTCCTGAGGTTAAATCTGTTTAAAATCAGATTACAGGGAAATGCAAGCAATTGAAGAATTTGTCCATGAGCAATTTGGATTCTCAAGGCCAACAGTGATCAGCAGAAAGGAACTCTCACTTGATTGGAGTTGAGAATCAAACCCAGTTCTCTCATAACAGAATCCATGCACTTAACCACTACACCAAACTGGCTATCTTTAGACACACTATCTATATGCAATTTATGCAAAAATAGAAAAAACTTGAGTAAATGGAGAATTGGCACAAGGGAAAAGAACTGGTTGAACAATAAGGACTTGTGGGTTTGTTCCTCACAATGGGGAAATGAAATCAATATAGGGATCTTGGAATTAAATAAAAGAACTTGTGAAATGTGCCCTTATCCTTAGATGTAACCCTCCTCTTCTAATTCTTGGTAGCTTTCCTTCACTTCCAAGTTTATAATGTCAAAGGAGAGAAAACATTGCTGATGCACTGAAAAAAAGTATTTATTTTCACTAAAAAAAGAGACTGTCCATACAACTTATTTACAAGTATAAAACAGTACATTTCAAAAGAGGGAATGAATCTCAGAACGTATTGATGATCGGTGCAGCCTACTATAGGAAATAAATCAGTTTCTAAGCTGGAGCCAATGGAGCAATATGTATTAGCAGAGTTCTACTGACATCTACTGGAAAAGGGGAGAAATGTAAATGAAGAGAATTCCATGTGTAGCTAGTCTGTAGCATCAAATAAAACAGGAGTCCAGTCTCATGTTAGATACAAATAGAATTTACTAGGAATAAGACCCATTGTAAGGGAAAATATAATAGAGTCTAGAAAGAGACTCTGAGCAAGTGCCCTCCCATACTTGCTGTCTTCCCACCACACCACCCCCAACTTCCCATCCCCCACCTCCAACTGTCACTTACCCCCTAACCACCTCTTCTTCCCAATTACCCCACACCCTTGTCATGCCATTACTCCCCCTACCCGTGACATTCACTCACCCCCCTTGCAGTTCCCCCCCTTGGCATTCACTAGGGTTGCCAAGTCCAATTCAAGAAATATCTGGGGACTTTGGGGGTGGAGCCAGGAGACATTGGGGCGGAGCCAGGAGCAAGGGTGTGACAAGCATAATTGAACTCCAAGGAAGTTCTGGCCATCACATTTAAAGGGACAGCACACCTTTTTAAATCCCTTCCTTACATAGAAAATAATAGGGGCACCTTCTTTTGGGGTTCATAGAACTGGACCCCCTGGTCCAATAGTTTTGAAACTTGGGAGGTATTTTGGGAAGAGGTACTAGATGCTATATGGAAAATTTGGTGCCTCTACCTCAAAAAACAGCCCCCCCAAAAAACCCCTGATACCTCCAGATCAATTCCCCATTATACCCTATGAGAATCGATCTCCACATAGGGAATAATGAAGTGCCCAGCAGACATTTCCTCCCCCTCCCTCCTGTTTCTGGCAACTCTGAGGTGAGGGATTGACATCTCTACTCACGAGTTGCTGCCAACTTCTTCAAAGTAACACAGACACACCATCCCAAGCATATCTACTTTCATCTGTAAAATGTAAGTAAACTGGCAATACTAAAGCAAGCAGTATTTTCACTAGTCATGCTTCAGAGCAGTGTTCCCTATTAGCTGAGTTCGTGTGAGCTAGCTCACAGTTTTTTAGCCAGCTCACACATTTTTATCTTTGCTCAGGAAGGATGGCCCCAAAGCACGCTAATTTACACAGTAGCTCACAACTTTAATGTCAGTGGCTCACACTGTAGAATTTTTGCTCACAAGACTCCACAGCTTAGAGGGAATATTGCTTCAGATCCCCAGGGAGGAGCTTGTGCAGCCTAGCTGAGTCTGCATCCCAGTTTCAGCTCACCATAGCTAGAAATTTCCAGCTCTGCCTCTCTGCTGCCAACAGCACTCAGGGGCATAGCCAGGATTTTCTCAGTCAGGGGACATATAAATAAGTTGGGGAGCAGCCTGGGTCAACTGGGTGTCTTCCTGCTTCTTGTTGTTGTTAGCCGCCCTGAGCCGCCTAGGCGGGGAGGGCGGGATAGAAATAAAAGTTGTTATTATTATTATTATTATTCTGTTGGCTACAGAATTCTTCTGTTGCATTGCCACCAGGTTGGGAGCACAGGTAATAAGTCGGGGATGGTGCCACACGCAGCCCCTCCCCCTGTGGCTACAGGTCCTTCTTTTTTCAAAAATATTAGCAGAAGTAAACCAAAAAGACAAAATGCAATTCCTTTTATTTTTAACTAAAGGCAACTACCTGAATTCACAATACTTTAACTAGTGATGTGGAAAAAACATGTTAGGTTGCTAAATCATTGTCTTCTATAAGAACAAATATGGTTTTATTTAAGACTCTATCTTTGCATCTATAATAGCCTTTCAAAGAAATGTGCCTAGTCCCTTGGGGACAGTTTTTGTGACCTTTTAAAATGTAGCTGTACAATTCCCTTCCCTTTAAATCATAGTTACTGATGGATGACTGTGGCCTGCTCTTTAAATCCCCAGAAATGCATTTGATTACCTAATGTAATCCTTCAAGTACTTCTTTTTGAAAAGATGTTTGAGAGAAGTCCCAATTTTCCACTTCTAAACAAGCAATATGAACTATTTATTTTTCTCTGTGCCTAGAGCTGAATGTCATAAATAAACATAATAAAGCACAGTGAGGTGAATTGCTTTAGAACATAATACTAACTTGAAAATTATAGTTTACATGCTTTGCACAAGAATGGTCATAACAGCAGTGGACTCCGTGTTTTATGAATTGTATTAATCAGATTTTTCTACTGATAGTCTTGTCAGTTTTCAGACCTCCAGTAAGAGATTTGAACACTTAAAGCTCAAGATATTTGCCCTCCAGTCCAAATACCTCTCCTCTAAAGCAGATTAGGCCCATGTGATGACACCCTGTCTCCAGACCTAAAAACTAGGGACTTAAATTTAACTCCTTACAAGTTTTTTTTTTAAGTACTTTCACGTTTATAATTGAAGCTTTTAGGATCACATTGTCTTCTAGTCCTCAATGAAGGCAATGCCTGGACTCAGGGTACCACTAAGTATTCTCTTGGCCTAGTATAAGGGAATTATAGGCTTGAAGGAATCACACAGCAGGCTTGATGAAAACAACTAAGAAATAAATTTATTTCAGCGATATGTGTGGCTTGGTTGTTTCTTTGTTATCCTTTTCTCTATCCCTCTCAGTATTAAAATAACAAAGTTATTGGAGAGCTGGGGCCTGAGAAAGCATAACAGCTACAAATAGAGTTGCCAGGTCTGTGTTGGAAAATTCCTGGGACTTTAGGAGGGGATCCAGGAGAGAGCTGGGTCTGGGGAGGTGAGGTGCCTGAGCATCGTACAGTGCCATAAAGTTCACCCTTCAAAGCAGCCATTTTCTCCAGGGGAGCTGATCTCTGCCAGTTGGAGATCAGTTGTAAAAGTAGAAGATCTCCAGGCCTCACCTGGAGGCTGGCAACCATAGCAAAGCAAGTTTCTTCTTTGACTGATTCAGCCCTATAATGTAGAACAGAAAGGCTTCACCTCTAATTATTTTGGGCTGGGGCAGCACCAAAACTCTACACATCTTCAAAATCCCTAAAATCTTTAAAAAGATTCTCTGGCTCCAGCACACCTCTTAACCTTCTTCAACCAAAATCCCTCAGTTGTATTGGCTGATGAAACTCATCCTTTAATTTTTCTTTCAGAGGTTCCAAGCCACCATTTGAAACTGACTGAGGCTCCTGGAGGGAAGAATTTTAAACTGTCAGTCACAGCCCACCAGCTGGGCAGGGGTGGGGGGAATCAGGGAAAAACCCCATTTCCTTTTTGATGAGAGGCAGGTGCACAGGTGAAGTTTCTTCCAAAATCCTCCCTTCTAGGAATGAAGAAAGAAGATTAAACACTGCAGAAGTGCTGTTATTTGCTTTATTTATAGTCTGCCTTTCTCACTGGGACTCAATGCAGATTACAGAGTAAATCAATACAATCAATAAAATGGGATATTCAATAAACAATGCAATAGGATAAGGGTTGTAGAGCAAACCAGAAATCTAAAAACAGGATTGAAGCTAAGGTTAAGCAGGACTTTCTTTGAGCAGGAACACAGTTCCAGCTGGCTTGGCATCAGGGGTGTGTGGCATAATATGCAAATGAGTTCCTGCTGGACTTTTTCTACTCAAAAGCCCTAAGCATAAGTATTAATATGAAAGCTTAAATAATGCAAAATTACATCATAGGACTCTACTTGCAGTAAGCTATGCACATTAGAAAAAAAGAAAGACATTCAAACAGTGGAGGATGGGTATATGCAATATGCAATAAGTATATGTAGTAAGACAGACAGCCAATATCCCCCATTTGAGTATGTCAATACAAAAAAACAAAAACAAAAAACCCAAATATTCTGATACACTGTTCTAAAAGAGAAATAATATAAGTTAACCATTAGAAAAACAGGGTGCATTAAAGTATAGTGGAAGGCGGGTTAGTATATATAATGAGACAAACAGCCCACATCCCTCATTTGAGCATGTCAACATTAAAAAAACATTATTCTGATATACTGCTCTAAAAGAGAAATACATTGGAACACTGTGGATGCACAGCTATACTCAGTGAGAGTTGGTTTAGCATATGTAATGAGATAAAAAAACCAATATCCCTGTTCAGTCCTGGGGAGGTATTTGTTCCAAGTTTCATGATAATTTGTAATTCAGCAATTTCTCTCTCCATTCTGTTCTTGAAGTTCCTTTGAAGTAAAACAGCTACTTTGAGGTCACCCATTGAATGCTCAGGAAGGTTAAAGTGTTCTCCAACTGGTTTCTCAGTTCTGTAATTCCTGATGTCAGATTTGTGTCCATTTATCCTTTGGCATAGGGTTTGATCTGTTTGCCCAATGTAGAGAACTGAAGGGCATTGTTGGCATTTAATAGCATATATTATGTTGGAAGATGAACAAGTGAATGAGCCTGAGATGGTATAGTTAATGCTGTTAGGCCCAGTGACTGTATGTTGTACGTGGCAGCAAAGTTGGCACTTGGGTTTATTGCAAGCTCTGGTACCAGTGTTCCTGCTCAGATGCGATGTTGTATTGTTGTGGGTGAGGAGTTGTTTGAGATTGGGGGGCTGTCTGTGTGCAGTTTTATTGTAGCATAAGTTTTTTAAGAAACACAGCTCTCTTTGTCAGGTGCATGACAAAGCTCTCTTTGTCAGATGGAGATCTACAGCCTGACATAGTAAGTAATATTGTAGCATAAGTTTTTGAGAAACACAGCTCTTTGTCAGGTGCATGACAAAGCTCTCTTTGTCAGATGGAGATCTACAGCCTGACATGGTAAATAATGAGAATCAGTATGGTGCAGTGGCTTCAAAAACACACTTACCCATGAAGATCTTCTCTGAGATCAGTGTACCACAAAGGGTTGCAGTTAGGATAACATTGAAGAGGAAAGAACAAATGCTACCCCAGTCTTCTTGGAGAAAGAGTGGGAAAAGGCAGGGCCAGACCAGCCACTACGTGAATTAGGTGATCACCTATGGTGCTGATGGTTCAGGGCTGCCTCCCCACACTTCTCAGAGTCTCCCAGAGGCACAGACAGCGGGGCTTTCTTCTTGGTTTTTCACCATGGGGCACAAAAGCAGGAAAACACTGAGGAGGGGGGCTGCAGATAGCATTGATTGCATTGACACACCAGTTATCAGGAATTATTGTTATGAATTAACCCAGGTTTTGTAAATTTTCTAGGACCTGATACACCAAGCTATTCAAGTAATTTAAAAAGTTAAAGAACCCCTATGTCAGTTTATTCATATAATTTATAATCAGTTTCCCCTCTAAGCTGAGTTACTGTGAGCTAGCTCACAGTTTTTTAGCCTCCAGCTCACAGATTTTTGTCTTAGCTCAGGAAAAATGACCCCACATCAAACTAATTTATGCAGTAACTCACAACTTTAAAGCCAATAATTCACAAAGTAGAATTTTAGCTCACAATACTCCACAGCTTAGAGGGAGTATTGCTTATGATATTGCTTGAATTCACCTAAATCTCACTCCTTGGAAAAGTGGTGAACAAGAGCAATGCTTTTTGGAATTGGAATACAACCCTACCCCAAAGTAAATTCACATATCAAGTTATCCACATGCACTAGCTACCATTAACACTTGAAATCCAAACATGTGAGACCTCTGTCCTTTTTATCATAGGTCTTTGTCTCTTTTCATCTCAGGCAATCATCCATCAAAGGATAATTACCTATGGCTTAAACAGAATGTATGAACTTTCTGTAGCATAGAGAATTACTGATCCCTACTTGAAGCATTCTGGACAATGTTGTCATCTAATTAAATGCCCCCCCCCCCGACTCTTCAGGCTCTCATTCAGTGAAGGATGACTCTTCAGCTGCTTTCTGGAGACTAAGTGATTTCTTTGAGATTGGAAGACTATACAGCTGGCTATTTGTTTAAAAATGTTGGCAGTAAATCCATTCACTAAAATAGAATACAGTTATGAAAAAAATATCAAGAGGAAAAACACAATGGAAGATATGCTATTCCTTGTGGAAGCCACTGAAACATTGTTCCTCATATCATAGACCATGTTGCAGCTCAGCATTTGTTTCCAATAAATTGTAGGCCTGTAAACTCTGTGATCCATAAAGCAAGTTGACAACAGTCTTGGACATAACCCCTTGTTAGAGCTGATAGGATGTCAGGATCCAGGCAGGAAAGAGAAGGTCATGTTACATAGTTACTATGACAGTAACTAGGAGCTTTTATATTAGAACAAATAACTATCAGCTTATATCCCCGCTCACTGTAAAGCAAACATTAGGGCAGTGATTTTCACATATTCCCTGCTCCTGCTACAGCCCCCTATAATTTAATCAATGATAAAACTTGAATGTTCTTATGTATTTAGAATGTGCCTGGATACAGACCATCTCTCTATATCCTACTTCTTTGTGGGTTCTAGAATGTTAACTAAAATACAAAGTATACCATTATTGCAATTGGGCATGTCTGGACTAAATATATCACCTTAAAGACAGAATCACACATTGTTTCTCTCATAATGCTTTATGGGCATTCCTAGATCTGCTTTGAAAGGCCTATCTAGACACAAGAGTATCTGGTTCAAATCACCCTCTTTTTCTAGATCAGATATAGATCTACATCTGGCTCCCATTCCACTACCATTCCTAGTTCATTCCCTGTAATCTACCCATTTATTTATATTCTTTATGGGCGTGTCTATGCAGATCCTACTTGACCCTTTTGAAATCTTGCCTGTTGCTTGTTGTACAAAAAGTATTGTGGCAACCTTATGCCTACTTTATTGTGGTACAGAAAGTTGGGTTACATGAGCACTGTAATCCCTAGAAAGACTTGCCATTCATCACATCTTCAGCTAACCCAGCTTCTGTAAGGGTGTTTTGCAAAAGCTTACCTTTACTGTTTTTGTCACAAGCAGAAAAAAACAATTGGTGAGTGTGTGGGAGTGACAAAACTCCCATCACATCTGATGCAAAGTCCTCATATTGTACTCTGACAAATACAAAGACTTTGTAATATGGGGAACAGAAGATGGTCACTTAACATCCATTACAATATTTTCCACTTTCATAAGTGCTAGAATTTTGAAATTTAATTGCCTTGTAATATGTTTTGCAGGGTGATATATACATTTTCTATTCCACCCAGTATTGATCCTTCCAGTACTCCTTACACAGCATTTTTCCTTCAATGCGGAGAAGATTTACACTGTAAAATGTCAAGAACAAAAAACCTGTTAATGATTTTTAAAATGGAGTTACTGTCAGAGACTGCTTATAACTCACATAGGTTATACTATCAAGGTAGCTTCTCTTGGATTTTGGCAAATGAGTCATAAATTTAAAAACTCTAGTCCATTCAGTGTCACTGTATACGACACTTTGAAGAAATGGATCTTAAATTTAAAAAATGACAGGAGAAATAAAATTAACAATAGGAGACTTTACCATCCACAAGTAAATATGCTGTAATTAGGGATGGACACAAACTGGCTCACAAACTAAAGTTCATGACAAATTTTGGCTGATTCATGGTTTGTGAACTGAAGTTCATGGCAGGTCAACCAGCATGAACTTTTCAATGAACATTCATGCAATTTGTTGTGGTTCACGAATGTCTCTGCTCAAACAAGCTATTTACCAAACTTTAAAGCAACAAAGCAACTTTAAAGCAATAGTGGGAGCAGAATTCTCCAGCCTTGGAAACACCAATAGGTGCCATGTGTATTTGATGTGTGTAGCTTGCACTTTTGAACCTGTGCTTGACATTTTCCCCAAAAGCACTTTCCTAAGGGCATTGGGGCGGGGGCATAACTTGGACCCCCTGCCCCGTTCAATCTGTGCATAACTTGGAGGTCATGTAGAAGAGCATCAGGGAGAGGTACTCTACAAGTTTGATGTCTCTAGCTTGCACAGGATCCATTCTATACACTCACTCCTGCATGTGTGATTTCCCCAGACTTTTCTGGAGCACCTGGGCAAGTGTAATTCAGACCCATAAATCCAATCCTCACCAAACTCAGAAAGCAGATAGAAAAGAGTCAGCTGGAGATCTCCTGCAAGTCTGGTGTCTTTAGCACACTGGGGGTCCATTCTACCGCATCCTGAAGTGAACTGGTTTGTTTAGTGGCTAAAAGTTTGCAATAGTTCATGGTTCGCAAACCCAGCATGCCACAAACCACCAACTGAACTGTATTTTCCTGGCTTGGGCCCATCCCCACATAGTTAAGTCAACCACTAGCAGCTTATATTCTACCATTTTTCTCTGGTGGTATCCCTACAGCAGGGCTGGTGCATAACACTTGTAATCCATGAGCTAACAGACCTAATCTTTAGGAAGAAACAGTACTCAAAAATAATCAAATTTCCTCACACTTCTATTTCAGTTGGATATATATTTCAGTCATCAAAGTAGAGCAATTTCTTCAAAAAGTAACTTAAAAATATAATATTCCCAAATAGCAAATAAATTTTCATCCGTTTGGAAGCATATAGAAAGGCAAATTGGCACAATATCATGACATTTTTTGCTCCCCAGCTTTGCAACTTAACTGTGTTTTACAATTCAAGTGAATACAAAGCAGTAAGGAATTCTTTGTGTTTATCTACTGGTTTGCAGAAAAAAATACAAATATTTTATAAGTTTTATTAAGGATTTTTTGAACAAAAAGATAAAAAGAACAGAATTATAAAAATTATGAAGAACTAGAAATAAAAAAATCTGATTTTTAGTGATAGATACATATACATTTATGTTACACATTTAAACTAAAGCTGCAATAAGAAAAGTACATCTCCTTTCCCTGTACTTTTTTTTTTGCCTCTTAATCTTCAAAAGTACAAATCATCAATTCATGAAAAGTCTATAAGGAGTTTCTAGATAGCAATAAATTTAAATGTTTTTTCCCTAATCAAAGAAGTAAGTTTGGCCATCTCTGCAAGTTCCATCATCTTCACTAACCATTCTGATGTGGTCAAGATTATTATTATTATTATTATTATTATTATTATTATTATTATTATTATTATTATTATTATTATTATTATTATTATTATTTATTAATTTATATCCCGCCCTTCCCAACAAGTGACTCAGGGCGGCTCACAGCATAGAATTCCACATAATAACATTTAAACATAAAACAGTTAAAATTAATTAATACATTTAAAATTATAAAATATTTAAAATTATAAGACATTTAAACCATTTAAAACATTAGGGACAGCAACCTCTAATATAACTACACCTGGATTTCTTGTACCAGCTAGTCATAGGCCAGCCGGAAGAGGGTTGTCTTACAGGCCCTGCGGAACTGGGCAAGGTCCCGCAGGGCCCTCACCTCCTCTGGCAACTGGTTCCACCAGGAGGGGGCCGCCACAGAAAAGGCCCGGTCCCTGGTGGATTTTAAGTGGGCTTCTTTTGGCCCGGGGATAACTAGGAGATTTCGAGTTCTCGATCTCAGTACTCTCTGGGGCACATGTGGGGAGAGACGGTCCTTCAGGTAGGCAGGTCCTAGGCCATATAGGGCTTTAAAGGTAATAACCAGCACCTTGTACCGGACTCGGTAAGCTATTGGCAGCCAGTGCAGATCCCGGAGCCCTGGCCGGATGTGCTCCCTTCTTGGGAGTCCTAACAACAGCCGGGCCGCGGCATTCTGCACTAGCTGTAGCTTTTGGGTTCGGCACAAAGGCAGCCCCATGTAGAGAGCATTGCAGTAGTCCAACCTCGAGGTGACCGTGGCATGGATCACTGTTGCTAGATCGTCGCGCTCCAGGAAGGGGGCCAACTGCCTTGCCCGCCTAAGATGAAAAAAAGCGGACTTGGCAGTGGCTGCTATCTGAGCCTCCATCGTTAAGGAGGACACCAATAGACCCCCAGGCTTTTGACCCTGTCCGCCGCCGTCAGCAGCGCACCCTCAAAAGCTGGAAGGGGGATTTCCCTCCCCGGACCCCGACGACCCAAGCAAAGGACCTCTGTCTTCGCTGGATTTAGCTTCAGCCCGCTCAGTCTGAGCCATCCAGCCACTTCCTGTAGTGCCCGGTCTAGATTTTCTGGGGCGGAGACCGGTCGGCCGTCCATAAGTAGATAGAGCTGGGTGTCATCAGCGTACTGGTGACAACCCAGCCCATACCTTCGGGCAATCTGGGCAAGGGGACGCATATAGATGTTAAATAACATCGGGGAGAGAACCGCCCCCCGAGGCACTCCGCAATCAAGCGTGCGCCTCCGGGATAGTTCACCCCCAATCGCGACCCTTTGTCCCCGACCTTCGAGGAAAGAGGAAAGCCACTGTAAAGCTAACCCCTGAATCCCCGCGTCGGCGAGGCGGCGGGTCAGTAACTGATGGTCGACTGTGTCAAACGCAGCCGACAGATCCACCAACATCAGCACCGCCGAGCCGCCCCAATCCAGATGCCGTTGCAGGTCATCCACCAGGGCGACCAACACCGTCTCCGTCCCATGACCCGGGCGAAAGCCGGACTGGAGTGGGTCAAGGACGGAAGCATCCTCCAGGGAAGTCTGTAACTGCATCGCCACTGCCCTCTCGATAAGCTTGCCCAAAAAGGGCAAGTTTGAGACCGGCCGATAATGCGCCAATTGGGCCGGGTCTAAGGTTGATTTTGATACAAAAACAAAGTTTAAGTCTAAGGGTCTAAGGTTGATGTGATACAAAAACAAAGTTCCATGTGTGATTTCTGTTTATCCATTGATCCCAACAAAAAAAGCCTCTGTTTTCATTTGAATATTAGTCTTTAAAATCTTCTGAATAAATGATTGTATTTGTATGCAGATTTTTTTGGCTGGAAGCCACGTCCACCATAGTTGTCCCTTCATGCTGCTCACACTTCCAACATCTGTTCAAAAGCTCTATCTGTTGATGGATGGCCAGCCAGAATTCACCTCTGAGGTGTTGGCTGAAGCATTACAAGCTGTGCCAGAATTGCTTAAACAGCTGACTGAAACAATCCAGTGAAGATAGAGGTCCTGTACCTGAGTCGTGGCTGGGATCGGAAATCTAGTTCCCAACCCTCAATTGGATGCCTTTGGTACCAACTCCAAGGGTGACGAGTTTAAGGGTTAGCTTGGATTCCTCCCTTTCCATGGAGGCCCAGGATGACCTGTTGCTCAGTTAGCCTTTTATCTTTTCCAGCTGATCAAGCAACTAGTTCCCTATCTCACTTCCCAGGACCTAGCTACAGTTATCCACACAACAGTTCAGACTAGATTATTGTAATTCACTCTATTGGAGCTGCCCTTGAACTTAATGTGGAAATTGCAGCTGGTGCAGAATGCAGCACTATGGATGCTGATGGCAACACCTGTGTGGGCTTACATTCAGCCCGTGCTCTGCCAACTGCACTGGCTGCCTATAGAGTACCAGATCCAGTTCAAGGTGTTAGTGCTGACTTTTAAAGCCCTATACAGCCAGGGTCCTGCATATCTCAGGGAATGTCTCTCCCCATATGTTCCCCGTAGAGCCTTGCACTCAATGGACCAACAACTTCTGGCTGTTCCTGGCCCGAAGGACATCTGACACTAGCCTCAACCTTTTCAGCCCTGGCCCCAGCCTGGTGGAACAAGCTACCAACTGAGGATTAGGGCCCTGCAGGATCTACTGAAATTCTGCAGGGCCTGTAAGACTGAGCTGTTCAGCTGGGCTTTCAGACATCCAAATTTTGCTGTCTTTCAGCCTCCCCTACCAGTAGCCCTAGCTTGCTGCCAATGACCAACATCATGATATCACTTAGAAGCATACATTATAGCATCACCACTAAGGCAACGTCCTGTACTGGTTTTATTAACTCTTGTTTTAACTCTTAACCTTATGTGATATCTATGATGTTTTACTGTTTTCATGTCATGGCTTGTGTGACTTGTAACCCACCCTGAGCCTGCTTACAGGGAGGACAAGATATAAATTGAATAAAATAAATAAATAAACATTTTGCATTCCCCTTGTGGAAAGTCTATTATGTCATAATATGTTAACCACTTGTGTTAAGTTATCATTTCCTGGCTAGAAAAGGCTTTTTGTGTTGAAATTCACAAAGGTATTTTCAGACACAGCCTAAGTTTGTATTTGTTCCATATTGCCAGAATGGCATGCTTCATATAATGTCGGTAAAATCCACATTAACTTTAACTTTGTCATACCATAAATAGCATGCCATCTGAATCTTAAATCGTGCCCTTCTAACTCCTTTTATTTCTCAACAACTATTCTTTCAACTATACTAAACAACAAGCAGCAAAGTACACTTTCAAATCAAGTAACCCCAAACCACCACTTTTTTATATTTAACATGGTCCCCCCCCCCCCCCCGGCTTGGTGCACAAATCTTGATATATCCTTCTGCCATTGTTTAAATGGTACATAATTTAACTGGCATTGTCTGAAACAAAAACAACATTCTGGGTAAAACATTCCATTTTAATTACAGATATTCTCCCCCGCAATGACAGTTGCAATTTACTTCATCTTAAAAAATCTTTCTTAATTTATTTCCAGGTCTTAACATAGTTATTGTGGAATAACATACAATTCATGTTTGACAACGTAATTCCCAACGTAATTCATCTTAATTTCATTAAGATGAAAACTTACTAGGAGTTTGCTCCAATGGGAGACTTGAAAAGGGGGGGGGGGAGTTCACAAGATCAACATGGGATTTCCATTTGATGGAGATTTTGTGGCATCAATATGTCTAATTCTCAGCATAGCACCATCTGTACACACTTAAATACAAGATAGGAGGCATAAACGGACAAGACAGATTTTCTACCTGAGAAAAGCCCAGGTTTTCAGAAAAAGAACACACTGGGTGTTAAAAGCCCCCAAAATAACAGAAGCAGCACCTGTAGCTTTAAGAAGTGAATGCCCTCATGTGACTGTTTCTAGACAATCACAACAGTATTACCAGCCTTCAAGCCTTGATTTGTTAATAAAAGGCAGAGTGAAGGACAGGATCCTTTCCAGGTCTGTTTGGGACTTTGGAGACAAAATCACTAGGGGCTGGCAGCAACCACCAAAAACCTTGCATGACTCACCATGGCCTGGCTGCTTAGTAGTGTTCAACAGCTGCCACCCCACGAAAACCTGTCTGGTGTAGTGCTTAGAATTTTAGATTAGAATCTGGGAAACCCCAGTTCAGTTCCCCACTGTGCCATGGTTTTCACTGAGTGACCTTGGGTCAGTTACGTATTCTCAGCCTAACTTACTTCACAGGATAAAACAAAGGAGAATAATGTGAGCAGTTCTGGATTTTCACTGTTGAGAATGCAGGCTATAAATGAAGTAGATAATGAATACAGCTGAAGATTGGAGCAGATAAATGGTAAGTTGGTTGGTGAGTAGGAATGAGAGAAGGAAGCAGGGATAGGTGATGATGTGGGGGTTGCCAGGAAAAGGGAAAGAAAAATACTGTAGGAAAGAGGATGTGGGAAAATGAGGTACCTTGTGAGTTTGGCATCATGCAAGTGGGCCCAGCCCAGCAGCCAGCACCACACAACTGGGCCATAGTTTTTCCAGGGAGAGGAAAGGTAAGGAAGGAGGGAAAGCTGAAAATGGGGCAGACAAAAGTGAGCTGGTGGGTGGGAAGGAGAAAATAAGCAGCAAAAGGGGAGAGGCTTTAGAGATTTTCAGGGATGGGAAACAATAGTGTGGGGAAATAAGATGCCCCCACAAGTCCTTGTGGGTCCCCCTGCTGGTCAATAACAAGACTGGACAATATCCTGCTATCTGTGTGTAGAAGGAACACAGTTTTCCCATGTTTTTCTCTACTGTTTCAACTCCTGCCAACTGCCAGGAAGACTGTTCCTGGGGTGCAGGATTGTAGAGAAGCTGCAGGAGAGAACAGCCACGAGGGTGCAACAGACTAGAGCAAAAATGGACAAACAAATGAAATTGTCCCCTCCCCTCAGAAGAGCTGTGCTTGTAGAACAGGAAGGAAGAGCAATTCCAACTTCCAATTCAGAGTTAGCTAATTTTAAATTCCACTATTTTTACAGTATCAAGTTATGTCATTAAAAAAAATTAACTGTAAGAACTAGTTTGCCAACCTGGCAACAGTACAAAACACTACAAATCACAGGATTGGGAATCAAAATCCCAGTACAGACTTTCCGTCTTGTGTTATCACAAACCCCCTAGGGATGAAGAGACAATAGTGAATCTAGCCCTGACCTGGATAGCCCAGGCAAGTGTGATGTCATCAGATGTCAGAAGCCAAGCAGGGTCAACTCTGGTAAGTACTTGGATGGGCGACCCCCTTGGAATACCAGCAGTCAGGAGGACAAGGGCAGGCTCTGTTCTGCCACCTTTCTGAATATCCTCCAGAGCCTCAAGTAGGGGTAAGTCAACAGAGGTCTACATGACTTTCAGGTATACACACACATAAACACAAAAAATGTGAATCTACTTCTGGTGTAATTATTCTTTTATGTTGTAACCTGCCTGAGCTCGCTTGTGGGAAGGGCGGGATAAAAATTAAATAAAATAATAATAATTAATACAACAGAATTTTCAGGAAAGCACATTTGCTTAAGAATTCAGTTCCTGATCAAACCTGAAATGGTTTCCTGAGTCTGCTGCCAAATCTTTCTCAGTAAGGAAGTATTTTGTAGCAACAGGAAATATTTTGAATTCAGAAGTTCCTTTCAGCAGCTGAGCAGTTTTATTTAACCAAGTCCAGATAGGTTAAAGTACATTTTTACAAATGAATCAGCATTCAGTTTTCTTCTTGTCTTTCCTTATTCTTTTGTTCTTCCCTGGTTGCTTAGATACATTTTCCTGTAGGAGGGGAAAGGGGGAAAGAATCAAATTAACATGGTATCATAAATTTGGGGTGTTCTCAGCACTGCTAACATTCATTCAGAGTTACTGAACCTGCAAAGAACACTGTTCAGTTTACCATACCCTTGTGCTTTCCTTGAAAGCATCCTGGAAAAAATTACATAATCTGGGCATTATTACAGAAAACATTCGTAAAACAATGTAAAAAGTTTCTAATTGTGAATATAGAGAAAGTTCAGATTGTGCTCTATATAGGACCAATGATTTTAGTCCTAATCTTTGATGGGCAGGCACCACAAAGAAAACCCTCTCTTGTCATTTAATATCAACCATATCCCAGAAACAAGTATATTAATGATCTTCTCTAAACAAATATTTAAAATGTTTATATTTTAGTCCCCTAAAATCAAGGTTCCATGTCACTCCACATTTAAATCTCTATTCCACGTTCCCATCTCCTTTGCTCCATAAAAGCTCATCTTCTCGTAGCTCTTTGCTCTGTTCTGCTGCTGCTTTATTGGTTTTGACTAGAATGTATCTGTTTGAGGCAGCTGCTTCCCAGGCCACGTCTGCTGCTCTTCCAAGTCCCTTTTCAGAACTCATGTCCCCATGAAGAAGATGATGATGATGATATTGGATTTATATCCCGCCCTCCCCTCCGAAGAGTCTCAGAGCGGCTCACAATCTCCTTTCCCTTCCTCCCCCACAACAGACACCCTGTGAGGTGGGTGGGGCTGGAGAGGGCTCTCACAGCAGCTGTCCTTTCAAGGACAACCTCTGCCAGAGCTATGGCTGACCCAAGGCCATGCTAGCAGGTGCAAGTGGAGGAGTGGGGAATCAAACCCAGTTCTCCCAGATAAGAGCCCACACACTTAACCGCTACACCAAACTGGCTCTCCTTTCCTGTCCCTGAAATTAGGTTTCTCCTGTCCATGTTTTGCACTACCACGAAATCTTTTCCTCGCTCTTCTTTACTGCTCATTTATCAACTCTTGTCTGCATCCTTTGGCCTTTGTCCTGTTGTCATTGAGCACAGATCATAGTGTCCTGAGAACAGTTCACACCAAGTAGAATAGGAAACATGATGTTTCAAAGGATAGCAATTGTTATCTATTGAAGCACATTTAAATAGGACCTTTGAGGCATTAGAAAAGTAGAATCCATGGGTGGCCAACTACAGTTACATGCATTTGAACTTTTCTAGTGCCTACATACACAGACTGAGAACTTAATTATATTTGTGTGCTTCTGAGAGCAGCACTACTTAAGAGCAAACAGGTATTATTAGGGTCATTCTGCTAGAACCAACATACAGAAAAATTATATAATTCTGCTCCACCAGTATAATTCTGCTCCACCAGTATATTTCTAGCACAATTGTTGATATGCTTAAAGCGGTCTGGTCCAAGCAAGATACCACCATACCATCGGGACACCACAACCAAGACATTGCGAACATTCAAGATCTGCAAAAATGCACACAAGTATTTACATAAGAAAAATGTTCTATGCAATGAGTACTTGTTATTGTCTACTCAACCCATGCACTCCCAGTAAAATACATTTATGAAATATTACACATTAATTCATTATATCAACTGATCTCATCATCTGCACAAAGTTAAGAAAATCTGCTGTTTCTCCATTTGTTATTCAGAAAATCAATAATTTGGGCAAATCTTGCAGAATTTAGGCCAATTTAATCTGATTACCCCATATCGACCTATGGCTGATTCCACACTCACCTTGGTCTGGGGCAGGCTTCTGTTTCCGCATGGAGCAAGCTGGTGATTTCGCACCAGTTGCTCCGCATCACCATTTTGTGCGGGGCAAACCTGCAATTTGTCCTGCCACAGTGTAAACCTGAAAAAACAGGTTTACACTGCGGTGGGGCAAATCACGGGTTTGCCCCATGCAAAATGGCGGCACGGAGCAACTGGTGCAAAATCACCAGCTTGCTCCGCGCGGAAACGGAAGCCTGCCCCAGACCAAAGTGAGCACGGAATCAGCCTATATGTCAACTACACTCTCCCCAGCAGTTCCTCCTAATCGTGCCTTCATGGAAGGTCATTACAGGTAGCCAAATTCCAAAGGGTTTCACATGCATAGAACTGGAGGAAATAAAAGCTGAAGAAGGTTTATAGAGCTGGACTGTGCAATGGGCAAACTGGTAGACCTATGTTGTGCAGCCTATGTCAACATTCTAGGTGGGAGTCAGTACTGCAACTCCTCTGGGCAAGTTTCATGTTGTATCCCAGCAGGGACTCTTCAAACAGTTTATCCGGAGAGAGACGGATCTGATTCTTTCCCCCCCACCCCCATATAAACATCTCCCTACAAATTTCATGGGATGGAAGAAGCTCAGGGGATGGGAGAAAGCCAGATTATAAATTTCTGATGACCTTTCCCTCCAGTTGTTGGGGTTTTTTGCATATTAGGAACTTGTGTTTCAGTTTCAGGAGATACGCAGTTTTAAAAGACGGTGGGGGGTCAGAACACCACCTTTCCAACCTCACTGCCTCCTGCGACAGGTTTAAAAAAAGGCTGCATCTGTCCATAGCCACAGACAGAATTTATGACGAGACTTATTTTGATGCTGTGGATTCAAAATACAAAGCTGTTTACAATGGTGCTTTTGACCTGCATGAGATGGAGAAGACGACCACCTGCAGCTGTCTCACCATCATCTTCAGAATCCTGCATGAAAGTCTGCTTGTCTGCACAGAATATCCTGAAAACAAAAACCGATGGTGAGTAAAGATCTAGATATACCACTTAGTCTCACACATTTGCTGTTCTCTCACAAGGCATACATCAACCATTTTGCTTATTCATGGATACCCTGCTGTTACCCAAATGCTGTTTTGAATAAACAAGCTGAAACAACTGCCAGATTCCTGTTCCATGTTTTACAACAGCACAGAGGTGAGACATTTCAGAAAGGCATTTGCAGACAAGATCTCATATAATGTAGAAAAAAATTAGAGAGCAAAAACAAATTGCAGCAGAAGTCACCTCTTACTCTACTACTAACAATGGCATTCACATTGAGATCGTCAAGAAACCGTATTCCTAGGATTGACACTACTGTCTTAATAACCTTGTAATCTACTGAACACAATAAGCTGCTTTATAGTAAGTCAGGCCCTTGGTCTAACGAAGTCAGTATTGTTTACTGAACAGGCGGCAGCTCTCCAGCCCTCAAGTGGAGGTCTTTCATACTACCTACTTTTAACTGGAAATGCCAGGGACTGAACCTGAGACCATCTGCATGTAAGGCAAGTGCTTTACCACAAAGCCATGGCTTACCGGAACCTTCTGCTAATCTTCACCTATGGAGCCACAGGTAACAGTACACCAGGCCTTGCCTGCCACCCAAAATGGGATGCTCTACCACAACCACTGCTGCATCTGCCTAGCTCTCTTAAACCTAGGAGCCCAAATGCTGATCCCTGCTAGAGAACTATTTGCTTCCCTCTCCTTCAGCGATCTGAAATAATATAATCATTTTGTTACAATGCCAGATGGGAAGAGTAACCATGAGTTTACTAGGAATTTCCTGAGAAATTCAAATTATCAGACTGATCTAAAGATCAAGACTTCTTAGAACTCAGACAGCAGAAGAGAAAGGGAATAAATGTGAATGTCTAGCATTACTAAACTCTACAGAAAGTTTGGAGCTGATTGTAAAAATGGGACTCTTGGGCATATGTAAACTTCAATTATTAATAAAGATAATTAACATCTATGTAATTGTTTTGTGTATTTGAAGACTGACTTGGTTAAGGTCAATTAGTTGAACTATGGAAGATGTGAGTTTTGTATCAGGGAGATTCCAATCTGCCTTTCTGTCCATATGCTAAACTAGCTTTCGAAAAGCCTTCCAGGCCAGACAGGAGTTATTTCTGTATTTTGTATGTTAACTGCCATACTACTTGCAACCAACAGGCAACAATGAACCCTTAGCACCAACTGGAACAGCTGGACAGTACATTACATCTCAGGGAACAAGGCATTTCCAGGCATTACCAAACTCAATTTTTGGAATATCATAAATATAAAGCTGTTTTGCCTTGGCAAATCCAAGCTCCCTTATTGGATGGGACTGGGTGGGACTGTGGTATGTCAACCTTTGGCCTGTCAAACCATCTATCAACTGTTCTTGTGTCACATTGGCTGACTCTGCTCTCCCCCACCCACTGCTGGCCCCAGGACAGATGAGGTTTGACCCTCTAGGGAAACTGCTAGGCAGTGGCTGCTATAGGCAACCAAGCTTGGTTCTCTCAGTAAAAGGTGGGGGGAGGCCCCTTCAAGTCCTATTTTGGCCTCTGAGGGAGAACTCATTGGTTGACTCCACTTCCCTTTCCTGCCTGCGTGGCTGTTGCTAGCCAGCCAAACTGCTTCTGTCAGTCAAAGGCAACCAACTTTGGTTCTGACAGTTTATGGCTCTCCCTACTCCCATTGGCTAAGCCACCTGTCGCTCTGCTTTGAAGAGGAGAGAAAGAAAGCCTTCCTTCAACTGGCTGAGAGATGGAGGAGGGAAAGAGCCATGGAGAAATCCTTCTCACAATTGGCTGATGGAGAAAGGAAGAAGGAAAACTTTCTCTTGATTGGCTGAGAACTCCTCCTTATCCTCCTCTGGAAGGGAAACAGAGACAAGGAAAAAATGGTGTCCTGTACCAGCAAGCCAGAAACAGACAGAGAGATAGGAAGGGAAAGCAAGAGACAGAGAGATTGAAGTCCTGTGCTTAAGACCGACAACGTTACCAGAGAGAGAGTGTTGGGATATAAATAAAATGTTGATTGATTGATTGATTGATCTGAAAGGTATCACTAAAGGCCTCTGAGGGAGAATTCATTGGGGCCAGTCCTAAATATAGCTGCAAGTTCCAGGTGGTGGAGTTTGAGGAGGGCGTAGGAGTTAGGGCTTCAGAGTGGGGTCTGCCAGAACCGAGTTCTGTGGAAGCTGACTGGGTGATTTCGGACTAGTCACAGACTTTCATTCTAACCTGCTTCACAGGGTTGCTGTTCGGATCAAATGAGGGAGCCGAGAATGAAGTTTTGCTGCTTTCATCCCCACCACTATGGAGAGACACTGTCTTTTCCCTAGGTAGAGACTGCAAGGAGGGGGGAGGTGATGGTATATATCTCAGCAGCACTGAAGTCAACAACTTCCAAGTTTTTTTAAGAAGACCAGTAAAAAGCTTACATGCTTGTGTATGTATGTCTGTTTCCCTGTCACTCTCTCTCTATTTATTATTTATTTTTACCACACCTTTCTTCCCAGAAGGGATCCCAAACAACATACACCATTATCCTCTCATCCATTTTATTCTCAAAACAACCCCATGAGGTAGGTTAGACTCAGATCCTAGCCTGGCACTGTAATCACTAAACCATGCTGGCTCACTACATAACTTCACTTGGAACTTAAAAACAGAAAAACTTAACGGGAGCACAACTAATCATGACGGTGTTGTTGTTTTTTAAAGTGAGATATTTTTTCTTACAGCACATATATTTTTTAAAAAGAGGGTTTACAATCCCAGGTTTCAGCTGCGCAATAACAGTCCAGAAATTTCTGAATTGGTTCAGACACGCCAGTAATATCAGATGGCAAACAATCCATTTGTGAACTTCCAATAAAATTTACATGACTTCTCTGGGGTTCCATTTTCCACAAATCTCATTTAACTGTTTTTAATTTGTACATCTATTCAAACAAATTATTTAAATGTACAGTGCAATCCCAATCTGTACTCAAAAAGGGGGGAGAAAGGTCACAATCAAAATAAATGACATGCACATATGGGAGAGAATTGTAGAAGCCAACATTTTATGCTAAGTAGACATGCCCACTACTTCATTGCTGTAAGTGGCTTGTCTCTTTTCCAGTGGCAAAAAATCACAAGCAGAGTTGCAATTACTGTTCACATTTCTCTTCTGTGTGATTTCTGGATCCTGTTAATGGTAGAGAATCCATTCCAATAGCAATTTTTATCTAGTTTGCTATTTTCCAATAAAGCATGAGAATTGCTACTTACCTGTACGCATGTATGTTGTGAGTAGCACTGGCTATTTTCTTATTCTCACAGAGTTTGGCAAGAACATTTTTCACCTGGGTGGTGAGATTTCCACAGTTATTAAAATATATGCACTTCACTTTTAAGATTTTACAAAACAAGCCCGATCAAGTACAGTTCATTCTAAAATATCTGAATACCCATGAACAGATATACCTAAATGCAGTCCTCAGGATGCCCACGGATGTGAATAAAATGCTACAACAAACTCACAGTGTAAGGTGTGCAGCAGAAACTTGCCCTTGACCCCAACTCTTTCCAAGAGTACAAAGGACAACTCCAGCAGTAGGATGACTGCTGGGTCTGAAAGACTGTGGAACCAGATGGGTGGGAAAGAAAAGAAGCTGAAGAAGCAACTGAGATGGAGCAAAGAAGAGAAACAAGAAGGTAAATGAAAGAAAAGCAGACAGAGGTTCTCACTAATATTTTGGTGTGCTTATGATGGGCAGCAGCTGTTCACATGGAGCTCAATGTGTAGTGTGTCATTCTTATAGGTTTGGAGTGTCTTGCAAGGAGGAGAAAAATTGTACCCCTTCATGCACTACTAAAGCAATGCACAAATACTGATCAGAGCCCAGGCAGAAGATTTTCTATGAGTATGAAACTGAGATACAAAGCCATGACAATAAACCAGCAATATGTCCCACAGTGGGAACCTAGGCAGCTATGAGCTTTGAGCCGAGTTCTATACTACCTCCTGAGTTCAGTTCAGTTGTAACCTGAATCCATGGTTTATTCCAGCTGTGGTTAGTTTGTGAAACCAGAACTGAACTCTCAGATGATCATTCAAGTTCTTATTTGCTTTGAAAAATGCTGGCTTCATTGCCTTCACTCTTTCCCGGGCCCTCATTCCAGCTTACATTGCAGTGATGGCAGTGCCAGGGGTCTGCATAGGCCAGGATGTACCCAAGCAAAACTACAGTTAAAAGTGATCTATGTAATAATCCATGATCCTGGCTCATGTTCATGGTCAAATCATGGTTTCATGTGATATCCGATCAGATCCTGAACTTTGTTCCAATCTTCTGCCCAGAAACTGAAAACAATAGTCTGAAATGCTTTTAACTTTAGATGCTTTCTGCCCAATATATTACAGATTCTGATTTGTTAATCTTTGGAATCCAGAAAGATATCTCCACTATTTCTCTTACCCTTTTTATCTGTTGTCTGTAACTGTAAGTACTAAGAGCTCAATAAGGAATTTGACAGGAATATATTAGCAGTTGTCTTTTTTGTGTCTCTCTTTCAATGTAGTAACTATTGTTCTGTTCCTATCAGACAGCTTGTGTTCCCCTGTACTAGATAAATGCTTCAATGAAGAAACTGTTTTAATAAACAATGCATAATTAATACCACTTTAAGCAAAACATTATTAAAGCTGTGAGAGCTAGAGAGAACATGCCTGGCAAGCAAATTGCTTTTAATTCAAAAGAAAATGTCATCTCTCTCGAGTTATCAATATACATCTTCAATATTTATCTTTGTAGTATTCCCATTCTTTCACAACAAATTCATTTACTATGCTGGAGAGATTAACACTGCTATAGCATACCTTAAATTCACAGCATCACTAATGAGAACTCTACTTTGAAAACATCTCCCCAAGTCACTTATATATAGTTTTCCCTTGATTAAAATAACTAATACAAATAAACCCCAAAAGCCAAAAAGGGAACTAGTGTAAATAACTTAACCATGCTCATAGATACTCAGAAATGCATTTGAAACATAACGGGGAAGTATTAACCCAAGTTGGTACATACATATAAATCTCTAATCATTGCATATATATTGTATCTGCTTGGTTGGATCCTACTCCTTCCTATGCTTCCCATAACCTATTCCAGAGTCTGAGACATCCACATGGACAAAAAAATCATCTGGGACTAAGAGAATCAGACAAAAAAGACCCTTGTAAGCTCTTGGAGGACTGGCTACATCAGGGGTGTGTGGCCTAATATGCAAAGGAGCTCCTGCTAGAATTCCACCCCTGAAAAAAATCCATATGAATCTTTATAAAAATGGAAGAAGTGTCAAGTAAGAGCAGAGGTCAATTATCATAGGCATCTTTGTCTGCCGACAGTACATTGTCCGTAGGAGAAGAGTGCTAAGAACCTGACTTCTAGTTTCAGTTCCAATCACACTGCTTCATACACTCACCCGCCCCAGTGCCCTACAGGAACAACAAACTATTAGTAGTTTCAATTAACACTCCAGGGAACCAGTTAGTTAGTTAACAGCCAGTTAGTTAACAGCTTATTTTCATGGGACTTAGCCATATGATTAACTTTCACAGGCTTGTTTCCCAGAAACGTATTCCTCAATCTGAAAAAGCAGTCGTGTTCTTAGAATGCTCACAGAACTGAATGTTTCGCTTTCATTGACTGGACTGGCCCAAGATAATTTGTCAGCTGAAGTAGCAAATCTAAATGCCCCCTTTTGGAAAGGGGGTGAAAAAGTATTTATTAGATAAGTGCAATGTGACAACTGCCTGAAAAAGAGACTTCACTCTAACCTGAGGTAGTCTTTGCACCTAGACCAACACCTATTTGGAGTTGATTTCCATACCCACAAGATGCGCTATACGGGGCATCAATTCATTTCCCATAAATTCTTCACCTTATAAAATGTATGCCCTTCAAGTGTTTTGGGACTGGACTCAATCCTTGTGATAGTAATTTTGTTGTGGTACCCAGTATCTGCTTTAAAAACTCCAGAAATGACTGCTAAATACACTGGCTTAGGGAACATGTGAGCAAGCTTGGAGCATGCTCTCAATAGTCAAACTAAGACACAGTCTTTAAGTCTGAACTGGGACCATGGGGATACTGAAAAAAAAAATTAATTTCCTTTTTCTTATAATCAAAGTGCATGTTAAAGTTCAGTTTCACAAAATGAACCACTCTTCACAATTTAAGTGGAGCATCTGCAAATGATTCATCTTTTTCCCAATAGTGTATTTGGAAATTAGATGGGACAAAGTATTACAATGATCGAGAGTAGTTTTGCCTTTACAAAAATCCAGCTGTTCTGGACCAAGAATTTTTTCTCGTGTCATCCATTGTTCAAGTTCCCTCAGCAGATACTTAGAATATAATTTACCAATGGTGGATAGGAGACTTAATCGGCCTGTAATTATTTGGAATGGCGGGATCTCCTTTTTTATAAATTGGAACCACTATTGAATTAAGCCAGGATTTAGGCCTTTTTAGACTTAAAGGGAGCATTTGATTCAATTGACAGAGACCTGTTGTGGGATAAACTGGAACAAACAAGTATTGATAAAAGACTCCTTATGCTTATTAAAAAATTATATACTTTCAACTTTTGTCAAGTCAAATGCTCTTTATCAGGCAATCTTACGTCAAAAATCCCATTAAGAAAGGGGGTTAAGCAAGGTTGTGTGTTGGCCCCCTTTTTGTTTAACCTCTTTCTTGATGATCTTGCTCCCTTTTTGTCAGATACTGACCATCATAGTCCAAAACCTGGTGCCAGACATGTTCCCTTACTGTTATATGTGGACGATACAGTCTTACTATCTTGTTCCAGAATTGGATTAAAGCGTTTGCTTGTTCGCTGTATCACCTTCCTTAACAACAATAAGCTCTTATTGAACTATGACAAATCTAAAATTGTTGTTTTTTCCACATCTTGGAAACCAACTAAATGGTCAATAGGCGGCAAAGAGATAGAACAAGTAAAATACTACAAATACCTAGGAATTCATTTTCAATATAACACACTTTGGACTAATCATCGTAACTGTATAATTAAGTCAGTCAATGTTAGTGTTGCAGCTATCCAGCGCTTCTTTTACAGCATAGGCAATCAGTTTATCCCAGCCGCGCTAAAAATCTTTAAGGCTAAAGTGATACCACAGCTTTTATATGGGGTCCCAGTGTGGATCACAGTCTTGGATAATAACATTGAAGGTGTCCAATCAAAATTCCTACGGAAAATTCTGGGATTCCCAAAGTGCATACCATATGCAGTTTTGTGTTTAGAAACAGGGACGAATCTTGTGGAAACACAAGCATGGCTAATGTCACTTAAAGACTGGCTATGGCTACATTTCCACTCTGACTCAGAGAGTCTTTTATATCAACTGCTCTCAGAATCTAATTTGTCAAATTGGCTAGTATTTATTGAGAGGAAAATAAAATCTATGGGCATTGATTTAGATTCACTTCTTATGCTATCCTTAAAAGAAGCTTTTTTGAAACTTAAGCTCAGAATTCTAGATATTGAAATGCAAACGTTATATAGCCAGGCCAACAAGTCCTGCTCCCCACTGAATTTCGAACTTCCTCTCTCAGTAGGGAAATTAGCGTCGTATTTCTCATCTCTGCAAGCTCCACAGCAACGGTGTGCGTTCTCGTTAACGAGATGTAATGTATTACCATCTGCTATCCTATTTGGTAGATTTAACAGGATTGAGTACTCTAATAGACACTGTCTTTGTAATTCCAAGTGCATTGAAACTATTTCCCATGTACCACTGAACTGTCCTCTTTATGATGATATTCGTTGTATATACTTGAAAGATATCTTAGCAGATATGTTGGGCTGTGCTGATTCAGGCAAAGTCCACAAACTTTTAAATGACACTTGCGCTGAGGTAACTTTAAGGGTGGCTAGATTTCTCCAACAGGCCATGGAAATACCACAGAGAATGGTTCTGGAATGACCACCTTTTATTTGTTTTAATTATTTAATTTGGCTAAACTCGATTCATATATATTTTACTTATTTTATCTATTTTAGCTCCCTATGTACTTTATAATCTAGGATTTTATATTATTTATATTGCTATTTTACCGCTAAATCTGTTTTATGCCAATAAAGGCTTACTATTTGCTATTTGTTATTTTGCAAATGATTCAGCTTCATGCTACTGTTGCAATGACAACAGTTCTATTACAGCAGCCCCAAACAACCAGTTTCTAATCAAATTCATGCAGGCTTTAACCCCAGACATTTGCAGGGGGATGGAATTGTACCAAGAGAAAGCCAGCTAAGGAAGCAGACACAGAAGTCCCTATGCTGACCTCTTCAGTGCAAGAGAACCTGTTAGCCCAAAGAATCTCCTTCAGTTACTCATGAGGCACTTCTCTCCCTTCTCCTCTTGCCTTCCTCCCTCCCCAGCACCTCATTCAAGAAACAAGCTGCAGGGTGAGCATGTGAATATAAGTGTGAGAAAATGTTTGTGCATCCCATTCAATATTCCTCTCTAAGTTCACATAGCCTGAAGCTGCTGCTTTACAGTGACTCACTCACACTATCAACCATGCTAGCCGAAGAGTTACAAGCCCAACACAGGGAACAAATCTAAGCAGGTCTACTCAGAAGTAAGTCTCATTTTATTCAACAGGGCTTCCTCTTCCCTATTTGTGGACACACAACCCACTAGAGAGTCAGTCACAACCTATTTTAGGATCCTGATCCCCAGTTTGAGAACTATTTGTCAATAAAACACTCTGAAACAGATAACAATTTCACTGGTATTTATGACATGATATATAGATACAGATTCTTAAAGGAATAGCTTGTTTGGATAGCTAAATTCATATTTCATGCAAATGTCTATTAGTTAGCAAAATAATGAAAGGGCTTGCTAAGAAAGGCATTACTGACCTGTTTAGGAGTCACAACAGGTGCTAAATGTGCCTGGAAGGTGCTCCTTCTGTCTGTAATAGGGTTTCCATGATAGATCGGAGGTAGCTCTTCATCTGTAAATTTAGAAAGCAAGACTTCTGATTTGCAGCACCAATGAGCTATACTGAGCTCATCCCTTCATCCAGTTCAGAATGCCCCTATTAAAATCACATTGCCTTTCTCCTCCTAACTATGATCTTGGGTCTCATTTCTGACCAAAGGTCATGCTTGCACCCAACTACTCATCTGTTGTCAGCAAGCAGCTGGTACCAGGCCATGAGGTATGCACTTTGCCATCTCTCTTGTAGCTCTGTTCTTAGTCTTTGTCTATGGTGCTCTACAGGTTTGGGTGATACTGGATAGCTGGAAGTAACCAACTGAGTTTCACCTGCTGGATCAGGGCTGGAAGGTGTCAGTGGCTCTGTACCAGTTGTTGGCTGTGAATCCTGACAAGCCTGCAGTTCATCTTCCTGCCTGCTGGCTTCTGCTAAGTCAGAGCTGACTACACTAGGCTCTCCTTCTGAGGAAACTTCTTCTCCTGAGGAGTCCTCATTATAGTCTGACCAAGAGAGAGATCTTGAGGTCATGGTAGATAACTCATGAAAATGTCAAGACAGTGTGCGATTGCAATAAAAAAGGCCAACACCATGCTGGGAATTATTAGGAAGGGAAATGAAAACAAATCAGCCAGTATCATAATGCCCCTGTATAAATTGATGGTGCGGCTCATTTGGAATACTGTGTACAATTCTGGTCACCGTACCTCAAAAAGGATATTATAGCATTGGAAAAAGTCCAGAAAAGGGCAACTAGAATGATTAAAGGTTTAGAACACTTTCCCTATGAAGAAAGGTTGGGGCTCTTTAGCTTGGAGAAACGTCGAGTATGGGGTAACATGATAGAGGTTTACAAGATTATGCATGGAATGGAGAAAGCAGAGAAAGAAGTCCTTTTCTCCCTTTCTCACAATACAAGAACTCATGGGCATTCAATGAAATTGCTGAGCAGTCAGGTTAAAACGGATAAAAGGAAGTACTTCTTCACCCAAAGGGTGATTAACATGTGGAATTCATGGCCACAGGAGGTGGTGGCGGCTACAAGCATAGCCAGCTTCAAGAGTGGGTTATATAAAAATATGGAGCAGAGGTCCATCAGTGGCTATTAGCCACAGTGTGTGTGTGTATGTATATACACACACACACACACTGTGTCACACAGTGGAATATATATATATATATATATATATATATATATATATATATAATTTTTTTATTATTTTTTTTGCCACTGTGTGATACAGAGTGTTGGACTGGATGGGCCATTGGCCTGATCCAACATGGCTTCTCTTATGTTCTTAGTCCTCACTATTGCTGAGCCTTGGCTGACTCGCAACAATGATGGAAGAGGAAAATCAACCCTTTGTGCTGTTTCCCAACTCAACCCCCCTCCCTGGAAATTTATGTCTTTTTTTTTTTTAAGTGGAGGAAGGACCAGTTTGGTTTAGGGAAATGGGATATGGGAAAGGGTGGAGCCTGACAGAAATAAGTGGCAGCATCTCTCTACAGACTGTATTAAAGAGAGAAAGAGAGTTTTTAGAAAGCTAAAAATTACGAATTAATCAGTTACAGTTCTGCAAGTTGTTGAGCCTGATGAATTTTTTGTAGTTATGCTAAAAGTATTTTACCTCAAATCTTACTCATTTTCTGCTTGTAGAAGGTACTGCCTGTTCCCTGGAATGGGAGGCAATATCCCTGTGGGTATGATTACAAAAAAACAAAAGGTTGTGGCAGGAAGGATGGTGGAATGTTATTTTTCATTTAGTGCAGCACTGCTCAGACTAGACAGGATCCATGCCTGTGAAGAAAACTGGTATTGCTGTCCGTCCCTCCCTTGTCTCTTGCTGATCATTCCTTATGTACTCAAGGAGCACTTTTCACTACTGGGAAGTGACAATTCTTGTATAGTATGTACAACGGCACAATATCTGCAATAGTACATATTATATAAGCACTTTGAACAAGGATTATTTTATGATCTGCATAACAACATACTTATGGCATCAAACAGGCTCAAATCTTAGAGGACAAAGGGGATGAGAATTTTTTTCCATTCTTAACATATATATTCTTAACAATATATTTGATTCACTAGCTCTGCATCAATATTTCAACACAACCATTAGTACCAGTAAAGGGGGGGGAGAGAGCACTGAAACATGACAGAATATCAGTAGCAATTGTTTTACCTTCCTCACTTTCAGGAAGATCAAAATTCAGAGTTATGGCTGCATATGGCTGGAACAGTTGGCACTCCAAAGAAAAGTCTTCTTCATGCTCTTCGATTGTTTCTTTAGTAGTTTTTTTAATATCTTGTCCTGTTGACATAAGAGTATATACCAGTTTCACCAGCTCACTTTCAGAGTTCTAGCAAATTAAATGGTTAGAATAATGGATTGGGACTGTGAGTGACCAATAGCACTCTAAAATACTACACAGGCACAAACTTGGATGTGCCCCATAACACAAAAGAAAGAGCTAAAGGCCTAAGACTTGGGAGGTAGTTGTGGCTTCATGGTAAAGAACATGTATTGCATGTAGAAGAGCACAGATTTAATCCCAGTGATCGCTAGATGTGTGTGAGCTTTTAAAGTGCTGTCAAGTCACATACTTATCCAGTGGTGGTTTGCCATTGCCTGCCCTGTGTAACAGCCCTCCCTGTGTAACAGGTGGTGGGCTCTCCTTCCTTGGAGATTTTTAAACAGAGGCTAGATGGCCATCTGACAGCAATGAAGATCCTGTGAATTTAGGGGGAGGTGTTTGTGAGTTTCCTGCATTGTGCAGGGGGTTGGACTAGATAACCCTAGAGGTCCCTTCCAACTCTATGATTCTATGAAACAGCAAGAAACTTAAAAATGAACAATTATACTATCTATTTTCAGGTCAATATGACAAATTAAAATTTGTGTGGTCTCATCCTTGTGGCATTTTATGATGAGACAGTATCTAATTCAATATGATCATGTTCCAGGATCACAGCACAGTAAACTTAACAGCATGCAGCACTAAAAGTTTCTGGCTAGGTACTTTCGCATTGTTGGTCTGAACTATGGCACCAGAGGAGCTCTTTAAAAAACCTCCCTGTTGCTCCTGGACATCATTTTCCTCTCCTTCATGTTATCTTCAGAACAACCTTACGAGATAGCGGAGGCTGAGTGGGTGTGACAGGTCCAAGGTCACCCAACAAGCATCCATGGCAGAGTGGGGTTTGAACCTGGGTCTCTGAGATGCTAGTCTGACACTCTAACTGCTATATCACACTGGTATATGCAATCATGCAGTATCTAAAATATTACTGAGCTGGTGTAAGTGACTGGCATCTTTGCAGCTACCAGGGCCTCAAGGAAGCTCAGCATCAAGCAAGCTGAGAACACACCTGATCCCATCCTGTACAGCATCCAATGGGAGGGAAAAAGAGAAGAAGAAACATGTCATCATTGCTGGCAGCTATACACACTCACAAAGAAGAGGGTCTCGATGTGATGTAGTCACTGCTGCAATAGCTGGATTAGTATCCCCCCAAGGGGACTGGGTTCCCTTCTCTCCCTGGGTGTGTCTGTGTGAGTCAAAATGCTTCTGTGGCAGTCCATAACCCAACCAGCTGTTCCTCTGCGAGACAGCAATAATGCAAACAAGGAAGAGCAGCTGTCCTCCTTGAAGCTCACTTCAGCTGCCCACTCATCTACCTTGGGAACAAGCCATCACAATTGGTGCATCACATCAGCCCTCTGTTGGGGAACTGGGGAAGCCTGCCAAGCAGCATTTAACTCCATGCACCAAAACCTGGAAGCAGCCCTAGGACATTACCTTGAACAGATGATTGAGATTTTTCTATCAAAATTTCCCGTATCTTCTCCACCCACAGATATAGAATACTTTCACCAAGATTCTGTCTGGAAATCAGGAATGGTGGAAAGTATTATGAAAATGCTACAGGCTAAATTGTTTTAGGCATCTAGTTTAAAGAAATGTGCAAAAAGAAATCACTTTAAGTCTAGAAAAATGTGGTGCGTGTTTTCTTCTTCCCATCACGTGTGAGATCTAGAGAATTTAACACACCTTGGCCTGGAGCAAAAGAATCACACTGCTAGTTCAGCACTCACAAGGACCTCTGAGCCTTTGCAGCAACTTTCTCAGCACAGAGGCAAACTGCTTTTGAAATACAGACACTTTAAAAACCAGTTTGTCGAACAGAATGAGGATTTAATGCTGACATCCAAAGAATTCCAACAACTATATTCACACCCTTAAGAATGTCTTAGTAGCTCACTAAATCCTAACTATTAGAAAAGAGATCCTCTCTTATATGAAACCCACATACTTGGATAAAAATCCCACATTTCCAGATACTTTCCCCACATTACTGCCTCCTTACTGCCACCTGCTGGAATCCTGCAAGAAAAACATTTCATGACAGAATCAACATTTTAAAAACAGAATCCTAACAGGTTGTCTTGAGGTCTAGCTATAACCAGATTCTTAAAGGACTCCCTTGTAATGACAGATCTTGCTATAAAGTCTACAATACATTTTGCAGAACTTTTGTGCATATGTAGCTTTAAAACTGAGGCTTTTTTTCTTTTTGAAAGAGTCTCAGACAAACAATCAGGGGAAAGTATTAATTTCATGTTTTAAACAATTTATTGGTAGCATATGGTTACAAAGCTTTTCTATTTCTTAATTTTTTTTCTTTTTTCACATTAACCCATATGACATTTCCATCCCCCCTCCCTCCAATGTTGACTTCCCCGAGGTTATAAGTTCAAATCCATACTAAAGGCACTTCTGACTGCACAAAGTTCCATATATATATTCTTACAACTAAAAAATTGTCCAATATTTCTTTACTTTCCAAGTTTTCTCCATATATCCTTTAAATTTTCTCCACTCCCTTTTGAATATCTCTAGATCATAGTCTCTTAGTGTTCTGGTTAATTTGTCCATTTCACACCACGATAAAACTTTCATAGTCCATTCCCATTTCTCTGGTATTTTTTCTTGCTTCCAAAGCTGCGCGTACAAAGTCCTAGCAGCTGATAACAGGTACCAAATTAAAGTCCTGTCTTCTTTTGGGTATTTTTCTAATTGTAATCCAAGTATTAATTTCAAATCATATACACAATCAGCATTTTCCCCTACCAACGGCAAAAATGGCATATGTGCAGGCATAAAACATCAAAGTTCTCTGCTCCAGACGAAGCCATGCTGACTAAATTTACAGTGAAATCCTAAACAGAGCTATTCCCTTCTAAACTCATAGAGGTCAATGGGCTTAGAAGGGTATATCTATGCTGAGGACTGCACTGTTAGGCTATGCCCTTCAAGATCATATTCAACACACACATGGTCACATTTCTGAATTCATAAACTGCTTAAGAGCTGTTAACTACAGAGGGTCAGATTGTGTATTACAATTCCCAGTAACTTCTCTAGTTGTGATGTGAAGTGGGGACAAGAGACAGGTTGCCAATCATTTTAAACAAAGATTTCAGGTTTTCACGGCTGGTAACATCATTAGGGTTTGTAGAATCTTTCGGGCTCAAGTGCCGTGTTCTACTGGAGAAAGTTTCTCTTCCAGACGTTTCGTTCTCAGTGTTCTCCGCAGCTGAGAACGAAACGTCTGGAAGAGAAACTTTATCCAGTAGAACACGGCACTTGAGCCCGAAAGATTCTACAAACTCTAATCATTTTAAACAGTTTGGTAGTAATAATAATAATAATTGAAGATATTGGATTTATATCCCGCCCTCCACTCCGAAGAGTCTCAGAGCGGCTCACAATCTCCTTTACCTTCCTCCCCCACAACAGACACCCTGTGAGGTGGGTGGGGCTGGAGAGGGCTCTCACAGCAGCTGCCCTTTCAAGGACAACCTCTGCCAGAGCTATGGCTGACCTAAGGCCATGCTAGCAGGTGCAAGTGGAGGAGTGGGGAATCAAACCCGATTCTCCCAGATAAGAGTCCGCACACTTAACCACTACACCAAACTGGCTCTCCTAATAATAACAATAAGAAGAGGAAGAGGAAGAAGAAGAAGTTTATTTTTGTATCCTGCCCTCCCCCGCCAAAGGCAGGCTCAGAGCGGCTCACAGAGCATGGTGTATACCATGTTTACAGTAGAATACAATCATATAAAAACAGTTAAAATATAATTGACTTTCATATATAAATTAAGTTAAAAGTTAAACTTTTAACTTAATGTACACTTTACAAAGAAAGTATAATAGCATTTTTAAAATCTACCCTATTATATATTTATTTATTGAATTTATCTCACATTTCCTCCAAGGAACTCAGGATCTCATCTTCTGCCCTACCCCCTCAACAGCCCTGTGAGGTAGATTAGGCTAAGAGGCTATAATTAGCCCAAGTTAGCTGCATGACAGAATGGATCTCCTTGTTTCTAAGTACTACTTTTTTGGAATCTCAGTCCAACTTTACAGAACTATAATCAAATCTATCCACAAGCTATACAATCTATTGCTTCAAATAAAAGGTGCACTATGACCTAGCTGCTTTAGAAAGCAATCCTGAACAGCTCTATTCAATGGGGCTTACTCCCAGGAAAGTGTTTTTAGAATTATCACGTTAAGCAATCTTGTTGGAGCAACTCACGCATCGCTGCAAAGGAACTACAGCTTAAAACTTCCAACATTTAAGTCAACGGTGTCAAACGTGCGGCCTGCAGGCTGTATCCAGCCCATGCAGGGCTCAAATCTGCACCCCCCCACCTCCTTCTCTTGCTTCCTTTCCAGGACTGTTACAGCAGCCACACCTTACCTTGCTTTTTCCCAAGCTCCCTCCATGGCTCTTTGCTTCCTGCCTCTTTCCTCTCCGCCCCCCTGCCTTTCTCCCTCTCTCTCTCACACACACACACAGTGGCACTGGGAGAGTTCCATGGTTGTTTCATGTGGGAGAAATACAAAGACATGCCTGCCCATGAATCTGCCTCACTGTCTGCCCCCTCTATCTGCCTCTCTCTCTCTCTCACACACACACACAGAGGCACTAGGAGAGCTCCATGGTTGTTTCATGTGGGAGAGATGCCCCTGCATCTGCCTCTCTCTGTTTGCCTCTCCCCCTCTCTCTCTCTCTCACACACACACACTCATTCTACTTGCTTCTCTGGGGATGCTTCTCTTTTGGGGATGAAGGTGGAGGTGGGGGGGGAGGAGAAAGAGAACAATGTTGCACTCCTACAGCAGATTTAATACCAACAACATTTTATTTCAGGTATAAACTTTTGTATGCAAGCACACTTCTTCTTTCGGGTGGGACGGGGAGGGTGGCTGGCTGGCAGGATGGATTCTTCTGACACACAGAAAATTACTTTAGCTTATTTTTAAACTTTTTAAAATGGATTTCTCTGTTCCTAGCTGGATTTATTTTCTTTCTGCTAAACAGGGCATAATAATTATTTCACAGGTTTGTTGTAACGTTTAATGAAATATAAATTGCACAGAACCTCATGCAGTGAAAATAAAATATATGTTTAAAGAGCTTATTAACTAATTTTACAGCTTGGTCTACTTACGCATAGATTTCTTCCAAGTTATTTTCTATTTCTGCATAGTCTTGAGCTAGAAGCCAAGGAGCACTAGAATAAAAATGAACATGCTGATTTATTATTAAATTTCTAAACTATTTTCCCATTTAGATAGATCAAAAGGAGAGGAAAATTAGAGCTTATAACCTCTAGCAAAGTACGAACATGCAGAAGCTTCATATGTGGCAATAGTACCAAACTCGGCAAACCAGGGTTTGGGGAAAGCAGTGATGTCGGTGCAAAGAGGGAAGGACATGGACAGAGTATAAGTTATAATTTTAGCCTCCCTTCAGCAAACATGGTATGACTTATATGAGCTGTGTGTTTCTCTTTTTTCTCATTTTGTTCTGGCATACGACTTTTGAATTCTTTTTCACAAAAAGATGGCTGTGTTGAAAGAGTCCAAACTATATAGCCCTTTAAGATTTACACTGTCTACCACTAGATAAAAAATGAAGCACACTCTTCTCCACAGTCAGCTGAAATTATACCAGGTCTACAAAAGCCGTTTCTGCTATCACTGTTGTTGCATTCCCTACAGACTCTGGGTGGAAGAGACTAAAGGCTCTTGCTTTCTGTACTCATTGAAAGTCAAACAATTTCTTCCACATACATGCACTGCATATAGCAGGGGTGGCCAACGGTAGCTCTCCAGATGTTTTTTGCCTACAACTCCCATCAGCCCCAGCCACCCCAGCATATAGGATGGGCTGCTTTTATTTCAGCCTCTAAGCAGGGCGGTAGCCATTGGAGGGAAGTGCAGCAGGCAGCACCTCCATCACATCAGGGGTTCCCCCAACTGTGTCCCCCCCCACAAAAAAAATCCAATCAGTCACCTAAGCTCTTTACCCTGAGCTTGCTCCATTCTCAGTGGCCTCTTTGCACTCAGGGGGCTGTGTTTATTGTTAAGCTCCTTACCCTGTGCCTGGCTGACAGTCACTGGCTCTTCCTGCTTCTAGCTGGCCAGGTACTGTTTAAGCTATGCAGGCCCAAAGCAATTTTGCAGCTTAAACAATACCTGCCACATCAAGAAGCAGGAAGAGCCAGCAACTGCCTACTATTCGTAGAGTAAGGATCTACTCCTATCCTTCTCTCCACTGCACCTGTGCCAGGGCAGAAGGGGAGGATCTTGCTGCTCATCATGTGACCCATCACATGGCTTGGGTCACATGACACTATCAGCAAAATCCTTGTTAACCTCCAGTAAAATTACCTCATATTTATTTTAATGTAATTTAATTAGCAATGTGGGGGTGCCTCCTGACACACACACACACACCAAGAATTCCTGGCTATGGCCCTGCATCTGAGCCTAGGAAGGGGTGTAAAAGACTGAACAGCTGGTGGCAGGATCAGGATTACCCTCCCCCTACTCAAATGGTAGATCACTAGTGCACACAAAAAGCGTGGAAATTATGGCATTGCTAGATAAACAAAATGCACAAGAAACGGATGTTCTGAAAGAGCTTTCACTTACTTAAGTTGATAAATAGGTGGTGCTGTGGTTGGATATTCAGGGGGCAGAATCACCTGAAAGATTGGTGGAAAGAATGCAGACTATGGTTCATTGCATTCCTTACACTTCTGCTGTAAAAAGGATTAGAGACTCTTTTTAAATGAAAGCAGGAATTCAGAAGAGGTACTCAGTCAGGGCAGCAGATTACTATTGTAGCAGCTACAGCTATCTAGCAACTGCCAATTTAAAACAAAAAGACAAATCAAGATCTCAGATAGTGTAGAATTTTGGGGGAGTTGCCAGGGGGTGGGAGGGGGGTGGATGGGAGTGCTGCAAGGCAAGTGCTGAGAAAGTTATGGGAATACTCCATTGCTGGTGCAAAAGCCTCTTGCAGTCACAGCAACAGTGAAAGCTACATGGAGAAAAAGTTCTGAATGGGCATTAAAATCCTGCAGAATTCTGGACATTTCCTATCCTGCCTTTACCATCAGCATTCTTATACAAAATGTTATTTGCTCAAAAGCCACAGCTGCAAACCACAGATGATTATAGCTTGCAATTTTGGCTTCCAGCTAATGAGTCTGCATGTAACAGCAAACATGTCTCAACAAAAACAAAATGGAGAGCACCTCAGTGTGTGACAGGCAACAAGCTGCCTAACTGTGATATGTTATTGCAGCAAAACAAAGATCATTAGCTGAACACCAAAAGCAAAACAACTCTTCCGGTTTATCCGGGTCTACTGTGCATAATCTATGAGAACCTAAGAAGAGTCCTGCTGGATCAAATAGTCCATCTAGTCCAGCATCCTGTTTCACAGTGGCTAACCCGTTCCTCTGGATGGCCAACAATGGGGCATAAAGGCCGAAGCCTTCCCCTGATATTGTCCCATGGCCAAAGGTGATTTCATAGAAACAGTGCCGGAGCTCATTAGCACAACTAATTTGCATAACATATTTGCATATGCCACATACTCCTGACATCACCAGAAGGTGTACTATATTACAGCATCTCAGCACCTACCTTAAAATGCTTCTTGAATTATAATTGTCATAATAAAACCTTACTCCCATCATACTTTTAATATTACTTTTTCCTATGTGGCCACAGTGGCATGATGAAGATTTTTATCGGTCTGCTTTATATGTTTTGGTTATTTTCCCAATTTTTGTGGGAGGAAATATTAGAAAGTTTGTCAAATCTTAGAGTTCAGCAAAATTCTCGCAGGGGGTTTGAACAATAGAGCCCAGAAGCAATTATGGGGGGGTCAGATTAAGAATGTAAGAGCACAATAAAATTTAGAGGTTCTGGAGCTCCACTCCTGAGCTCCTTCCCAAAATAAGCTCCTGGCTCTGGGATTCAGAGGCTTAGTGCCTCTGAATGTGGAGGTTTCCCTCAGTCACTGTGGCTAATAGCCATTTATGGACTTATCCTCCATGAGTCTATCTAATCCCCTTTTAAAGCTGTTTATTCCTATGACTATCACTACAGCCCGGGCAGTGAATTCCACATTTTGATCACTTTAGCTTAATAACATCTATGCATGACAAAGAGTTAAACAAGGATTAGAATGATATTCTGAAGTCAATGTTTTAAAGATACAGAGCAGAATTCTAAACCAAAGAGATTTTTTAACGTCTGCTGCTTAGCAGCAGGAGTAGGGTGAGAAATGGCTTAATACCCCATGGGGGTCACAGTCTAAGTTTCACAGTCCTTTGACTAAGGACACATTTACCTTTTAAAAGAAAATGTTTGGAGAAAAAATCACACTGCCATGAATACAGGTATCAAAACATCCTGAATCTTAAACAGAGCCTCCAGCTGAGATTCTTAAATTGCAAATTCTAAACCAAATTATATAACACACCTACCTGCAGAAAGAGAGTCCACTTTGGATGTTCTAAACAATCACTAATCTTAATGCAGAATATTTTCTCATCTTCATTGATAGCACACCATTCATCACCATATATAGCAGACAAGGCTTCAATTTCTTCTGTCTGACAGAAACAATGAAGCTAAATTATTTTACCCTGTCCACTGTATTATTGTTTATATGTCAAAATTATAGTGAGTACAGCAAGGCAGGAAACATATTCATCAATATCAAATGTACTATTCTTCTTCTGTAGTAGTAGTAGTTCTTTATTCACGGTCATCTGACCAGCTTAATACAAACAAAAACAAAATCATAAAAACAAACCCATCACCTCTTACATAAAATTCCTGACTCCTACTATTACACATATTGTTAAAACTCATAACCAAGATTAACATTCTCAATTTCCCTCCTTTCCAATTGAGCAGCATAACAGAAACGGGCAATCTTAGATGAAACATCAGAATGAGCGTCAGACAGGAGGAAGGCAATTTGCTCATCCTCCTGCCTGCCCACCAAGGACCCAAGAATCGGAGAGATTAATCTTGCCCTCAAGTCATTGTAATTTGGGCAGTGCAAAACGATGTGGAGAGTTGTTTCAACTTCATTGCAATTGCAGGGGCACAATCTTTCCAGATATGGGTACCCAGCGTAACGTCCCAAAAGCACCGAAGAGAAAAGTGCATTGAGTCATGCTTTTGAGAAAGCTATCCGATATTTTGGGATAGTGATGTTGAAAAGATACCTGGCTGAAGACAGTACTTCGGCTTGCTTCCCTAGGAAAATGTGTGCAGAAAGACTAGCTCTAGCAGATCTCAGTTCAAGCTCCACCAACCTCAGGCGCAGAAGTTCTTTCGCATCCCTCAGTTCCATCATTACTAGGGACTCAGGGGAGAGATCACAGAGTCTAAAATGATCTAAACACCTTTTCTCCCAGGTTCCCACAAAAGAGTCGAAAAAAATCAGATGGGGAAGGCCACCTGGCTTTGAGAGAACCTTCAAGAAGTAACAAAGGGTGTTTAACCACATAGACGTCTCGATGCTTGGGACGCCAGACTCCAACCTGATGGCAGTGTTTGGCACACAACTGGGAACAAACAGAAGCTTGCACAGGAGTTTAGTTTGTACAATCTCTTCTTCTGTAATGTGTTGTGGCAAGCTAATTTTGCCAAATTACAAAATGGGTTATATAAAATCACAATACTATTACTCTGGGATTCTAAATACAATGCAACTTATCAGTATACTTGGTACTACAGCATTACACCTGCAAACATCTGCTGTTATACAAACGAGTATGACTCACAGAACTAGGTGTAAGGTTGCCAGCCTAAACACAAGAAAGCAACTTGTGTGCATGCTGGAATACAGTAATATTTAACACAAAGGTGTCAAACTCATTTGTTATGAGGACCAGATCTGGCCATGGACATGACATATGATTTGATGGTGAGCTTGAGGTGATCCAGAGCAGAAATCACAAGGATCCATGGTACAGAAATATGTTTTTGCAGCACGGTGTCACCACGAAGTCATGGATCCATAATTTCTGTGGTGCAAGCTGTAGCCATGGCCATGATATGCAATTTGATGGTAAGTGGGGGATGACCCAATGCAAAAATCCAAAGGATCCATGAGGATCAATGCTTTGGAACAATGATTTTGCAACATGGTATCGCCATGAAGCCATGGATCAATGATTTTTGTAGTGTAACTTTTGCCCATGGACATGGTATGTGATTTGATGGTTTGATTGGGTGACCCAAAACAATAATCATGAGGTTCCATGAGGATTTGTGCTTTAGAATTATATTTTTGTTGCATGGTGCTGTGACAAAGGTATGGATGTCAGCTTTTGTGGTGAGAGCTATGGCCATGGACACAATATATGATTTGATGCAGAGCTTTGGGTGATCAAAAGCAAAAATCATGAGGATCCATTGTCCAGAACCTTGTTTTTGCTCCATGGTGTTGTCACAAACGTGCAAGCTTTGCCCATGAATATGATGTGATTTGGTGATGTTGAGGTGACTCAGTGCAAAAACCCTGAGGATCCACACTTCAAAACCATGTATTTGCAGACTGATGTCACCATGAAGCCGCGGATCCAGAATTTCTGTGGTGCAAGCTCTGCCCATGGACATGATATATGATTTGTTGGTGAGCGTGGGGGGGATCCAAAGCAAAAATCATGAGGATCCACAAAAATCCTTGGTTCAGAACCTTGTTTTTGCTTCATGGTGTTGCCACAAAGCTGTGGATCTGTGTTTTCTGAGGTGCAAGCTCTACCCATGGACATTATATGTGATTTGATGGTGAGCTCGGGGAAATTCTGAGGTTCTGCAAGGATCTGTGGTTTGGAATTGTATTTTTGTTGCATGGTTTCGCCGTGAAGCCATGGATCTGTGATTTTTTAAGGTGCAAGCTCTGCCCATGAACGCAATGTTATTTGATGGTGATGTTCAGGTGACCCAAAGCAAAAATCATAAGGATCCATGTTTCAGAGCAATGTTTTTCCAGTGTTGTGGCACCATGAAGCCATGGGTATGTAATTTTTGCTGTACAATCTATGGCTCTCGACGTTATAGGTGATCAAAGTCACACCTTTGTTGTTAGCCAAAATACAAGAATATGGGGAGTTGGCGGGACTTTGTATTAATAAAGAAAAAACAAAACTTCTATGTAAAAATATACAAATAAATAAGCAACAAGAATTGCAGAGACTAACGGGCTATGAAGTTACCTCCAAGGTAAAATATTTGGGTGTGGAGATAACAATAAAGAATACTGATTTGTTCAAAAATAATTATGAGACGCTATGGTGTAAAATGGATGAAGATATGTTAAAGTGGAATAAACTTAATTTGTCACTGTTGGGTAGAATAGCCGCAATTAAAATGAATATTCTACCAAGAATATTGTATTTGTTTCAAACTATTCCGATTGTGAAACACAGTAAACAATTTAATAGATGGCAAAGAAAAATTTCAGAGTTTGTGCAGGCGGGGAAGAAACCAAGAATTAAAATGAAAATTTTAACAGATGCAAAAGAGAGAGATGGATTTCAATTACCAGACTTAAAATTATATCATGAAGGAGTTTGCTTAGTATGGATAATGTTAAACAAAAAACTCTTAGCATTGGAAGGTCATGGAAATAATTTGGCTGGCACGCTTATATGTATTATGGGGAAAAAAAGATAGACGGCTTTTTCTCTCACCATTATATAAGAAACAGCTTGCTAAATACATGGATGAAATATAAGAAATATGGAGATGAGAGAAAAACGTTATAGATAGTGCCAGCTGAAGTGATAAAAATAACAGCTGAGACAGGTGAAGAAAAGTGGTTGTCATATAATCAACTATTAAAAATACAAAGTGGCAAAATAGAATTGAAAACTGCTGAAGAGCTGAATAATAAATATGATTGGTTTTAAATGCAACAAATAAAGAGCTTGGTGGAGAATGACATTAAAACTGAAGGAATAAGAAAAGAGCAAACAGAAATGGAAAAAGTTCTGCTTGGAGACAACGAAAAATTAATTTCAAAATTATATAAATTACTTTTAAAATGGTCTACGGAAGATAAAGTAGTGAAATCTCAAATGATTAAGTGGGCAATTAATGTAAATAAAGAAATACAGATGGAAACTTGGGAATATTTGTGGAAGAACTCTATGAAGCTTTTGACGTGTCACAGTATTAAAGAAAACTGTTTTAAAATGATGTATAGATGGTACAAGACGCCTAAGAAATTGGCAAAGATGAATAATAAGATACCAGACAGATGTTGGAAATGTAAAAAACATGAAGGTTCTTTCTACCATATGTGGTGGACTTGTGAAAGAGCAAAAAAGTATTGGCAGATGATTCAACAAGAAATTTCTAGGATCTTGGGATATGAATTTAAGAAAGTTGCAGAGACTTTTCTGTTGGGATTACAAATGGAAAAATTTCCAAAAGAAGATAGAACTATAATTTGGTACTTGCTTTCAGCTGCTAGGACATTATATGCGCAGTTGTGGAAGCAAGAAAAAATACCAGAGAAACGGGATTGGATTGTAAAAGTTATGACATGGAGTGAAATGTTCAAATTAACAAGAATTTTAAGAGACTATGATTTAGAAGTTTTTAAGATGGAGTGGAAAAAGTTCAGAAGATATGTAGAAAAAGAGTGGAAAATAAAAGGACATTGGACAATTTTGATAATGATTAAGTCTTAGAAAAAAGAATATTAATTTTTGTTTTTATTTGTTGAGGGTACCTTTAAACATTAGTACTTTAAGTAAATAACACCGGCGGGGGTCAAGTAAGGGGGGGGGGGGGTAGAAAGTAATATATGGGATAGATAAAAGAAATTATTAATGATGCAAGAAATACGATTTGTTACCATATGTTACCAAATAAAATTGTTTTAACCACAAAAGCTTATACTAGAATAAATGTTAGACTTTAACGTTGCACTGGCTGTATAAAGTGCTGCCGACTTCTCAGCGAACTTATGGCAATGCTGTGAGGTTTTCAAAGCAAGAGACGTTTAGAGGTGATTTGCCACTGCCTGCCTCTCCGTGTAGCAACCTTGGGACTTTCCTGGCGGTCTTCCAGCCAAGTGCTAAGGAAAGATGACCCTGCTGAGCATCCCAGAGCTGATGACAGCCGGCTAGAATTAGTATTAGACTGCAAGCGACCGCAAATCACAGCAGGTGCCTTAAATACCTTTTCAATACCAACCCCACCCCAACCGAAAACCTGAAGGAAGCGCTCGCAGTGGAAACTTAGGATTCGCACAGCACACTCAACCACTCCCTTCCCAGCCGCAGGGAAAAGCGATCTCACTTGTCTCTGCGCCGTTTCCGGGTCAGTCGCCGCCATTAGGTAGCAGGAAGTCAAAGCTCACCGCTCCGGTAGGCTCCGCAACGCCTATTGAAAAACCACTCAGGAGGCATGCGCGAGGAAAAGGCTGTCGCATGCGTATTAGCAGTACAAACGATGGTCTTTCCCAATGATCTAGAGATGGGGTTGCGGAGGGTACAGGGTCCTGTGACTCTCCGGGAGACGGCCGGCTCAGTGTTACAGTCTATGAGTTAGAGAGAAAGAATAGAGAGTGGGCCACGGAACAAAACTGTCAAGTGGCAGGAGAACAATGTAAAGAAAAAAATAACCTTTTTTTGGACCGGTTTCCGATGTACATGAATGGTACAGAAAGTGTTTATTCAGCAGTTACTATTATCAGTTTCAGTGTAATGTGTAGAGGGTGTAATAAGGATAAATTTAGTAAGCTAGCATCCTAATTCTAAACATGTATTTGTTTTTCCTCGGGGGGCGGTGTGCCAAAACGGAGTGTTGTGGAACTTCAAAGTCTGTCAGATTTACATTAAATCCGATACATGTTTATTCAGAGACGAGTCCTGCTTTGTTGAGTAGGGTTTACCATAGGATTGCAGCCTTATTGCAATAAAAGGTTTTTTGTGCATTAGAGACCAGCCAAAGATCCATGGCTGGTCCATGAAACCCTATAGTATGGTGCACAGTACATCTTTTGTCTTTAAGCTTCCTCGAGACTCCCTTTAAGGCAGCAGTTTTAATATTGGCAGTTCAACAGGAATTTTTCATTTTTTGGAGAACCTCATAGCAATCACAGAACAGTTGTGAGTGTTTGTTGTTACTGATCTCCAGGTCTTGTATGGAAATAAGGTAGTGACTGCATAGCAACTTCCCATAAAATTAAGGCAATCCATGTGATAACCAGTATTATAGTCACCACCAGGAAGAGTGGCCCAGCACAGAAGTGTTTCCAGTGTTTTCCATGTAATGTAAAGAATGGGTTTGCATAACACAGTGGAGTTTTACAAGTTTTCTGTGAGTGTCTGCTAACAGCCAGTTCGCACTTCAGCTAGAATCGCACCAAGCCTCTGACAGTATGAACAAACTGCTTCATATGCTGATAGAATACCTGCTGCCCTCCAACTCTACGTGACACTTAGGTACAAAAAGGGATTGCTGCAGTTGCTTTAATGTTGAAGTATTGTGGAGGCCATGGGGAAAGTGCTTTTTAAATGTTCCATATGTCATTTACATGCAACTAGTATTTATTTTCATGATGTGTTTCAACACCAGCACCTTATCTATCCAAACCATCAGTTGCTGAGACATTGATTACATATGACTAGTGCATTTGATAAGTGTATTTGGCTTTGATATGAGTTCATAAAAATTGAGGGCTGGTTGCAGGAAGGAATAATTTTATTGGGATGACTTAACTGTGAAAATGGATGAATGCCACCCACACCTTTATTTCACTATTTTAAATTAAGTATTATGCAAAAGCTTTAGAGTAACAGTTTATAAGGTCAAACAAAAACAATTTTGAATTAGAAATGTCTGTAGGTAAAGGTCAAGTTGATGAAGTGTTATCAACTTCTGAATAGTTTACAAACTGAACCAGATTATAAGAGAAAGTGGGATGTTACGTTTTGGAAACTGGTTTTTCCACCTTGGAACAAGAACAGTACTGGATCTGGAGAACTATAGATAAAAATGTAATAATGTTTATATGAAATATTTGTATCCTTGTTAATAAATTAGTTAATATGGTATTTAACACCTGTGAGATTTAAGCATATTTACAGATTGAGGGATACAGAATGTTGGCATTACTAAGCAAAGAATGTGTATATTATACACATGTTTTTACAATATTTGTCAATTGCACCTTCTAGGAACAAGTGGACTAGAGGTATCACAGAGTGTAAACTGCCCATGGAACCTAAAACATTTTTTAAAAAAAATAACTACCTTAGACTTGATACAGAATGAGTTATAGTTTGGGTGTATTGTGTATTGCTGCATGTGTATGGGAATCAAGGAATCCACCATCAACAATGCACTGTTTTAAACAGTCTGAGCTGTGGCACTTCTAAACAAGTTACTTTATCATAAGCATCAGTAATAAATAAAAGCCCTACTATGGTGGCAAATCTGAGGATTTTCATTGGTTGTATGTGGGCTACGCAGGATTGGCTCGCACTTGTCTCTGGCATGCCATTGGCTGATTCTGGTCTTCCCCGCCCACCACTGGCCCCATCAGGTGAAAACCCCACCAGACAGCCACTGACCTCTGAGGGAGACAGTTCTCTACTGGCAGGTTCTCCCAGGGACTTACTGATCACTACTGCATCTCTTCAGAACCTGTTGTAGGAAGTCCAGGGCAGTCCATCTTCCATCCCACCCTACCCCCATAAACAGTGCTGCCGCAAAGCAAACAGTGAAGCAAAACAGTAAACTGTGAGAGACATGTTCATGAAAGAAAGTAGTTCTCTTCAACTGACACAAAAGGAATGTTCATTCACAGCAGGTAAGGGCTGGAGATCACTCAGAATTACAACTGCTGTCCAGATAGCAGAGATCAGTTCCCCTTGAGGTGGGGGGGAGAGGAGTGAATGCCTTCACTTGGGAAGGTGGGAAGACAGCAAGGGGGGGCACTCACCCAGAGGCCTTTAGTGATACCTTTCCAGGTTAGTGGGAAATTCCTGGAGATTCTGTGGTGGAGTTTGAGGAGGGCATAAGAGTTAGGGCTTCAGAGTGGGGTCTGCCAGACCCAGGTTCTTGCTATGGAAGCTGACTGGGAGATTTTGGACCATTCACAGGCTTCCAGCCTAACCTTCCTCACGGGGTTGTTCAGTTCAAAGAGAGAGGAGAATGATGTAAGCTGCTTTGGGTCCCCTCACTGTCCTTTTCCTATATAAAGGCTGCAAGGAGGGGAAAAGCAATGGAAACCTGACATCAGAGGGGCAGATAAAGTGAAGGAGATATGATTGCCAACTCCAGGTTAGGAAATTCCTGGAGATTTAATCAATCAGATTTACAACTGTTCTCTAGATGGCAGAGATTAGTTCCCCTTGAGGTGGGGGGGGGGAGTCAGTGCCTTCACTTAGGTGGGTGGGAAGACAGCAAGGGTGGTAGGCACTTGCCCAGAGTCTCCTTCTAGTGCTTGTTGTATTTTTCTTATCCATTGTATCATAAATGGCCTTACCCATTGTATCATAAAAAGGAAATAAGAAGACTTCAGTCAAATAGATCTGTAAAAAAGTAGCCATGTATTTCTTTTGTCATTGGGTGTGCTCAGAGCACAGCCTTTAATAAATATCTATACCAGCAAGCGGTCATGCATGGAAATGGTTCTTCTCTGTTCATTTTTCTCAGTAATTCATAATATTCTTAACTGTCTTGGTCTCTAAACTAAAGAGTTTGGGTTGGTTTAGGCTTGCAAATTTAGCCCTACATATACTTATTTGTTAACTTAGTGATACTTTCTAGTAAACATGCATAGGATTGGATTGCATGCTAACCTGTGGAAGGCAATTTACATCCTAGAAAATCTGTTGCCCTTCTGCATACGCCTGTCTTATGAGGAAAGAAGCAGCAGTGTACTTGGGATGAAGACCACAACCATGTAAATACAAGTTCTGTTCTAGACTTTCAATAACTTTATATAGTATTTCCTAGTACTTTTTATACTGTAACTTTTTCACCATTAAAACTTTTCCTGAATTCATCATCAATGTTATTGTTATTATTGTTGCTGTTACTATTATTATTTAATGTGCCATCCTGGTGTCTTAATAGTTGCTGCAATTTAAACACGTCTAATCCTAGAGGAGACATTCCAGTGTACTTTTGGTTAGTCTTTTCACCGAAGTGTCTGACCTCTTGTTATCTAAAGAGAAATTACACTGTTACAGCACTTCGAACATAACTGTAATGCATAGGATTGCCAGCTCTGGGTTGTGAAATATCTAGATTTTGTGGACAGAGCCTAAAAAGGGTGAAGTTTGAGAATGGGAAGGACTTCAATGGGATAAAATGCCACGTCCCTTTCAAAGTGGCCATTTTCTGCAGGTGAATTGATGTCTATTGCCTGGAGATCAGTTGTAATAGCGGGAGATCTCCAGCCACCACTTGGAGGTTGGCAATCCTATCAACATATTTTCCACTGTATTGTAGAGACAGAGTTATACTGTAAGATTGTTTTCATGTGTCATGGATAAAACTGCAGCTTGGCTGAGTTAAGTTAGGTTTGAAACTATATCTCAAGAGCTAATTTATGCAATCAATTTCATATTTATTTCAGTCCATATTCCAGACTTATGATAAAAAATATGTTGAATCAGAGAGAGATATTTATTGTAGGCATAGATTTACCAGTTATACCGGCACACCTACTCTTTCTTATATTCTTCTAGCATCTTGTTTATCAGTCATCCTCATTACTTTTGATTTCCCCCCCAGATGAAATACTCCTCTTAAGAGTTTCTAGAGAAGTCAAAGGTTTGTTTTAATCAGATGAAATGCTTTGTATATGTTTGCATATATATAAAATGTATGTTGAATTCAAACTGTGTACTTTGCATGCATACTATTTTGCTGCATTCAAGAAAAATGTGTAATTCTTAAAATGTCTTAATACTGCACAGGAAGGGTGTATTCGTATAGAGCTTGGGACCTGATCTTGTAATTAGTGTGGGAAGATTCTGCATCTGGTGAATTTTTAGGTTGTCTGCACAGATAAGACTTAAGGTCTATTACTATGAGTTTTACAGAACATGTTTATCTAATCCAGAAACTGATCTTGTGCAGAATGAGATGTGCTTCAAATCAATCAGTAGCAATGGAATTAGTTGACCCTATCTGTTTTCAAGATTACATTGCAACTGGTGCATAGTGTCACAAAATGAAGCTGTATTCCAGTATGTATTTACTTGGGAGTACACTGAAATCAGTGGGGCATAGCTGAGTAAACCTACATTGGGGTCAGAATGTTGGTTTGAGGTACAATCTTCTACTGAATTCACAAGTGTAAATTAAAGTGGGTTTCAGTTTCTGATGTTTGACCTTATATAAAAACAAAACATTATTTGAATTTACATATAGGAATGTGTAGAGTTTTGAATGCACTTGTATTAAACCTCTGAAGTGTCTATGTAGGAAGGAAGTTGGTCAGGATGAGCCACTTGGGCTAGATTATGCCTATATTAATCCACACTTTCAGCTTTCATTTGTTTCCATGCTCACTTCAAAGTACTAGTTTAGTTTTGATCAAACAAACGGCTTAAGACCCTTCTCCCATATCAATATTATTTGAACATAGGTTTCTAGCATATTGCATTTTTAAAAATATGTATCACGTTCTCCACAATAGTCTTGTACATTTGCTACCAACTTTATTTGATATGCCATGCCTTAAACAGTTATGCACACGTGGTTTCATCAAAGTGGCCCTCTCTAAAGCGTTCGCATGCTTTAAAAAAAGGCATATTGTTATATAAACCTGCAAGCCCGTCCACAAGATAGGGTTACACACGCAGCTGCATCTCAAAAAGATATTCCCTGCTGGTCTTTCCCTTTTCCCGTGCTAAAACTCCTTGGCCGAAGGCAGGGCTCCACAGTGAGGGCGCTCAGTCAGTCTACAGGTCTCAGCCGCTGGGAAGCGCTCCGCCTTTGCCACCCCTACGCTAATTGCTTTGTCTCTTGGCAGGTCAGAGCAAGAGGAGTGGCTCAGAATCCTCCCCGCTGCGCAGTCACGTGCGAAGGAGCGAACTATAAAAGGGGAGGAGGGGGCGGGGCCAAAGGGGAGGGCACGCGAAGTGAGTGGTGGCGCTTCGGCGGAGGGGACCTTGGTTGGCCGAGGGGGATCGCTTACCGGCCTGGCGCCGCCCGAAGTGGTGAGAGGGGCTGGAAGGAGAGAGGCAACGACGAGTTCTGACCGAACGGGAGGTGCGGAGCTTTGCGCTCTCCCTTGGGGAGGCTCTGAGGTTGCAGTGCTGTTTGCTCGGGCATCTGGTCCTGTTGTGGGCATCTGGCAAGCTGTTAGCGGCTGCCTCTCGGGCCAGGGCGCTGTGACCCAGCTCAACAGAGCGGGATGCAGAGCAGAACCCTAGTACGAAGCCGGGAGGGGGTGGGGGGTGTCCAAGCCCCTGACGAGGCGGAGAATTTGCGGGGGGGGGGGGGGAGTGCCTGTGTGCTTTCTCATTTATAGGCAGTTTTTAACGTCTGGGAAAGGCAGCTCACTCTTCCCCTTAAAAACAAAAGTCACGGGTACCTCTTATGACTTCAGCTTTAGGCTTTCATGCGAAGTTTGCTGAGTTGTCCGAATTGGTTCAGTTGTTTAAGTGGTTCTTAAAGGCTAGAGGATTGTTTTTGTTTGTTTTTCGCTTTGTTGCTCCTTTTGGGTAGGGTGCAGGGCTATTTGCACAGATTGATGGAACTCAGTAGGCACAACTTGTCCCATTCTAAGGAAAATGTCATCTACTTGATTTTTACCCTGCCCTTTCCCCAAGGCACTGCTGGTGGTGTTCTTCCCTTCTCTGTTTTATTCTCCCTCTTCTGAGTTGAGTGAGACAGTGACTGTCCCAAGGTAATCAAGAACACTTAAGGAAGTGGGGATTTGAATCCCTGGTCTTGTCATGCAGGTGTTAAAGGAATCCAGGCATTGTTTGGAAATAACCACTGAAGATCTTCAGTCCGTGATGTAGGGTATAGTCATACACAATGCTACAAAATTCGTTTCTAACATCACCTGTATTACACATGTTTATGAGGGACTAGTCAATGTGAAAATGCCAAAGTTTGGGTTCAGTCACAAAATATGCATGCAGCCTAGAATTAAATGGTCTTATGTGGTGGGACCATGGCTCAGGGTCTGATTTGTACTCAGAATGTCCCAGTTAAACCCTGGCATCTCCGGATGGAAAGGATCAAGTAATAGCTGATGTGAAGACCTCTGCCTGACAACTTGAAGAACAGTTTACAGTCAGAGAATGGATTGATGATAATTTTTCTGTGTGACACCATCCCTGTTAGTTTTGTTTTATTTTTATTCTGCCCTGCCTGCAAGGAGCTGAGTGGTATACTTGTTTCTTATCCCACATATTTTATCCTCTCAGTATCTCTGTGTTAGTGACTGGCTTCAGGTAAGCCAGGAAGCTTCATGATTGAGTAGGGAAGTAAATGCCGTCGTTCCCCCCCCCCCCACACACACACACACACACTCTAGCTGCTGCACCACAGTGGCCCTTCTTATATAGGATGCAGAATTCTCTCAGTTGACATCATCATACAATTATTATAAAAAGGATAAAAACTAGTTGGACCTTTCCCTTAAGAAACAAAGCACAACAGTATTTTTATTAATGTAGTTCCCACGAAATCCAAGGTAGACATATTCTGTGTATCCAGAAATAGGTATCACTAACCATATGTAATGTGATGACAGAATAAGAACATCAGGGTTTACCTGAGTTATTGATCAGGAGAGCATTTTCCTGTTTGTCTCATGTTGTCAGCTGGCCAGTAGGGGATGATTAAGGGAATACTATGGACTGGTGCCTTTTGAATGAGAAATCCAGGCATAGAGGGATAGCATCTGGAAACCTAATGAGATCAGCAAATAGAGTCATCATGAATATCATTGTGATAAACATAAATGCAGTTGAAATGGAAATTTCATCAGCCTTTGGTTTAAAAAATGTGCTCATTTCCCAAAGCTTGAACACATTAATATCAGACAGCACTGGTTTATAATCTGCTTTTTGTCATTCAGATATAAGTGAGTGATGTTGATGTAGAATAGTAAATGACATATCACTTTCAAGCAGAACATAGTTTCTAATCATTGTTGAAACAGGGACCCAATTAATGCAAAAAGCAATTAGAATGTTCTGTGGAACCCTAATCAGAAGGGTTATTAATGGAATACTTCCTTTCCCCAAACAATGTAACTTCCGTAAGGTGTGTTTGAGTTAGCTGCCTAAAAACAGCCAGTTCCATTGTCAAAACTCTCTTGCAGATTTCCCATACAGTTTTAATCTGTATTGGCCTCCTTGGAATGCATTAGCATTTCTCTGAAATATATATGATGTGATTTACAGCTATGATGTTATTAAAAAAGAAACAAAAGCAAAAACATCCCTGCAATGCTGAAGGTATAAATTGGTCTGTGAGCGACTTAACACTATAATCAAAATATGAAGTTTAGTTGCAGTGGTCTCTCCTTTAAACTCATTAAGTGCCTCTCATATAATCAATCTATTTGCCTTACTTGTTTGTGTCAGTGCTTTTGTGATGTTTACCTCCCCCAAAAGTTAATGATTATAGAAATCTGCTAGACTAACTACATTTCCAGTTTAGGACCATTTGCAGACTCTTGGCAATGTATTGGGGTCCTGCTAATTGGAATAATACTTTGCTGAGATCTGTTTTGGACACTGCAGAGAAGGTTCTTGCACTGATGTAAGTGCATCCTTAGACAGTACCTTAGATGGTGAAGATTTACCTGGACAAGTTGACAAAGTTGGCCTAAAACCACCTTCTTTAGCAAATTGAATACCAGCACCAGCACCTAACATGATATACATTTCTGAAATACTGAGTACAATTCTAGTCACCCCATTGTTTAAAACAAAAAATACTGCAGGTGCAGAAAAGGGTAACCAAAATGATCAAGGGGTTGAAGTATTTTTGTCTTTGAGGAAAGGCTAAACTGGTTGGGTGTTCATTAGTTGAGCAACAAAAAAGGACAAGTAAGTGTTATGATAGGGTGGGAATTTATAAAATAACACATAGCCCTGGCCTGGATAACTCATCAGATCTCAGAAGCTAAGCGGGGTTGGCCCTGGCTAGTGTCTGGATGGGAGACCACCAAGGAAGGCCAGGGTCATTGACAGAGAGACAGACAACCCCACTGGGTCACCATAGGTCAACTGTGACTTGACGGCAAAAAAAAAAAAAGGAATGTGTAGAACCATATAGCTGAAATGGTGTCTTGACATTGTGACCCCTAAAGAGTGGGAAGTATCATGAGTTCAGTAGTTCAAAACCTGCAATGTCTGGAAAACGCAGACACTCTCACATTGAGACAAGATATTTTGAGAACTTGCTAAGTGTTGTGAATATTGTTGCATGCTAAGCATATGTCCTATCAGAAGCTTTGTGTTGTGATGACTTCATCTGAGACCTGAACCCTATAAAATAAAGACCGCTGGCTTTGCAAGCTAAGCATTTCCTCCTTGGACATGCGTGTTGTGTGGTTCCTTTCATCAGGAATGTGGCATTCCCCATCACTTGTCACAGCATTAAAACTTGGGCTCAGCCAGTGAAGCTGATGGACAGCAGAGTAAGGACAGGTGATAGTAGTTAAAACAGCACATCATAAATTTATGAAATTCACTGCAACAAGTCGTTGTGGTGACAAGTGCCTTAGACCTGGGCCAAGAGAATTAAATAGAAATTAGATGTTAGATTCCTGAGGTGGTAAAATGAATTGTACCCCTTAGATTGCAGGTCCAGAGTACTATGTGTGAATATTCCCCTGTTTAAGATGTTCACTGAAAGCAGAAAATTAGTATAGCAAGTCTGCCTGAGGTTTTATTTATTTACAAAATAAAACATAATACCATAAAACATTAAGTTATTAAGTTCAACCAAATCTTCCAAGATAAAAGCACTATAAAATTGTATGATCTTAAATAAAAACTCACCCTTTAATTAAATCTTTTCCCCTTATAGTATTTTTTAAATTTTTTTGCATAGAATATTGTTCAAAAATGACATCTCTCGCTTTTGGTTTGGAGTTGTGTTCTGTTCACACTCTCACCTCATTTTCCTGTGGCTTTAAAGGGCAATTTAATTAATTGAGGATGGGTCTATCAACATCTGTGCACTACAATTACTAAATGGAAATTCTTTCAAAGGTTGCATGCCCTGATTGGGGGTGGGTGGAGACAGGGAAAAACAGTTGTCTTCATGCTTTCCTTGTAAATTGTAAATTTTCCAAAAGCTTGTGGTGGTGTCCTCTTTGAACACAGAACCCAGCATCTACTGCGTTATTCTCAGTATTATGAACTAATGGAAGCAGCTATTACTGCCCTCAAAATATGAGCTAAAAGAAAGAACAGCCCCTTCCGTGCCTGAAGTTAAAAATTCAATTTTTTGAGTTATCCATGAAAAAAATGCGCATGCAAATGTTCTTAGTTTGAATGGGGTGGCAGTTCTGAATGTATCTTACTCTTGTTGGACATAGGCCATCTGAGGGATTGTACTATAAGTTACTGAATCTGTCAAAGGAAGTGCCTGAGATATTAGTTGAGAAAGTAACAAGCGTATCCAGATTCATGATGGACATTTGGTTATCAGAAGAGTACCATGAAAAATTGTGGCCTTGAGCTGAATATTTTTTTTACAGTCATGGGAACATGGTATTTCAGAAGGCTGAAGCAAGTTCTGGTACTTAAGCATTCTATTATTGGTGTAATAGATAAGGTAAAGAAAGGAGACGAAGTTAAGGAATCTTGCAAAAAAGTGGTCAGTCATTGATAGAACTTGGGACCAGAGGAAAAGGCAAGCACTGGTGGGGGGGGGCACAAATAAACTATAGAAATATGAAGCTTGGAAAAAACATAGTAAACAATAGCTTGTTGAGGAGCAATAGGTTATTATGATGAGTGTAGGAAAAGGCATTCAAAAGGGATTTGGAAGCTTTTGAAATAAATAATAGAAACAACTTGAAAATCAAATCAAACCAAAAGAAGGGAAAGTATAATACAAAACAGAATGGATTTGGAAACCCAAAGAATCTGGCAGAAACCATTCAGAAGCTGCAACACTTACTGCTCTTATGTTACAGGGCACTAGAATTTTATATCCAAGTAGCATCTCTGTTGCAAGGATATGCACATTCCAAGTACTCAAACTGTCAGAAGAAGAGAATACAAGTTATGGTGTACAATACTTAATATCTGGACTTTACTAGCCATTGTCTACAAACATCTAATAGATTTTTTAAAAAAATAAGCACTGACTTAAAATGCAGGGAAAATGTAACCATCCTGGACATAATAGATACTGGCAATGGCATCTTAATGTGCTGCGTTCTTTTTTGTAATGTCACGTGTACCCTATGAGTTTTGTTTATATTCTTGCTGGGAGACACACTCTCAATCTAACCTACCTTGCAGGGTTATTATGAAAATAAAATGGAGGAGAGAAGAACAATGTAAGTTGCTCTGAGTTCTTATGGGGGGGAAAGGAGGGGTATAAATGAAATAAGTTAAATAAATGAATGCAGTATTTCAGGAGAAATAGATTTGACTTGTTTAAAGTATAACATGGTTTCCCACATAAACTGAGTTTGCTAACCACAAAGAACCCCACCCCTCCCCCACCCCCAAAAAAGTATACAGTGTGTTTAAAACCTAGATGTGGAATGTTTTCACTGATTTTTAAGAATTCTTTTCTTTGCAACCGATATTTTATAATGAACATACAGGTGGTCTGACTTTCGACATTTTATAGACCAAATGTGTGTTCCTGGAGAGGGAGAAGTGCCTGTGATGCTTGCGAGCCATGCCTCTTCCTTAGGCAGTTTAGCAGTATCTACTATTTATCTACTATTTATTTATTTCATTGGTAGCCCACCTTTCCCCCCAGTAGCTTACATCATTCTCCTCTCCTCACAACAGCAACCCTGTGAGGTAGGCTAGGCTGAACAAGTGTGACTGGCCCAAGGTGAGCTTCCATGGCATGAGCAAGGAATTGTACCAGATTCTAGTCACTAGACACTCTTAACCGTTATGCCACACTGGCTCGGTAAGCATTATGTTGCATACTTTTTGTAGAGGCCGTATGGCAGCATAGATTTTTTCATGATCCACTTCAATTTTGAACAAGGAAGGCTGGCAATACGTGCGGTAAATAAATAATAAATAATGAGTATTTGAAAAACAGTTACAGCTACTTTGTAGTGCTACTTTCTGTCAGGCTATCGTTTATGTGTGTGTGTGTCTGGCTTCAAGGGCCCAGTAGCAGCAAAAAAGCCAGAATTTGGTGTTCATAGGTGACATGCCATCATATTCCAGAAGCAGAGGGTGTTTGTATCTATTAGAGAGGGGAAAGTAATCTTTCTGTACCTAACATGAAGTTCCAGGACACTGAGTGGTGAGGATCACTGCATCCTATGAATGAAGGCTGTCTGAACAGCATGAGACTCGTGTCCAAGAGCTGAGAAGCCTGCAGCTTTCCATCTGTTCTTCTACTTCTGTTGCTTTTGCTCTGGAGAGAGAAGTCACTTTCCCTTAGCTAGAGTTCCTCCGCACCACCTGCTGCCAAGACCCCTTTCCTAGTTAGCAACCTGGTGCCATGGCTGTGGCTCGCAGAAGACAAATATGTGGTGACATGAATAAAAAGTTTGTCAACCTCACCTCATTTTAACTTTGAAGATGTACTGGAAGTTAGTATGGGTAAAGGGGAAAGTGAGCTGTTGTCAGTTTTACTTTTCACCTCTCAAAGCTGTGGAAACCAGATTGTATACAGTTTTCATCTTAAATTGCAAAGTGTAACTGACAAATAATTCCTGTATTAAGTCTTGTTACAGTTCAGTTTCACTCCAGTTGCTTTTAACTGTAGTGGGATTATCCCCAGGATCGGCACTCCAAGAAGACTTAGCAGAAGGTAGAAAACAAGTGGTGCATGCATGGTTGAGTAATGGATTATGTGCAATCAAACAGACCACAGCACTAAGTGTAGTAACACCACAGCGCTAGTTATCTGAACCTGGGGTGGGGGAGAAGCATGCAACAGGCTGGAGGAAAGTTTTGGATTTCTCGGAATGATATGGACAACTGGTGTAATTACTGGTGATCAGGCCTTTGGTAGAAGCACTCCATGAAACTGAGTATGATTTACATAACTATGATGCTGAATTTAATTATGTAGTTTAGTAGGATATGCGCCTTGAGGCATGGCATGTCTACACTCTCCCTGTTCAACAACGCACTGCATGACAGTACGTGGGAAATATCCTGAGGAAATGTAGGCATGTTTTCCCCATGGCCCCACCTTGCAGCTCTCTGTGCTTGCCTCTCTGTGCTGCTCTGCAATTTGTTCAGCCCAAATGTTTTCTGTATCACTTACTTTGTCAGTATGGCTCAACAGGAAAACAGTACCAGCAGAAACCCATTTCATGTTTACATCACAAAGATCATAAGTGCTGAAAGAAATGTCCAGGTGGGTAGCCATGTTGGTCTGAAGCAATGTAACAAAATTAGAGTCCAATAGTACCTTGAAGACCAACAAAGCTCTAAGGACAGGCAAGTCTGATTCCATCCTGTTTGAAAAAGCGTGCCTGCACATGAAAGCCCAGAGCCTGAATAAAACTTTGTTGGTCTTAAAGTTGCTATTGGACTCTAACTTTGTTACATTGCTGAAAGAAATGTCACAGTCCCCTGAACTGGGATCTAAGTGCATTCTGAAATAGGAAAGAAAACTGAAGTATTCACTTGATGATTAAAAAAAAAAGTAAATTTCATTTATCAGTGTTTAATAGCAACCCCAAACATGTCTGTTTCAGCAATTTTTCAAAATCATGTTCATCAATAGAAAATTAAACAATTTGGTAACTCAGTTGCTTTCAGTTTGTTCTGCCAGTGTAGTAAGGTAGTTCATTTTGATTAAGTATTTCTGAACAATGATGTTTCTTTAAACAAACAAACAAACAAACAAACACTGCTTGCAATAATGTTTTTAACGTATGCTGCTCTTTTAATGTTTGTTTTTGAGTAAAAATATGAACTTTTTTTGGACATGTGTTTGTAGAGCCTCTTTAACGGAAACGGAACAGAACTGAAAAGATTTAATTCTGTGGGAGGGTTCATCGATTGCAGACTGTAAGGGACCAATTATAAATCTGTAATGTCAATTATATATACCTTACAGAGATCCTAAGCAGATCTACTCAGAATTAAGTCTAATTTATTTGATGGTGCTTACTCTCAGGAAAGTGTGTTTAAGATTGAAGCCTAAACATACAATCTAAAATATTTACTGAGAGTGCTTTGCAATACCGAATAGACTTGTGTCCATATATGAACTATGAAACAAGATCATGCTGATACCTAAACTAGGGTTGCCTGGCAGGGGATTGGGAGGTAGTGTTCCCAGATTCAGCTTGAGAAATTCCTGGATATTTTGGAAAGCAGCCTGGGGAGGACAGGGACCTCTGGGCGGGGGCGGGGGTACAATACCATAGAGTCCACCCTCCAAAGCATTCATTTTTTCCAGAGGAACTGATCTCTTGTAAGTCTGAGATTAGTGTAATTCCTGGGGATCCCCAGGTCCCACTTGAAGGCTGCCATCCCTACTTAACACGGCTCTGTGCAGAAGGAATCAGAGAAGAATCCATTTGCCCTTGGCCTCAAGCTCAAAGGGTGCCTAACAATTAAATACTTGTTACATTTTTTGGCATTTGATAAACTTTCCATTATGTTTTATGGACATCCTGTGTCATATATTTTTTTTTAAATGGCAAAGGACCTCAAAATCTGGGAGTGGCCTGGGCCTCCAAAGGGGCTTTTCTCTGTGCAACCATGAGTACCGCTATCAGCTTCCTCTTACAAAAATGAACTACTTTCCTGCTTGGCATATATGTTGAAAAATTAACAGATGACCATGTGCTGATTAAAAAGGCAGACTTTGTTGGCAATGCACATGATATACCTGAAGTTCCAACCTACATTCTGAGCTAGGGAAGCATTCCAGATTACCTGCAGGGAATTCTGGGAATAAATAAATTGCAGTAGTAAAGTTTACAGACTCCAGGAATTTTTGTTAGTGTGTTTAGTCTTCAGTATTTGATTCTCTGTAAGACAATGTGCTATAACTAGAGAACGGCACAAAGGAAATATATTATGCTGGGGAAAAAACACTAAAATGATATATAGATTTACTCTTAATTTTGTCTTTTTTGTTTGTTTCTTGGAGGAGTTGAAACCTTCACTGGGGCCCATAGGATTACATGGGGAGAGGCATAGCCTGCTGTTTACTATGTACTGGTTCACAGCCTGAAAATGTACTGGTTCACAACCTCCAGTATTTGGTTTCTTCCACTATTACATATGAATGGAGTGTTGGAATGCCAGAACTATTTTGCAGCATGGTTGTTAAACAAAGAGATCAGAAAATTGCTCTAGAACAGTGGTTCCTGAAGTGAGCAGTTCTACCCCTTGGAGGTGATAGGATTGCCTGGAGGGGCACTAATAGGCATGAGGACAACCAGAGGGGCACTGGAGGTATGCCCCTTTAACGACATTGTTAATTTATTTACAATTGAGCGAACTATGGCACATGGCACTTCAAATTTCTGCCTCTGCATAGTGCTGAAATTTCATGTAAACTAGTGGAATTTTTAGTAAATATTTTGCCAGCGCTCTAGTCAGACTGGCATACCCCATTTTGAAAACTCTTGTCACAGCATTTGGGTCCCCCCCCCAAGTTTTTGATAGTAAGTCCTGAAAGATAATTCCTCTCAACAGCAATTAAATGAAAAGATGCATATGAAAATGTGGTAGATACATTGTGCAGCATACTCAGGACAGCATACGATGGGCAACAGAATTAATCAACTTCATCAGGCAATGAATCTTTGCTTCTCACTTATGTGCACATTATAAAAGGTGGAAGTTTGGTTCAAGAGTTGTGCAAGGCAACTAAAAATAGATAATAAAGGGTAGTTAATAGTTCATGTTTATCAGGTGTTGTTCAAAGACCAGGAAATTCCACTTAACATACTGGGTTCTGCAACTGATGCAGCACCATCAGTGAGTGGTTGCTACTCCCTGGGCATAGAAAAAGCAGTGCCAGATGTCTTTCTCATTCCCTGTGTCATTCATCACCAGTATCTGGTTACAAAACCCTAAGTGATTGCCCGAGCAAGTCACTGTCTTTACTACAGTGAATAACATTAAAGCCCATGTTCTCAGTGATCGACTATTCCAGTAGTTCTGTATTGAGAATGATGGAGATTTTGAATGTTTGCTGCTTTTATGCTGAAGCTAATTGGCTATCAAAAGGCAACTGTGTGAGATGCTTTTATGACCTTTTTGACCCTGTTGTGGAATTTTTTAAAGACACAAATTTCTTGCTCAGTGATGAATTAAAAGAGATAACGCATAACATTGCTTATTTGTCAGAACTATTTTCAAAGTTCAATTAAATTAATTTGCAGGTGCAAGGAAATAAGGTCAGTCTTACTAAGGCCAAATCTGTTGTGTCTCTGTTTAATTCAGAGTTAACTATTCAAACACAATACAGGCTATCATAAACTATACCAATTTCTGAGCATATCTGTCCTAGAAGAGAAACGTGGGATTCAAGATGATGATTTAGGGGGGGGGGGGGGGGGGCTCTTTGGATATACAGCTTGAAGGTGTGTCTGAAGTGATTTGATCTTCTTTCAATGGAAATTCAAGATTGGGTGATAAATCCATTTTCAGGTGCTGATGAGTAGAGTCAGTGGAGGAAGAACTTATTGAGCTACAGAGTGACATTGAACAGAAGCCAAGGTTTAAGAAATTATAGCAAGAGGTTTGGTTACGTAAGAAAATTTCTGGTTGGTATCCTGCATTATGGACAGTGGTTGAGAAGCTCTTTGTTGTATTTCTAACATCATAGTTGGTTGAATGAGGTTTTAATGTGGCCATCTGACTTCTCTCCAAGCAAAGAAACTGACTTTTGATTACTAAACACAGTGATGTAAGACTCCTGCTAAGTTACTAAAAACCAGACATTGCAAAACTTGTATAATCAAGCCCATCTATCACTGTTACGACATCAATATTAATTAGACTGCCTGCTGATGAAAGTTGTGATCCCACCTATTTAATTTTTTTCTGAGTAGCACCATAATGTAGTTTTAAATTGATGTTAATTGTTTAAATTTATTGTTTTTAATACTATAATTCAGTATTGCTATTTTAAAATTATTGTTAGCTGCCCTGAGTCCACTTGCGGAGAGGGTAGAATATAAATCCAAAGTAAGTAAATAAATACATAAAATTTAAGAATTGACTGAACAGTGAAGGAGTTACTAAATGTGGTATCTAAGATTCTTGTTAAATGACTAGTGGACTTCAAAAAGCTGGTTTTACAGGATCAAATTAATCAATTTTGCTGAATAAAAAGTTGGATTTTGAATAAATGTGCAATTAATTGTTACTGTTCTGTTATTGTTTTTCTTAGCAGGTCTTGCAAACCCCAGTTCTGAGTAATCTTTTTTTATAGGGCAGGGGGCACTGGATGAGTTTATGAAACCAAGGGAGCAGTGGCCCCAGAAGGTTTGAGAACCACTGCTATAAAAGAAGAAAGGGAGCACTGGGCAAACAAAATTGTCAAGAGCTATACTATCTAAGGCAATAGGGTATCTCCTACATCAAGCTGGGATCTTTTATCATCTGTTTAGTTCCTTGAAATGTTATACAATCTCTAAGAGGATAGAGAAATGTCTGCAGAAAGGAAGCACTTGTATGGCATGGAATCTGTAGAAAGTTATGTTATTAGTCAGCTCTTCACTGTTGGATGTAATATTGTCAAATACTGATTATTTGAACAATAGTGCCCTTAGATTCCCTTTGCCAGGTTAAGCAGTTGCATTTGCTGATTAATTGATCTGAGAAATTTGTGTTGAATTTTAGAAATTCTATACACCATCCCCAGCTTCTTTCTTAGGCCATTCTCCAGCTTAGTAAAGATCAAGATACATGGTATGTTTTGCTGGATGTTGAAATGAATGGAGCCAATTTTTCAGTTGCATTTTGCTTTCAGCTTATTTTTCATTTTAGACCCTTTCCTTGATGTTGCAAAATGCAAATTTATAAGGAGCTTACTTTTATACCAAGAGGTTTCTGTGATATTACTGCATTCACAAAATGTCCAGTGGTGAAGGCTGCCAGATCCTCACAGTCATCAGCAGGGGGTGTGGTGGTGGGGCGGGGAGAGTTGCTAGATCCAGGTTAGAAAACTCCTGAAGATTTGTGGATGGAGCCCGTTACCTCTGTGAGATACAATACAGTAGCACCCACCATGCACAGAATCCATTTTTTCCAGTAGTCTGGAGATGAGTTGTAATTCCAGGGGATCCCCAGGTCCCACAAGGAGGCTGGCATCCTTACTACAGAATGAAATTAAATCTGAGTAAAATGCTGTATAGCTCCACAGGGGGTTCAAGCAAACATGTTACTAGTTCACTTTAGGTGGCTACTGAAATATGAAATGCGCATGTATTTTTATCACAACTGCAACTAATACCTAGATAAGGTTGCTGAAATAATAACTAGGCTGTGCAGTTTATGAAAATGTGTAATGGAATGAGGATGAAAATCATAACATTTCTGGATTTTTACATATTAGGTCTTCAGCTTGTTAACACAGTTTTAGACAGCCAAGGATCTGGGTGATGGTTTCATCAGGGCAAAAAAAATTCTGATTAACTTGGAGCAGCCTGAATAGCCCAGCTAAGCCCAGGCTCATCATTTGTGAGCTAAGCAGGGCCAGCCATAGTCAATGCTTAGATGGGTTGCTATATACAAGAAGACAGTAGCAAACTATCTCTGCTTGTTTCTTGCCTGGGACACCCTGTGGCTGGGGTCACCATGAGTTAGTTGTGGCTTGATCGTATGTTCGCCTTCTGCAGAAACATGTTTTTATTAACAACATTCAAGGCCAAACATCCACATGAGAATAGCTAGGGATATGTGGCCCAGAGCTATTAGCTCTACAACAAGTCTCTGATAGTTGCTCTTCTTCTTTGGAACACTCTGATAAGGCTATGCAAACTCCTTTATAATGCAGTTTATCTGAACACTAGAGCCAGATACTAAAGCCAATATGGTTAGAGTGGTTAAAACATCCGACTAGTATCTGAGAGACTCAGGTTTGAATCCCTGTTCTGCCATGGAAGCTTGTTCTGGGGGACTTTGGGCCAGTCATACATTTTCAGATTTTAACCTACCTCAAGGGTTGTAGGAGAGGAAAACAATGTAAGCTGGTTCTGATCCTCATAAGGAAGAAAGGCTGGATTTGAATGAAAGAAATCTAATGCTTCTGTTTTGACTGGGCAGAGCAAGTAAAAATGTGTGACGTGTTCCCAGTAATTTTACTGGCAATTGCACATTAAGTGAGACTATAAGGACTCTGTATGTAGTTTCTTGAATACCCTGCCCCCAAAACATCTGAGGAATTATTTTTAGGACTGAGCCTCTAGAAAAGCACTCCAAACATTAGAGCATCAAGAGAGCTTTCCTTAGAAGCACAGAACATCAGGAAAGTGGGGAAACTGTGGTATACACATGGAAGCATTTGGATGTCTGTATAAGTTTCAGAGCCCAACTAATATAACCTATTTAAGTCATTATTCTATGCAAATCCTGGCTTGTTAGATCTAAGATCTAATAGGCCATACCTGTGTGTTACCAGAGATGAACATAGAAGCAGAACAACATCTTCTCCATAGTGCTAGAAATGGAAACTCTGAAGAGATCCGGCAACTGTTGGAAACCCTGAAGAAGAAAGATGTTGTTTTTAATATCAACTGCAAAGGTTGGTACTATAGATAATCCTTCCGTTTCCCCTAATTGTATTAGTTACATTAAGAAATTGTTATGATTTCCTTTCATTTTTGGTATTTGGTATTCTTTTTCTTTTTGCTTGTTATTTGTACCTGTGTGCTTTACAATAAGGCCCAGAGTCAAATCTTAGGGATATATTGCTGGAAAACAGTATGTTAAAAGTGACCACTAAATAAGCATGTAGAACTCTTTTTTTCAACAGAAGCATGCATCTCATTAAAAAAACCAAAAACTACTGCACTGTCTGCTTCAGAATTTTCTTAGCTCAGGCACATGTTGCCTAGCTGCTCTAGCACATAAATTAAACTTTCTCTAATAGCTGCTGGAGCCAGAGACTGGTTATATAGTTCATATGTCTGCCCCCACTTGCATTAAAAAGAGCACATCTCATAGACAAAGGAATGCGTAAGAGAAGACATTGAACTCTTCGCCTCTCCCCAGTACCTTAGTACCCATTGATTACTTGTTTTGATATTAGACTTTTGCTTTGATTAAGAGTTGCTGAAGTCTGGATTTTTAGTCAACTACTGTTGTCACAAACTTCATCATCAGTGTAATCTCCCTTTTCAATTGGATTGGGAAATTAAGAATATTCTCAATTATGAAAACATTACCTTGAAAAGAAAAATGCTGTTTCTGAGAATGTATACTAATTAAATTGATAATGGAGGTACAATTACCATCCTGGTTGAATTACTGGGTAGACATTAATGTTTGTCATTTTATAGGAGGAATGTTTTGGACAAATGGTGAATGTAGGTTGACTTTCAATGTTATCTTTGGTTGCCATACCCTACATTTGTCATGTTTATATTGTGTTCTATAGGCAGAAGTAAATCTAATTTAGGATGGACTCCTCTTCATCTTGCATGCTATTTTGGGCATACCAGTGTTGTGGAGGACTTGCTGAAGGTATAACTTTTTGCTTGTTATATTTTAAATGTGTTTATATTACTGTACACAAAAAGTCAAGATATTTTCAAGAAGAGACCATCTAGTTTGAGCATCAAAAACCTAAAACTGATGTGGAGTTTTGGGCTGGGATGTCACCAGTATGCTGATGACAACCAGCTGTATCTGTAGATGGGTGGCTGGCTGGCTGGATACCACCCCAGCAAATTTGGCCAAGTGGCTGGAGTTCATGGTAGGATGGTTGAAAAAGTGTTGACTGAGACTGAGTCCTGCTAAAACAGAGGTTCTGTGACTGGGTAGAGGGGATTTAGGCTTGAAATGCCAACTCCTGGCTCTTGACTGTGTCCCTGATACCAGCACTAACTGTCAAGAGCTTGAATGTAATTCTGTATGCCTCCCTATCAGTGGAGGCCCGGATCATGAACGCTGTCAGACTGGCATTTTGTCAGCTGTACCAGGTCAGGCAACTGGCTCCTTTCTTGTCTCATTCTGATCTAGCCACAATAATCTATGCAATGGTTACCTCCAGATTGGACAGCTATAACTCGGTCTACATAGGGTTACCCTTGAGACTGACCTGGAAACTCCAACTGGTCCAGAACATAGCAGTGCTGGTCCTTATGGGGACCCCATGAACAGCATATATTCAGACTGTGCTGCACAAGCTGCGCTGGCTCCAGGTGGAGTACTGGATCAGGTTCAAGGTTCTGGTGTTAACCTTTAAGACCCCTAATGGTCTGGGACTCACGTATCTTTGGGACCACCTCTTCTGGTATACACCCCGAAGAGCATTGTGCTCAGCAGATAAGAACTTAATGGTCGTCCCCAGCCTAAGAGACATCCAGCTATCCTTGACCAGAACCAGGGCATTTTCCACCCTGGTTTCAATCTGGTGGAACTCTCGGCCAAATAACATCCATGCCCTGCAGAACTTAATGTAGTTCTGTAGGGCCTGTAAGACAGATGTTACACCAGGTGTTCAGTTGAGGACAGAAATGATTTCCATCTGCCTGACACTCCTGTCTCTTGCCTCCCCCCTTGAGGCAGTGACACACTCAGAATCTTTAGCAACATCTACTTACGTTAATGTATTGTATTTTTACTGTTTTTAATGATTGATCTTGTATTGTTGCACACTATCCTGAGCGCTGTTTATGGGGGAGGACAGTGTAGAAACCATGATGGCAATGGCATCTTTTTTTGAGCAGGAACGTGCAGGAATGTAGTTCCAGCTGGCTTGGTGTCAGGGGGTTTGGCCTAATATGCTAATGTGTTCCTGCTGGGCTTTTTCTACAATAAGCCATAATAATGACGACGATGATAATTATTGTTGTTGTTGTTATTATTACAACAATAACAATAACAGCAACAACAATAATAATCTAAATAAACACTAATGTCCTTTTCCTTGAAGTTTAGGAAGTCCTGCACACATGATTTGTACATGTGTGGGGGGGAGTAAACTGATTAGAGTGAAAACAATTAGCAACTCCCATCACTTTTTCTAGTGTGGATAATAACATATGGTTTTAAAAGAAAGATTAATGGGTAAGTTAGTAAGGAAACAAGTACATCAGGTACTACTATGCCAAAATTATGACCATACAGCCTGGAAAATCCACAACAACTAATGAACAAGAAGCTCTTTAAGTATGTAGGTACCTGGCTGTTTAGGAGTTTAAAGATAATAACGAACACTTTTAATTATATGTGTGAGGCCTAGAAAGCCAGTGCAGTTCTTCTGACTAGGCAGATTATGGTCTCAATAACTAACCTCATCAGCAGTAAAAGTACATTTGCTTGTAGTTTTTATGCGCTCACTAAGTATGATATCTGCATACAATTAATTGTGTATTTGGTATGCATGTTGGATTGGATTCATAGTCATATATGTTGGTTGGATTGATAGTCATATATAGCTAAGCTTAATTCTCACACAAAATATCTTCACAAAGTCTAAATATTACAGTATGCTATGAAACTAAAATGGGTTGTAAGGTCCATATCTGAATATGCCCATGTCACAAAACCTGGAAAACACATGTGTTTGTATGTCACATGTAAATTTTATTTTTATTTTATTTTAGTAAATTTCTATTTCATCCATTCCCCGTAGGGCTTAGAACAGAGTACAACATATAATCATACAATAAAATATAATAAAAATTTTAAAACAGACAACTCAACAGCACTACCATGACATCACATATTGCCCAACCTAGCCATCTTGCATTATGATAACTCATAGGGATGGCAGTTTTTATTCCAGTTCCTAGCACAGATGACAGCACTGGCCGGGGAGGCCAACCAGATCAAGAATAGATGCCCGCAGCCTCTGCTAAAAGCCTGGTGGAACAGCTCTGTTTTACAGGCCGTACAGAAGGCTAATAAGCCAGGTAGGGCCTGGATCTCAATAGGGAGCTGATTCCACCAGGTTGGGGCCAGGATTGAAAAAAACCTGGCCCTAGTTGAGGTTAGGCGGGCGTCTCTTGGGCCGGGGACAGCCAACAAATGTTGGGAGGCCAAACATAACAACCTCCTGGGCATATATGGAAAGAGACGGCCCCGCAGGTATGTTGGTCCCAGACCATATAAGGCTTTAAATGTTAGCACTAGAACCTTGAAGTGGATCCAGTACTCGATGGGCAGCCAGTGCAGACTGCAGAGCGCCGGCCGAATGCCCACTTGTAAAGGTGGTGCAGTCAGCAGGCGAGCCGCCGCATTCTGCACCCACTGCAGTTTCCGGATCAGTCTCAAGGGTAAGCCAGTGTAGAGCGAGTTACAGTAGTCTAGTCTGGAAGTGACCATTGCATGGATCATTGTAGCCAGGTCCTGGGGGGGATAGATATGGTGCTAGCTGACTGATGTGCTGAAGATAACAAAAGGCAGACCTGGCAACCATCGTGATCTGGGCCTCCATGGAAAGTGAGGCAGCCAAGGTCACTCCCAAGCTCCTCATCTTTTGGGTTATCACCAGTGTGGCACCGTCGAAAGCTGGGAGCTTGATGCCCATACGCACCCCACCCTAACTCAGGTACAGGACCTCCATCTTAGCTGAATTCAGCTTCAGCCGGCTCTGTTATAACCACCCAACCATGGCTCCCAATGCCCCGGACAACTGGTCAGGGGCAGCAACTGGCTGGCCACTCATCAGCAGATAGAGCTGGGTGTCATCAGCGTACTGGTGGCAACCCATCCCAAAACCTCGGGCAATCTGGGCAAAGGGGCGCATATAGCTGTTAAATAATATTGGCGAGAGAATGGCTTCCTGCGGCACTTCACATATAAGTGGATGCCGCATTGTCACAGTAAACAATATGGATGTAAAAATCAGAGTCCTGTTCTATCCCATCCCAGACCTTCAACAAGTGCCCTTCTTGTACATTGGATCAGTGTTTGTTGTGTCATTGAAGCATTTCAGAGCTGAACTGAATATAGATTTCAAAAAGTATTGTACAGTTTTGAGCTATTCTATCCCAGACATTACAGCATGGAAAATGAAGTGTGTACATGCCAAAGTTGAGTGTGTATATGCAGATAAGTTCTGTAAATGAAGCAGAACATTGTAATAAAACCCAAGATTTAGCTTAAAATTTATGCCAACTTTGTAATTCTACATTATGGGTCTTATAATGGTGCTCTTGCTGTAGGCACAGAAAAGAACCTATGGTAGCTATTAGAAGGCAACCAGCAGGAATCCGCAAGGACTTGTAGGAGGCATCTCATTTCCTCTTTCCCTTTCCTGAAAGCCTCTATAACCTCTCCTCTTTTCCTGATTCCATCTCTGCTTCTTGGGTGGTCAGTTCTTGGAATCACAATGGATCCCTCAACTACAGAACAGTTTTCTTTTGGGTTGCTAGCTCCAAGTTGGGAAATTCCTGGAAATTTGGGAGTGAAGCCTTTGAAGGGTAAGGTTTGAGGAGGGAAGCAACCTCAGTAGGATATGCCATAGAATCCTCCCTCCAAAGCAGCTATTTTCTCCAGGGGAACTGATCTGTCATCTGGAGACCAGTTGTGATTCCAGGAGATCTCTAGCCCTCACCTGAAATCTCTAACCCTAGTAGAAATGACTGCTTTGGAAGATGAAGTCTATGGCATTATATCCCTCTGAAAGCAATCCCTCCTTAACCCCCAGCTTCCCCAGGCTCCATCTCCCTTAATCTTTAGGAATTTCCTAACCTGGAGTTGGAAACCCTTCCCACTCAATGGCCAGCCTACTTTTATCTGCCCCTCCGTCTTAAGCTGTCCCTTCCTCTTCCAACAGCCAATTATGTAGAGCCAGTCCCACTTGCATGGTAGGACTTGTGGGGAGGTGCCTCACTTTCCCTTGTATCCCTTTCCCCATCCTATTTCCCCTTTCCTTCGCCCTAGCAATCACCATATCCTCTCCCCTTTACCCGCTTCATTCTCTCCTTCTTGGCCATTCTCCAATCTATCTTTTGTTTGTCTCCTACCTTCAGCTATATTATTTATTTACTTCATTTATACCCCACCTTTCTCCACAGTGGAGACCAAAGCAGCTTACATTATTCTCCTTTTTATCCTCACAATAGGGGTAGTAGATTAGCCTGAAAGTATGTGACTGATCCAAAATCTCCACAGCAAGATGGGGATTCTAACCTGGGTCTCCCAGACCCTACTCTGAAGCTCTAACTGGTACACCACACTGGCCCTGCCTCTTCCCTATGCTTTTTACTAACAGAACCATGCCTGGATAACTATGGTTGCCTAGCAACAGCCGCTGAGGTAATCTGTTGCTTAAAGCTTCAGGTGCTGCTTTTATAATTTTTGCATTTTTAAAGCCCCCAATGTATTTTTTTTTTAGATTTCAGATTTTTCTGCAAACCTAGGGACCTTTTCAGGTTTGTAGAAAGATCTTGTCTTGCCCATTTACAGCTCCAGTCAGCCAATTTAAGTATCCAAAGATATTCGAACTTCACTATATTAGAAAATAAGATACGCTTCAAAATCACTAAAATCTCAAAACTAACAAATTAAAGCACCCTTGTGTCAAAAGGTCCTGCATCCAACACTGTTCTCAAGTTCTGAGTTGTAAAATGGGGATAGGAGGAAGAGGGGAAAATTAGATTGTGACTTTTATGGATTTTATAATTGTTTTTATTGTGTTTTAATAATGTTTTATTTACATTGTAAGCTGCCTTGAGTTCCACAAGGGAGAACAGTATCTTAATAAATGTTTTAAAGAGATAAAAATAAATAAGACCAGAGTGGTAGAACCTCCTTTCCCTATAAATTTGACATCAAAGATAAAGGTAGTGCCCTGTGCAAGCACCGGGTCATTACTGACCCATGGGGTGACATCACATCAGGACATTTTCTTGGCAGACTTTTTACAGGGTAGTTTGCAGTTGCCTTCCCCAGTCATCTGCACTTTACCCCCAGCAAGCTGGGTACTCATTTTACCGACCTTGTAAGGATCAAAGGCTGAGTCAGAAGTGAAAAGGGGTGAGGGTGATTTGCCCAATGGAGCCCAACAAGGAAGGGGGAAGGTGGAATAAGCCCTCACAATTTGATTCCAGTTGATCGTTCTGCTGCATGTCTTTCAGCATTATTCTCAGCTCTTGCTAGAAAAGCAACTTATGTGTCTGAAAAATGAGGAACAGACTCTAAAGAAGTTGAAATTGTTGACCTAAAGGCTCTTGGGGCATCAGAAGTGCTCAGGGTCTCCTGACTCTCAGTTGTGAATTTTGTACAGCTAAGTAATTGTTAAACCACATAATCCCATTTAGTGCTGCATGTTTAGCTTGTTCTGATCTCTTTGTAACCCATTTGAGGAAAGAGGTTGAGCTGGAGCCAAGCTGAACAAACTAGATTAAAGGCTATGATGCAGTCAACTGGCACAGTGGCACTGCTGTTTTCCTCAATTCAGAGGCAAAAAAAAAAAAGCCTAACACTTTGTTCAAGACCAAATCAGCTTGCACTTGGCCAGAGACATGGCACTATTGTGTTAGGTAGGAATGATTGTTCCAAATGACTTTGTATTTCAACTTTTTGAAAAGGAGACTGCCATATAGATCAAGTGTATGTTCCAGTTTTCCTTTGTGAATAAAGGTGAGATTTTCAGAAGATGTGCTAGCAAATGTGCTTTTGAGAACTTCCTTATGTGCAGTCTTACCCAACGCATCCATTAAAAATATAATCCAGTGTAGAGGTAAGCAGAATATACAATTCACGTTTCAAGTTTAGAACCTAAACCAGAGGTGTCAAACTCATTTGTTATGAGGGACGGATTTGACAAAAATGAGACCTTGTCATGCCAGGCCATGTGTGTCATAAAATGTAATGCCAGATAGCACAGATAAAAACTTTATAAAGAGCACAGACAAATACAATTAAAGATGTTAAAACTTAAAATAAAACATCAGCATGCTTGCAGTGTTTTGTTTAACAGTCTCTGATAATTGGCACCTCTTGCTCTGAATTATTGCATCAAAAACTGGAGACAATGTCTGAGCTGTAGCAATCTTGAGTAGCCTGTTCAGGTGTTGTTCAGGTGTGCATCTGTAAATTGCAAACCCACTTTACATTCATTACAGGAATCTCATAGTCAATGCTTTGATCCTAAGACCCAGAGGAAAACATGAAAATGCTGGACATAGTGAGCTTTTGTACATAAGTTGCTTCATGTGCTGGTCAAGAACATGTAAAGGCACTATGACACAGACTGAGGGCTATGTGTTTGTCTACAAAACTATAGTCTTCCCCAGAGAAATTACTGCAACTCCTATGAGGCAGTGCAAGAATAGAGAGACAGCCATGTATAATGGCCAGTATGAGCCTACTATCTGGGAAATCTGAGGTCAAAATCCCAAAAAGGAAATCAAAGGAAAATGTGAAAGAAAAATCAAAGGAAATGTGCTGGGTAAACGTGGTCTGGACATATACTCTCAGCCTAATCCTGGCTTGTTATTATTCCCATGGCTTTTTAAATAGAAAAGGTCCAGCAGGAACTCATTTGCATATAAGGCCACACCCCCTAGTTTCACCAGAAGTGACATCTCACATTAAGTAGCTTACTTTCTGCATATTGATGAAAAACAGTACTGTGCCATCAGCTGCATTTCATGGATGTGTGTTCTCACACCGCCCAATGAGAGACCTCATCCCCCCCCCCCAAAAAAAACCATGACTGGAGAGAGAGAGAGCCACATGTGGCAGAGCAGGCAGCAGCAGGCCCAGCTTCTCCTGGGAGGGGGTGCTTGTGGGCAATTCCGCATCTCTCTCTCTCTTCGCAAACCCGTTGGAGGCTGGAGGTGGCAGAGAAGACAGTGTGTGTGGCTTCCTAGTGCCTTCCCTCTGCTGGAGACCATTTTTTGAGCCAGAGCCCTGGCCAAGCCAGCCAGAACTGTGTTCCTGTGCATTCCTGCTCAAAAAAGCCCTAGTTATTCCTCTTCTAAATAGTTCACGTACTTTCCTGCTGAAAAAGACTGGATCATGAAGGTCCCTGGAATAACAATAGGGTTGCCAAGTCTGCTAGAGCATCCGGGAAAACCATAGAGTTTTCCCAAAAACTCCTGGAGCAGCCACACAGGGACATTGCCGGCATGATGATGTCACTTCCAGGTGATGTCATCACACCGGCAACGTAGGGGGCCAATAAAACTCACTCTTACCTTGAATAAAATGTTGCTGGTCTTAAAGGTGCTTTCTTTGTATCTCTCCCTTGCAATTGATTGAGGGAACTGGGCAAAGGAAACTCTCCCCTTTTCCCTGCCTCCCCAGGGTACAAGGAGGGAAGGAGCCTCAGCCAACAGAAGGAAGAGAGGCTTGGCTCAATAGCTCTGCAGTGTGATTGAGAGAAGAGAGAGGAGAAAGAGGGAAAGGCTGCTTTGGGAAGAGGGAGAGGGAAGAGGGAAAGAGTGAAAGGCTGCTTTGCTCAGCTGCCTCATCACAGGGGAGAAATAAAAAATGGCAACCAAAAGAAGCAGGCAAGAGAGAAGGAAGCAGGTGATGGCCAGTTGCTGGGAGACCTGGTTGGAGCCCTATATATCAGGGGTGGCCAATGGTAGCTCTCCAGATGTTTTTTGCCTACAACTCCCTTCAGCCCCAGCCAGCATGGCCAATGGCTGGGGCTGATGGGAGTTGTAGGCAAAAAACAACTGGAGAGCTACCGTTGGTCAACCCTGCTATATAGGCTGGTTCAGGCCTGTGGGCCAGATGTTTGACACCCCTTATCTAGACCCTCCTACAAAAGGCAAACACAGGTTTATCATGCCTCAAAATCATATTTTGTGGTATTGATTGACAAGGATGCAAATGCAACTAAGAAGTCTTGTTTGGTGTAGTGATTAAGTGTGTGGACTCTTATCTGGGAGAACTGGGTTTGATTCCCCACTCCCCCACTTGCACCTGCAGAGTGTCTGTTGTGGGGGGAGAAGATATAGGAGATTGTAAACCTGAGTCTCTGAGTCAGAAAGAAGGGCGGGGTATAAATCTGTAATTCTTCTTCTTCTTCTTTACAGGCTGGTGCTGAAGTAAATGTGCTAAATGACATGGGAGACACTCCACTGCATCGTGCAGCTTTCACTGGACGTAAGGTAAAAATGTGTTACATTAAACATATCATTTGCTGTGTGCAGCACCATGTTTCTTTAGTTGTATTAAATAAGCACAACAGTGCCTTCAGAGCAATGACATCCTTAAACTAGTGGACTGTGTGCAAATGCCCAACTATGAACGTCAAAATATGCCAAAAGAAAAAAGGGAAGGCTTGGCACATTTCCCTGAGATGGTGACGTCACTGAAGTTGGGCAGGGCCATAAAAATTCCCCTGCTCCTTAAAACTTAGCTGAATATCTGGTAAGCCAGAGCACTGCAACAACAGCTGGAATGTAGAGCATCATGATACAATTGTCCAAATTATCAGAAAGTTAATCTTTCTCTCCAGTGAGATGCCATCTTTAATATAAAGAAACCATGACATACAGTGCTAATTAATCGGTCAGTCAGTGACACAGAATGACATACAGGTGGCACCAGCTCCTCTTGCTATTCTTGATGATTGTGGGAAACATAATATGGTACGGATACACTGTCCATTGCTGGGACAAATGTTTAAGAACAAATAGAGAACCTTCTGACTTACTCAGCTTTGTAAAGTAACGGTGATATTCAGAGATCATGCTTTTCTCTATTATTTATCTGGATTCACAAACCCATTTTACATAAGAATTTCTCCCACACACAATCAGCCAGCACTGTACTGTCTCTGGAAACAATCCAGGGTAGACAAACATCAATGTGAACCATGTTATAATTATAAGATACTCCTGGCAGTATCTAAATTGTAGCAACAGAAAAATATGCTACCACAACTATCTTTTTATGCCTAATAGTACCTGTATACGATCAGATACTTTCTGCATGGTGGTGGGCACATACATGACTAGGGACAGTTCAGGCTTTCTGTGTATAAGAGAAATCCTCTGTGAATTGGTCCAAGGATGTCTTCAGTGAATAGTGTTTTAATGGTTTATATTGTAATTTTATAGTGATTTTTTATTGTAATATTTCTGCATATTTTTTCTGTAAAAAAATTTCTTATAATAATACAAGCCATTAAGGAACCTTATTTGTGTGCACCTGAGAGACATGTGTATGTATATAGGTTAATTAGTAATTATATATTAAAAAACATTAAAGTGTGATAACCTGCTACCCATACAAACATGAAGAAGAAAATATCTAGTCTGAATGCATGTATGCAAACTATATTCATGTATGCAAATTCTAGACTCTTGTTCATGTGTGCAAACTCTGCATACATTGACTTTTAGCAATATCAATTTTCTTGGAAGAAGGCTTGTTTCGGAGATACACAGTTGTTCTTGTAATTTTTCTTAATCATTGGGGACATCATTTGGGGGAGGTTGTACTGGGGTGGTGTCTGTACCTGGAAGTCATGGTGACCTCTGATGACTGACCAGGGGCCTGGAGGATATTCAGAGAGGTGGCTAAATAAAGCCTGCCCCTGTCCTCCTGACTGCTGGTATTTCAGGGAGGTCTCCCATCCAAATACTTGCTAGAGTCGACCCTAGTTTTGAGTTTTGTTGAGATCAGGCTTGCCTAGACTATCCAGGCCAGGGCATTATGAACAGCATTTGATGATTGCATGTATAAAATACTGTGTTGTGCATTTCCCTGTCAAAAACATTTTGGGTTCTGCTTAATCTTTATGTGGCATTCACTTCCAGGATACAAATTACAAAGAAAAGCTGAATTGAATGAAAGCAAAAAGATCTCTGTTTCAGAGTAGTGACAACCTATAATGGGACTGAATTTCTCTTTCAGGAGGTGGCTATGCTGCTTTTGGAATATGATGCTGATACTTCCACAGTTAACGGGAATGGACAAACGGCAAAAGATGTTACACATAACAAAGAAATAAGAGAGATGCTAGAAGGTATCTGTTCTGTTCAAAGTATGAACTTTGGATAGATGGGACTGGAAGTGTAGTAAAGGTGCCTTGCAGGGACAGTGTCTGGCTCTCATTATGGTGAACTCTTGTCTCCATAAGTGAATGGCTGAGATGATTTCTTCTTGCCATTAATTAACACCAGGGCTTTCTGTCTGCTAGAGCCCACAGGAGCAGAGCTCCACCAGGGCTGGCCAGGGCTCTGGCTGGCCCGACCTGCCATACGGCAGCCAGATGCTTCCAGGCCAGGCAGAGTGGCCTAATATGCAAATAAGCTCCTGCTGGGCTTTTTCTACAAAAAAAAAAGCACTGATTAATAACGTATAGATTGCTTGAAACCAGCTGCACTGGTTGCCATGAGGATTAGTTCCTGCTGCAAAGGTTGTCCGCAAAGTTTGAGTTCAGTGGCAACTGAACTCAACAAGTTTGTCCATGTAACTCTAGAAAAACTTTGTTATATGACATTTGTTATATGAGAATAAAATTTAGCAAGGGCTATTCTACATGGTAAATCTCTGTGCACTGGATGGTCATTATGTGGATGTATCTTTAAGTGGATCCATGCTTCTTGCTGGTTTGAATGAATAAGCCTGATTTTTTTTTTAACTCCACAGCAGTGAAACTTCCCAAGTGCAAAGTGACATAATTGAATGGCTTTGTTAGGAAGCTAGGGAGCACAACATTGTGGCTGACGGCTACTTTAGAAAGGAAATGTTACTATAAGGAAGGTATATTTAATTCATCTAAAGTATGTTTTGAGGAGGGAAATAATAAAACACAGAATTGTGATTAAGAAGCATGATTTGGCCACAGTGATTCAGGTTCTGATCACATTAGGGTTGCCAGGTCTGACACCTTGCCTTTGGAATCCCCTCTCCCTTGAGGCTCACTTGACACCTACTTTGCTGTCTTTTAGAAACATGTAGCTGCATTTTGCACTGGTTGTAGTTTGTGGGTTTTTAAGAGCAGCCCCACAGACAATTAATTACAGTAGTCTAATCTAGAAGTTATAGTAGCATGAATCAGCTTTGTCCTTGGAAATTTTGTTTCCAGGTTTGACACAACATGCAGTGTTAGATGCTAATGGTGATTATTTGAGTCTGCATTATATGACTGGTTCGTGCTGTATAAATCTAGATGGAATTATTTACACATGTTGAGCACAAATGGTCTGTCAGAGGTCTTCCTGGGCTATTGTTCCTGGCTCCTTGTGTGGAACCCCTGAACAACTTTCCAGACCTGCAGGTTCTTGAGGTTGGATGTACACAAGAAAACCAGACCTTGTAAAATATATATAAGGTTTATTACATCATTAAAAGAATTGACCATGCAGTACGGTCTAAAAAAAAAAAAAAGCTAACTTTCTAGTATCTTGAATACCTTGGTATTAGATGGCAAATCTCTTGCAGCATAAAATCCACACAGTTGCATAAAAGCATTCTATATAATAGCAGTCCATCATGATGAAGCATATACTATCTAAGCATACTAGTATGGAGTTAGCATAATTCTCTCCATCCTATACCCTTGTTATAGCTTTCTACCCCATGGCGTCAGGTAGTCTCTCCAATCAGGGACCTTCTTCTGAGAAAATTTCCAGAGGATGTTGGCAACTGCTCCTAATTCTCGCCTTCCATCCAGTTGCATAACTGAGCACTGGTTCTCATGATTGGGCCTAATTACTACGTTCCCGCATCCAGCCTTGAAGGAGGTGATGATGGTAGTTGCAAGAAGGCTCAAATCATGAACACCTGTAAGCAGACTAGACCTTTTAATATTCATGTTAATACTCATGTTGAGGAAAATTAGAGTTCTTCACCTCATATGGACCTATTTCCTTGCTTGTGGTCATGAAAGCAGATCTTGTGCATGTCACCCATCCTCACAACCAAAGGTGCAATATGACCCTGGCAGAAGACTTTTCCCAGTTCTGTTACAAAAGATTCTATAAGTGGGATACTAAATCTGGAACCTTACACATGCAAGGCATGTATTGTGTCACCAGGTCTTGGCTTATGTTATTCTGGAAGTTCAGATGCCAGTCATACAGAAGGTGAATACTATTAAGTCTTTAGTTGCTGGTTTGGGTGGAAACTTGCAAAATGCCAACTTATTAAAGTTGGCTGCTAAAGGAAACACGCCAATTTCGCACTAGACCTTTAATCCTGGTTTAGCCCTGTCCCCAAGCTGACATTCTACACTAAAATCATAGAATCATAGAGTCACAGAGTTGGTTTATCTGATTCTCCGATTCTAGTGTCGAATGTCAGTTTGGGGACAGGGCTAATCCAGGATTAAAGGTGTAGTGCGAAATTGGTCTTTGTTTTTGAGAAATATTAATTTGATCAAATGTTTGTATTTTGGAATTAGCTGTGGAAAGGACCCAAGAAAGAAAACTTGAGGAAATCCTCTTAGGAGCTGCAAGGGAAGGCGAGACTGGAAAGCTCACAGAACTGGTATGCATCATCAGTATATTTAATTCTCACTAAGGCTCAATCTGTGCCCCAAGGCGCAAAGTGGTAAAGCTGCAGTACTGCAGTCAGAGCCCTCAGCTCACGACCTAAGTTTGATCCCAGCAGAAGCTAGTTCAGGTAGCCGGCTCAGGTTGACTCAGCCTTCCATCCTTCTGAGGTCGGTAAAATGAGTACCCAACTTGCTGGGGGAAAAGTGTAGATGACTGGGGAAGGCAATGGCAAACCACCCCATATAAAGTCTGCTGTGAAAACGTTGTGAAAGTAACGCCACCCCAGAGTTGGAAACAGAAGACTATCTTTACCATTTTAGACTCAATCTGTAGATATTTATATCTACAGAGATTGGTGCCATAAACAGATCTTTATACACACCATGAAAAAAACCCAAATTTACAACAACAAAAACTGAAAGAAAAAAGTACACTAGGGAGCTAAAAGCCCACAAAATAATATTGCCAGCTTCATGCCTTGGTTTTTGTCAGTAAAAGACAGGAGGAGGGCCCTTTTCAGGACCATTTTGGCTTCTCAGCCTACCCCTAATTCCCTTCCCTGCTGCCCTTGAGCCCCCAGTGAGTCCTCACTCATTGGGGCCAGACCCAACTGCAACTACCAAGCAATTTGCTATTCTGCAGTTTGCACAAGTGATCCAGATGCAGTGGTGGCTTTTGGGTGATTTGCTGCCACACAGCTTGCCTGGGCCTAGAGGCAGCTCTGCACAACTTAGCGGAGGCCAGCTGTGGCCACTGTAAAACTCACCTGAACATCTTGCTACTGCACAACCTTTGCAATTTGGCCAGATTTCTTCCAAGGAGGGGCTGACAGGGAGGGGAGGGGGAGAAATCTGAGAAACAGGGTGATGTAGTTGTTCGATTGTCAAACTAGGATCTGGGAGATCCAGGTTCATATCCCCACTCTGCAATGGATGCTTGTTGGGTGACCTTTGGCCAGTCACTGTCTTGCCTCCTAGTCTACCTCATAGGGTTATTGTGAGGATAAAACGAATTAGAGAAAAATGATGCAAGCTGCTTTGGGTCTTCATTGGTGAGAAAAGTGGGGAATCGATGAAGTAAATAATAAAACTGAATACTAGTGTGTAAGATGGAAGAAAGGTTGGTTGGTGAGTAAGAGGAAGAGAAAGAAGCAGGAAAAGGGGAGAATACATGGGTGCTGGAAGAAGGAGAGAAAGAAGTGATCATGTGGGGAAAGGAATACAGGTAGAGATAAAGTGACACCTGGAAGTCTTTGTGGGTTTCCCAATTGTTATAATTGATTCTGAACGTGACCAAATATGTGGATAAAAATCCGTAGCATAAATGCCATATATGAATTGGGGCATGCTCCTACAGACCTTGTTGGAGTGGAATCCCTGGACTTGCAGAAAAATATTTTAATTTTTTTTTTAATTTGATGTTCTAATTTTCCCGAAAGTAGAAAATACCAACTGAATTCTTGTGAAATCTTGCAAGATCAGTCACCACCGTAGAGCTGCCTAACAACAAGGGTTGTCAACCTCCAGGTGGTAGTTGGAGATATCCTGCTATTACAACTGATCTCCTGGCGATAGAGATCAGTTCACCTGGTGAAAATGGCTGCATAGGAAGATGGACTCCATGGCATTATACCCCACTGAAGCCCCTCCTCTCCCCAGACTCTGCCCTCCTCAGACTCCACTCCCCACAAAAAATCTCCAGGTATTTCCCAGTGTGGAGCTGACAACCCTACTAAAAACCAAGGTACTAGAACATTGGGCTAGACTGTCCTAGCGTTATTGAATGGGACAGGAACCCAAAGGCCGCGGTCACACTCACCATTAAATCCATCCCTAACGCGTCGCTATTATACCCCACAGCTTTTTTACAACGAATTTCCTGATCAGACATCCCTCTATCCTTCAGTTCTAAGCAGCGTTGGTCCCGTCGTTGGTTGATCAGAGGTCTCAACCGGACCTCATTTTTTGAGATGGCATTCCACACTCGCGCAAGCGCAGTACCATGGATATTGTGCTTGGCTTTTTTTTTTTTAAGGTGCCAGAAAAGGTGGGCAATCTGCCCCCCCCCCCGGTTTAAAAACCCAGAAAGGAAGGGGAAGCCCTGGAGCTCTCTTTGCTTTCTCTCCACCTGGAGGAGAGACAGCAAAGGTGGGTGATCTTCCTCCCCCCCCCCCCCCCTCCATTTAAACACCCGGAAAGGAAGGGGAAGCCCAGGAGCTCTTTTTGCTATCTCTCCGCCTGGCGGGGAGACAGCAAAGGTGGGTGATCTTCCTCCCCCACCCCATTTAAACACCCGGAAAGGAAGGGGAAGCCCAGGAGTTCTCTTTGCTGTCTCTCTGCCTGCCAGGGAGACAGCAAAGGTGGGTGATCTTCCTCCCTCCCCCATTTAAACACCCGGAAAGGAAGGGAAGCCCAGGAGCTCTCTTTGCTGTCTCTTCGCCTGCCGGGGAGACAGCAAAGGTGGGTCATCTTCCTCCCCTGGCAGGGAGACAGCAAAGGTGGGCGATCTGCCTCCCGCCCCATTTAGGAAAGGTCCCCTGTGCAAGCACCAGTCGTTTTCAACTCTGGGGTGATGCTGCTTTCACAAAGTTTTTGTAGTGTATCAGTAACAACATTCGCCCCGCGCGGAGGCTACTGGGCGGTCCCAGAAGCCTCTAGCGCAGGTTGCGGAATCACCCGCCAATCAACAGCTGCGGCGGGAAGTTCAACAGGTCAGGATTGGCCTGACCGACCCAGTAGGCTGTACCGGGAATTGTATATAAGCGGGGCCCGGCCCGCGTGCTGCACTCTTGCAACGTGCTCCTAATAAACTATGTTGCCCTACTCTCGTCTCCGTTTCGAGTACATTACAGTTTTCACGGCAGACCTTTTACGGGGTGGTTTGCCATTGCCTTCCCCGGTCATTACACTTTCCCCTCAGCAAGCTGGGTGCATATTTTACCAACCCCGGAAGGTTGGAAGGCTGAGTCAACAATTGCTGGCGCAATGATATCATTTGGAGTGGGCTCTCGCAGGGAAGCGGATCTGCGCTTGCGACGAGTCGGCTACAGTGGAGCATTCAAACATAGAAAGTACGCGCGGGAGTCGTCGGAAGCATTCCTATTCCGGATTTAATGTACTATCAAAAAAGTCCGCATCTCAGTCGTGGCAGTTCGGGACACGAACGAGCCAACAACCATTGCCAGATGCTGATGTTTGGACACTGCATAAAAACCGACATGCATCTGGCTTTTATCCATGCCCATCTTGTCAGTTTATGTGCACCTGACCTCGGCCAAAGTGAGAAGTGAAAAAAACCTGAGAAAAGGATTGGAAAACAAACAGTGCAGAAAAGGGAGGAGGGAGCCTGAAAAATAGAGTGGGTAGAGAGGAAATGGGGTGGTAAAAAGACTGTGAAGAAAGAAAGAGTAGAAAATGTGGTAGGGAAGCCTGGAAAAAAGAGAGGAAAACAAAATGCAGAGAGAAAAAACTGGACAAAAAAGGGGAAGGATCAAAATGAGAGAGGGAAACTCTGGAAAAGAGAGATAATAAGAAAATAATGAGGAGTGAGTGTAAAGTGAGAGAAAAAAATGAAAACTTGGTGTGAGGAAAAGCCTGGGAGAGTGAGGATGAAAAATAGAATTAAAAAAAATAGGGGAAGAAAGAGACATGAAAATGGGAGGTAGATAGGGTTGCCAGCTATGCATTGGGAAATAACTGGAGATTTATTTTGTGTGTGGGGGGGTGGAACCTGAGGAGGGGCAGTGTTTGGGGAGGGGAGAGACTTCAGTGGGGTATAATGCCATAGAATTTGCCTTCCAAAGCTGCCATTTTCTTCAGGTGAACTGACCTCTGTTGCCTAGAGATTGGTTGTAATAGCAGGAGCTCTTCAGCTACCATCTGGAAGTTGATAACTCTAGATCAAGGGTAGCCAAACTTGCTTAATGTAAGAGCCACATAGAATAAATGTCAGATGTTTGAGAGCCGCAAGATGGGAGGGAGGGAGGAAGATTGGGGAGGGGGAGGGAGAAAGAAAGCAACTTTAACTTTAAATGCATTCTTCAAGGTGCCAGCTAGCTTGGCTTGGAGAAGTGATTTAAAAAGAGAAATGCCTTCTCTACAGGGCAGGGTGGTGGCTTTGAGAGCCACACAATGTGTATGAAAGAGCCACATATGGCTCCTGAGCTGCAGTTTGGCCACCCCTGCTCTAGAAGTAGACAAAAGTCTGCAATGAGAGAGTGGGGGTGGGGGGGGAAGCCTGGAAAAAAATTTAAAAGTGGGATGGTGGAAGAAACATGAAAAGAGAGAGAAGTTGCCAGCCACTGTGGAGGAATACAGGAGATTTATGATCTACTAATTTTTATTATATTTCTTGTTTTTGAAATATGAAAAAATTCCTGATGGGTGTACATTCAGATCAGAGCAGTAGCACTTGGGGAAGAGTCTTACTATTCTCTGCCTGGTGCTGAATACACAGTCTTCCAAACTACCATTATGGTGGAGGACAACATCTGACTCAATACTGATTCAGTTTTGCTTTTAAATTTAGATAAATGGGGACAGGGGTGGAGAAAGTTTCCAACTAGTTCGAATAGCTTGGGGGAATACTACCCTATAATCCAAGTAGGCTGCCTGTGAACTTTCAGGAAAGAATTGTAGAGATATGTAAGCATGATAAATGACATTTTGGTAACTCTCCAGTTAAACAGGCCAAAGCCTCCTGACATTAACTGTACAGATCAGATGGGAAATACTCCACTGCATTGTGCAGCATATCGGGCCCACAAACACTGTGCTTTGAAACTACTCAAAGCTGGAGCAGACCCCAAAATAAAAAATAAAAATGGTAAGTAACACATCTTCATTTAATTAATTCAGATTATCCCTTTCATGTGAAAGGCAGATAAGTAATATTTCTTTTAAGATATTTTCATCAAGCTGAGCCTTCAGTTCTTCAACATTACAGATGTATAGTTAGTACACAGTCTTTGTATTGCAGAATTTTAAGCAGGATTTAAGTCATGAGTAGATGTGCATGCAAATAAAGATAAACAGTGCAGTCCTGTGCACATTTACCTGCAAGTAATCCCCACTGGGTACAGTGGAACCAATGAACTAACCAAGACTTAGGCCCAAGCCACACACTAAGAGTCAAAGGCCAAGAGCCCTTTGGCTTTTGCCAGAAGGCCTGGGCAACTGGTCATGACCAAGCCTTATACTTTGAAACAGAAAGAAGAACAAGTGTTATAACCGGTGGGAGTATGTTCTTCTCAGTCTTCCCTCCCATTGAACCACTTGAATAAAATACATAAACGTACTATCACTTACCTGTTTGAACTAACAAATCCATTTCATTTTCATACACCCACAAGATTAGACATATCTATGATGATAGAATATTTTAGAACCATGCTAATTTGTAAAGGGTGAAAGGCCAGGATGAAGGTCAAAGTAGAGGTTTCATTAATGATGCAAACCAAAGAGCAGCCCTGCTTGTTGCTGTTGTAAGAGCTAGACTTAGTTCTATGCAGCATAAAATGTATTATGCTATTATTGTCACCAGATGTATTTCTGATTTGGATCTGCTGAAATAGATATGTATCTCTTTTGTTAAACAGGCCAGACACCGTTGGATTTGGCTCAAGGCGCCGAAATGAAACACCTGCTTGGAGGGGGAATTGGGAAGGTGGGAATAAAAGATCATGTATTAAAACTGTTGTTCATGAGAATAGACTTGCATTTTCACATTTCAATTTTTTATAGGTGATCAGCAAGCCTCTGAAACGATATGAAGGTCTACTATGGAAGGTACTTAACTTTCTCCTCACTTTTTATTTGCATCATTTTGCTTCAGCTATAATTCTTTCTCACTCAGTCTGAAATCCCTATTGTATATGAAAAAATGGATGAAAACAGTTGGGCTTCCAAAAGATATCATATCAACAGTCTAATCCTATTCATTAGTTAATCTCCTGTTCTAAATGGCAGAAGAGGGCAGTGTCTTCTTCATTATTATTTGGGGCAGAGAAATGGGTACAGATGTCTTATTTTGAAAATGATTTTTTTCTGCATACTTAGGGAATTCCCCAAGTATATAGAAAATTTTACACTGTTTGGGAGATGGCCTCTCTTGTTGCTTTATGATAGTAAACTTTATGGTTAAGTTAATAAGACAGGGAGTACTTAGGACTCACAAGGAATTGTAGAGAAGGCCAAACTATTAATAAATCTACTCACCCTTCCCCAAATCTCCCTCAAGGATGCTTTTAAACTCTAAGGGTACTTGAATTGACCAAATTCCCTTGTTTCTGTTGGGCATAGTAATAATGATGTGGTCCTATCCTTGTGACCCTTAGAAAGGATTTTTTCCTGATTATGAAATAAGTGTTTCTTAAACTTTGAGAGGGAAGTGTTCTGCATATTGCCTTATTTAAATATAATGATATAGACTAAACTGATTTTATAAAAAGCTAGCATATGATGTCAAGATTATTTACTACTACAATTTTGTTCAAAGAGCTCAAGATTTTTTGGCTGGAAACCTTACTGGGTAGTACTGGAACATGGAGTCCTGTCTTGGTACCAAAAACAGTAAGTCTGAAATTTAAGCAGTACTCCTGATTGCTGTGATAGTGATGAATATCATTAATTTTCTTGTTCTTACTTTTAAAGGATTGATATAGGAAATAGTAACCGCCGTCAAGGATGCAAGCACTTGACACAAGCCATTTGTACAGTAAGTAAATTCAGAAATTCTGAAATCCCTATTATATATGAAAAAAATGAATGAAACCAGTTGGGCTTACATGAAGCACTCTAATATTTCTTCAACACTGAGGTTTTGGTCTGTGTTTCCCGCACACACGGACACACTGAACTGCAGCAGGGTTTTTGGTTTTTCCAGACACTGTTGTGCACTTGTCCATCATCCAAGTTTCCCCTGGCTTTGCTGTACTTCTTGAAACTCATAGCAGGTTTGTCACCCACCATATGGACAGGGCAAGTCAAGACCTTCAGACCTCCCTGCCCATATCTTCAGACCTCCCTGCCCATTTTCTACCAGCAATGGACTATTTGCTAGCCTTTAAAAAATTGGTAATTAGTATATTGGTTGTAGCATTGGACAATTTTAGCCATATGTGTACTGCCTTTTCCCTCTTTTTTTGCACTCCAGCAAGGGGGCTGGAAATGGTGGACATGATGGAATATCACTGAAGAACCCCACATGAAGATATTCCATTGCTGCTGCAAATGCATCTGAATTTGCAGTGTAATAAGACCACAACAGAAAATAGTTGCTGTGCAGAAGCAACCTAAGAAACCTACCTGGAGCCTCTTAACCTAACTCCCACAGCACAGGAGTTAGCTTAGTCACTCTTCAGCATACAGAGTTCTACATATATGATTTTTTTTGTAACAGCTTTAAAACAGTCTCTTATGCTGCACATTTTTTAGTTTTATTTTCCCAGGGTGTGCCTGATTTCTTGTATATCTAGCATACAGGAAGAGTAATGTTGGGAAACCTAACTGCCACAAAACAAATGTTATGATTTAGATATATAACTTCTCATTCATGGACACCAAGCAGATAACAAACATAATTTGTGTTGTTGATTTTTTTATATTTTAACGTTTTATTCTTATATTATATTTACCCTTACTGGCAGTGATGGATTCAGGAGATGTTAGAATAAATAACCATAGAATTAAAAATCTGCAAATTATTTTAGCAGATTAATTTATATGAAGCATTACTCAACTGCAAATTGCTGTCTTTAATTTCTGCTATAGGTAAGAAGTGCAGATGGTTGCCTATTCTCTATCAAGTGCTTTGATAATACAGTTCACAGTTTTAAAATTCCCAAGACCAATCCTCAACAGTTAAGAGAGGTAAGCTTCTATTTAATTAATATTTAGTAGCTTGCTGACTCAAGGCTGGGGCAGAATCATTATCTACAGGTTGGTACAGATGTAGCTCCAAAATGTAGGGTTTGGCACTAAATGAACAGTCCTTTATATATCTCTAAGATTCACACCCATCCTTCCCTCTCTTTTTTTTGACCAGTGTGTGACAGAGTGTTGGACTGGATGGGCCACTGGCCTGATCCAACATGGCTTCTCTTATGTTCTCTTACATGCTATGTTAATGGGTTATTTCCTGGTTTCTGGCAAACGTTTTAGATTGTTATTTCATTTGAACTGACAAGAACAAACAGTGGGCTACACTCCTAGTTTGGAGAAAAGCACAAACCCAGAATTTGTGTTACAAATGAAATGTGAAGCTATGGATTGCTAAAAACATAAAGGGTGATTTTCCACACAGCTTACCGAGGAGCAAAGTCCCTCCTCACCGCGCAGCGTCTGCTCAGATTTCCCACCAGCTGCTCCGCGGATTCAGGAAGTGCCGGACCTTTTGCATTGCTAACGTAAACTAGGGTTTTAGCGATTTCCATTTGAGACGCAAAAGGTCCGGCACTTCCTGAATTCGCGGAGCAGTTGGTGGGAAATCGAGCAGACGCTGCGCGGTGAGGAGGGACTTCGCTCCTCGGTAAGCTGGGTGGGAAATTGCCCATTGTGTATGATTTGTGATGTATGAGGAGAAAGGAGAAATACAAACCTAAAGCACCCTCATCAAATTGTCATATGGGATTATGTCTAAACCAAGCCACTGTGTGCTTTACTTACAAATTAATGCTAGAAGTAACAGAAGTGGAATTAACTTGAAATAAGGCAATAGCTTAAATTTACTCTTCAAACTCTTCATAAAACATTTCCTCTTAGTATTCTTAGTTTCATTTGCATCAGTTAAGGAAGGCTGACAGTACATCCCATTATGCACTGTTGTTGCTTGTATAATCAAAATAGACTTTTCAGAAAACGGCTATGAGGACTGAGTCTTTACAAGTGAAACCAGGAAAGATTTACAAATGCTCATCTGAAGAAGTGTGTATGCGCACGAAAGCTTACATTCTGAATAAAAGTTTGTTGGTTTTAAAGGTGCCACTTGACTCCTGCTTTGTTCTGCTGCTTCAGACCAACACGGCTGCCCGCCTGGATCTCTATTCAAGAGCATCAAATGTTCAAGATCCACATTTTTAATTAAGAACTATCTACCATGTACTTGGATATCTCCTCCTTTAGTCTAAGACCTTCTCTGGAGTCTAGACAAAAATAAATGCTTCTTCATGCAACCCTAGATTCACTTATGGCATTCACTGCCTTAAGTTATAATAATGGCTTAGATATTAGCTTTTAAGATGATATAGACAAAATCAATAAGGGTAGTTTTATTTGTGACAAGTGGTCCTAATGACAGGTAGTCATAACATCATGTATTTTCTGATATAATGTATGTCCAAACACCAGTTGTGGAGGGACTGTGGGAGCAGAGGCAGTTCTGTTCATTTCCTGCTGGAAGGCTTCCATGAAATATCTGGCTGGAGTAGATCAATTTTTGGCCTAAGCCAAGAGCTTTTCTTGAGATAAAAAACAAGGCCATTTCTGAACAACCCAGTTCTCTTTGGTTGTTCACTGTTCTTTGACTCCTCACAAACTCCTTTTAGTTGTCTGTTGCCCACTGTAGGCTGGATAGGGTTTGATTTCATTTCAGCTTAGCATGCTGCATATTAAACAGCAGTAAAAAAGTCTGTTTTCTTGTCTTCCCTTCTATTTTCCAGAACTGGGTGCAAGCTATCGAAGACCATTCAGCATATAGCACACACTACTGTACTCAAGAACAGTGGAGTGATAATGAGGAAGAGGATGATCCAGTATCCGTTGCTGAGCTGCAAGATTCATTTAAAGTAAATATAAGAAGTGGCAGACGTGTTACTCACATGGTATATAGGCCTCACAAGGATCTCTTGCAGGATAAATAGTGACAAAATGATCCACTTTATGTGTCCATTGAAAGGATATTCCCTGTTTGCTTGTTGTCAGTAAGTGCCCTTCCCTTTTCATTGGGAAATATATCTCCTTGCCTTCCACCATTCTTTATGGAGGAAAAAGGTGGCTTCCCTCCCATGAATGACCCTTTTGCAGAAAGCACCAACAGAGGAAAAGAGAAACTGCCTATTCTTCCACAGAGAACTTGAGGGAGGCAGGAGAATGGAGCTTTCTTCAACTTCCTCTTGTAGGCAGTTGTGATGGCAGCAACAAGGTCCTTTCTGCAAAAACCTATTCACAAGAGAGAACCTGCTTTTCTGCTTCCTTCCCACCATTTCCTTGCCAGTTCTCCCTTAGATAAAAGGAAGGGCAACTTCTAGCCATTCCTATTAGGTTTTTGTAATACACTACAGCCATCTAGTGCTGCTGGAACCATCTGCAAAACTTCAGCACAAAGGTAAGTACCACTTTGTTCCCTGAAGGTTCAGGAGGAGGAATATATAACAGCCTAGTCAAAATTTGTGAAGCCCTGCAGTTAAAACGGTCAGATGCTTCAACAGTACTAAATATAGTGAATCACCTCTATGTGGGTGCACAAGTCTGGACACTGGATATTATCCCTATCACTTTTTTATCCTGTTCTTCTTCCAAGGAGCTTAGAGTACAGTCCATGATTCTCCCCTTGTTCATTGTATCTTCAGCCTTGTGAGGGAAATTAACCTGAGAGGGAGTGACTGGTCCAAAATTACCCAAATATATGTTATTGGCTGAATGGAAATTTGAATCTGGGTCTACCAAGTCCCAGTACAACACTCTAACCACTATGTTACACTAGACCCCTTATTATACCTCTTGATTATATTAAAGTACTCTCCACATATAATTGTTAAGAAATCTAGGAGTGGTACTGATTTCTGTTCGTTAAGAGAGAACACAATGGCAATTCAATGGCATATTTTACTGTGTTTTTAACAAATGTACAGACAGTGCATGCTGAAAACACAGACTATTAAACCAAACAGATCCTGTACTAAACATGCAGAAAGCAATTATATCTAAAAGTGTTTTTACCTTCAGTCATCTCACAGCTCTTTGATCGTTCTCCCTAAATGTAAAACTGTACACACAGCCTGTTTTTATCTGCATCTCACTGGCTGAACAGTGTCAGTTTACAAAGACAAGAGAGAGGCTGCATATGCTCCAGTTCAAACACTCTCTACCCAGGTCATCACCATGAGCAAAACAAATAAGAACAAATTTAACCTTTTACAGAATGCCACCATTCTAGTTTGTGCTTGTTTATCCTAAGACAGATATCTCCTTGGCATCACGTGTCCATTCTTCATAAGCATAGGACGTTCTTTGCTGTACTTCCTTTGCAGAAGCACTCCCATACACAGCCTGTTTTCTAAGATGAACACAGTTCCACCAACAAGAGTAGGTGATGGTGAGATAGAAATTAGATGCAATCAGGATTCCCTGTGGCTATGTGAGTGCATTGAAATTTATAATCACTGCCCCTCATGAAGTAAGGTCTGGGAACTGTCCCCAGGAGAGAGAGCCCTTCCACATCATGCTCCTGTCTCAGTCAAGATTGTGTCCCCCTCCACAGCTGGTATATGCAAATATGAGGGGGGTAGAGGAGGAGACTGTGGGAGCAGGTTAATGTATCTGTTTCCCAGATGCAGCTATCTAACCTGATATTGGAGAGGGTTGTGTTAAACTCCTTAAATATGCAGGACCCAGTAATAGCTAGTTACATTCTAAAATAAATTCATTTGCTATATAAGTGGTCTCAAGGCAGGGGGAATGCTTCTCTAGGATGTAATCTCAAACATCTTAATTGCTTTCTGTGCAAGCATCTAAAACAGGTTTTCATTTTACCATGGTTAGCTTCTTTTCAGTGTTTTGTTCTTCTTTGGCTAGTTGCTCTCTCTTTTTAAAAAATTGCTTTTTTGTCTATGGATGCCCTTAACAATAACAGTGTTGCATTTAGGGAAAGCAAGAAGAGGGAAAGTATCATAGTAAATAGATTGGGGTAGGGTGGGGGGAGGGGTTTCCCTGTTTCTAACCAGGAGTTTTCTGGTATTGGCCTCTAAAACTAGGTTCTGAGACTCTTGTTTGGTTTTTTTTCCCATTTCACAACAACTGGAAATGATAGAAATTTTTTCTATCTTAGGTAAAAGGTAGAGGAAAGGAGTTAATGGTAAATGCATGCATCTTGGTCCATGGTTTTATAAACTTTTATTAATTTAGAAGAACGGGGCACCTTTAATCGTTGAAATCATTTAATAGTGCAGAACAATTTTTTTTAAAAAATTCTAGTACTTTTTAAAACTTCCCCTGTTTACATTTATACTGTAGAAGCAAATGGTGAAGTTGAAGGAAATAAATAGAGATTAAATATATCCTTGAAATGATTTATTAGTGTTTCCTAACCCTTTTATACTAACTCTAATTCATGAGTTCAGTGGGCTATAATTACTTGATAAAAACCCCTTGTGATTTTATTTAAACCAACCAGTAGCAGCAAAACAGCTCTAAGGAGGCAAGTTTTCTTTTGCAGTTGTAGAAGTGGAAGCAGAGACCCAGGATAAAACTGTGGAGAACTTTATGAGCTGCTCTGTCCTGCTCTTCCACTTCTTATCAAGCTGTGCAGGCTTGCTGGGCTGGGTGCAGGGCATCATAAATGCTGGGCTTGTATGTCTCCTGGCAATAGTACAAAGTATTTGAGTCTGTGCTATCCAGTTATTGTCTAGAATGAAAGAAGCTAGGACTATTGATAATAGAGACTGAGTTGCCCTCTCTTGAACATGCTTTTCCTCCAAAAAAAGGTGAAGAATGAAGAAGAAATAATGGATCAAGTATTCATTTACATGCTTGTGCTGCAGTCAATAAAACCCAGGCAATGAGTCCTGTAGGTGCTGAATTGAAAAGGGAGGCAGAAATCCAATCTTAAATTAACATTATTTAATGGGGATTTGATGTTGCAGCATGTGAAGAAGAAGGTTACAAGAAAATGATCTCTGTATGTATAATAAATATGAAATGCTAGTCTTCCATCTAATCTACAGAATCATTCAGTAAGAGGAAGAGGGCCCTATAAAAAGTTTTGAAAACTATGGAAGGGGGGGATTGGTAAAAGGCATTACTACACCTGACCTGCATAGCTCAATCTAGCCCAGTCTCATCAGATCTCAGAAGCTTAGTGGAGTCAGCCTTGGTCAGTATTTGGATGGGAGACTATAAAGAAAGAACAGGGTTGTAAGTAACATAGGGTGTTTTTACATTCAGTTTGATCCAGAGTTTTAGAGTCTTCAAATCGCTTGCCACTGTTCTGCTTTAATTATTTTCCTTTTACATTTAAGCATTTCAATTTTTTTTTTGGGGGGGGGGTGTCTCTGATCAGAGGGCAGCTGGAATACCAGCTTAGTTAAATGTATACGATTACTTGGAAATCATGTCAACACTGCAAAAACAATACAGATTTTAGATTACTAGATGAGGCAAGCAATGATATGTGAAAATTTCAAGTGCTGTCAGTTCTCATGCAAATTACTGCACCTTGTGGTGACTTTTGGAGGAGTCTTTTCAAACGCATGAAAACTTCTACAAGTTTGAAACGCCTGTAGAGAAAACACCAGATCCAAACTAGTGTGGAGAAAAACGTTGCAGAAGCAGCTCCAAAACTCATCTCACCTAAACAAATGTAGATGTTTCGGGCAGCAATGATGCTTGTGAGAACATTAGGTAATGGAAAAGGTGAGTTTCCAATGCAGTGATAGAGAGTCACGAACTGTCAGTGTAAAAACACCCATAGAAGCAGTCAGTGGCAGCTCACTTCTGAATGTCTCTTGCCTTAAAAATCCCACCGGGGGTTATCACCATAAGTCAGCTGTTACCTATGGCAAAACAAACTATTACCACACAACTATTGTTTGTTCAATACAGCAAGGCTTGTTCAGAAGTTAAGTACATTTTGTTAATTTCCTGACCTGACCTCTCTGTTTTATTAACACCATAACTGATTTTGCTGTGTACATGGCCTTTTCTCTGTTACAGTCTTAGATTAATTCTATACCAGTCTCCAGTCCTACATGCTGTACTATTGCAGATGGTTTGGGGAGAAACCTTTACTGTATATTACTTTTAAGGCAACTAGTGAATAATTCTGCTCTGAGTCTATCTTGCTTCATCAGTATCTAAAAAATTTATGCTGTGATATTTGAGTATCAGCAGTGTCACCTTGAAACAATTGTGCTTCTGGAAACAAGAAGACATACTTCTGAGAATAGAGACCTTCACTTCAGAAACTGACGTCACATGAATGCTCCCAACGTATCTTTAATATGAAGGAATTGTGAGAAGAATCTAAGGCCTGTAAAAGAGAGGTTTAATTAAAAAGCTAAAAATCAGCAGTGAAAATGAGCAGTAAATCAGCAGTAATTCAAGTATAATTAAAAAGCTAAAAATGAACAGTTAATTCAGTAAACTCTAAATTAACTTTACTTAAGTAATATTGCAAAAAAAGTAAGGAAATATTGTAAAGGAAACAGAAGAAATACAAATAGGTATGACACTTCTCAAAAACCAACCTGCATCCAGAAGAGTGTGCTAACTTTTCAGTTGCATAGTACTGCCAGACAGGAAATTTAATAATTTGTACAGGCCACTGTGTTTGGCCAACCTCATTTATTTCTTTGGAACTAACATAGCAACAATTCTTAAATAACAAAAATTAAGAAGTTAACTATCCAGATAATTTATGAAATGCACTATGACCAAAATATAGGTCATTCAATGCTTCAAACACACAGCTGCTATTTTATATACTGAACAAAGCAGGAGTCAAGTTTCACCTTTAAGACCAACCAATTTTATTTTGAACGTAAGCTTTCGTGTGCTCTTAAGCACACTTCATCAGACGAGGAATCCAGCACAGTGAGCAAAGCCATACATAGCTGAGCAGAGCCATACATAGCTGGTAGGCAGTGGCCCAGAATGCAACATGGTATAGATTTAAGAACCAATGACAGTGAAGTAAAATTATCTGGTAGGCAGTGGTTTAGAATGTAAAATGGTACAATTACAGAATAGTAAAATTAACAAATTGAGCAAACCTTTGATCTGAGTAGCATGAGGTTTTAAATATTGAGGCGGAGCCAAGCTTAGTGGAAGAGCATCTGCTTTGTATGCAGAGGGCCCCAGATTATATCTTTGGCTACATGTTTTAGGTTGTAGATGCAGGGCCGGCTCGCCCGCTAGGCAAACTAGGCGGTTGCCTAGGGCACCGAGAGGCAGGGGGCAGCAAATTGGGCTCTTCCCCCCCTCCCCCGGTGCCCCAGGCAAGTGCTTAGGTTAAACGCAAAGGCACAGGCTGCAAAGCAGCAAGGCTTAGTTTTAGTCGTGGAGGAGGGGGGCAAGCCAGCAGAACATGGCAGCAGGCAAGCGGAGCACAGCAGGAGGGGTGCCGGGGGGGGGCGCCTGTCTAGGGCGCTATTCACCCTAGAGCCGGCCCTGAGTAGATGATATGAAGTCCTTCTCTACCTTGGAGATAAGCTGCCAGTCAGAATAGACAGTATCAACCTTGATCTGACTCTGCATAGGGCAGTTCTCAAATCAAACTCTTTTTGTTGTTAAAAAAATTTCACATGGCAGTTTGTAGTATTCAGAAGCCGACCACATGTAAGCTGCTGCTGTTTTCAGAATAAATTTTATTATTTTGTAGGTCTTGTTAAAATAATTTCCTATATCCATTTGAACTAAACAATAATTCATTTATTTGTTACTTGCCAAGTGCAAAACTTTTTGTATAGCATAATAGCTCTGGGTTTTTTTCCTTAGAAGGCACAGACATGTCAGCAAAGACTGGACAAAGAGATTTCCAGTTTTGTCTCCTTGATCAAGTCTTATGACACCACTCAAGGTAACTTTTAATCAATAAACTCTTTTGCTACTTTTAAACTCTAGATTGTTTGCTTTATCAAGTTAGCAAAAAAAGACTTTACCAGTTTCTTGTCAAATATAGGCCTACTGCTACTCTGCCTTCGCAGTTTTCTCCAGAAGACAGCCTTCTGGATTGTCCTGTATCCCACTATAGTTCTGAATCCAGTGTGACAGAATTTTAGATTTATACCCTGATTTTTGCTCCTATAGATTTAATTAACTTATCCCCTGAATTTTTTCAGACTAAGGCTTGATAGGTTATGCCTCTCTGCTTTGCTCTGTGACACAATTTAACTATGAGCAATTTAGCTCACCTACGCTATAAGTATAAACCCATGTTGGAAGAAAACAATAAATTGTGTCTTATGCCTTACCCTTTTTTCCTTTAAAGATGTTCCCGTTTCATTTCTCAAGAAAGCTGAAGTGGTCTCTGAAACATCAAGAGAAACTTGTGACGCCCTGAGTAACTGCCTCCAACTCTTCACTAAGCAAGAAGGGGTAGGTATATTGTCTAGGCATGCACAGTCAGAACAGTGACAGGCAGGGGTCATTTTGTAGAAAATAGGTGGCGGAGCTCATTAGCATAACTCATTAGCATATGCCCCCCCCCCAGCCAAAATTAACACAATGCAATAAAGGAGATCCCTGCGTGAGCAAGGCCTGCTTGGGCTGGCTAGAAATCTGTGTGGGTCAAAAGGCCAGCTAGCCACCCGCCTCCCAAATCACATAAGAAGTGGAGAAAAAGTGACACAGGTTTCTCCAGGGGTTAGTGGGGGCATGGCAAAGCCCCTGATGACTGGCTGGCTGTCCACTCTCGTAATCCAGGGATTGTTAACTCAGCTGCACCTGCTATTCAATGGACAAGGTAAGTGGGGAGGAAGAGGGGGAACCCTCAGAAAGTTTCAGGAGCTGCGCTACTGTGAGCTCCTGCTGAATCTGAGGCCTGGTGACAGGTATTATCAAGAAGAATTACAAGACTAGAATTTGGATATGAACTTTCAATTCCAGCCCTGGGTGGCGCTCCCTAGCCCTGGCTGCTTCTTCCTTATCAGTTATGACCACATGTAGCTTTAGGCTTCAGACAATTCAATACTATGTAGCTTCACTTAAGCACTTAGGGTTAGATACAGCGAGGTTTTTCACTCAGTTTCACCTAATTCCCTTCCTTGCTACAGCTCCCGTCCCACATAGCTTTTGTCAATTTTGGTCCCATGATCCACCAGCACTGCCATGTTTGATAGTCAAAGGGGATCCCTCCCCTCTTTTTCAGCATATTCTAATTTGAATCAAACGAAAAGGAGTTGATTTGTAAAAAGCTTAGTGGATTACTAATCAATTCAGATATAATCATTAAGTGTAAATAAAATAACCACCACCACTGCATTTCTGTGCAGAATGTAATATACTAAGGTGATATAATAAAATGTCCAGCTATTATGGTACTGAGAAATTGCAGAAATTATTATGAGTGACTGATAGTATTTTTTGTGGGTGGTAGATCTCTCCTCCACTTTGTTTTCCCTCAGCAACTTGTATTTGCAAATAAGGAAGCTAGTGTTGACCATGACTCGCAGCACCAGTTACATGATAATGCAACCAAAACAGTGAATCCATTGTGGACTCTGAGAAATGTCTTGAGAGATGAAAATGTTAATTTATATCTTGGCTGAAACATTCGGGTTTGTGAAGAATTGTGTGGGGTGAGATTGTGCATGCTTAAGAATGTTTCTGGTCTTCATAAATAACTGAGAAAAATACATATGTAAATAGCCTGTTTTGAGTAAGAGTATGCTCCATATCAGTGAAGACTGAGTACTGAATAATTATTTAAAGGAATACTAGTATTAGAATGGGGGGAAAAGAGTGTTTCTCACTCTTTTGGTAGGGATACAAGATGAAATGCAGATAAGAGAAGTGGTTGGGAAATGGCCTGAAAACTTTTTGGGAGCCAAGTACCTCAATAGGTGCTTTGGAATAGCAAAAGTTTGGACCCTGTTCAGTAGTCCAACATTGGACAAAATTATTTTTGAGCAGTAAGGCTGTGTGGTGGGGTGCAGTGATGCTGCTAGATGAAATGATAGCTGTGATGTAGATGGCTTGAAAAGTTCATTAAACCAAAGAATGAAGGTCCATCAGTTGTTTTCTGTGATGGCTAGATGGAACCTCTGTGTTCAAAGGCAGTATTCCTCTGAATGCTATTAGGGAAATACTTTGGCCTGTGTCCTCTATTTGTAGGACTACTAGAGACCTCTGGTTGGCCATGAAGAAGCTGCTAGATTCTTATCGACCATTTGTTTGATTCAGCCAGGTTGCTTGTATGTCCTTATTTGTAGAAGAGAGAGATCGATTTCTCTGATTTCTCTAGGGTGGTTAGTGTGCTATGTTTTGAAGTCTGAATTAGACATTTATTCTGGATCTGACATTGAATTAGTGTTCCCATCTACATACACTAACATAATGAGGCATAAGCAGCCCAATCCAGACATAGTGGTGGCTGGCCGTGGCGTAACTGCGGCGCTGCTAGTAGACTTCCTGAGGACTTCAGCACACTGGAGCGTGGGGAGGGGAGAGGCGTAGTTTGCCATGAGGGAGACAGTCGCCATGGCAACGCCACTGGCGGAGGGCAAGGGAGGTGGAGGCAGCCGCTGCCAGTGGCAGGCAAGTACCAAGTAGGAAGCACCAAGTGCAGGAGTTCACTGTCATAAACAGTGGCTGGAATGTGTGTCTGGGAGTGAGCAGCCCAGCAGCAGACACCCCCCCACCCAGAGACACTCCCTGTGTTGCCCTGACGCCTCCTGCCATGTGCACGGAACACCTCCCCCAGGGGCCACAGAACTCAGAGTGCGAGTGCGTCAGCCGCAGAACTCAGGGTCCACTTCATCAGCCCCCCCTTAGTGCCCTGCGCACAACAGCCCTGTGGGGTCAGGTAGGCTGTCAGCCCAGGCAGGCTGAGGGGCAGCACCACCCTCCTCTGTCCAGCCATGCGGGGGGCAGCATGGCAGCTCATAGACTGTTTCTCCTCCCCCAGAACCAAGTCTGCCCACCCTCCCAGGCAATTCCTTGGAGAGGCCACTGATGGGGGGGGGTGTTGTCCAGGGAACGTGCAGCAGATGCCAAGCAGGAGAGACAACAGAGGGCACAGCTCAGACTTTATTTTTCCGGAACAGAGTGCAACAGTCACCCTGGTGCGCACTGGGCAGTCTCGCCGTGGGCAGGGCTCTATCCAGAGTGGCGGGCAGAAACAGCTGAGGGAGTGGGGGGGCAGTGGAGCGACACACGCGGAAGCCTCTGTGTTGGAGTCCCACCTGCAAAATGGAAACAGAGATCAAGAGCACCTGCAGGGGCAGCAACTGGAAGAACAGGCTGTGTTTCAGCTGGGCGCTCTCTTAAAGGGACAGTCTCTGACCCACCTCTCCGCAACAGGGCAGCTGCCACACACACACACACACCGTGCCCTGCCAGGGGTTGGGAACGCAGCAGAGGGCAGACCAAGGGAAGGGAGCCGACGGCAGCATAGGGGAGCGGGGTCAGCAAATACCCCCTACCTGAACCCACTGCCTGGTTCAAGTGCCAAAGATGCTCTCACAGCAAGCGGCTGAGAGCGAGGGGAGGACGGGGGGGGGGGCACAGTGGAACTTACCCAGCCATGGGTGACAGTCCTCGCTCGCATGCAGAGCCTCCGTGAGCCCAGAACCTGTGGAGACCTGGAAACAAGAGCAGTTCGCTCCAGGGGAGAGACCTCACTCTCCCCCTCACAAGTCAAAGATACTGTCAGAGCTACCGCACAGTGAAAAACCCCTCACCAACATGCCTGACTGTCCCTCGTTCTAAGTCAGCATGGCTGGGAGCTCACTGGCAAATCCCCTCACCATGCACTCCTCTCCCTAACAACTGAGTTGCGCAAGGCAGAGTGGAAGTATTTCTAGGAGGGGGGGCACAGTGATTGGCTGCTGGGGAGGGGGCTTGCCAGCCCAGGATGCAAGGGGATTGGTGAGGCGATTACACCACTCCCTAAGGGGTTTGCGAGCTTCCGCGGCAGCGGGGACAACCTTTGTTTTCGGTTTCAATGAGAGCCTATGGGATACGCCGCCGTTTTCGTGGGTGTAACTGTACCCCTCTCGAGGAGGGCGTGTCATAGCCCAAAGTCCTTAGGGAGCTGCCTAAGCCTGGCCACGCCCGACTACGCCCCCTCTTCCACCGCTGCGGCCCGCTCCACCAGACTTACGCCTCCACTCAGACGCAGCCCTCAGGCGCCGCTGCATTCGGGTGGGGTGGCACTCGAGCAGAGCTGCGCTCACGTAACTCCCCTCCGCTGTGGCGCCGCCATTCTTCCACTGGTGTATGTGCCACTTCCACCAACGTAGCCATAAGTCCACTCCCAAAGCACTTTCACACCCCCACTCTGGATTGTGCTGCGAATCATTTGTGCCCTGTTGAATTTTAAGTCAGTTTTGTTCTTACCTTTCACAGTCAGCTCTGTAATTCTTAGTTTTTATTGTATTGTACCTGTTAAATGGTATTTCTAATGTACAGAGCACAATTAGTCTCCACCACCATGGCAAATAGAATCACAGGTCATGTTTTTAAAAACATCTTACAGCATTTTCAGCTATTTAGCCAATTGCTGTACTTGTAGGAAAATTTATTCTTGCAATTCTGTATTGATTTTTTAAAAAACCTAATCAAGTATAGTTGTATATTTTAATAATCAATGAAAGTATTAAAATATGGAGTATGCTTCCAAATGTTTGCTGAATATATATATTCAAATTATAGAAACTGAGTAAGAGAGCTGTCTCCCATTCAGTCAACCTTTTCATTCAGCTTTTTATCACAATCCCAGGATCTCTTTCTCAGTCAATCACAGCCAATAATAAAGTCAGGATTTATTATTTTTTTTGACGCACTGTATATCACTTTACATAGAATCTAATATGACAGTTTGTCCACTCACCCAGTCTGGAGAGAGCTTATCAACGGTCCTTATCTTCTAGCTTTCACCATCCTGAATAATTTGGTAACATCTGCAAATTTTCTTATGTCACTGTTCACCCCCAGTCTGCCTAGGGCGCCGGCAGACTGGGGGTGCCAAATTGGGCTCTCCTCACGTGACTTGGTGAGGCAGCTATTCAATGGCTGCCTCCCCAGTCCCCCTGAGCCTCTCAGGAGTCTCCCGAGAGGTGCAGGCTGCGGGGGCTTTTTCCCTTTCTTTGCACCCCTAGGGTGCAAAAGCAGAGAGAGGATCTCCACTCCCCATGCCTTCCCGAGTCTCACCAGAGCTGTGGATGGTGGGGACTTTCTCCTACCTTTGCACCCCTGAGGTACAAAAGCAGAGAGAGGATTTCTCCTCCCGCGCCTCTCTGAGTCTCCGGATAGGTGGGGGGGGCGGGGCTTTTTCCCTGACTTTGCAGCACCAGGGTGGGAAAGTATGCAGAGGATCTTCCTGCCCCTCCCCCTGCCTCTTGGGAGTTTAGGGGTGTAAAAGCAGGGAGAGGATCTCCCTTCCCCCTCCTCTCAGAGTTTCCTGAGAGGCAGGGAGGCAGGGGCTTTCTCACTGCCTTTGCACCCCTAGGGTGCAAAAGCAGGGAGAGGATCTCCCCCCCCCTTCATTATATCCTGTTGGCCCATTCTTTCCTATGGGCCCATAGGATAGAATGGAGGGATCCACGGCTACTGCTGCTGGACTCTAGAGAAGGGGATTTAAACTTTAAACCCCTTCTCTGGTGTGGCTGCAGAGGGGTGGGGATAGTTCGTTTTGCCTATGGCACAAAATGCTCTAGAGCCAGCACTGACTGATCACTCCCAGATTCCTGATCACTTAGTTCTTGGGAGACTGCTGGTTCCTTTTTCCACAAAGGAATCATCTTATTCCATGAGTTAATTTTCTTTGAAACCCTCAGTGAGGGACTTTGTTAGAAGCTTTTCTGAAATCCCATGTAATGTCTACCAAGTCATTCTTATCCATATGCTTATTGACCCTCATTTTAAAAAAGCAAAAAGGTTGGTAAGGCAGGACTTTTGCTTGCAGAAGTCATACTGACTTTTCCTTAGCAGGAATTGTAGGTACTTTCGCAGGGATGGGGGGGGGGGGTGGCCTAAGATTGCTATTGCAGCTTGTCCATATTTGGGCCAATTCAGGCATTCTGCTGAACATCATTTCTATTCTGGAGTGCTACACAGCTGAAGCAACATTTGAATCCTTTTTCAATGTAAGTGTAACAGGTTGTATTAGAAGTATTAATGCTGTGTCACACATACAATCCTGGGGCCTGGTGTGATGCCATGTGTGAGTCAGTGCACCTATGCAGGAATTGAGTTCAGGTATTCTCACTGATGCAGTTGTGTGGAATTTCAGTCTACACAAGTTTGTTTCTTATGCAGCACTGCTGAGAGAATATTGGGATTAAGATGTCAACTGCCTGCATTCTGTGCATCTGCTGGTGTATGTTGTGTTTAAAACGTCTTTTGAATTATGAGAGAAAGAAGTGGGCATTGCATTGCAAAGGGCATCTGTATCTAAGATCTTTGAGACAGGAATTCAATAGATACAGCATTTCCCGGTCAAGAAATGCAGGGGCAAGCAATTTTGCTGCTGAAATTCAGCCTGGTGTTTAATTCTTAGGTACAGAGTTCCTGCCAAAAAAAAGGAAGAGAGATTACATTTAGATAGACCTTTAGTTTCATATTGGGATTGGAATTAAAATTGGTAGACCAACAAGCTGTCTGTGTTATAAGAGGATACAAGAAACAAATATACATTACGTTACTCAAAGCTAAGATTTTGCTTGCTTTGCAGAAGAAATGTCTTTAGGACCCAGCAGGACCGTCGCAGTCTGTCATAAGTTCAGTTGAAGTCCACGATGGCAACTTCAGCAAAGCTTTGGGTATCCTGTTTCTTGATACATCCGGTGCCTCGGCGTACTCCGGGATCAATGGGGCGGCGGCGGGGGGGGGGGGGAGAGACCTCACCTCCTTCTCTTTCCGACTCTCGCGGGTGCCGTTGACTTAACGAAAAGAACGGGGTAGATTGATGTAAAGGTGTCCGAGGCAAACGTGGACAGTGTAGAAAGGTTGAAGTTGCACTTCGCAACCATGGTGTGGTGCAAGCGCCGGCAGGCACCTTAAACGGGGCTGCAACTGCACCGCCTGCCCTCCCTCCTTTTTTGTGTTAGCGTTTAGTGCTGAAAATGCGGACCGGGACCCGGCTTGTTTGCTGAAATTCTCCTCCCGCCTGAGAGCTGTGAGCCTGCGGCTGGCCTGAGGGACCAGTTTGGCTCTCGCGATAAGCCCTGCAGAGGTGTTGGTGCAGTAGCAGCAGCCGGGAGCGAGCGGCTGGTGCGCTTTCGAGCCGCCTGGCAAAACGAGGGGGTGACGGAGGGAGCCGTGCCGGAGACCTTGCAGCGTTGTGCACGAGGTCAGCAATTGCCTGGACTGCCTTGGAAGGGACCGGCAGCTTTTAACGTCAAGGAGCATCAGCTTCTCTGTGCGGCGTCTGTGTGTGTTTGTGTCAGTCAAGGTGCGGAATGACGACGGAAGGAAGGTGGGTCTACCTAGAGGTGAATTGCGTGCCTCTCTTAGGAAGTGAAGCCCCGTTTGAGCAAAGGAGAAGGAGAAAAGGACAGGTCAGGAGGAAATTTGGCACAAGTGTGAGAAGAGGCGGCAAGGCTTTGGTTTCTCCTGTTAATTTAATAATCCATTGGAACTGTTTCCTAAGCTAGTAAACATTGCTATTATTGATATTGTGTGGTTGCTTAAATGGCCTTTAGTTGCGGTTAGAAAGTTAATGGATCTCTACCCCCCCCCCCCTTTTGACATTGGGATAATGAAAAACCTTTTTTCTTTGCCCCAATACAGCGATCTTTTTAAATCAGCCCTTTGGCCAATCAGAAGGAAAACTTGAGAAGTCAGCTGTGAGGTTTTAATGTGTTGGGGGGGGGGGGGTGTTTGTTTGTTTTAAATAGCCACTATTTTAAACAGACTTTTCACTTAGAAATTACTGGCCACACGGTATAGCCTGTGATATTGCTTCATTGGCATTTCTCACATGATTTTTAAACAATTACTTCAGTTCATTTTTCTTCATTTATGGGAAATATTCCAAAGAGGGGTTTTTTTTAAAGTTAACATCAGTTTTCAGCTGTAGCAAGTGCATAGATAAAGGTCAGTCTGGTTACTTGTATTGCTGCCAGACACTAAATTTAAGAATATGCACAAGCTTTAAAAATTCAGTGTGTTTAAAGAAGGCCTTAAAATTGATCATTTGAGTGTCCCAAGATGTGGAAGAGAGCATTCATGCACTTAAGACTAAAGACTGGAAATTAAATGGGGGGGGGGGCTTTATGCTGCCCTGAGGAACTTGGAGGAAGGGTAAATAAACGTATGATAGATTACTAGTTAACTATTGATGTGATTTGAACACAGTGAAATTTTATTAAACCAATATCCTTTAAAAGTAACTCTCATTAACATTAGGGATACTTATAGACCAATGTGTTTATACCGGAGCATCTGTCTGAATAATTTATAATTATTGGTCTTGCAGAACTAAATCCCTCTTAACCAGTTTTAAAGAAGTTTGCAGGCAGTGATGGCTGGCTTTAGTTCCTTGTGTTACAGTACTTAGTAGTTGTTGGTCTACAGTTTCCAATGTTGTTATTTGGCAACTTCTTCAAGCAAAAAATTGAATGTTAGTGACTTCTAATTGTACCAGCTGTTTAATTTTTAAATGTTAGCTATCGGCTGTGATATTTAAATCATAATGACCAGCTGCTGGGCAAGATGGACATCAGGGGTGGACTGCTGCCTTCAGACCCTGCTTGGGGTCTTTTCAAGGGCATCTTGCTGGCCACAGTTGGACATAAGATGCTGGAAGAGATTAATATTTGTTCTAATTTAGCTTTGCTCTTCTGTTTTTGCAAGACGTTGAGACTGAGCCAGTTTGGTATAGTGGTTAAGAGCAGAGGACCCAGTCTTGGGAACCAGGGTGACCTTGGGCCAGTCACAGTTCTCTCAGAATTATTCTCTCAAGAGCAGTTCTTGAAGAACTGTCTCAACTCCACCTACCTCACGGGGTGTCTGTTGTGGGGAGAGGAAGGGACAGAGATTGTAAGCCACTCTGAGTGAAAGACAAGGTATAAATCCAATCTTTTATTCTTCTTCTTTACTGGTGGATTTTACATGTATACATCTTCAGTGTAAGAAATCATGCATACCCCCATCCTGTGTGCCCAGTCAGACCTAATAAATGAATGCATGCAAGATATACGTCACAGTGTTTATATATATTGCAACAGATGTGCATTTTCACATATTATGGTGTAAATTTGCAGGAAGCAGTGTAGGAAATTTAAGACTGTTGCCTGTAGGAAATTTACCATGTGAAGGGACTTTGTAATTCTGTGTATGTGTCTGCAAAGTATAGAATAATATTCTTACTGTGACATATTTGGCTTATTGGTTAAAATATTTATATGCCACTTTTCCTGCCATCAACAGCAAATTGTATCTGATGGTTAGGGGAGGGACGGTGGCTCAGTGGTAGAGCATCTGCTTGGTAAGCATGAAGGTCCCAGGTTCAATCCCTGGCATCTCCAAAAAAGGGTCCAGGCAAATAGGTGTGAAAAACCTCAGCTTGAGACCCTGGAGAGCCGCTGCCAGTCTGAGTAGACAATACTGACTTTGATGGACCAAGGGTCTGATTCAGTATAAGGCAACTTCATATGTCCATATGTTAACTAGTTGGCCTCTCTGTGGGTTATCATGACTGCTGCACTGCAGGGCCACCCACAGAGCATCTAATGTTGAGAGCAGCTGAGCACAGGCTATAAAACAAGAAAGTGGGAAGGGAAATTCAGCTTTCTCAGGCCCCCAAGAGCTTAGAAAATATGGGCAAGATGGGATTTCCAAATAGTTCTGTGGGTCCCTAACATGTACTGTTCTAAAAGAGTGATCTTTGTGCATAATTTTCTTACTTTAAAAACAGTAAAATGTGCAGCTGCTCATTAATACACTGTGCAGATAATTTGTTTTCAAATATTTTACATAGTTAGGTTCTAAAATTTTGTCTTTCCCTTGAATGTTGCCATCAGCAGCTTGCTTTCTTCCACTGTTTTTCTTTTAAGCTAAACAACATGGGTTATAGGACCCAGCCTAGTGTTTTTGGTACACTGGAAGGCCTTGCAAAAGTTATTCTGAACTTGTATAGAGAGACCTTTTAAGCACAGTTAGAACTTTCTAGCTTATCTGGACAATTCTGTAGACTGTAATAAAACTTTGAGAGCATAAAAGGGGGCAGGGTAAAGTCATCCTGAATTTTGTGGATTGTTTTTATTAGCCCAATTTACTGTGATCCACATATATCACATATCAGTTAAAAAGCAACTTGAGTGGTGTATGCTTGCAAGAACATCTCTATTATAACAGCACAATATCTGCGAGGAACAGTTTCTGGCTCTTGGCTACTATAGCTAATTGATCCACCCCCCCCCCCCCCCAAAAAAAACCCCTCCATGCCAGTATAATCTCTAGAAGAGACTGGTTTTTCTCTGTTCCTCTGAACATTGTTGAACAGAAACATAGGCAGTGATTGCAGAAAGGGGCAGGAGTTAGATCCCCTCACTTTAATTATGCATGCTCCCCAACTTTCATTAAAGTTTAGTGGAGTTAATAGCTAGGGGGTGGGCTGGGAAAGTAGTTTGTATTGGGAAAAACTGCCATTTCCATTACTGCCTGCTGTTTGCTGGCAGAGTTAGTGTTTGCTCAATATTTAGAACTTGCAGCCCATGAAATAGCAGAACAGCAAGCAAACAAAGGCAGATGTGATCCAATGAAATGCTTAATTACAATTAGCGCACAACACCATTCTTTCAAGGAGTGATTTTTTAGTCTTGAAATTGAAAATGGGCTGTCAAGAATAAATTCAGAACAGATTTTAATTAAGAATTAGTGTCCTCCTTAAAAACAAAAGGAACAGCTGCCACTCCTTTCAAAGCTGTAGACTCCCGAGATTGGTTTTCACTTTTAAAAATAGCATTTCAGAAGTGCTAGTCTGAATCCATTCTTCCATGGCCTTAGAAAATATTTAGTGTTTAAATATTCATAATTGACTGCACCTTAATACAATGACTCCACTCCAATTCCCTTCAAATCCAATTCCCTCATTCTCAGAAAACCCTGGTTTCCAGTTCTGGTTTGTGAGCAAACTATGGCTTGCTGTGAGGTGCAGGAGGGAATCAAAGTTTGAAGGGCAGGAGGGAAATGCAGACTGAGGGCTTATTCCTGTAACTTCCAAGCACAACTTGAGCTAATGCTATCATCTGTTCAGGTAAAATATGTAAATATTCATGGCATGCTAATAAATTTAAAGCATAAAATCTACCTTTTCTGTTCACATAATTCCACCCCCACCCCTGATTTTATAATTTAAGTGAAAATCATAGTCTGCAGCAGTCAGACTGTTAATGGGACTACCTCGGTGGGAACATGTACAGCCTAGGCTGCGGGAACTGCACTGGCTGCCAATTGTGTACCGAGTTCGTTACAAGGTGCTGGTTATTACCTTTAAAGCCCTATATGGCCGAGGACCTGCCTAC